>NC_141077.1:50825603-51573103 GCF_041138505.1 Cibotium barometz | reverse complement strand
AAACCCTCTTGTACATTTATGATATAATGCAATTTCAACTAGTTTTACAAAAAAAAAAGTGTGTGTGTGTGTACATAACACCAATTCTTAATCAACAAGAAGCTACACCGATGGAATCTTCTTTCACGAACATGGAATTGCAAAATGTTGTTGATACACTGGGTAAGTGGAAATCACCGGGATGGGATGGATTGTCTGTGCAACATTTTCGAGAGGAATTGGAAGACATTCTATTGGCAATGATAAATGTTGCATGGTTACAAGGAGTTATGCTGGCAAGAGGGCCTTGTGAATTGGCTCCGAAAAAGGATGTATGCTCGAATTCAGTTGTTTTAAGACCTATCACATTAATGCTAGTGCTATACAAATTGGTGACAAATATGATCTCCAATAGAATAGCCAATGTGCTTAACAATGCCCAAGTGTGAGGTCTAACTATGTGTGTGTATTACCTTGAAGCTTCTTTATACTGGTGATCTGTTCTACTTATGATCTTGCAGTAGTTAATGAATTTGACAGATGGAGATGCCACATAGTACTGCTCGTTTTGAAGGTCTTGAGAAAGCAAGAACAGCTATTTCATAGGTTTAGTAGCTCTAAAAGCTTGCTGGCAGTGAATTCAGTTTTATCCTTACATGTATAAATAGGAATTAATTTGTGTCAGTCACAGATGCAGACTGTCACTGCGCAACCTGTCTGTGCTATTCCATTACACGGTTTCATCTTTGAAGCTGCCAGAAAATGTCTATTCTTGTGTTGGTAGGCTAGTTTTTTTCTGCAGACACATGGCAACACAATGCTATGTAGCAATTTTTTGGAAGATTGTCAAATTGTTGTTTGATGCTGACAGGCACCATGTATTGATGGATTGTGCTCTCTATCTATGGCAGATGGCAATCATTGATGAGGATTGGCAAAAGAGATTGAGTCAAATGCAATATCAGTTTGATTTATTTGAGCCTTTCGTAGCGTTTCGTAAAATATTGCATCAAGTTTTGGAATGTGAAGACTTTGTTCCTCAGCAGCTTTTGGAATTTGCCACCTTTGCCCGAAAGGTAAAAAGATGAATTTGGACCCTGGAGATCTTTCTTTATTTTGATTGCAGCATCATGCCTAGGTACAAACAATGTGTGTGTTTGTTCAATTGTGTGTATGGGCTTTTGTTTTACTTCAAGCCTGTGCCACATTCTTCTTTGAGCTTTGATGATTGGTTCCTGGGCTTTTTATTTTACTCCAATGAGCTCAATAGCGATCTCACAATCTCATAGTGATAATTTGCCATGTGAAGGCTGGCAGAATAAATCAAGCTGCTGCTGCTATTTATGAGCTGAAGCAATATTACAGGCAGAGGAGGAACTCAACAGACAATCTGGGTGTACCAGAGAAGCTTGGCATATCAGCAGCAGGAAAGGTAATCTTATGAAAAGGATAGACAACTCAAATAAAATATACATGAGTGGCCATGCTTTATCATGTGTAATTGAATTTCCGTGTGCATCATTCACTTCCAAGTACTAGTGGTTTGAAGATGTTTAGATTTCCTTGGGTACTCAGACGAGGTTCCTTGGCTGCTGCATTCCTTCATGGTGCTTCTCTTATCCAAAAGGATATGACGGCCTGAACAATATGACCTACTATTTCTGAAGACACGGATTAGGATCTTTACAAACAAGTATTGTTGGAGAAATTCAGGGACATGGGAGTCCATTTGGTGCTTTAAAAAGAAAACATAACGTGGCTTTTGTCTAGTTAATTGGGGTATGTCACTTGAGATAGATAGCCGAGTTTTACTTGTTCATCTGTGTGGACAAGTTGTGATCGTTGCTACACTCACTTTGATGTGCATTTTTGTGAAGGTCCAAGAGGCAAAAATATTGTGGGCTCAGGATCAGCACGAAATGGCAGTCAACCTGTTGAAGTATGTCATTAATCATTATAACATTCAAGAGGATTCTGCAAGTGTGTATTGTCTCACTGGAAAATGGCTTGCTGAGACAAGGTCTGACAGGTCTGTGGATGCAGTTAATGTTTTTGTGGTCAAATTTTTTGTTTTGGGTTTTGAGCCTTAATGGCATCTTCTTTTCGTGCACATGCAGCGCGCGGATAATTTTAACACAGTACCTCCAAAGAGCTGTTGAACTATCTGAAAACCTTGAGAATAAAGATCTTCTTACATTTGTAGAGAAAAAGTCCCGTGCTTATTATCGCATGGCACATTACGCTGATTCTTTATATAGAAGCTATGAAGAACGCCTCAATTCTAGTGAATGGCAAGCTGCACTTCGACTAAGAAAGCATAAGGTACTCTTTGGCTACCTGGTTTGTTTATATTTGTCGTGATGCACGGTCCTATTCTATAGATCTTATGTTTTATATGTGTTTTTTTCCAGGCTAAAGAGCTAGAGGTTCTAACACGAAGGCTTAAAGATACCTTGAAGGTATAATTAAGAACACCTTTTAGTTCTAATTTTTGGCTCGAAAATAAAGTATGTGCAAAACCAACATGGAACAAAGCTTTTTCTCATATCATGCTAAGCTTCAGTTAACCTTGTCGTCAAGATAATTAACCTGTTTTTTGCATCATTGAAGTAATCAGACTGGTTTTTGGCACTGAAGCAAGGATTATCATCAATCTCTTGCTGAGAAAACATTAGTTCATTTTTAGCTTGAGTATTAGGAGAATATATCGACCATGAAAGCTGCTCCTTTACACGTGGACTCTTCTCTCACCACATCACTAGGGAAGTATACGGATGTTTTAAAGTGTCCGTGGCTCCGTAGCCGAGTTGGGAAGTACTTGAACACTTGTGTGGGAGGTCTCGAGCTCAAATCCCACTCGCCTCACGTGATACACACCAAGGCCCTTCATTGCCTATGGGTGTACCATGACCTTTCCCTGCAAAAGGGTGTACCTTGTGCTCACATCCCGGACTCTCTCTACCAGGTTGCAGAGATGTTAGAGAGATTTGGAGGCTTTGTGTGATGATCCTAACCCCTGGGAGAGGACTAGCCAGCACTATCATTCTGTTGCCGTGGCCAAGAAAGAAGAGGCTCTAGACAAGGAGCAAGCTATCAGGTTGGCTATGCTTCAAAGGGAACACAGGAAGCATTCTGAGTCCCCTTAGATCTGAGATCTCTTGTCCACTATTAGAGCGGAGTTACAGGTGGCCATGGATAGGCGGGCTGAGTTTGCATTTCATGCTAATCAAGCATTTTGGACACAGATGGGTGGCAGATGCAACAAACCTTTTTTCTCAGCATGTGGACCTATTGTCAAACCCCCAGGGTCACCCCGTAGGACAAACCTGAAACAAGACCCGAAACATGCAAAACAAAACCATAAACTATGAAGGCGGTGCAGGCCCAACTCACCACCCAACCATGATAGTCGTGGGCAAAGCCCACAAGACTTGGCTATCCCCACCGAGCCACGAGCTGAGCTAACTCGCTAGACCTACCAACCAATCTCTACTCCATGATGTCCCATACCGCCACGGAGCTACCCTCGCAGGCCTCGAGATTGTTGTCGGCCTCGACTGCATGAAGCAGGTGCATGTCTGCACTAGATCCAGGCTCTTGACCGCAGAGCTCTCGCATAGCCTCGCGAGACTCTGAGTAACTGACTGACATGGGCCACCCTTTTATAGGCTCTTGGCTGGTCACCGGACGTCTGCACATGGGCACCCGCCCGTCAGTCCACCATCCCTAGCCCACCATCCCTAGCCCAGCTCGCCAATCTGCCTACCTAGCTCAAGCTACCCCAAGCCTCGAAGGTAGTCTTGTGTGCATGCTGCACACGATAGATACACTCTGTGCACATGACACACCTTAAGTCTACTGACATGAAATAGATGATGAACTTTCACATGATAAGGCAAGTCCAATTCATATGCAACTGAACCAATCCGGCGTTTAACCCAAAATGGTCCACAGTATCTAGGGGATAATTTCGGAGATCGCCCATCCGTAAAGTCTCGAAATCTTTCAGAACTCGCAAATACACCATCGTTCCTTGAGAGAACTCTCTCGGTGAACGCTGTCTATTAGAATAAAATATGTCTCTGTCTTGAGCGCTTCTAATAGATTCCTTCGCAACTTGTAACAATTTTTGCATGTCTTGCAAAAAAGTACGTGTTGCATCATGCTCGAGTCCTAAAAATCCCACGCTAACAGGTGATCTAGGTTAAAAACCGTACTCACGCACAGATTTTCAAAGAAAAACAACAAAACCGAGAAAAGAACGAACTTGTCTCACCGTCAACGGTATCGGCCAAGCCAAAACCTTCTGCACTCGGTCATAGTCAATGCTCAACCCGTCTCGTGTGATTTTGTGTCCCAAGTAAATGTTTTCTGTCATAAAAAACTCACATTTACTAAATTTAGCATACAGTCGAGTCTGCCTTAATATAATCAAGACAGTCGTGAGGTGTCTAACATGATCCTCAAGTGTACGACTGTAAACCAAAATATCGTCTAGGAACACCAGCATGAACTTCTCCAAGTGTTCATCACGAAGGAGATCGTTCATCATTTGCTGGAAAGTGGCTGGAGCATTGGTCAATCCAAAAAGTAATATAAGAAACTCATAATGGCCATACCAAGTCCAAAGGCGGTTCTGGTGATAGCCAATGCGTAAATCTATCTTTGTGAAATACTTCGCTCCCACTAAACAGTCAATCAGGTCATCTGATCTAGGGAGAGAATAGCGGTTCTTGATTATCACTTTGTTCAGTCTCTTGTAATCTACACACATTTGCCAGGTGTTTTCCTTCTTTCTCCTAAGTAACATAGGCACATCCCAAGATGATTTACTTGGACGGATCTGGCCCATCCTCAAATAGTATGCAAGTTGTTTAGCCAACTCATCTTCCTCAGTTGGGCTCATCCTGTAAAGCCGAATGCTAACAGGTTGAGCACTAGGGACTAGATCAATATGATGATCCACTGCCCTTTCAAGTGGTAAACCTGATGGCAGCTCCTTAGGAAATACATCTTGAAACGAGTCTAGTAACTGCTTTAATTGCTGTCCCCCGCCTGCCTTCACCTGCCCCTGCTTGCCCCTTTTGTTGCCCCGCCTCCCCCTTTGCTGCCCGCCCCGTGCCTCCTTCAGTCCCCGCTTGCCCCTCTGCTGCCCCCACCTGCCCCTTTGCCCTTGCTTCCCCAACTGCTCCCGCCTTTGCCCCCCTTTCTGTGCTCCCATTTTCCTAGCAGCTATTTTATCTGGATTCAAGTCGGCCGCCCACTTTTCTTGATTGGTCTTATGGCTTTTTCTACCGCAGCCAATCTCTCATCACCCCCACTGGCCGGGAGAATCATCAATTTTTCACAAGACGAGCTCACCTCTCTTCAGCACGACATTGACCTTGAGGTCTAGACTACCCATTGTTGCAAGAGTTTATGGTTCCCACCCCTCTCGTTCGTAGGCCCGTGAATGGCTTCTAGCCGCTCTCCCTTCGGAGCTGATTGTGCACTTTCAAGATACTCGTTTACTTGGTCGAGGCTTCTTCCAGGTGGACTTTCATTCTTCAGAAGCTACTTCTCAAGCTTTGGCTAGCAGCTCCTTTCCTCTTGGTCCTAGGAAGATTTTCTTCTTTTAGTACCAAGTGGGCTTTGATCCAGTGGTGGAGGATCAGCGCCTTACCCCGGTCTCACTACGGTTCCGTGCTCTTCCTCGGTCCTATTGGAAGCTTTTAGCTTCCATGGGGGCATCCTTTGGCCAAGTTCTAGAGGTACCAATCCTCCCGAGCTCTCCTGCCTCAGCTTCCACGGCCGTTACCGCCACTCTTGATGTTGTACCCCGGGTCCTTGTGCTTGTTCCTGATCCATCGATTACTGATAATCATGTTATGCTTCAGAGACCTGACGGATCTCATTTTCGCCTGAGGATGGAGATTGCAGGCAAACGTGACCAGTGTCGGATTTGTCGTCGACAAGGTCACATTGCTAGAGATTGGCCCAGATCACAGCAGCGATGGCAGGCACCCTCGGACCCCCATACCTGCCCCTTCACCCACACCCCCTGTGAAGCACCCTAACCCCTATGTAGCTCTTGCCTCACAGGATGTTGATCCTTTTTTGGAGGATGAGGCCTTGCAGGCACATGACTTGGATCCCTCACAGGAGGATGCTGCATTACAATTATAAACTGGATGCTAGTTAGTGTGGGAGATTAGGCAAGCTTCTCTCGGGACACACCTTTGGTCACCGGCTGTTGGTACCAAGGGTGGTGTTTGTATCTCTGTCTCAGCTTTGATCTTGCCTTGCATCATTGGACATGGTGTTATTTTGCTTGCGAGAGCGCAGTGGATCCTTCTTATGCAGGGTACTACACGCATTGATATTCTCAACCTCTATGCTCCTAACCATAGAGGTGAGAGGATTGCCTTTTTGGAAATCTCTCACTACATTGATGCCTCTTGCCGACCATTGGATTATTGGTGGGGATTTTAACATGGTTGAGATGCCAACGGATAAAAGAGGTGGACATGAGGGCTTGGTGCATCCTCTTGAAAGAGCGTCTTGGGAGAGGTTTATTCTCTCCATTCATGGTAGAGATTGTTGGCATGAGGATGACATTTTGAGGAGTCCATCCACTCTTCTTTATTCATGGTTCAACAGGAGAAGAGATGTAGGATGTATCTATGCACGATTAGACAGATTTTGTGGATGATTGGGTGCTTGGCAGAGGTGGATATACTCTTATTGCTACAGGCACCTCCAAATCGGATCATTGCCCAGTGGTTTTATGTATTAGAGATCTGAATTGCCATGGATCAACACCCCATGTACGCATCCCTGATCATTTGTTTTCAGATGCAGAGCTATCGCGTCGTATGCTTGATATTTGGAGATCTCATGACTTCTTACAGGCCTCTCAAATCCTGGCCTCTGCTCTCTGTGATATTAGTGACTTTTATCACACATGTGCCATGTCTAAGAGGCAAGAGGCCTTGGACATAAGTAGATTGGCTGCCTTGCAGAAAGAGCACGAGAAACATCCTCATGCTCAATGGGTTGCAGATTCTCATGACTTCTTACAAGCCTCTCAAAGCCTGGCCTCTGCTCTCTGTGATATTAGTGACTTTTATCACACATGTCCCATGTCTAAGAGGCAAGAGGCCTTGGACATAAGTAGATTGACTGCCTTGCAGAGCACGAGAAACATCCTCATGCTCAATGGGTTGCAGATTCTTTATGCACTGTTAGAGCAGAACTTGATCTCTCTTGAGCAACGTGCAGAGTACCGTTTCCATGCCCAGGAATCCTGTTGAACACAGATGGGTGGCAGATGTGACAAACATTTCTTTGCTTCTCACGGCCCATCTCATGCCAGAGATAGTGTCAGGCAGTTGCAGGATTCACATGGCACTCTTCACTCAGATCTTCTTATGGTTAGACAGATTGCCACCAATTTCTATCACCAGCTTCTTAGTGCTGAGCCTCATTCTGATTTGAGACATAGGACACAGAGGAAGGTTTAGAATGCATTGCCACATTTGATCACTGAGGAGATGTGTGCCGCTCCGGATGCCCCTTTTTCTATGCAGGAGTTCAGTCATGCTCTTCATGCCTTACCTCATGGTAAGTGTCTAGGGGAGGATGGCCTCTCCCCTGTTTTTTTCATTACTTTTGGGGATGAGGTTGGGACTGAGATCACATCGGCTTTGCAGGAGATGTGGGACATAGGTTCTTTGCCTTCCTCTCTCACTGAGGGGCTTATTTATCTTATTTCTAAGAGCGGGGATAAGACATTGATTGGCCAGTGGAGACCTATCACCTTACTTGGGACTGCCTATAAGATTCTTGCTAAGGCAGTGAGGATCAAGTTGCAGCCAATTTTGCAGGATGTTATTCATGATACCCAGAATGGATTCTTACACGGCAAGAGCATCTTTGATAACATTTTCTCGTTTTGGGAGGCCGTCGAATGGGCTAAAGCGAGCAATCAGCCCTTAGCCATTCTACTCTTGGATTTTGAGAAGGCCTATGATAGAGTGGATTGGGACTTCCTTGAGGGTACTCTTAGTCATATGGGCTTCTCTCATAGATGGATCAAGGGAGTTTCATGCATGTATCGTGATGCCCACAGTAGAGTTCTTGCTTGCGGTGTTAGAGGAGAGCGGTTTCAGATTTCTCGCTCGGTACGACAGGGCTGCCCATTAGCCCCTTTAATATATATCATAGTTGCAGAGGCCATGAGCATCTTTCTCCGCTCCACTGTTGGTATTTCAGGATTGAGGTCCGTAGTCAAGAGGAGTTGGTTGACTCTGAGTTAGCTGATGACATAGCCCTGTTTTTGGAGGCTTCACATATATGCTTATGTTCCTTCCAGGTAGCACTAGAGGAGTTATGTTTGGCAGCAGGGGCCCTCATTAATTGGCACAAATCTGTTGGTTTTTGGGTTAGTGATTCACCGAGAGTTGATTGGGGTGCAGAGCTTGGTTTTACTTGGATCAGCAGAGGATGCACTGCTAGATATTTGGGATGCCAAGTTGGGATTGATATTTCTCCTGCACAGCAGTTTGCTCCAGTACTTATGAGTATAAAGCTCCTCCATTGGAGCTCCAAGAGATTAGATTTAGCCTCCAGAGCTTTGGTGGCTAATCAGGTTTTGCTTGCCTCAGCTTGGTTTATTGCCTCTTGTTGGTCCTTCTCTCGTGCGTGCATTGGCCAATTGCGGAGATTGATCCGCAATTTTCTCTAGTCGGGCTTGGATGGCACCTCAAACACTCGTGCCAGGGTAGCTTGGCTCACAGTTATTCAGCCCAAACGAGAGGGGGGCTTGAATATTATCGATCCGGATGTTCAGTGCAGGGCGTTGCTTTGCAAACTTGTGGTCAGAGGTTTCCTACCAAGCACTGAGCCTTGGAAGGATTTTTTCTTGTCTCAGATTCCCAGGGTCGGGAGATCGATCCGGATGTTCAGTGCAGGGCGTTGCTTTGCAAACTTGTGGTCAGAGGTTTCCTACCAAGCACTGAGCCTTGGAAGGATTTTTTCTTGTCTCAGATTCCCAGGGTCGGGAGAGACTGGATGCCCAGCACACGTTTTTTGTTCACAGAGGCCGATATTAGGGCACCATCTTCCCCTCTTATTGCAGCCATTGTCAGAGCATGGAGAAGCATTAGATATTTTTTGCGACAAAGGCTTCCTAGGTCTTTGGACGGGGCTGACCGACAACCTATTATGTGGAACGAGTTCATTAGGGATGAGGCTGGTCGGCCACTTGGTGCATCTCGTTATATGCAATGGTAAGGATGGGAGAGATGCGCATACACAGTTCTTGCTTGGAAGACCTTTAAGAGTCTTCCGGAGGATCGGAGAGTTGCATCCACTCAGCATCTTAGGGGCTCTCGCATTGGTTTGATCAGATTGATGTGCTATTTGGCATGAGTGGCTTTCTGGGACCTTTCACAGAGACTATCATCCAAGTTGGCTGGGAGTTTTTTCGAGGATAGGCATACCTCTGCAGGTCATTGCTCTCCCAGGCCAGGAGGACACAGATTGCCTCATTTATTCTATCATGCTTGGTGGGAGATTAAGGAGATGTAGTATGGAGGAGATCATCCCAAATACTAGGCTTAGTCCAGTGAGGATTGTTGGTCGCTCGGGGAAGCACTGGTTCATTGACCCTTCTCCTCAGATAGTGACTCATGGCTCTTCGTGTTTGTGGCTATATGGTGGCAGTCCTATCAGATATCTTCAGTGGGATCCAGGAGAGTGGGAGTGGATTGATGCCTTTGATCCTTTGAAAAGCCTTCCTTTTTTGAGTTTCACTGTTCGGAATGCCAGGCTTCTCCTTATTCGACAGATGCATAGGATCCCTACTCTCAAGCCTCATTGGGAGAGCTATGATATTTCTCCAGTGATACAGTGCAGATTCCCAGCATGTTTTATTGCACGATGTTCCTCACTCTGATTATACTCTGATTATACACCCCCTAGACAGAGGATTGACACTAGTTGGGAGATTATTGCCAGTATTACAGCATGGCAGATCTAGAGAGCTAGATGCACGGAGGCTATTGAGGGTGTAGATTTTTGGGTCTCAGTGCATTAGTACTGTATGGGGTGATATCCTCCACACTCTTATGGCTACTTGGGCTCGCATTCAAGGGCCCTCTCGTTCTGCGCAGGTAAAGCGTGTGATATTTATGCGGGAATGGGACTATGGCATCTTCTTTTCCTCTAGTACTACAGGTCTTACATGGCATCATGATACTCCTCAGTGGTTGAAATCACCTTACATATTGGGTGATTCTATTCTTTTCCGGCTTATAGCTGTGATTGTTATATGTTTTTCTCATACTTAATAGAAGTCTCTTTCTGAAAAAATATATATATATATACATATATATGTATATATATGTATATATATATATACATATATATGTATATATATGTATATATATACATATATACATATATATACATATATATGTATATATATGTATACATATATATACATATATATGTATATATATGTATACATATATATGTATACATATGTATACATATATATACATATATATACATATATATATATATACATATATATACATATACATATATATACATATACATATATATACATATGTATATATATGTATATATATATATATGTACATATATATACATATATACATATATATGTACATATATATATATGTATATATGTACATATATATATATATATGTATATATGTACATATGTACATATATATGTATATATATATGGTCTACGTGACAAGGTCATCGACCGTCACCCCATCAACCTGATGATCGTCACCATGTTGAACGATCTCGTCCAACTGACGATCGTCGTGCTCTCTACCGGCCATGGTCAAACCCGAGAAAGCTATTGCTGGCCAGGGAAATCTCGCATGTAAGGGTGGAGTACCACGGTGTCCTATCCGTCCATGCAAAAGTAAAGACCTCCAATATCTTTAGAGAACTCTCAAGCTCTGTGTGCTTTTTTTTTATAATGTGTAAATATACGAGTCCCCTTTTTGTTTAAAAAGATTGTCCCATGCCTTTCTTTAAAAAGAAACAATGTCCAGCTTTGTTCAAAAAATCATGGCATGCTTTTTATATGAAAAACATCATGCTTTTTTTTTTCTTGTGAGAAACCAACACTCAGTTTTTTTAATAAAACATTCTGTTTTTTCTTTAAAAACCTGATATACGCTACTTTTGGACTACTGCCGGTTGCTTTTCCCTCTTGCACACAGCTATCTGCACACTATACGGACTGTTCAGAGGCTGTCGTGAAGCTCTGATGCTGCTTTTTACTGCACTCCAGTCCGTATATATGTACAGCTGCGCATGCTGTGCTCGTACGGCCTGTGTACCACAAGTGCGGCCTGTCCAGGCCTCGGTCCAGGCCTCGGTCCAGACCCCCACGTGCGTGGCTGCCATACCTGTGCGCAGGCCCGTACAGCCTTGTACGGCTGCCATGTGGCTTGTACGGCCTCCTGCAACCTCTGTACAGCCACCTGCCCCTAAGGTAGCCAGCATGGCCAAGCATGAGACTCTTCAAAAGAGGGGTCACTCCACACACAAACCACCGCGATCTCTTCTCCCCTTTCTCAGATGACTAGACATGCTTTTTTCCCTACGCCAACCACAATCTCCATGCAACATAGAGCAACGACTTGATAGCAAAAGCAACGATTCATAGGAAGAGAACGATGAGAAGCGTACCCGGGTCTCTTGTCAGATTTGATGCATAACCACGCATACCTTTCAGCTTCTTGCATTAGGGTTGGCTCTGATACCACTGTCAAATCCCCAGGGTCACCCCGTAGGACGAACCTGAAACAACGAACCTGAAACAAGACCCGAAACCTACAAAACAAAACCATAAACTATGAAGGGGTTGCAGGCCTGACTCACCACCCAACCATGACAGCCGGGGGCAAAACCCACAAGACTTGGATGTCCCCACCGAGTCACGAGCTAAGCTTACTAGCTAGACATACCGACCAATCTCTACCCCATGACGTCCCATACCACCACAGAGCTACCCTCGCGGGCCTAGAGGTTGCTGCCGGCCTCGGCTGCATGAAGCATGTGCACATCTGCACTAGATCCAGGCTCCTAACCATAGAGTTCTCGCATATCCTCGCGAGACTTTGACTAACTAACTGACCCGGTCCACCCTTTTATAGGCTCTTGGCCGGTCATCGGACGTCCACACATGGACGCCCGCCCATCAGTCTATCCCTAGCCCAGCTTGCCAATGTGCCTACCTAGCTCCAAGCTACCCCAAGCCTCGAAGCTAGTCTTGTGTGCGTGCTTCACACGATAGATACACTATGTGCACATGGCACCTATGCACAGTAGGGATAGTTTCATATGCTTGTAGGATTCTCAGGGAGAATTTCATACTGATCCAAATAAGGTGAGCAGTATTGCTGCAGCTTTTCATCAGACCTTGCTCTCTGCAGAGGCCTACTCTTTGGATAGAGATATTGCACAATTGAAAGCCTAGGATTGCATGCCCAGGCTTATTAGAGATGATATGTGCGCCTCTTCGGATGCCCCTTTTGAAGGTGAGCGGAGACATGCTTTGCCCTCTCGAAAGGCAAATGCCCAAGGGATGATGGTCTCTCTCTATCCTTCTTTTTGCAATTTTGGGATTACATTGGTGATGATGTTATTATTGCTCTGTAGGAGATGTGATGTACTGGTATGATGCTCCCTTTTCCCATGGAGGGTCTTATCCCTAGTCCGGACTCCGGAAGGTGGGGACAAGACCAATATTAGACAATGGAGGCCCATAACTCTGCATGGGTCTGCTTACAAAATCTTAGCGAACGCAATGAGTATAGGCCTTCAGCCTGTTCTTAAGAGAGTTATTCATGATACACATAATTGCTTCCTCCAAGGAGAAAGTATTTTTTATAGTGGATGGGCTAAATCTAGCCAACAACCCCTCGCCATTCTCTTGCTAGACTTTGAAAAAGCTTATGACAAAGTGGACTGGGACTTCTTGAAAGGCATGATGGGTTTCTCCCACAGCATAGTTTTGGCTTGCGGGGGGCATGATGAGTGCTTTGAGATCTCCCGTTCCGTGAGGTAGGGATTCCCCTTAGCTCCACTACTTTATCTTATAGTAGTGGGGGGAAGCAGGTTTCTCAAGGTTACCCCAGGGGTTTTGGGCCTTAGGATTCCTCTTTGCACAGAGAAAGAGTTTTTGGACTTAGAGTTAGCAGATGATACTGCTATGTTTTTGGAGGCTTCACAGGCATGCATATATGCTTTCTACATTGCCTTGGAGATGTTTTGTTTGGCAGCAGGCACCACTGTCAATTGGCACAAATCAGCGGGATTCTGGATTAGTGACTCTCGGCAGCATACAGACTAGGGTTTGGATGTGGGATTTACTTGGATTGAGAGAGGATGCACTGCCAGATACCTTGGCTATGAGGTTTGCATTAACGTCAGGCCTGCACAACAAATTGCTCTTGTGCTCATGAGCATTAAAAGCAAACTTCAACATTGGAGTAGCTGGAAGTTTGATTTGACAGCTAACAAGTATTGCTAGGGAATGCTTGGTTTGTCGCATTGTGTTGGGTTTTTCATAAGGGATAAATTGGTTAGCTTCGTTGGCTATTTTGGAACTTCCTTTGGTCAGGATTAGGTGGCAGCGTACACACCAAGGTGAGAGCAGCTTGGGATACCATTATTATGCCTAAGCAAGAGGGAGGATTGAACATCATTGGCTCGGAGGTGCAGTGTAAGGCTTAACTTTGTAAGCTATGGTAGTCAAAGGATTTCTTCCTGGCATTGAGCCTTGGAAGGACTTTCTTTTGCAGCAGATTATGAGGTGCACTTTGATTAGGGAAGGTCATTGGATTTACAACCGTCTTCTCGGATGCAGAGCACCAACCACCTTCTTTGCCCTTGGTGAGATCTCTTTTGCGAGCCTAGTATTGCAGGAGGAGCTTCTTGGCTCATATTCCTCCGCAATCAGTTGAGGAGAATTACAGGCAGCCCATTGTGTGGAATGAGTTGATCTTGGATGAATATAATAGAACAGCCACGCGTATCCAGTGGGTTGCTTGGGTGATTCTTCTCCCCTCAATGTTGGATTGGAAGAGGCTCATGAGTCTTAGGGAGGTTGAGAGAATGCTTTGCACCCAGCACTTGAGAAGCACTACACAAAGGTTTATACAGATGAATGTAGCCATACCTAATCATTGGATCACAAGAAACTTTGTGGAAGGGCCTCATCAGGGTATTTTTAGGGACCTGGGTACCTCTTCAGGTCATGTGCCTTCCCACTTAGAGTGAGGACGATGTACGTGTTTTTTGCTCGATTGAGGATATATGGCTCTTGGCGAGACAAGTCTTGGGCAGGATATCATTGAGGGTGGTGAGCAGTGCAGGGAAGCACATCTATATTGATCCCTCTCCAGGGATGATTACGGACTCTTGCAACGTGTGGTTATATGATGGGTGTCCTATCAGATACCTACACTGGGGACCCACTGTGTGGGCGGGCAGGAGGAGAAGTGCAAAGAGAAGAGGGAAGCGAAGTGAATGGCAACCAGAGAGGAGGGGGGGCGAAGGGAATGGCGGGCAGCACACAGGCGCGCAGGCAAAGAGAAGGGCGCGCGACAGTACGGGGAGCTCGCTAGAGTTGTGTAGTGTGTGCATCTTGAACCACCATGTATTGTAATTGTTCTTGTCAAAATCGCTTGCATCACCAAGAAGATATATATTACTCGAGTCATTATGGTAGCTTGGGCTGACATAGAACCTTCAGTATTTCGCTAAAGCTTTGGTGAAGATCTTTGGGCAAAGTGGTTACCAGGCTTGCTAAGACGCACTCACTTTCTCAAAGACACAGGAAAATTTATCCATGTAATGAGAAGTTACTTCAGCTTACTTCTATCAAGTATGAAAAAAGCATACAACAATCATAGCTATAAGCCGGAATAGAATAGAATCACCCCAATATGTAAGGTGATCTCAACCATTTAAGTATGAAAAAAGCATACAACAATCACAGATATAAGCCCGAAAGGAATAGAATCACCCCAATATGTAAGGTGATCTCAACCACTGAGGAGCATCATGATGCCATGAGAGGCTTGTGACTAGAGGAGAAGAAAATGCCATGGTCCAACGCGCTTTGCCTGCGCGGAATGAGAGGACCCCTAAATATGAGCCCAAGTAGCCATGAGTGTATGGATGATATCACCCCATATAGTACTAATGCACTAAGACTCAAAAATCTGGACACCCTCAATAGCCTCTGTGCATCTAGCTCTCTTGATCTGCCATGCTGTAATACTGGCAACAATATCCCAACTAGTGTCAATCCTCTGTGTCTGGGGGGTCTATAATCTGAGTGAGGGACATCCTACAATAAACCATGCCAGGCAATACCTCTACGAATGAAAATATCAGAGTCTATATCATTGCCCTCGTAGAAAAGCTGCGGATCAAACTGGGAAAGCCAAGCAACTGCCTCCCAAGTTGCATGCGTGGCGCGGCCACTCAATTTGCCCATAAGTTGGGCTATAGGAACCCAAATATGTTCTGCAGTGCTACAGTCCCATAAACAATGCTGTACAATCTCAGAATTTGCCGCACATCTCGGGCAAGTAGGTGCAACACCGAAAAACCAATCTCCACTGATTGGTGGGGAGATCACCATGTATATGAATGCCAAAGCCTATGCCAATATCTACGCTATATCACTGGAGAGATATCATAACTCTCCCAATGAGGCCTGAGAGTAGGGATCCTATGCATCTGTCGAGTGATGGGAAGCTTGGCATTCCGGACCGTGAAAGTGAAAAAGGGAATGCTTTTCAATGGATCGAAGGCATCAATCCACTCCCACTCACCTAGATCGCACTGAAGATATCTGGTAGGACCACCACCATATAGCCACAAACACCAAGAGCCATGAGTCACTATCTGAGGAGAAGGATCAATGAACTGGTGCTTCTCTGAACGACCAACAATCCTCAGTGGACTAAGCCTAGTATCTAGGATGATCCCCTCCATGCTACATCTCCTGATTCTCCCTCCAGGCATGATAGAATAGATGATGCAATCTGTAGCCTGTTGGACCGGGAGAGCAATGACCTGCACAGGTATGCCTATCCTTGAAAAGACTACCAACCAACTTCGATGATAATCTCCATGAAAGGTCTCAGAGAGCCACTCATGCGGTATAGCTGCATCAATCTAATCAATACATATGTGAGAGCCCCTAAGATGTTGAATGGATGCAGCTCTCCGATCCACAGGAAGACTCTTAAAGGTCTTCCAAGCAAGAACTGTGTATGCACATCTCTCCCATCCTAACCATTGGATGTAAACGAGATGCACCAAGTGACCAACCGACCTCATCCCTAATGAAATTGTTCCACATAATAGGTTGTTGGTCAGCCTCATTCAAAGATCTAGGAAGCCTTTGTCACAAGAATGGTCTCATGCTTCTCCATGCTCTGACAATGGATGCAATAAGAGGGGAAGATGGTGCCCTGATATCAGCCTCTGTGAAAAACAATTGTGTTGGGCAGCCAATCTTTCCCAACACAGGGTGTACATCCAAAAATCTGAGACAAGAAAAAATCCTTCCAAGGCTCAGTGTCTCGTAGGAAACCTCTAACCACAAGTTTGCAAAGCAACGCTCTACATTGAACATCCGGATCAATAATATTTAGGCCCCCCTCTCGTTTGGACTGAATAACTGTGAGCCAAGCTACCCTGGCACGTGTGTCTGTGGTGCCATCCAAACCCGACCAAAGAAAATTGCAGATCAACCTTTGCAATTGACCAATGCACACACGAGAGAAACACCAACAAGAGGCAATAAACCAAGCCGAGGCACGCAATACCTAATTAGCCACCAATTCTCTGGAGGCTAAATCTAATCTCCTGTAGCTCCAATGAAGAAGCTTCTTCCGGATACTCATAAGTACTGGCGCAAACTACTATGCAGGAGAAATATCAACCCCAACCTGGCATCCCAAATATCTAGCAGTGCATCCTCTACTGATACAAGTAAAACCAAGATCTACACCCCAAGCAGCTCTCGGCGAGTCACTAATCCAAAAACCAACAGATTTGTGCCAATTAATAAGCGCCTCTGCTGCCAAACAAAACTCTTCTAGGGCCACCCAAAAGGAACATAAACATATGTGTAAGGCCTCCAAGAACATGGCTGTGTCATCAGCTAACTCAGAGTCAACCAGGTCCTCTTGACTATGAAGAGCCAACCTCAATCTAGAAATACCAACAGTGGAGCAGAGGAAGATGCTCATCGCCTTTGCAACTATGATATATAATATTCTCGGATAAAAAAAACTATGATATATAATAATGGGACTAAAGGGCAACCTTGTCATACTGAGCGAGAGATTTGAAACCGCTCTCCTTTATCACCGCAAGCGAGCACACTAATGTGGGCTTCACAATACATGCATGAAACTCCCCTGATCCATCTCTAAGAGAAACCCATATGGCTAAGAGTACCCTCAAGGAAGTCCCAATCCATTCTATCATAGGCCTTCTCAAAATCCAAAAGCAAAATGGCTAAAGGCTGATTACTCGCTTTAGCCCATTCAACGGCCTCCCAAAACGAGAAAATGTTATCAAAGATGCTACTTCCGTGTAAGAATCCATTTTGAGTATCATGAATGACATCCTGCAAAATTGGTTGCAATCTAATGCTCACTACCTTAGCAAGAATCTTATATGCAGTCCCAAGTAAGGTGATAGGTCTCCGCTAACCAATCAATGTCTTATCCCCACTCTTAGGGATAAGGAAGATAAGCCCCTCGGTGAGAGAAGAAATCATAGAACATGTGTCCCACATCTCCTAGAGAGCCGATGAGATCTTTTCCCCAATCACATCCCAAAAAGTAATGAAAAAGACAGGGGAGAGGCCATCCTCCCCTGGACACTCACCTGCATAGAAAAAGGGCCATCCAGAACGGCACACATCTCCTCAGTGATCAAATGTGGCGATGCATTCCAAATCTTCCTTTGTCCCTTGTGTCTCAAGTTAGAATGAGGCTCTACACTAAGAAGCTGGCGATAGAAATCAGTGGCAATCTGTCTAACCATAAGAGGATCTGAATGAAGAGTGCCATGTGAATCCTGCAACTGGCCTGACACTATCTCTGGCATGAGATGGGCCGTGAGTAGCAAAGAAATGTTTGTTGCATCTGCTCCCCATTTGGGTCCAAAAGGATTCTTGGGCATGGTAGTGGTACTCGGCACGCTACTCAAGAGAGTAATGAAGCTCCGCCCTAACAGTTCATAAAGAAAATGCAACCCAGTGAGCATGAGGATGTTTCTCGTGCTCTTTTTGTAAATCCAAGGCCTCTTGCCTCCTAGAAAGGGCACATATGTGATAAAAGTCACTAATATCACAAATAGCAGAGAACAGGCTTTGCGAGGCCTAAGAGAAATCATGAGATCTCCAAATATCAAGCATCCGACGTGATAGCTCTGCATCTGAGAACAAATGATCAGGGATGCATACATGGGGTGTTGATCCATGGCAACTCGGATCTCTAATGCATAAAACCACTGGGCAATGATCCGATTTTGAAGTGCCGATTTTGAAGTGCCTGTAGCAGTGAGAGTATGGTCTCCTCTGTCAAGCACCCAATCATCCACATAAAATCAGTCTAAACGTTTATAAATACATCCTGCATCCCTTCTCCTGTTAGACCATGAATAAAGAAGAGTGGATGGTGTCCTTGGAATGTCATCCTCATGCCAACAATCTCTGCCGTGAATGGAGAGTATAAACCTCTCCCAAGACGCTCTCTCAAGAGGATGCACCAAGCCCTCATGTCCACCTCTTTTATCCATTGGCATCTCAACCATGTTAAAATCCCCACCAATAATCCAATGGTCAGCAGCATGAGGCATCAACATAGTGAGAGATTTCCAAAACACAATCCTCTCACCTCTATGGTTAAGAGCATAGAGTGTCACAAGTTGGGGACGCAAAATGATAATAATAGACCAACACTTCAAATACCACACAGAGCATGATAACACAGTGGAAGAACCATAAATAATACAATAACACCGCACTGAGCCAGAACGGCCGGCCCCCTGTAGGAACTTGTTTATTGATAGAGAAGCTTTTACAAGATACCAAGGTGCGGGTGCAAACAGCACCGGATTTTCCACAAAGCATTAGCACATACCTTGCCCAAATCTCCGTCTATTGATAGAGAAGCTTTTACAAGATACCAAGGTACGGGTGCAAATAGCACCGGATTTTCCACAAAGCATTAGCACATACCTTGCCCAAATCTCCATCTAGAGCCAAGATACAAACGTCTCCAGAAGCTGTCCAAGACTGTCCCAAAAAACAGCCCCATGAATTCAGCACATAAACAGTCCATGAAACAGCCCGGTACGGAGCCCAAAACAGACCCGAATTCTGTGCCGAATCAGCCCCAAAACTGAGCCTCAAATCAGCCCCAAAAACAGTCCCAAATGTGCCTAGAAACAAGGCGAACAGCCTTGTCAGGCTCTGGGAGAAAGCGACCAGCCATCTGGCTGCCCTAGAAGAAGTCGACCAGCCCTGTAGAAGGTATGGAAGAAGTCGACCAGCACTATGGGAGGTTTGGAAGAAGTCGACAAGCCGAATAGAGGATATGGAGCAAGTCGGCCAGCCTTGTAGAAGGCATAGAGCAAGTCGGCCTGCTGAAACAGCCCCAAATCTATTGTATGGCCAGCGCAAGAGAGAGGAGGGAGAGAACTATAGTCGACCATCAGAGAGAAGACTCCATAAGGATGCGCATGCTCAAAACAGTCCCAAATCCTTGCTTTTATAAAGTCGAGTTTCTCTATAATTGAAGTGCTTTCCTTTTTTGCCCAAAATAGGTGCACTCAGCCAAAAATATCAACTCTATGCATTTTTTTTTTTTTTCCGAGAAAAGATCCTTTCATTAGTTATATAAAAACGCCCGAAGGGCTACAAAGATCTCTCCTGCTCCTAAGAGAGAGAAGAGCAGTGAATACATCATGGCAGCCCGGGAGACTCTCCCTAGGTGCTGCAAAATACAAGCATCAGTATTAAAAAAAAACTGAGCGGCTAAATCATACAATAGGGGGGGGGAAGAGCCAAACAGGTGGCCTGTAGTGCCAACGGGGGGATCCCGTGTGTAAGGTGTAGAACGGGCCACAGCGCCAAGTGGTGTGAAAGGCCTGGCGCCGTAAGATCGCCTCATCCGAGTCTCCCCGGATGCGGTCGTACTGTCCTCGCAGGGTGTGGATCAACTCCTGCCAAATCCCCCGAACAGTCTCTGCTGGTGGCTCTAATCTCCCCTCAAAGGCCGTAAAGCACCGGGCCCTCCAGGTGAACCAGATGGTGAGGCTGCTGAGGAGCTCCCATCGTAAATCCCTCTCCTGTGTCCAGCTGGCGGACGAGAAATCCGGTGCCGGAACCAGGCGAGGCTGGCCCCTAATAAATCTGATGGCCTGACTGCCCTGCTCCATCTCATAGCCCATAGCAGGCCCTGACAAAGTCGACCAAGCAGCGGCACCCCACGTAAACATACCCTCTAGAGAGAGGGGGGCCAGAATACGCAGCATCCGCAGCCAAATCTGCTGTGCCTAAGGGCAGTCCCAAAGGCAATGTCTCTGTGTCTCCATAGGGTGGCCGCATCGGACGCAGGCCGCCGGAAGACCGCTGTAAACAAGCGAAGTGCCAATTGCTGAGCCCCTGTGGGCGACCAGCCACTGAAAAGCCGAGATCTTGCGGGCCTGCCGACTAGCCCAGAGCCGAGCCCAGAAATCCTCCAAGAACTCCTGTGAGAGTCCCTGCAATCGCCAATGCCCCGCTGCCGCTGGAGAAACCGTCCTCCTCACCGTCAAAATATGCCGTCCCAGCCGAACAGTATACTGGAAAAAGGTGATCTCTGTGGCCTCAAGGGATGCATAAGGATCATGCCACTCGTACTCCCCGGGGTCCCACTGTAGCCGGGCCAAGGGGCACGCTGCATATGCCCATATGCGCCAATCCGGAAGCACATCAGCAGGGTCGGGGTCAATATGCCACTTCCGAGAAGCGACAGCCACTACCCGAATCCTCTGGAAGGTGCACTTTGCAACCAAAGGCGACTCCACCTCCACTCTCTGGAGTCTGCCCTCATCCTGAATCTCATGGTAGAGGCATCTGCCATCCTCAGTGCTAGTTCTGACAGCAATTAGGATCTCCAACTGCGTAAAGGCTCCCATCCACCGTGGGGCCACTGGCTCGAGAGGTGTGAACCACTCCTCTCTAAGTGCCTCCTGAATATCATCCCTCATAATCAACCCCCCTCTGAAGTGACTCAGCCTCTCCACCTGGATCTCCTCTGGTAGACTGCAGAAAGCCTGCCAGTCTCCAAAACTACGAGCTGGGCCTGCCGCTAAAGGTCCCCAGGCTAGACGAGGCCGAGAACCCAGCATATGACCCTGCTCCGTACGAACCGCTGGGCTCCAGATGAGCGGCTGCCTGGCCCGCTCCTCAACACAAGAAGGAGGCCGCTGAGAGAGCCCCGGTCTCAGCAGCTCCCAAGCTCTCAGGATACTCAAAGCAAATCTGTCCTCCCATCCTCTACTGAGGCCTGTCCTCCTCATCTCTATGAAGATCCAGCGAATCTCTGGTGCCCAAGTACCCCCTGCAGGGGGCGCCCGAGCCTGCAGTCGCTGCAAGAGGAGCTCTTTCCAAGGCTCAGCGCCCGGAAGCAACCCCCGACCTGATTTGCCACTACCACCCTCCCAGCCAAGGATAGTCGAGCTGTACTCCAATACAATAGCTTCTTCCGAATGCTCAGAAGAAGCGGGGCAATCTGCTGCTCAGGTGACAAATCGAGGCCAATCTGGCATCCCAAATACCGCACTGCTGTGCCTGGAGGAATCCATCTAAAACCGGGGTCCGGGCTCCATGCCGGAGTGGGAGCACTACTGATCCAAAAGGCCACTGTCTTGCGCCAATTGATCAATGCTCTCGAGGCTGCACTAAAAACCTGGAGCGACTGCTCAGCCCGAATAAGATTGGCCTCTTGGCCATGCAAAAATAAGCCCGTGTCGTCTGCAAACTCAGCATCAAGCAAATCCTCCCCCCGGACTGGGAGCTGAAGTCCTCTCAAACCAACCTCCTCTGCCGTCAAATACATACTCATAGCCTCTGCAAAGAAGAGAAAAAGGAAAGGGGCGAGAGGACACCCCTGACGGACTGATCTGGTCAGCTCAAAACTCGGCCCCCGTCCTCCTGCAATCAGCACCTAGCTGCGAGCTGTGGAATACAAAGCTGCCACCCCTCTGATCCATCCTGGCTCAAAGCCCAGGCGAAGCATAGTGCCCTCTAAGAATCCCCAATCAACTCTATCGTATGCCTTCTCAAAATCGAGAAGCATCACGACCAAGTCCTCGCCAAGAAATCTAGCTCGGGCCGTCGCCTCCCAGAAAGTAAAGATGTTGTCAAGGATACTGCGCTCCTTGACAAATCCTGTCTGAGTAGCATGAATCAACTCCCCCAGGAAGGGCTGGATCCTCAAACTCAAGGCCTTTGCTAAGACCTTGTAGACAGTATTGAGAATCGTAATAGGCCTCCAATGCCGAATGTCATCTGATACTCCCTCCCCCTTGGGGATAAGATAGATCAAGCCCTCTGAAAAGCTCTGCGGCATCACCCCAGTGTCCAAAACATGCTGAAAGCCCCTGCGGAGGCCTGGCCCCAAAAGGTCCCAATAGCGCATAAAAAAGGCCAGCGTCAGTCCGTCCTCCCCTGGGCAACTATGTCGCGGCAGGACCCTCAAGGCCTCGGCAAGCTCAAACTCTGACAGAGGCGCACCTAGAACTGTACGCATATGGTCTGTGACCCTCCTCTGCACATGGGCCCACACAGTCTGTCTGCAAACATCTCGATCCTCAGTGGCTGGCTCCGCTGAAAGCAGGTCACTATAAAAAGCAGTGGCAATGGCTCTGATCTCCCCGAGCTCAGTAGCTACCGATCCATCCGGTCTACCAAGCTGGCGGACTCCTGCTCGCGCATGACGGGGTCCAGTGATCTCAAAAAACTCCCCAGTCACTCTATCACCAAGGTGCGTCCACTGAGAGGCCTGACGACGATAGTAAAACTTATGTCTCCCCACCCACTCACATGCAGGCTGCTGCTCCTGAAGGCGCTGTAGCGAAGCAAGGCTGCGTCTCAGCCGTTGCTCCCGCTCGCGAATCTCTCCCAGTCGTGTCAAAGCTGCAGCGTGCAGAAAAGAGCTAAGATCAATGAGTCCCTGGGCACACTGGCCCGCTGCATCCTGGTCAGAGCACTGACTATCATGCCAGATCCTCTCAATATCCTCAGCGAGACTGGGATCTGCAAGTACCCTCTCTGGGATCCTCAACTGCAAGCTGGGCTCCCGTGTCCCCTCCTCCAATGTCAATATAACTGGCGCATGATCTGAAAATGAGGTGCCAGCGAGAATGCCGACGGAGCCCCCTCGCTCCCCTAACCAATCGCCCACATAAAATCGATCAATCCGTGATAGATTAGTCCCTCCCTGCCGGCGATCCGACCGAGAGAAACTAAGACTGTCCTGAGACCGGGAGAAAGCCCCATGCTGCCATGCATCAGTGATCCTCAGTGACATGCAAAACCGGTCCCAAGCTGCAAGCTCCGTGCCGTGCACTGTAACATGACTGCCTCCCACCCTATCTGCCGGGTCCTCAAGCATGTTGAAGTCTCCCCCAACACACCAATGTGCGGCCTCTGGCAATGCATCTGTAACCTGAGTCCAGAACTCTGCTCTGGCACTAGCATGATTGGGCGCATAGATGTTGAGCACACCCAATAGCTCATCATGCATCCTCAGAATGACATACTGTGCTCTACCAGGCACAATGATCCCTCGATCCACAATGGCCTGCCGCCATACATCTGCAAACCATGCATACTCCTCCCTGTCCACCCAAAGGACCAAACCCTGCAGACCAAAAAGTGTCCCATCTACCAGGCATCACCGAACCATATCTCCGGATCCTGCTCTCACCCAAGTGGTGCTCCTGCATCATCAAAATGTCAATGCTGCCACCAACCAGGCATCTCTGAAGCTCCTGCCTCAAGCAACCTCGATAGCGTATAAAGTGTGCTCCGCCAAGGCCCTGTACATTCCATGAGATGATCCTCATGGATGCCCTGCTGAGGTGGATGCGGTCTCAGCCGTGCTGCGGGCCTTCGCAAGCGGCTTGGATGGAGAGTAGTCCCCATCCGAACGGCTGCGAATCTGCCCACCCGGTGTAATGCAAGAATCCCGGATCAGGCGCCAGTGGCTGTGGCCCATGGCGACTGCCTCCTGCTCTGACAGAGAAACCTCGTGTATACTCACATATCCAGGGTCGCGTGCCAAGTCTGCCACTATGCGCACGACCAAATGCCGAATCCCTGAGGTATCCACACTCCCGGGATCCAAGAAAAAATGAGCCAACTCCCAAAGTCGGCCTATCACATCTGTCACCTCCAGATCGCTCATGTGGTGAGAAAACTCAACTGCCTGAGTCTTCAAAGTGCTGAGAGCGAGCTCTAGAGTCCACTCCCGATCACAAGGTCCACATAGAGGGAACGAGAAGGCCACCGCTGAGTCTAGTGCCTCCTCCCCGCGGGCCGGAGGTATCACTACATGGACTCGAATGGGTGCTGGCTCATGGGGGCCCTCTGCTCCAAAAAGCCGTGTAAAGGTATAATCAAAGGCCTCCGAGCGCTGTCTAATGCCAAGGCGACTCAGCCGACTGCGGATAGATGAAATCCGTGAGGCCCTAATCGGCATAGGTCTCCTCTGTGATGCTCGAGCGAGGTCAGTGCTCAGCGCTCTCCGGACTGCAGGTGAGCGCCAGGGAACTGCCAGGGTCTCCCGGGAAGGTGAGGCGGGCGGAGGGGGAGGAGGGGGAGGCGAAGGAGGTGGAGAGGGAGCCGCTGCCGAAACCGGAGCGGGGGCGGGAGGAGGCGAAGGTGGAAGCGAGGCGGTGGGAGGGGACGGGGGTGGGGGGGGTGAAGGAGGGGGAGCTGGCATCTCCTGGTCCTCGGTCGCTGCAGGGGTCTCCTCCTGAAGGGGAGCAAAGCTGTTCCTCACGGGAACCCAGTGAGGCTGAGACTGTGGCTGCTGCTGCAGCGGTCTCTGGGCGTGCTGCTGTGGCTGTCTCCCTCGGCGGCGCCCCTGTCCAGGCTGCCACTCCGAGGTCTCTGTGGCCTGAGCAGGCATCCCTGAGGCAGCCTGCTGAGCCGAATCTGTGGGCGGGCCATCAGTAGCCTGCTGCTGTGGTGAGGGTCGAGGTCTCCTGCGAGGGCAGGCCTTGGCCAGATGACCGACCTGCCTGCAAATGAAGCACTGGTTCGGGAGCCCCGAGAACTCCACTCTCTGATCTATCCACCCCCCCCCTATCCTAGGTAGCTGAATGACCTTAGGAAGGGAGGATATGTTAGACACCAACACTCTGACCGAAGGTAGCCCAGCTGCTCTGGCCACCACTGAAGCTGCTGAGGGGCCCGTCTCTAGTACCGAGCCCACCAATGCTCCGAGCCTGGAGAGGAGCGGAAGATACTCCCGGCGGAGACCAGGGAAACAAACTGCAATATGGAAGATGCGCTCTCCCTGCTCCGCCGCTGTTGGGTCAAATCCATGCTGCCAAGGTCTGAAGAAAACCCGAGCACCCCTGATGTCCAGAGGACTCATGGCAAGGACCTTGGCAACGCTCTGGGCGGCCTCGAACTCGATCTGATAATGGCCCCGGCCCAGGAGCTGTACATCCAGGATCTTGCCCACATCTGCAAGAAGGCGAGCCTGAAGAAGATCCCTGATCTCCCCTCTGCTGGGGCGAGTGCCGACTATACGGCAGATGGTGGAATGAGCCTGGAGGCGTTCCACCTCTGCGGTGAGGCTTTCTTCCTCTTCCGGCGAAAGAGAAAGCCTGATGGGGGGATGTCCTCGGGGGCGGGCGAGGGGGCTGCGGATGAGTCCCTCTGAGGCGAGGCGGGAGGAGTCTCCATCAGAGTCTGAAGCTCAGGCGAAGGCGACGCGAAAGCGGAAAACCTGCAAGAAGCGGGCTGCACACAAAGAGGCGGAAGACCGGATGAAAATGAAGAAAAACAAAACCCCCTGGGGGTGAAAAAAAGCGCGAAAGAGGAGGGAGGGGGCGAAAACGAAGGAGAAACCCTAAGGGGGGGCGGAAAAAAAAAAACGTAAAAGGGAGGGGAGGCGGGGCGCTGCTGATGGGAGGCGGGTGCGAACAGGCGGAGAGGTGGGGGGCGAACAGGCGACAAAGGGGAGGGGGGGCGAACAGGCGAAGAGGGGGGGGGGGCGAATAGACGAAGAGGCGGCTAGGGGGGGGGGGGGACGAAATGGCGAGGAGGGGGGAGGCGCAGCAGCGAGGCAGGAGGGGGCGCAACGGCGAGAAGAAGGGGTCGAAGGCAGGCGGGGGGTGGAGGGGCGAACAGGCGGAGAAGTGGGGGGCGAACAGGCGACAGAGGGAGGGCGGGTGCGCAGAGCAGGGTGGAGGCGGGAGCTTCAGCGAGCTACGAATCTCGGATCTTCAATCCAACTCTATGCATTTCTTGGCTTGTACTGCAAGTTTGAGCCCAAAATATCAACTTCTGTGCTTTTCCCAAGCTTGTTGGCCAAGTTACAAGTAGGCGCCTCCTTTTGTCCACTTTTCCAAGCCCAAAATAATAATATGTCCAACGCATTATTAACGATATATGAACACACCGACTTATAAATATCATGAGTCACTTTGATGAATAAAAACCCATGCTACTCATGCGGTGTGGCCATCTTTCAGGCCAAACTTTGTCGATAGATGCTTCAGCTTTCTTTTGTGGAAAATCCCTGTTCACACCTTGGCTCTGCTCAGTGTGTGAAACACTGGTCAAGACTAGTGAAGGGACCAAATGGTGACATTTCCTCGTCTTATAAAGCAGTTGTCCGCAATTGTATAAGCCTGATACCACTAAGATATCCTTCAAGAATAGCAGATGCACTGCCAATCAATAATATTTCAGCCATAAATCCAAATCCACGATCCGAAGTCAAATACGGACACAACAGCCAACCGTATCAAGAAACAAACTATATCCATATCTTGAGTCAACAACTCTGATAATAACCAGACACATGCACAGGAGCCAATTGTGTCCCAAATTTCCACAAATCCATAAGTAGCTTTAAGTACCTGCAAAAGAAAAGTAAGCAGAATACATAGCCACAAAACATCTTGCCATGCCATTGGACTGCATAAGGGCACCACCCCTATGATCCATACGCATGTCCAAGCCAAACATGCTTCACATGTCCATATGGTTCACCAATACAGCAACCCTTCCATGAAACCATACCTGCTTGCCAAGGTTTCCCTTTCCACGAGGCATCACTCACCAAGGTCACCAACCCTTCCATGAGTCTAGATATTAACTCCCTAGAGTCACCAACTCTTGCATGAGTTCATAGGGTCACCAACCGGAAGTTACTCACTTGGGTCGCGAACCCTTCCATGAGTTCATGAAATACTCACTGGACAGAGTCACCACTCCTCCATGATCCCATGAGTTCAGATAGTGAGAGATCAGAATCACCAACTCCTCTCACTAGATGGAGTCACCAACTCCTATCATGATTGTACATCTATAGCATGCTAGACAGTGATTGCATAGTTAGCTGCATATGACTAGGATTAGCTTTTCTTTTCAGTTTTTCTTTCCATGATACTCAGAACATGAACTTGTTGTATATAGATTTGTCTCATAGGCCAATCTGGCCTTCCGTAGACGTTAATGTATCTTTTCTTTCTTTTTCTTTTTCTCGCTGGATAGAGTCACCAACTCTTCCATGAGTTCAGATACTCACTCACTAGAGTCACCAACTCTTCCATGAGTGCAGTATAACATAAGATAAGAATAAATCACAAGCATAGAGATCCTGGTTCTCCATAAACATGTCTACGAGAGATAGTTTTACAGGCATTTTGGCCGACGAAAGAAAATCCATAGAGAAATCCTCGATCCATAAGATATCCAATAAATCCACTGTAACCATAGTATACTCATAGTCTAGAATCATCTAAATCCATGTTAATGGTAAATAATTCATAGTTTTGTAACCGCATATGCGACATATTCTAGCGTCTCATACCACTAGAATACTCCCCATATGAGATCCTTGTGTAGGCGACAATTCTAGCATCCCATACTGCTAGGAGCCTCCAGTACACAAGACCAAAACCATAAACTATTCATCAAAACCATAGAGGAGCCATTTCCAGAATCACAATGGTTTCCAAGGAAAACGCCTTTCAAAAAAAAATAGCTTTCCTAAAACACATCTCAAGATAGACATTCTCCACTTGCGTCAGCAAGGGAGTTCAATATGTACAAAATTCCAAATATTGGCAAAAAGCATCAACTTGGTAAAACTCAAAGTATACTTAGCTTTTCTTTGCCAGGTTCGTCATGAAGCCAAAAGAAATATCTCCTTAGCATACACATAAGATATCTTGAGAGATAGCTCCATATACCATGCTTGTGAGCTTGATTTATAATCCACACGGAAGGAGTGTTGAACACGGGCACATAAAACCAACTCCATATTCCGAGCATAAATTTTCCTTAGTCCAAGCTGTCTACTGCTCATGCTCATGACTGCTTCCCACAAGCTCAATAGCAAAATTGTTGGTCAGTATAGTCTCCACTTTTGATCTTTTCTCTTTCTCATTGTTGGAAGGAAGCCTCTTGCTTCCGAGAAAGCCTTTGCTCTGATACGAATGTCACAAGCTAGGGACGCAGAACGATAATAATAGACCAACACTTCAAATACCAGACAGAGCATGATAACGTAGTGGAAGAACCATAAATAATAAAATAACACCGCACTGAGCCAAAACGGCCGGCCCCCCGTAGGAACTTCTTTATTATAGAAAAGCTTTTACACGATACCAAGGTGCGGGTGCAAACAGCACCGGATTTTCCACAAAGCATTAGCACATCTCTTGCCGAGATCTCAGTCTAGAGCCAAGATACAAACATCTCCAGAAGCTGTCCCAAAAAACAATCCCATGAATTCAGCTCATAAACAGTCCATGAAACAGCCCAGTACGGAGCCCAAAATAGCCCCGAATTCTGTGCCAAATCAGCCTCAAATCAGTCCAGAAGAGCTCTCAAATCAGCCCCAAAAACAGTCCCAAATCTTCCCAGAAACAAGTCGAACAGCCTTGTTAGGATCTGGGAGAAAACGACCAGCCATCTGGCTGCCCTGGAAGAAGTCGGCCAGCCCTGTAGAAGGTATGGAATCAACTTTTGTGCTTTTCCCAAGCTTGTTGGCCAAGTGACAAGTAGGCGCCTCCTTTTGTCCACGTGTTCAAGCCCAAAATGATAATATGTCCAGCCCATCATTAATGATATGTGAACACACCAACTTATAAATATCATAAGTCACTTTGATGAATAAAATCCCATGCTACTCATGCGGTGTGGCCATCTTTCAAGCCAAACTTTGTCGATAGATGCTTCAGCTTTCTTTTGTGGAAAATCCGTGTTCACACCTTGGCTCTGCTCAGTGTGTGAAACACTAGTCAAGACTGGTGAAGGGACCAAATGGTGACATAGAGGTTAAGAACACCAGCATCCATTTTATGCTCTTGCAAGAGCAATACATCCATAGATCCACCTGTAACTGCATTGTGAAGCTGAGTTTTTTCCGTTGATGCGTACAAAAACCCCCAAGACCCTGAATGTTCCACAAGACAATCCTCGTAAGGACTCAGAGTAGGAACGACTAGATCTCGTGGTCGACGAAGGATCCCCTTTAGAGACGGAGGTACGTCTCGCATAGGTAAGGGAGGGAAAATCTAAAGATGAAAACCTTACCTCTTGTTCCCACTCCGGGAAAAAGCCAGGGTTGGTCCTCAAAACTGGAGAAGTACCATGACAATGCGACTGCGCAACATCATCCTCGAGGGTGCAATCATTCTGTAAGTGTAATGCAACATCCTCCTGCAAGGGATCCAAATCCTGTGCCTATAGATCTACCCAGCATCTCAGAGGAAGTCACCACCAAAGTGCCTTTGTAGGAAGTACCGCGAGCTCCCCAAACCCTGATATGCTCCCCTCCGCCTCTGATCCTTCCTCCGCCTCTGTTCCTCTGCCTTCGCTTCCTTCCTCCATGCGCCCCTCCTTCCTCCTTCGTCTCCTTCCTCCTTCGCTGCCTGAATCGCTCCCCTCCACCTCCGCCTCCGCCTCTGTTCCTCTACCATCGCTGCTTCCTCCTTCGCTGCCCCCTCCTTCCTCCTTCGTTTCCTTCCTCCTTCGCTGCGCCCATCCACTTCTCTTCCTGCTTCGCCCCCCGTCCTCCTCCGCCTCCCCTCCTTGCCTTTGCCCGCCCTAATTCACCTTTCCTTCCCCTCTGTTTGCCCTTGCCCTTGCCCCTGCCCCTGCCCCTGCCCGCCCTTCTCTTCCGTCTGCGCAACCCTGTTGTGCTGCCCTTCCCCCGCCCCTCTTCGCCTTTGTGTCCAGCCTTTTCCCCTTGCTTCCCTTTCCTTTTTGCTTTTCCCTTCTCCACCCTCCGTTCCTTTCCTCCGCCTCAACGCCTTCCTCTTCCCCTTGGTTCGGATTGCTCCTCATCCGGGTTCAAGTCGGCCTTTTTCCTCGATGAGCATCATGGCTAATCATTCTCCCTCGGCCGGGCAAACCATTGTATTTTCCAAAGCCGAGCTCGCGGTCCTCTACGCCGAAATAGAGAAAGACTCCAAAACGACCCTCACATTGCCAGAATCTTTGAATCTCACCCGTCCCGTCTCGAGGCTCGGGATTGGGTCCTAGCGGCTCTGCCCTCCGACCTCGCTCTACACTTTCGAGATGTCAGGTTGCTTGGAAGAGGTTTCTTCCAAGTGGATTTTGATTCTGAGGATGCAGCCTCAGCGGTTTTGAAGGGCAGCCCTTTGCCATTGGGCCCGAGCAAGATATCCTTTCTTCCCTACTCCAGCTATTTTGACCCTGTTGAGGAAGACCGGAACCGTTTCCCGATTACTCTCAGATTCCCAGGTCTTCCTCGCGCATATGGGCCTATGTTAGAGGCCATCGGATCTGCCTTTGGGCTTGTTCTTCAAGTGCCCCCCCTTCACGCCTTGCCGACACCCTCTGCCCAGGTGGTCACTGCCTTGGCGGATGCTGTCCCCAAGGTCATGGATCTTGCCCGTGACATTGAGCTCTTTGAGGACTATTTTTTGCTTCCGGGCCCTTGAACCCTTTGAAGCAACGTATGGAGATTGCAGGTAAACCCGATCAATGCCGGGTTTGTCACCAACAACAGGGTCACTTTGCTCGAGATTGTCCTCGGGCTCGAGGTCGCAGGAGGCCTCGTAAGCGTGCATATCAAGCCCCACCTCCCTTGGTTCCTTCCCGTCCTTCAGTCCGCCAGGTGTGGCGAGCTGTCTCTCACGCCCACCCCCCTGGTGCGATTGATGGGAAGGCTTCCTCGGATTATGTACAAATAGATGATGTTTCTGGTCAGAGGGATGTGTCAGCTGATGCATCTTTGTAGAGAGATGATATCTCATATCAGGATGACTTTGTGGAGTCCTCTCTACTTGCAGGGGGCGATATGCAGGATGTTCAGCACAGTGGGGATCATGTATTGCAGGATTTTCAGCATGATGCCATTGCCCTTGATGCCCCGCAGGGCGAACAGGTTTCTCGTACATATGCAAGCACGGTGCAGGGCCTCGGACAAGGGCATGTCAGTGGACTTTGCCTCGTGGATTTTCCCGTCCTCCAGCATTATGAGAGGCGTCCTCAGGCTGCCCATCGTCTTCTTAGAGTGGGGGTCAAACCCTCTTCTCTTCCATGAGAATCGTCTCATGGAATGTTCAGGGCCTTGGAGTGCTTCCCACTCGTGGTAGGAAGCGCCTTCTGAAGGACCAGCTTCACCCTGCTGTTACAGGAGGGTCTATGGATGTGGTTTTGTTGCAGAAACACAAATTGGATAGATCTCAATGTGGCAAAACTGGTAAGATGCTTTGTGGCCACACCTTCTGGTCATGGGCAGTTGGGACTAGAGGGGGTGTTTGTATTTCAGTGGCAGCATCTATTATACCTCATGTTATTGGGCACGGTGTTATCATCCCTGCTAGAGCGCAGTGGATCTTGATCATGCATGAGGGTCAAGAATTTGGAATCTTGAATATCTATGCACCTAACGTGAGAGGTGAAAGGGTGGCCTTTTGGGACACCATTACAAATGTCATTCCCTAGGTTGATCATTGGATAGTGGGAGGAGATTTTAACATGGTTGAGCAACCTTCTAACAAGAAGGGTGGACGCGAAGGGGGTTTACACCCTTTGGAGCGAGCCTCATGGGAGAGGTTCACGCTTTCCTTTTTTGGCAGGGATTGCTGGACTGAGATGACTTCCAGATAAGGCCAAATTCCTTATCTTTCTCTTGGCACAACCGCAGGAGCGAGGATGAGAGCATCTTTGCACGTCTGGACAGGTTTTATGTGGATGATTGGTCCTTGGATAGAGGAGGCACCATTGCTATTATGCCTGGCACCACCAAATCCGATCATTGCCCCGTCGTTTTGTGTCTCAGGGAGCCTAGATCTCGCTTGGCCTCTCCCCGTATCCGTATCCCTGACTCTCTTTATCTAGATGCTAACATTTCCCTTGAGATCAGAGAGATATGGAGATCTTGTGACAGTCCTGATCCTCGTCATAATATTGCGCTAGCTCTTGAGAGGACCAGCCATCATTATCATAGCATTGCCTTGTCTAAGAAGAAGGAGGCTCTGGACAAGGAGAGAGCTATTAGGCGTAGGATTGCTGCTCTTCAGAGGGAACATGAAAAGCATCCACATGCGACTTGGATTACAGACCTCTTGACCACAGTTAGAGCAGAGCTACAGTTGGCCATGGACAGGAGGGCTGAGTTCGCCTTTCATGCGAACGAGGCCTTTTGGACTCAGATGGGTGGCAGATGCAACAAAGAGTTTTTTTCAGCACACAGGCCTTCCCATAGCAAGGATTCTGTGAGGTACTTGCAGGATTCACAGGGTGAGGTTCAGATTGAGCCTGATAAGGTGAGGGGTATTGCTTCAAAATTTTATCGGTCTTTGTTGACTGCAAAGGTGCCCTCCCCTCAGAGAGATGTGGCACGGCAGAAAGTTTGGGAGTGCATGCCCAGACTCATTACAGATGCTGTGTGTTCTTCCTTGGATGCCCCTTTATTGAAGGATGAATTCCTTCACGCACTGCATGCTCTTTCCAGTGGTTCATGCCCAGGGGATGATGGTCTTTCTCCCGCCTTCTTTATTCTTTTTTGGGATCATATTGGAGATGCTATCATTGTTGCCCTTCAGGAAATGTGGTTGTCGGGTATGATGCCTCCATACCTCACGGAGGGGCTAATTCACCTTATCCCCAAGAGTGGGGACAAGACTGACATCAAGCAATGGAGACCCATCACCCTCCCTGGATCTGCATATAAAATCTTAGCTAAAGCCTTGAGTATAAGGTTGCAGCCGATTCTCCAAAGGACTACCCAGAATGGGTTCCTCCAAGGAAGGAGTATATTTGATAACATCTTTTCTTTCTGGGAAACTGTCGAGTGGGCAAAGTCTAGTCAGCAGCCTCTTGCCATTCTTTTGCTTGATTTTGAAAAAGCTTATGATAGAGTGGATTGGGATTTTTTGGAGGGCACTATGGCACACGTGGGGTTTTCCCAAAACTGGATCAAAGGTGTGTCTTGCCTATACAGGGAGGCTCATAGCACTGTTTTAGCCTGTGGGGGGCGCGGTGAGTGTTTTCAGATTTCCCGTTCAGTGAGGCAGGGCTGTCCCCTCGCCCCTTTACTGTACGTCATTGTAGCTGAGGCTATGAGCAGGTTTCTTCGGGCTGCCCCTGGTGTTGTGAGTCTCAGGCTGCCTTCATGTACGGAGGAAGGGTTTTTGGACTCTGAGTTAGCAGATGATACGGCGTTGTTCCTTGAGGCTTCACATGCTTGTTTATGTGCTTTCCGGACAGCCTTGGAGGCCTTTTGTTTGGCAGCAGGAGCTACTATCAATTGGCATAAGTCAGTTGGTTTTTGGATCAGTGATTCTCCTTTTGCAAATTGGGGTACAGATGTTGGTTTTACTTAGATTGAGAGAGGATGCTCTGCCAGATACCTTGGTTGTCAGGTGGGCGTTGGCATCTCCCCTGCACAACAGTTTGCTCCAGTGCTCTTAAGCATTAAAAGAAAACTTCATCACTGGAGTAGGAGGAAGCTCGACTTGGCCTCTAGAGAGCTTTGGTGGTTAACCAAGTTTTGCTAGCCACAACTTGGTTTATCGCTTCGTGCTGGATTTTTCATAAGGGCTGCATTGGCCAGCTTTGTCGCCTTATTCGGAACTTTCTTTGGTCAAGGCTTGATGGAAATGCACACACCAAGGCTAGAGTTGCTTGGGAAACCATTATCAAGCCTAAGCAGGAAGGGGGATTGAATATCATTGACCGTGAGGTGCAATGTAAGGCTTTGCTGTGTAAGCTAGTTGTTAGGGGCTTTCTTCCAGGCACTGAGCCGTGGAAGGACTCTCTCTCAACTTTCAAGCTTCACACACACACACACACACACACACCCATCCTCACAGTTCTCCCTCAACTTTCAAGGCTCAAGCCTCTCTCTCTCTCTCTCTCTCTCTCTCTCTCTCTCTCTCTCTCTCAAGCTATCAAGTGACAAGGAGGCATCCATCATCCATGGCATCCTCCTCGTGGCAGTGGCTCTTCAAGTTCCAACTACCCATAGAAGGACGACGGGATGGACATGGTAAGGTCACTCACACCCCATCCCCTCATGGAGGTCATGGACATGCAAGCTTTGCCCATATAGGCGAGTGGGTGGTACTGACAAAGTAATTTTTAAGTGCCATTCCTACCCCCGTCCTTGTTCCCTACATATGGCCGTCCCCCATCCCATCCCTGTTACCGTCCCCCGTCCCTTGTGACTATGCTGGCCACCAATCAGTGGAGGTCAGTTACTGGTGCTTACCCAGCATGCCCTAGATGTGCAGGAGTTTCGGAGTCAGTTTACCATTGTTTATGGGAATGCAGGACGATTGCACACCTCTTTGGTAGGATTAAGAGGGATGCTATCATTTCTTTTGGTTCTATCATTCGGTTGGCACAGTCTGGGCCTCAACTGAGATTCAAGGGGACTGACAAGAGCTTGGCCATTATGGTTAGGCCAAGAGTTGCTCGGCAGTGTTGTCTTTAGGATTTGCCACTTTCACACTTTGTCCCTCCGGCACAGAGGTTAGACAGTTCTTGGGAGATTATTCCTAGCATCTCAGCCTGGAATATCTGGAAGGCTAGATGCACCGAGGCCATTGAGGGTACTCCCGTTCTTGTTTCTCAGTGTCTTTGGAGGATTTGGAGTGATATTATTCACACCATCATGGCTACCTAGGCGAGAATCCAGGGATCTTCGAGGGCTGCGAAGAGGAAGCGCGGCCAGTTTATGAGAGAGTGGGACATTGGTATCTTTTTCACGTCCTCTCATTCGGGACCCTATTGGCAGCACAGGGCTCCTGATTGGTTGAGATCTCCACCTTTCTTGGTGTGAAATCTCCATTTTGTAAAATTTTTCCATACTTAATAGAAGTCTCCTTTCTGGAAAAAAAAAAAAAAAAAAGAGGGAGTCACCAGTAGATTGCACAAAAATCATGTGCCTACAGAGCCTCATCCTCCAAAGAAGGATCTACATCCTGTGAGGCAAGAGTTTCATAAGGGTTGGGGTGCTCCACTAAGGGTGCGGGTAAAGGGGCAGGTACGGGGTTCAAGGGCACCTTCCATCTCTAACAACAACCCAATGCTGTGTGGTCTGCTGGGGCACAAGGGCAAGTGCATAAGGCATCTGCTAGGTAGGACCACGCCGCCGCCTAGCATGGCCTCTTGATCTAGGACAATCTAGCAATGCGGCCCTGTCTCGACGACAAATCCGACACTGGTCAAGTCTACCTGCAATCTCCATCCTTTGGCGGAAATGAGAGCCGTCGGGTCTCTGAAGCATGATATGGTCGTCAGTAATCGATGGATCAAGAACAAGCACAAAGACCCAGGGTAACACCATCAGAAGTGGCGTTAACAGCTGCGGAAGTTGAGACGGGAGAGCCTGGAAGGGCCGATACCTCTAAAACCTGGCCAAAGGATGCCCCTATGGAAGCTAAGAGCTTCCAATAAGACCGAGGAAGAGCAGGGAACCGCAATGAGACCCGGGGTAAGTCGTTGATCCTCCACCACTAGATCAAAGCCCACCTCGTACTAAAAGAAGAAAATCTTCCTAGGGCCAAGAGGAAAGGGGCTGCTAGCCAACACATGAGAAGTAGCTTCCGGAGAAAGAAAGTCCACCTACAAGAAGCCTCGACCAAGTAAACATGCATCCTGGAAGTGCACAATGAGCTCCAAAGGGAGAGCTGCTAGAAGCCATTCACGGGTCTGCGAGCGAGAGGGGTGGGAGCCATAAACCCTCGCAATAAGGGTGGTTTGGACCTCAGTGTCAATGTCGTGCGGAAGAGAGGTGAGCTCGTCTTGCGGAAAATTCATGATTCTCCTAGCCTATGGGGGTGATGAAAGATTGGTTGTGGCGGAAGCCATAAAGTTAATCGACGATGGGCAGCCGCCTCGAATCCAATTGAACATATGTTGCTGAAGGAAAAAGGCGGCAGGGGGAGGAAGAGGCGGGTGAGGAAGAGGAAGAGGAAGCGGCGGGGGCGGAAGCAAGGCAGGAGAGGAGGCGGGGGCAGCAGAGGCGGTGGGCAGGGGAGGGGAGGAGGGAAATGCGGGAGCAGATGGTGGCAAGGCGGTGACAAAGGAGGGGCCAGAGGCAGCAGAAAATGGGGGCAGCAGAAGAAGGCGCATGCAGCAGAAAGTGGGGGACAGAGAAGAAGGCAGCGGGATCAACAGCGTGGGCTCAGTCTGTCCAGAGGTTCCGGAGCTCCCAGTTTTGCTCTTCTGATTATTGGAAGATTGCTTCTTCAGCTTATTTCTACTAGCTATGAATCTTCAATCGTATTACTAAAAGGAATCAATGGAGTGGGTAGCTAGATTGCTTCACACACACCCGTAAGGGAGCACCAAAAATGACCTGTCTCCCTTACAGGTGATCTGTATCCTCGGGGGCGGTGAGTTAGGTACTAGTGAAATCGACAGAGCGGGAGCTGATTGGGTGTGCTATTCTTCATACGATCAAAGTGGTTGGCTTCAACGATGGCCGTTGGTAAATAGATCCTCACTCCTCTTGTCATAGGTAATACATGGCATCTTTGGCTTTATGGTGGTGGTCCTCTCAAGCACCTGGCTAGGAGCAATAACCTGGCTATAGGTGTTGGAAATAAGTGCACACTAGGTGTACTATTTCTCTAGTCTAGTTTCAGTTGAGTCTGTGTGTCTTGAGTCTAGTGCCATGTGGCACCTCTACATTTATCCCATAAGTGAGTCTACTCAATCTTGTACTTCTCACCTATAAATTGTAGGTGTCACATCAATAATCAATCAATCTTGTGTCTTGTCTACACTCATCTCAAGGTATGTCTATGCTTTGTGTTTTCCTCTAGTCTTGCTCTCATTTCAGTTTCAGTTTATCTTTGTGTCTCCCCCATTTTTACAACATGGTATCAGAGCCTTCCTCTGCTGTGACGTCCATGACTCCAGCCTGTTCGTGCTGCATATCGAGTCTCGACCTCACCAACCGTTGCCACTCTCCTGTGCTGGCCTAGTGCAGTCGACTCAGCTTTGTGTGCGCTCAAAACCTGCCTATGAGCTCTTGTTCTATCTGCGCAGCACTCCTTGGGCACTGTGGCAGTTTTGGCTGAGATCCGCCCTACAAGCTCTTACCTGGGGAGTCCAATATTTCGGCCCTCTTTCTTGTCAATAACTTCTGGCCCAGCTTCAGCGTGCATCCGCTTGTCTTGGCTTTTGGCTTGGCCGGAGCGGATCTCACACTTTGTTGTGGTGGTTTCCTCCCTGGATCCCCTCACCTCTGGATTCGAGGATGTGGGCAGCACCTCTACCAACAGCAGCACTATGGTGCCTCTCCACCTGACCTACCTCCTCAGCTTTTCTACGGTTTGGGGCACATCACTCTGGGCGACCTTCATCGAAGGCATCATCATGTTCAAATATCTTCCCCGCCCTGCAGTTGAAAATATTCAGCAGCCTTGTTTCAGCTATCCAGTTCAGTTACAGCCTTGATCATTTGTTGGAAGAATCCGGTCCTGTCTTGATGCTTCAGTCCTTGTTTATGGTTGCAACCACTAGCCTCTACCAGTTTGTGGCTCTTGTTCCTTGCCACTCGTGTAGACTGGTCCTGTGCATCAACTGAAGATCACAATCACTCAGCATTCACTTTTGAGCTGTACCTTAAGCTACATCGTCAAAGTCTTGTTCTACTCTTGTTCTCCTGCTGATCTGTTCCAAGCATAAAGGCTGCTCCTGGCTCTGCAAATTTCGAGGTATGGATGCTCTTCGTTTAACAATCCTCAGCCTGGCCCTAATGCCCACTCACTTTCACGACTCTAGCAAGTTCTTCATGCTTCATGATTACTTTCAGCATTCATGGTTTATCCCTCTGGATAGACTGTCAAAGATATGGTTTTGAAAGAGGGAAGACCTGCTCAAGCTGGAGTAATCAAATCAGGATATCTAGATGTAATTTTCAGTCTTCTACTTTCGAAAAATACTCAAAATATAAAATTTTAATTTTCAGTTTTCATGGGATTAGACACTGCCCTTGCATTTCAGCAAGTGGTAAGACCTTCCCTTCATCTATCTGTCTCTCATGTACGGGATTAGACACTGCCAAATATGGTAAGACCTTCCCATCTCTCTCATATTTGTCTATGCTTTCATGCTATCTACCACCATTGATCACCAATGATGTAGATCATGGGGTAATGTCGTGTCTATTTGTCTACATGGACTTATCTTTGTCCCTATCCAAGAGGCACCCCTGCATTACCCACTCTAGCAGGAGGATTGACCTTGAGGAGGGATTATCTAACAAGGTCCATCTCTCTGTCTATCTACAATCAGTCAGTCTCTCTGTCTATGTGTCTATCCTGTGTGTCTATCCTGTCACATGTCTTTGACACTCTATCTATCAGTCTATATGCCTCTTTTGTGGATTAGCTACCCACATTCTCTTGGCATTTTCTGTCTATGTCCCCATTTATCTTCTATTTGTCAGTCTCTCTCATGTCTATCTGAAAGTCTCTCTCTCTGTGGGACCACTCTACTGGCTGATTGTCTCTCTCTCTGTCTGTCTATGATCCACTCTTGTCCCTACCCTTGTGGACCCATATGAGGATATCACTTGAGGAGGGGTGTCTCAGGATCTTTTGTCTCTCATGTCTTGTCTCTCAGTCTATCAGTCTTTATGTCTGTCTTCTAGTCTTGTCCGTCTTGTCTTTTTGTCTTCCTCCTAGTGTCCACTTAAGGAGGGTGTTGGAAATAAGTGCACACTAGGTGTACTATTTCTCTAGTCTAGTTTCAGTTGAGTCTTTGTGTCTTGAGTCTAGTGCCATGTGGCACCTCTACATTTATCCCATAAGTGAGTCTACTCAATCTTGTACTTCTCACCTATAAATTGTAGGTGTCACATCAATAATCAATCAATCTTGTGTCTTGTCTACACTCATCTCAAGGTATGTCTATGCTTTGTGTTTTCCTCTAGTCTTGCTCTCATTTCAGTTTCAGTTTATCTTTGTCTCTCCCCCATTTTTACAACAATAGGGAGCTAAGTAGTGTGAAGCACATAACCCTTAATGAAATGCACGTGTGCAAGCCTTCATCAAGTAACCCTATCATGAAATCTATTAGAATCAAAAGGAGCAGGTTGGCACTCCTTGTGACAATTTCATTAAGTGCTTTTAACATGTAATCTAGTTGTCCAGTATTTTTTCCAAAGTCCATTTTATGATGCTTTTTATGTTTATTAAATAAAGGCTGCAAAGTCATAGATAAAAGCATAGTAAAGCAAAGTTTTGCTTCTATTATGTTCAGCAGCAGGCTGAGAAAAGAGTCTCTGCAAAGAAAGGAGTCCAAGGCGTCGAAGCAGTTCATCTGCAGGTACTATATCTATTACCATTCAATTGCGATTCACACCTCACATCTAAAAATAAGTAAAGAGGGTATTTCTAATCACCCAAGAGGAATTCTGACTGTTAATCTAACATAGAATGAATACTCAGGATGAAGGGCATGATTATACAAGGAAAGTAGTGGAGCTACAAAAGCAGCTTGAAATGGATAATGAAGAAGCTCAACGTCTGCAGGTTTGTTTGTGTTTTATGATTTTTTGTCTTCATGTTGAAGTGGACCAATCAGCCTATTGACCTGTCGTCATCCAGATGGACAGTATTTCCCTCAAATTTGGAAACCCCAAACAATGTTTTGTTGTGAATTTATGTCTTTGTAGAATGATAAAGATTCGTTTTTGAGGATTTCCTTAAATAGCTACCGATGCTGTCTGACAACCAGTGATAAATATGACCTCAGAGTGGTATGTGAACTCTCTGCAAGGAATGCTGTATATTTGCTGAAAGTTCTTCAAGATTAAAATGTTGGTCTATTTGCCACTTAAAAGAAGACGTTGCTTGCCCTGCTTCTTTTCTGCCTTGTTTGCAGGTGTTCAGAATCACATCCCTTTGGTTCAATCTATCAACGAATCAAGTAGTTATCAAATCAATGCTTGAGACCATAAATCAGGTTGGATAGTTGATTGTTGTCCACGACAGCTTATCTGGCCACCATAAGGGTTATGTCTTTGAGTAGATTTTCTTCTCAGTTTATAAGGTACACTTCGAAAGAAATTTAAGGCAGACGTTTGAACCCCTGCCTGGTGCTGAATATAAAAGCTATATTTTTTTTTTCAGTTTTAATCCCAAGTTTTTCACCTGACTTTTATGGTAGCGGATATCCACAACCTCAGTAAAAGAAGATGCTATTAAAAATGCGCTTGTGCTGCATGAAACCAGTCTCAGAGTGATGAATGAAAGCCAGTAAACTTAGCTGATAACTCTGGGTAGAACTTTGTAGGTAGTATCTACAGAAGATCCCAAGGGTCTATGAGACCATAAGTAATACGGTGGTACCATGGATATACTGAGCCATGGAAGAACTGAAAAGGAAATGAAAAATTTTGAAAAATGAAAAATATACATCCAGATAGCATCTGATTATCCTATGATCCCTCCTCACCCATTACCAATCTCAAGGCAGAAAGAGGGTCAGGCCTCTGATGGGAGCATGTCATGTCGGCAGAGAACCTCCCGGATGTGTCTGTATGTGCTGACATTGGAAATTTTGGTGGATCGTAGTACACACTAAACTTCATGATTAAGCATAACTAATTAAGCAAAAAGAGATTAAGCATAATCACTAATAATGCAAGCATAATGTAGACACAAATGAGTGGAAATGTGAGTGTAGATTTGCTTTAGCATAAGCCTCTTAAATAGGCTGAGATACAAAGCTTTATTACATCATTGAATAAGCAAGAAAAAAATATGAAAAATGAAAAATATACATCCAGATAGCATCTGATTATCCTATGATCCCTCCTCACCCATTACGAGTCTCAAGGAAGAAAGAGGGTCAGGCATCTGATGGGAAAAAAAATGAAAAATGAAAAATATACATCCAGATAGCATCTGATTATCCTATGATCCCTCCTCACCCATTACCAATCTCAAGGCAGAAAGAGGGTCAGGCCTCTGACGGGAGCATGTCATGTCGGCAGAGAACCTCCCGGATGTGTCTCTACGTGCTGACATTGGAAATTATGGTGGATCATAGCACACACTAAACTTCATGATTAAGCATAGCTAATTAAGTAAAAAGAGATTAAGCATAAACACTAATTATGCAAGCATAATGTAGACACAAATGAGTGGAAATGTGAGTGTAGATTTGCATTAGCATACGCCTCTTAAATAGGCTGAGATACAAAGCTTTATTACATCATTGATTAAGCAAGAATCTACCTCCTAAATCAGCTCCACCTCCCCTTGAATCTCTCTTTGACTTTCTCACTAGAATCTCTCCTCAAATATCTCCAAAAAGGTGGCTCCACCAAATCTAGAAGATGCTAGATTATTTCATTTTTGAGTGGCACTTTAACCTGCTCACATTTTACGGCTTTACCGCCTGCGACCTTAGCACCATTTCCCATGCAAAGATGTCGATGACCTTTCAACACCCTCCCTCAGCGACATCATGTCAAAACCACGGTACAACATTTAGAAACCACAGATCCCTCCCACAAGGAGTAAAAGGACTAGGTAAGCTAGTCATTTCTAAAAGCTTAGGTGGCAAGGGAGTCACATGGTATGGTACTAGGTGGCACCCCCAATTGAGGGGAGTTTTCTCTCAAGGGGCATTTGCATCATCAATGAGGTCACTCGTTTGGGCGCCCTCATGCAGCCCCTCACTATATAATGGAAGGCCACAAAGGCTCTTGTAATTATCTTAGATGACTCTTGTATTAGCAGTTGAATAAAAGCATAAAGGAAGGGCTATGTGCCTATCCTTTTGTGGGCTACATCTTGTGTTTATCTTGGGTCATTAAGGTGCTTCATATCTCCACTTTAGAGTTCATTTATGTTGCTAATCACTTATGTAACTCATTCTCTTAAGGTATCTCATTAAGCGTTGCACTTAGGTTAATCACCTATTTGCACTCGTCCATCAAACTAGCACTTCACTTAAGTGGTGTAGTGGCTTGTGTGTCCACTTAGTGAACCTTGATTCTTGTTCATTCTCCTACATGGTATCAGGGCTTAGGCTTATGGGTGAGTTATTAGTGTGCATTTGAGTGTGAGCACATTAGTGAGGTGATTAGAAGCAAGAGAGAGAGAGAGAGTTTTAGTAGTAAGCTCTATAATTTGCTAGAGTTACTAGCTAATTAACCTCTCTTGTTTAGCGTAAGATGAACATGAGGTGTGTGGAGTCTTTGAGTGAAGCGTTGCTTCTTATTTGAATGGTTATTAAGCTTTTCATTAAGAGGTCCTTGCCATAAGAGTGATCAATTGAAAGGCATTTCATTGGGAGAGGTGAGATTAAGAGACTTAATCACTTTTGAAAGAGACTTTTGGAGCTTGTCGAAGGTGGAAGGAGCTAGATGTTGGAGGCATTGCAAAGGAGGCTTTGGAGATCCTTCAAAGGAGCAAAGAAGTCTTGAAGGAGTGCAACTCATAGAAGAAGCTCAAAGCTCATCAAATGCCTACTTTCCCTCAACCTACTTAGGAATAGAAGCATTGCTAATAGAGGTATTATCTTATGAGATAATCACACAGTGAAGACTAGTGTCTAATTTAATGAAAAATCTTGCTTAGTATGATAAGATATGAGAGTTAATGAAGTGATAGATTAAGTATCTATGAGGTTATGCCTAATACAAGACAATCAAAGGATGTTCCTAATGATGCTTAACTAAATCTCTCCGATTAAGTACCTCAACTTAAGGATATACTCTGCTTAAGATTAACTTAATCAAATCATTAATTATAATCTATGTCATTAAGCAAGGCTTATATTTAAGGAGTAGACATAGTAGCTTAAGCTTGTGAGCTAGAGAATTGGCTATGGCTGGGTAATGTACCGATGTCAGAGGCTATATGCTGCAGAATAATGACCAGAAGACACCTTGTGATGCATCAATTGCCGTGATTAACAAACTTTTGCAGTGACTAATCATCACGGATTGCAAAAATCAGGTAGCGCTACCTTGAGGAGTTAATCCACAGCATTATACACAATTTTTCAGAGATTGAGTGTGTGGAGGGGTGCGCATTGGTTCTACCTACAGTCCAGAACCACTGTTATAGCTGGATTTATAGCTCGCAAGTCAGTATACCTTGATTTGGGATGGTAGGTGAAGCTCCCACAAAATAGCTTTACTATTTTGGTGGAAGTCAACTACTACATAAAAGGAGTGTTCGTGTACTTTTAACTTCATTATAAGTGTGATGGTCAAGTGGGCCTTGTATTACATCCATTTCCATTGTAATTTTTATCACTCATCATTGTGTGAAAAGGAGCAAGTCACTTATATTAAAACTCATTGGATATGATGAAATAAGCACCATTGAAATTTCATTAGATACTAAAGAATCCAAGGTACAAGGGATAATTGAAGTATCTTCAAACTCGTCTTTTGGGTTTCCCTATATAACCCAAGCACAAGTGGAGAAGGAATACTTTGAAGCTCTAGACACACAAGAGGTCACATCTAAAAGAAGAAAGCAGACTCCTAAAGAGAAGCGAACGGTTAGAAGGAGGACCAGACACTGTGATAGCCTTTGGGTGAGGCAACCTAAAGAAGTGAAGCAGAGTCCCAATAAGAACAAGAGCAACCAATTGAAGAGAAACCTAAGCCAAAGTCAGAGTCCAGACAAGGAGACAGAAGCAAAAGACAAGCCTTGGTACTATGGGACTGCCTTAGCTCAAGACCTTGGAGATTTTTTGGTTTCCAATATGGAACTCCAGGGGTGTTGTTGGGGGTTATGGGTGTAATTGTCTCAACTTTTAAAGCTCTTTTGTGAATATCTTTTAAGATTTAACTTGTATTAGTCTTTCAGCTAGTCCTCTATAGCTAAAGTCGCTTCATTTATCTTGCTTCTATCTTGCTCTTTATTTATACTAGAGATGGGTAAGGACTATTTTGAGAAGGGTGATAGATTTCATGATACTAAATACCACACATAGTCCATAAATATGCATATGGCCATGGTGGAAAAGCATTATTGCAACTAAAGGGGATCATAAAAAACCCTCTAGGGATGCTTAGGTACTAAAAGTTTGGGAAGCACTTGATATGAAGGCTTTAGCCTATCTAATAAAGGGGTTAGATGATACACAAATACCGGTAGCAAGTGCCACCTCAACCAATGAGACCTGGACTAGGCTAAGGGGCATCTTTGGTCAAACCAATGCTGTTTTGAGACTTTGGTTAAGGAAGAGACTCTATAGGCTCGATCTTGGGGACAAAGACACAGTTTCGACCCATTTAAGCAATATCAAAAGTCTCATGAATCAACTTTCAAGGGTTGGGTTAAATATTACAGAAAAAGAAGTTGTTTTTGTGTTACTTTTCTCAATGCACCAAAGTTTGATAATGTGGTTGGAGTTGTTGCGAATCAACCCAATTTAATCCTTGTTAGTGCAGCATCACATCTAGGAATGGAGGAAGCTCGACTGGAAGTTTCATCAGATGGTAATGAATCCTCAAATGTGGAAGTACCTACTGCAGAAACTTCCATGTTGTCCAGAGAAAGAGAAGAAGAAGAAGAAGGGGTTGAAACCTTGCTTCTACTGCTGCAAGAAGAAAGGCCATATGATAAAGGACTATTTCCAAAAGAAGGCTGATGAAGAGAAGCTGAAGGGACTCAAGGACAAGGAAGAGGCAAATATTATCTCTACATCAATGAAGACTGTTGACTTGGACTTTGCATTCTAGCAAGGGGTTCTGTAACTATGTAACTTTGTAAATAACTTTTTAGCTAGTGGGCATTTTTTAAAATTGTGGTTATTTTCAAGGACTTGAACTTGGTTAGAGCTTACCCTACGAGGTGGAGCTTAACCAAGAGGGAGTATTGAGAATATGGTTTAGCTTTGATATATCTTTAACCTTTGTGGTGGGTGCTTTTACAAGGTGTAAAAGAACTAGGTAAGCTAGTCATTTCTAGAAGCTTAGGTGGCAAGGGAGTCACATGGTATGGTACTAGGTGGCACCCCCAATTGAGGGGAGTTAGGAGGTGGCTCTAGATGCTCTCAAGGGACATTTACATCATCAATGATGTCACTCATTTGGGCGCCCTCATGCAGCTCCTCTTTATATAATGGAAGGCCACAAAGGCTCTTGTAATTATCTTAGATGACTCTTGTATTAGCACTTGAATAAAAGCATAAAGGAAGGGCTATGTGCCTAGCTTTTTGTGGGCTACATCTTGTGTTTATCTTAGGTCATTAAGGTGCTTAATATCTCCACTTTAGAGTTCATTTGTGTTGCTAATCACATATGTAACTCATTCTCTTAAGGTATCTCATTTAAGCGTTGCACTTAGGTTAATCACCAATTTGAACTTGTCCATCAAACTAGCACTTCACTTAAGTGGTGTAGTGGCTTGTGTGTCCACTTAGTGAGCCTTGATTCTTGTTCATTCTCCTACAGGAGGGTCTTGATGCTGTGGGTCAGGGATACATTTATCGTCAGAGTCACTAGTGTGTCAAAAAGCCAGCCCTTCATCTTGGGCCCCTGGAAGTGACTGGTGGCACTGTCTCTCTAGGAGGGCAAGTGCAGCGTATCTCCTAGTCAATCTATCATGTGATGCATTTGTCATGGAGAAGCGGCTGCCGGAGCTCGTGAAAGTGACCCCAAGAAGACATGAGTTTGCTATCTCCACCGGGCTGCCCATGTAGGTAATCTTTATATGTTTCCTCACACTAGGGAAGTACAGAAGACCATGACCTTGGTCTTCCCGAGGTTAACTGACAAGCCCCCCTGCAAACAGAAGTCCTGTAGGACATCCATGTGCTTATGTAGTCCCTCCTGTGAGTCTGCAATAAGCACTATATCATCAGCATATAAGAGAATAGAAACAAGTATGCGTGCTAGGGATGCCCCTCCACCTCCCGCTCTGTCAATAAAGTCTGAGATCTCGTCAATGTATAGCTCAAAGAGGGTAGGGGCGTGGGGGGTAGTGGGCAGCCCTGTTTCACCTCAATAGTACTAGATATCTCCTGTAAGAGTCCTCCAAGGCATCTCACCCTCCCAACCACCAACTCATATAAAGCAATAATGCCCCAAATCATGTCGGACGGAACCCCAAGTATCTGTAGGCACTGTAATCACATGGCACCGTATTAAAGGCTTTGCGGAAATCCACAAAGCAACAGTAGAGGCGTCAGCCATCAGGCTTGGCTTGCTCAATGAGGCTCCTGACTGCGAAGATGTGATCCCACTGTGGAGAAGGTCCGCCTGAACATTGCCTCACCTCATGCTCTATACCCCACTGTGGAGAAGGTCCGCCTGAACATTGCCTCACCTCATGCTCTATACCCCTCTCTCTCTCTCTACCAATGAGCTGAGCTCTATCTCTAGTACGGATGCATATAGCTTGGCCAAGGTATGGCCGATCATGATGGTCCTGTAGTTATTGGGCTCCATAGTGTCCCCAGGTTTGTATATGTGTGAGATGATGTTTGATGACCAAGCCTTCCGCTAGTGCCTTGTTAAACATCTAAGCCAAGCGGGGTGCAAGGGTGTCGGCTGCATGTGATAGGTGCTCCGATTAATCCCCTCATGATCCCGGGAGCGACCGTTTTGGATTTTCTGGATGGCCTTTTCTACCATGATTGATGTGAAGAAAGTGGATGTAGTGGGGCGAGGTTTGCGTGGGTGTGGGAGTGGAGGTTGATTGGGAATATGGTAAAGTGAGTGTGCCTAAGTGTTCCCGAAACAGCATAAACCGTTCCCAAATGAGCAGCCATTCCTAGCCGTTCTGGCGTTCCACATGAAAGGGAAACACCGTTCCAGATCACAGGGAACGGCGTTTCCTGTGACTGCCCAACATGGCTGAGATCTCATCAGGCAATGATGCATAAGGGGACTCCTTCCTCTCCTCTGCTTGAGTGGTTAGGCTGTCTTGACTATCCTGTATAGCATATTGCGAAGTATCTGGTGCAAAGTAGCAAACCGCCCAACATACAAGGGTCGGTCCATAATGTGAACCCGACTAAATGAGCTAGTGCTATAACTATACCAGTCTCTAGTAATCCAAAATGGCTGTCACACGGCCTGTCATCCCACTGGCCGCATATCACCCATAATCTCACCAACCATGCCAGTGGTATAGATGTGGAAGCTATCACCCAGGCGGGTCATCAATGTCCACCGTAGCACTAGTTGAGCTCGATATCTCAACATGACCGTCTACCGAGGCTGGATAAGCTAACGAGTAATCTCGTCCCAATGTTGGAGTACCTCTGTGATAAAGGCAGCGAGCGCAATGGGTCTTCCCTTTTGTGAGATAAAAGTGTGGATGCTTTGGCATGTGAGGGAAGTGTGTGCGGATAGTGGAATAAAGTGAGCTTTTCAAGAATCCCTGAGATGGCAGATTTGCTCGAGATGGCTGAAGGCGCAGATTTTAGGCGTTTTCTTTCAAGCTTGGGCTCCACCTCAGTTGCCCTGAGCTGGGCTACAGAAGCCCTAAGAAATATGAAGTGCTCCAAGATGGTGAATTTCCACTGTTTTCGCTTAGAAGAAGAAAAAAACAGCATATTATACCTTCAATGTTGATGCTTCCATCATTCAATTTGGGTTGGATGCTGAATTTTCTGAAGAAGTTCTTCTCTTTCCAATGTTTTTGAGAAGATCCTTTGAGCAACTCCACCTTGCGCTCTTCTCTCAATTGAGTAACACTCTCTCTCTCAATCCCCCTCCCGCTGCCCGCCTGCGCCCCCCCCTCCTGCCTGCGCCCACCCCTCCCGCTGCCCGCTGCCCGCTGCCCGCTTCGCTGCCTGCCTGCGCCCCCCCTCTCTCTCTCCCCCCGCTGCCCGCTTCCGCCACCCCCTCTCTGTTCGATTCCACCGCCCTCCCTCCCGCCTGCTGACCTGTCGCCTCCCTCTCTCTCTCTTCGCTTCCGCCGCCCCCTCTCTGTTCGATTCCACCGCCCTCCCTCCCACCTGTTGACCTGTCGCCTCCCTCTCTCTCTTCGAACCAGTCGCCTCCCTCCTGCCTGTTGCCCTGTTCGCCGCTTTCTCTCTCGTAGCCGCCCTCTCTGTTAGCCGCACAGGACCGCTGGCAATATGCTGGCCCGCCTCTCTATCCGCTAGGGTCGGCGGACCAACCCAGTCGCCTCCCTCCTGCCTACTGCCCTGTTCGCCGCTTTCTCTCTCGTAGCCGCCCTCTCTGTTAGCCGCACAGAACCACCGGCAATATGCTGGCCCGCCTCTCTATCCGCTAGGGTCGGCGGCCCCCTTTCCCCACCCACCCTTTGCTCAGGCCCCCAAGGCAGCAACATAACTCTCTCTCTCTCGCTTCTTCCATGGCTTCCCCCTTGCACAACGCGACGAAGGCGACCTTTATGGTCACAAACAAGAGGATAACAAATGTGGAAAAGGAGATGAAAGAATGGAAGGCGGAGATGGAGGGATGGTGGAAGGAGAAAGCCAACTTTCTCCAAATGGTATTCAATGAGGGTAAGCGGTGGAAAGAGGAGAAGGAGGACCTCATAGCAGAAGTCAAAGACCTTCACGGGGAAGTCAACACGCTCAAAGGCGTAATTTCAGCTCTTCAGAGGGAGCTTGCAGAGGCTAAGGCAAATGGTGGACTTGAAGAAGGTGAAATTCAGCCATCCATGATAGAAGAGCTCAAGGTTATCAAGGAACAAGTACGGGCAATTAAGGAAGAAGAGAAGCAACACGAAGCAAAGACTTCCTCATGGGTGGAAGTCATCACCAAGACTCAAAGAAAGATGGATGAAGCGGAGAAGTGGATAGAGGTCGCCAAGAAGAGTAAAGGTAAGGAGATAACAACCCCTACACCTACAATCATTAACATGACTTTGGAAGAGGAACAACGAAGACGTACACGTGCTTTGCATGTCAGGATTACCGGCCTTAAAGACAAGGATAAAGTTGAAGAGGAGGTGAAAGAGCTTATGGTGTTGATGGGGATTGACAGTCCGGCACACGCAAAAGCCTGGAGAGTGGGCAAAAAAAGCGGAGGCAACGGGGAAACATCAAAGGAAAGAGCTCTCATACTTCGCTTCCCCTCTATTGAGGCGAAGAAGGAGTTCTTGAAGAGGCGACCCACTTTAAAGAATACAGGCATTTTTCTTGGTGACGATCTTACTCTTTCACAGCTTGCACATATGAAGGAAGTCATGCCAGAGATTAGGGGGCAAAAGGAAAGATAACATTTTATAGAGGAGGGAGGGTGGTCATCGTGGAGCGACGCTCTACATGACGGTGCGAGACCTATGGGACCAAATTAAAGCTGGCAGCCTGGAACTGCAATGGATCCCTCAGACTTGATGTAGGTGCCTTTGAGGAGAGCTTTAGAGATAGAGATATAGTCTTCTACTCGGAGACTCACCAGGCCCCTGGTCAAATGATGCCACAGGTGACAGGATATAGATGGGAGACAGCTTACAGAGTAGGGACGAGATCGGTACACAGTAGTAGAGGATCAGGGGGGTGGCAGTTCTTTTCAGGGAGGAGCTGCAACCGCTTCTACACATCGTTCGGAGAGATGATCAGGCCAGATATATGTGGGTGAGACTGAGGGCCAACTCAGGCAGATTCCTGTATGTTGCCATATGCTATTTTGCTCCTAGTACATCGACATATGCAGCACCTAGAGGGCAGTCTCCTTTCTCTGTGCTAGATGATGATATATGGGAGTTCTCTAGGGATGGAGACATCATCCTGTTAGGGGACTTTAATGCCCGGACGGGCAACCGCCAGACGGCCTTTTATGATACCTCAGAGGAGATGCTGAGAGAGCTGGACACTCTGGATGTGGGATTAGACAGATGCTCACAGGATGTGGAGTGCACAGAGTATGGGAGATATTTGGTAGATATGGGGACTGCACATGGGTTGGCCATACTTAATGGCTTGCAGAGGTTTCCATCAGCAGCTGGATTTACTTGCTTTCCACATAGACATGGTGCTAGCACAGTGGATTATGTTATGGCTATGCCGAGCTTTGTTTCATGCATTGAGGACTTCACAGTTGGTGGATCTCGGCCGATTGGGGTAGTAGTGGATCATGCATTGTTGACATTGACCATCTCTTTTCACTTTACCACAGCTCAGAGGACACGAGGGGCAGATCACACTCGATATACTTTTACTTCAGAGACTAATGCTGTCTACACAGATGGGATTTATAGACGTCTGTACACAGAGGAGCCAGGGAGACCTTTGGAGGAGCTGACCCATATACTGACAGAGACTTTACAGGATGCAGCGAGAGAGGCATATCCACATACTCAGCCTGGACAGAGACAGCGTTCTGGGTGTATGCCCCAGAACAGCTGGTATGATGAGGAGTGCAGAGAGACGAGAGCCCGACTGCAGCGGGAGGTTGCTTTGGGAGTCACTACTCACCGACAGTCATGTATTGCCTTCCGGCGCCTTGTGCGAAGGAAGAAGTGGGCCTTCCTTGCTCAGCTAGAGTAGGAATTATACCAGCTGTTCTTGAGCTAGGATTCGAGGAAGGCTTGGCGTTTGTTTCATGAGTCCTCCCCTGCTTTGGCCATCACTTCTACAGAGGTCTGGGGTAGTTATGCAGCATCTCTATATACAGTTCCTGGACAGACACCTTTTCCGGACCCGCCAGTACCATGCCCACAGACATGTACTTTCTTTACCGCAGAGATGGTAAGGAAGGCCATTGATAGGATGAAGACTGGGAAAGCATATGATCATGATGGATTGGCCGCTGAGCACTTTATTCATGCGAGGGACATGCTGGCAGAGCTTCTAGCAGTGATGTTCAATCGTGCTATGTGTGAAGGCTTACCCGAGACTTGGAGTATGTCCACTATCGTGCCTATCTTCGAGTCAGGGGACCCTAAGGAGCCAGGGAATTATCGCACTATTATGATTGGTCACACACTAGCACGATTGTATGCATCCATTCTTGAGCAGCAGTTGAGTAGATGGGCAGAGAGAGAGGGCATTCGAGTAGAGGGACAAGCAGGGTTCAGGAGAGGTTTCTCTACTCTTGACCACATCTTGACTCTGCGGGCCATTATTGAGGAGGGCAGGTCGCATGGGCGACGGATTTATTGTAGCTTTGTGGACTTCCGCAAAGCATTTGATACAGTGCCCAGAGCCAGATTGATGAGGCGATTACAGGAGATGGGGGTACCCATAGAGCTCATATGGGGGATTATGGCTTTATATTTATCAGTTGCAGGACAGGTACGCACCCCAGAGGGGGTCTCTACTTTGGTTCACTCCACTATAGGAGTGAAGCAAGGTTGCCCGTTATCTCCTTCATTGTTTGGTATGTATGTGGATGAGGCTTCTGACTACATTGAGAGATTGGGGAACAGAGGAGCCCAGCTAGCAGGTACATGGATCCCACTATTGTTATATGCTGATGATATTGTGTTGATCTTTGACTCCCCTGAGGGTATGCAGCGTCATTTGGATGCTTTACATGAGTTTGCACATGATAGTGGATTGTCTGTCAACCTTGGCAAAACCAAGGTTATGGTGTTTAACACCACGCCACAGTGGGTTAGGCGATCAGCTCCCACATTTACATATGGGCAGGAGATTGTGGAGTATACAGATGCATATACATATCTTGGGGTAGTATTCAGTGGGCCAGTGTTTTCGATGAGGAGAGCAGCAGAGACTAGATTGACTAGAGCACATGCAGCCCTGGGTGGTTTGGAGAGGATGTGTTCGCAGGTTCAGTTTCAGGAACCTTGAACAAAACTTTGGCTTTTTGACACTCTAGTGACATCAGCTATGCTTTATGGAGTGCAGATATGGGGACCTTCAGTGGGCCATCACAGCGGGCGGGTGGAGAGGTATGGAGAGGCCTGTGGTATCTACGATTGCTAGGATTATTAGAGCCAAGGCCGTGGTACCTCATGAGATTATTCGAGCAGAGCTGGCGGCTGCCCCTCTGGTGATTGAGGCTCTTACGAGATCAGTCTCCTACATACATGGCTTGTGGGATCTCCCCCGAGACAGATATGCACGCCTCGCCCTTGAGTCCTCCCGACAGTTAGCTTTACAGGGAGACACGGCTTGTTGGTATGGACAGATGACATCTTGGTTCCAGGCACATGGTTTTAGCATGGACAGATTGCCTCCCTTCCAGTATTCTCTAGAGGCACCCTCTCTCACTCTCACACGGACAGAGATTACCAGACTCATCCGTTAGGATTTAGTTCAGTTGGACATTAGGAGGACATGGATACAGCCGACTGAGGAGCTGGGCACGAAGATGGCTTTCTACAGAGAGCATTTTCTTCAGCTCCACAGCAGATGGTTTTGTGATCAGGCCCAATTGCATGGATGTACACTTGTCTCATGCAGTACGATGTGCTATTGGTCAGATTCGCACATCCTCACACCAGCTTGAGATTGAGATTGGCCGATATAGAGGTATACCAGCTGAGGCCAGGATATGCCGAGTATGCCATGGGGAGCCAGAGACAGAGCTGCATTATATATGCCATTGTACTGCATACTATGAGATACGTGGTCGTTTCCACTGTTTATTCAGAGAGGGTTTTGGACCACTTTCCAGAGTCATGGGGTACCAGGACCAAAGGTGTTTGGGATTGTTCTTGCTTGAGCTGCGGAGATATAGAGATAGTCTGCTTAGGCGCACAGAGAGCCAGACTCAGAGGCACATTACAGACTTCTTTAGTCCAGCCATCACTACGCCAGATGGACCACAGCAGCAGCAGGACATGGATATCGCCCACACCAGCGGTACACTAATTGATCGTGCGATTGAGCTTGGGTGGTCCAGACGCCCACGACTACGGAGGAGGGCATCCCAGCATAGACGGAGGTTGCAGCGGCGGATTCGGATTATTCTTGCGAGACATGCGGGACACCCAGTCAGGGTGTTGACCACAGAGGATATTGAGGAGATCCGCCAGCGTCCGATGCAGCACATATTATGAGATGGAGGCACCTCCATAGTGTACCCCCCGTCCCACAGTTTCATTTTCTAGGTGCCAGTAGTATCATCTTTATTTTTCTTTTTCATTTTCTGGTTTTTTATCCAGACATTGTATCAGATCCACCATGATGTAACTTTTTGGTCTCATAGATCATTATGGCCTTTTGAAGACGTTAATATAACATTTCATTTCTTCTCTCAATTGAGTGTATCAGATGTCACATGGTTGTAACTTTGGTCTCATAGGTCACTTTGGCCTTTTGAAGACGTTAATATAACATTCCATTTCTCTCAAGGGTTTGTTCACACCCACAATGGTGTGGCCCTAGGTGATAAATCCCCCTCTCTCAACTTTAACAATGCCACTTTGTTCAACTAGGCTTACACAAAGCAATGATTAATACTAGAAGCTTACTCAAGGATTGCTTTACTCTTTGCTACTCAAGCATGCACACTAATGAGGCAACACATGTTGTAATGAAGCAACAAATGTCAATGACCACCTTGTATTTTGCAACCAATGCAATCAACACATGAGATATTGAAACTCTCACCACTTTCCCACAAAATGACAAGAGAACAACAATGTAGAAAACCCACAACACAAAGATGTGTCCTCTCAACACATGAAAGAGCACACTCCCATAGAAAGGGGCTCTAATACCATGTTAAGAAATAGGAGATGAGAGTGGAATTCTAGAATGACTAATCACAAAGATAATGAAGCATAACTAAACTCATCAATGCACATAAGAAATGTAGATGCACTTAGCATGTGATGGATTAACAAATAAAGACCATGAATCAAATTATAAATATGAATACCACAAAGATTACCTTGATGCATGAGATGATAACCTTGTGCCCACAAAGAATCCACCAAGTATATTGCCAACATATGGTAGCTTACACAAAGCACTTACAAAGACTCCTCTCTACACACCAAAGAGTGTAGGACCTTGTTTATAGAGAACCAAGAGGAAAACCTGTGAGCTCCCTAGATTGGCTCCACCTTCCCCTAATTATCTCACCAGTCTTACCATAAAGTGACTCCTACATCAAGGGAACCACCTACCATGCCTACACTTGTAAACCATGGTAATTAGAGACCAAATGACCTTAGGATATCTATTCATAAGGTGCATACAATATTTATCCACTAATAAGGACTAAAGCTAATGGATGCTAGATCACACAAATCTCAACACAGTAGATGGTATACCACTCTCCAAAATATCAAGCATGGGGCTAATAAGTATGGCCGAGAGGTCTCTCTCAGCTGTCACGTGGAAAGGTAGCTCGATGGCGGTGGAGCATGTCCTGGATCTGGAGTTGATGAGAGGAGATCATGGTTGACGGCCGGGATACATATTAAATGTCTACTAAAGACCCAATGGGCCTATGAGACCAAAGTGATACAATAATGTCCATGGCATATCTCATCATGTAAGAGAAAATAAAATTGAAACAAAACAAAGCTATCTTACTGGGGTGATACAAAACTGTCCATTGAATCTGATCATGGAATACCAAGAACATGGAACATGAGAGGCGCATCAGCCCCGAATAGATGGTATACCACTTTCCTAAATATCAAGCATGGGGCTAATGAGTATGGTCGAGAGGTCTCCCTGGGCTACATCATGTGGAAAGGTAGCTCGATTGCAGTGGAGCATGTCCTTGATTTGGAGCTGATGAGGGGATCGTGGCTGACGTCCGGGGAGGCAGGGGCATCAAGCATGCTGGAATGTGGAAAGTTATATTAAATGTCTCCTAAAGAAAGAAAGAAAGTTATATTAAACTTCTCCTAAAGACCCAATGGGTCTATGAGACCAAAGTGATACAATGCGATCCATGGTATGTCTCATCATCGAGAAGAAATAGTAGCGGAATCAAAGGCACATCACACACAAGAGTCCTAAACTACTAATTTGTATTATGTACAAGATGTGTTACAACTGTATTTCAAGTACAAGAGATGGCTGAGGAGTTCGCAGCCCGATGCGTTGCTGAAGATTCCCTTTGGCCAGCCCACACACTGTAGAGAAACGCTCTAGTGTTGAGAAGATGGAGATGAGAATGATGAATTTCCCATACTTATATGTATATGCACTACTGGTGCTGGTCGGCTTGTTTTAATAGCTGTCGGCCTATTTTAATTACCCAGGATTGGGTAATAGAACCTACGACTGCTTTATTGTGTTTCTTTTTCACACATGTAGGCTGCCCACCTTGCCCAAGCCCTGCCCACCCAGCTGCCCGACTGTCCTACAGGCTGTCCACGACCTGGTGTGCCTGGCCAACAGTTCCAGCCAATGGTTGACTGCCATGTGGCACCAGTGCTGGTCTAAATGCTGCTGCTGACCCTGTGCCCCGCTACTGCCTGCTGACCTGTACTCGGTGTGTCACAGAAGGCATCTAATCTTCATGGTGTCATGCTTGAGTACTTATAACATTAAGCCATCTTCTCCCTAATATGCATCAAAGGGCGGGTCAAAACCTCTGCCCCCTTGGCTCATAACTTACTGCACACCTTCGCATATAGAAATGTTTGAATTTGGCACGCCATCCATACAACCAACAAAACTCATTTAAGTGACATAAATGTACACCTGTAAGCACAAGGACGTGAATCAAACTCTTGGGAAGATTAAGAGGCAGCACCAATCAGGACACACAGGTGAAGGTTGTGCTTAACAGAAGTGTCAATGATATATCTATGAGGGATTCTATTGGAGCATGTGGCTCTTGAGACTTGCTCAATGTAGTGACCTTCTCACCTGATCTGTCTAGCTAGAAGCATCCAAATATACTGATGGGTAGAATGCATACTAAGGTTCTAGGTTGGCCAAACCTGGCATTAAGTCGGAGACCTTCATGCCTTCTGCACATACCAGCTTTCTGATTATTGCATTACCTCTCTATATATTATCAATGGCCTTGTCAACAAGAGGAATACAGTACACTCCAGACAACTCAGGGGAATCATCAATCATCACATGCTGACATCTCAATAATGCTTGTTTTACTTTCTTCACACATAGGCATCAACTTGGATATTGATAAACCGTAGTACCTTGTGTCAAGAAAACAGCACCCACGTCTGAACCAGGCTCCATGGTAGATAGATCCAACTCCTTAACTTTGTGGAACCTGGCTGGTAAGGAGAAGGAATATTGCCATCAAAACTTGATATTGTAACAATCTGCATGGCAGTCCTCACTTCCTCATCCATCAGCGCATGTGAGGGAATTGGCAGGAAATATCGAGGGCACTTATCACTTTTCTCCTTCACCCTGCACTTATCACTTTTCACTTATCACCTTCTCTCTGCTCTTACCACAGGCAATGAGCGGGCTAGAGAAGCAATAAGTGGGGACTGGGGAGGGGATCAATAAGAAAGGCCGATAAGTAGACTATAGATGATAGGGGATATGTAATACGCAACTATGGATTAGAGGGGATGATAAGGGAAGTGAGGGGTAGAAGGCGCTTTGTGTTAATAGCAGCACCGAGTAGAGGAGAGGTGGGAGGCAAGGATCAGCGTGAGTAGGAGGCAGTGGGGCAAAAGCGAGGAGAACGCGAGTGGCAACATTGGGGCAGTTGGAGACCTGTGCAGGGGAGGGGAGCAGCATAGCAGCCGCAACATAAGGTGGGCAAGGAGGGAGAAATATCAAGGGCAGGTGGGAGGCAAGCTGTGGGGAGACGAGCAGTTTGCAGGGGTCGAGCAAGAGGCAAGGGAAGGAGGGAGATGAGTAGGTGGAGAAGGCAAATGTGGAGAAGAGGTGAGCAGGCTGGTCCCAAGTGGGTGTGACAGCGAAGAGAGGGTTGGTGGTAGAAGGGGTAGCAAGGGGGGTGAGCAGGTAGATGGGGGGTCAAAGTGAGTGGGAGCGAGTAGGTAGATGCGGGGGGAGTGAGGTAGATGGGGGGTCAAAGTGAGTGGGAGCGAGTAGGTAGATGCAGGTGTGCAAAGGGGGAGTGAAGAGCAGCAGCAGCACAAGATCATCACTAAAACATAAAAAAGAACGAATGGAAAATTGAACACCCGGGATCTGGGAAGAGAGAGTGGTGGAAACTCAACCCCTCCTCAGCAGGATCATCAAAAATCAGCTAGATCTGTAGCTGAACTACTGAACTAGATGCTCAACAAGAAGAGATAGCAAAAATTTATATTCATGCCCTCAAGGGTGGGGAACACACCCTTTTCTACAAATGCACCAAGGCGCATACAATCATTTTGCTTATGAGATAACTTACACACACGACCTTATTCCCTTCTCCTGCATTGACTTTGAATAAGCCAAATGGCAATGGGCAATTCACCCTTGTATGCTTATATGGTCTTCATTGACAGTGAAATTGGAACAGTTACCATGATGTACTTGTAAGAAATAATAAAGGCATTTGAATGACACTTAAAAGCCCTACCAACTAGATAATTGCATCTTTCATGCATTGGCAAACAGAGTCAACAAACACCACGTATTGGAAAAGCATTAAGACATGGATCATGTGTACACAGTTTTCTACCCAGCACAAGTTGGCAGACCTAGTATAAACACACCATGAGGGTTTTTTTTTTTTTTTGGGTACACAAAATGTGCACTCATTAACATTTTTAGAGCGCCCTTCTGCTCTTTATGATGGCTTTTTTGCTATAGTGTTCATGTTTGTTGGTGTATTCCCAATTGTAGTGACATGCAACGTCCTTGATTTTCCTCGTAGGTAAAATCATACAAGTTCTTGCCTCTTGTGTATCAAATAGCTTCACGTTTGGGTCCATTGAGAGAGGCACAGGAACCACTGAGCTTCCAGGTGTAGTATACATTGGAGCAATCAAATCTTGAATCTTTTTCCCGTCATCTTTGAAGATAAATTGACAACAAATCTTTTTCGATTTCTATTGAGCATCTATAGGGTTGCTTCTTTTAATGGAGTACTAACAGAAAGTGATTTCGTTTCAGTATGCTCTGACATGCTTGGTGAGAAAAATGGCATTTGAACATCCTTACCATACTATTTATCAGGTACGCTCAGGTGCTAGTTTGAGTTTTGTGCTTGATCAAGTTAACCAGTCCTGGTAACGATCTAGGTAGTCACTAGGCAGGTGCTTAAACTGCCTAAACATGGATAGGCAAAGTGTTTGAATTGAAATGCTAATAGAGACCCTTGTTTTAGTTGCTAGCTCTTGCAAACGGTGACCGTGTCAAAGATAAACAAAGGAGCAAGGCAGCATTTATCATTGACCGTGACAAGAAACTGGCAGCAGAAGCTTTGTTGGAAGCTCTCATGTCAGATAAGAAAGAACTCATTCAACAGGTTTGTGTCCCTTGGATATGGTTTTGGTAAACATATTTGATAAGGTAAATCTTCAGCTTTTGTGTGGAGAAGGTGGCTTCTATGTCTCTATAAATTACTAGATTTACTTATTCACAGCCCTCTAACAGATTGAAGTAAAACTCTAATGAAGATCTAGAAACATCTAACCGTCAGTTCAAAAGTTTAAACTTATCACCACATTACCCTATCAATCCCCTGTATGCCCATATCATTTTAGGAGTTATTAATTGTCATTATAAGTATCAAATACAAGGTGCACAAAAAAGAGAGATTATTTATTGTTATTTTTAACCTTGAAAATAATATCTTAAATATTAAAACAAACTAAACATTTCTCAATAAATCAAGTTAAAGCTTTACGCTATGTGGGTTTGATGTTTCGAAGGAAATTTCTACAAGGTAGGTAAGAACTGACCTTAGGGCGTGTTGGAATAGAAACCAACAATGATATCGAATAGAAAGAAAGAGTGATATGGCTTATGTAAAACCTTTGGCTCCTTTCACAAACATCACAGTATGTATTTGATGTATGGCAGAACGCCATGTAACTTTAATGGCATTGGTATTTTTTGAGTGATAAGCCAAGCCAAAGGCATTGCCTCACAGGTTTTATGGTGTTTCAGATGAAACAGTTGGTAGAAATATACATCAGACTTGCAGAAATTGAAGTGAAAAAAGAAGTATGTACTATGCATGTGCTTTCATGCTTGGTATTAGCTTGTGTCATGCTGCTGTATTTTAAGGTTGTGTGTGTCATGCTGAAGTATTGTACAATTCAATGGCCAGGATATGAATAAGAGGCTTACACTACCACGTGATATCAGGAGCATTCGTCAGCTGGAATTGGTAAAAATATTGACTGTTCTTTTTTTCTTTAAAGGAGCATGCCAAACTCGATTATGCAAGAAAGGCTTTTCATAATGCTGGCATGTGCTTGTGCTTATTTTTTGCAGGTTCCGGTTATCACAGCCACAATTCCTGTGGCTCCTAATGCAGTATATCCAGAAGGATGTTTTCCTTATTTCAAAGGATTATCAGACCGTGTTATGTGAGTATCAGTGTTATACTATTTTCATGGGATGCTTTTGTCAGTAATTTAGGAATGAATTTTCCTGTTATTTTATGGTGACCTGACTTATCCTACAGAGTTATGTTGGGAGTTAATGCACCAAAAGTTGTTGAGTGCCTCGGATCTGATGGACATCACTATCGGCAGTTGGCAAAGTCAGGGAATGATGATCTACGGCAAGATGCGGTACATTCTATTCAAAATCGAAACCAAGCATGTGTGTTTGACTAGCTCAAATAGGAAAATTCCCTTGTTGAATAGAAGTTGCTAGTATCAAAAAATCAATATGTGAAAGGCTTCAGATTTGATTGGCTGGAAGGCTTCGTATAACTTTCTCACAACTTTATTTAGTGGAATGTCTTTGGTAGCAAGTTATTTGAGCCTTTGGTTCAAGTGGCTTAGCTAGTAGAATCATGAACAGAAGAGAAAACAGAGAACAGAAAAAGTTGTTCCTTTTTTGTGTGTGTGTGTGTGTGTGTGTGTGTGTGTGTGTGTGTTGGAGGGGGGGGGATTGTGGGTGTGCTGAATTTGTGTTTTTTTGCAATTAAGATTTGAAACATAAGATAATGGAGGAAGAAGACGTTATTGTAGGAGTTCTTTGTTGGTTTAATCTGGTGAAAATTAATGGAAGACTTGACACTCTTACCATTTTGTAGGTGATGGAACAGCTATTTAGTTTGGTCAATACTCTTCTTCAACATCATCCAGATACTCGCAAGAGGAGGCTTGGCATACGGACATACAAGGCAGGATGCTGTTGCCTTCTGAAGTTAACCTTTCATTTCTCAGTTTCTCAAGCTGCTGGATGCTTTCCTAGAGTTAATGACTAATCGGACCAGGTTTTTTGATAAATTGTGTTAATGAATGGCATGTCTGACAAAGTGCTTCAGCTTGAGTGACTTTCATACAGATAATTCAAAACAGATCATGCCTTAACGCTTCTTTGTGAAGACTGCATACAGTGTCCTTATGGGAAGTAGCCTTCATGAACTGAAAGTGTTGGATTTGGACACCCCTAACAGATTGGACTAGTTTTGAAGGCTTTCCTGTCAAGATTTTATGACCCCTTGGCTTCTACCTGTACGTGACAAGTTAATATTAGGAATCCACGAGACAAGTTTGTAATTACCCTTGTTGATAATGGGGGATTAGGACACCCACCTTTTTTTTTTTCTTTCCGGAAAAGATACCCTTCTGTTTGTTAAAAATCAGCAGCCCCAAGGTTAGATCATAGTCACAAGAAACGTTTCGAGGTTTTTTTCATTTCAAGGTTTTTTGGGTTTTGTTTCGAAAGGTTTCGTCCCTTAGCTAAGAAACCACGAGGTTTCAAAAAATCAATAATTTTATAAAGTATAAATACTTAAAGAATTTATAGTAGCCATCTAAAAACATAGTGTAATGATGAAAAAATGATGTCTTCACACATCTTGGGTAACCATCCTTATTTTGGTGAGGCATTATAGCAATTCTGCTTGAGTAGATGCCACAAGTGGTTCAATCAAGGACTCTCAAGAAATTGAAGAAGAGAAGGTAGAAATTGGGAAAGATTTAAGACATTAAAGGATGGTGTACGAAGAAAAAGGGGAAAGAAGAGAGGATACGAAGAGAAAAGGAGAAGAAGAGAAGAAGAGAAAGGAAGAAGAGGAGAGAAGAAGAGAATGAAGGAAGGAGTAGAGGTGAAAGAAGTAGCAGAAGATGGAAAAGGAAAGGAGGGAGGCAGGAGAAGAAGAGGAAAGAAGGTGATGAGGATGGAAGAAAAACAAAATTAAAAAAATCCCAGAAAAATCAGGGAGAGAAAACGAAACCTGAAATTTGGGCAAAACTGCCGTAGTGGAGAGGTTTCGAGGTTTTTTTAAAACATTTCAAAGTTTCGAGGTTCCGCGGTTTCGAAAGCTAGAAATAGGCTTTTTTGTTACTATAGTTTAAATGGACATGCTCAAAAACCCTTAGAGGACTCCTCCCCCACCAACCTTCCCTCACATTCAAGCTTGAAGCTCCATAGTTTGTAAGTGTTAAAAAAGAAGACCGTATTTCATCGTATGGTATCCCAAAATTTCACATCATACCAAAAATTCCCACACGGTATCGTACCGTACGTTATCGTATTTTCGTACCATGACAACTATGCTCAGATGTATGCATGTGTGGAGGACAACTACAAGTCAAATTTTATGCTATGGGAATTGTTTTATGTGCAGTTTGCATGTGGATGTCTATGGTAGGTGGACTACTAATGTTTCCTCTTAGCTTTTGTGTGTGCTAAAAAGGCTCCTCTTTACCAATACACTGATCTCTGCTCTTCGCCTTATCACATCCTAAAAAGGCTCCTCTTGTCAAGTTTGTGACTCGCATTGTTTTTTTTTTTTTAGAAATTTCAGGCTGAATACCTTAAAAAGTAGAACTACAGGCTGAATACCTTAAACAGGCAGGTATTTGACACAAACACACTTGGGTACATTTGTCAGAATCAAGCAAGACGGGACTGTAACTGACCATTACAAAAAGCTCCTCTCTTTGGTTGTAACTCGGTTGTGAATTGCCAGCTTATTGATGCAAGTTTGTATTTGTTCTTGCTTGGCCCTATACAAGCACCAAGACATCCTAGTCTTGCAAGATATTACAAGCCATATTCTACATGCAATCACACATTAGGTCCAATATTTTGTCTTCGTGATAATGATGTATAACACTCAGTTGACACAATACTTCACCGGCACCTCACAGTTGGAACTTCATTTTTGAGATCATGATCAAACTGTGCATGTTGAAGAAGTACATCTTCTGCCATCAAGATTCCCACCGTTTTCCATGCACAACCATCTACTTCTCAAAAGATCAGTCTGGTTGTTTTTCTTCTGGTTCTCATGGTCGCACTTGACTCAATTCTGTTAGAGAAAGGTATTTGCACAATTCAACTGAAACAAGCATAAAATAAAAAGTATGTGGTTTCTCTGTGGGGTTATCCCACTTGGGAACATCTCATTAGTTTATGACACCATGGAAAATGTCATGTGTTACCATTTTCGTTATCAGTCTTATTTTCATCACGAGTGCTGATTCTCAGTGCAAAAGTGAAAATATCACGTCCTTCTGGCATGCTGCCTTTCTTTCTTTCTTTTTTTCAGAAAGGAGACTTCTATTAAGTATGAAAAAATTTTACAAAATGGAGATTTCACACCAAGAAAAGTGGAGATCTCAACCAATCAGGAGCCCTATGCTGCCAATAGGGTCCCGAATGAGAGGACATGAAAGAGATACCAATGTCCCACTCTCTCATAAACTGGCCGCGCTTCCTCTCCGCAGCCCTCGAAGATCCCTGGATTCTGGCCCAGGCAGCCATGATGGTGTGAATAATATCACTCCAAATCCTGCAAAGACACTGAGAAACAAGAACGGGAGTACCCTCAATAGCCTCGGTGCATCTATCTAGCCTTCCAAATATTCCAGGCTGAGATGCTAGCAATAATCTCCCAAGAACTGTCTAACCTCTGTGCCAGAGGGACAAAGTGTGAAAGTAGCATGCTGCCTTTCAAAATAGCTTCCACCAAATCTTTGCTTCTATTGCTTCTACAAGGTTTAAATTCTATGGCAAGCACTTCTCTTGTGCTCAACACCTGAAGCTCCATAGTAACAGCACACGATTCCGGCTTATCCTTCACTCCTGCAGCTTTAGGAGTAACCTTTACTCTAGTTTTCTAACCTGTTCTTATACTGACTTGGATGTCTTTGGCCCCTTGAAGCTTTCTCCTCGTTATCTTGGAATATAAGTGCCTCTTGCCTGAATGTGCAGGGACTATCAAAGTAGAGCTTTACATGGAATGAGATGTGTCTTGTGATGAATGACTGTTAGTGAGATAAGGTGATCATGGAACTTATTTTCGTGTTGCTCAGGTTGTCCCCTTTACTCCAAGTGCGGGTGTTTTGGAATGGGTTGATGGTACAATGCCGCTCGGGGAGTATCTCATAGGCAGGTTTGTAGCTGTCATTTTGACTGGGTAACAAAGCAAAATAGTTCCCTAGAATAAACGAGTGGATCTTAGATCCTAATAAAGAAAATCTGCATCAATGATGGTGAAATTGAATATATATGTTTCCCAATGCACGCAGTAATCGAACAGGGGGTGCTCATGCTCGCTACGGGACAGGAGATTGGACATTTGCAGTATGCAGGGAACACATGAATAAAGTAATATACGATAATTTCTCCCAAATATGGTTGTTCTCAATTCTAAAGGCTTAACATTTGTCTAAATGTGAGCGATGCCTAAACTTTATGCAACATGTAAAAGAAATGGTTCAATTTCACCTATGAAAGTCGATACGTCAAAATATGTTTTCTTCAAGGAAGTTTATTGATATGATAGTGACTTTTTAACTGCAACAGGAGGAAGATAAACAGAGTGCTTTTCAACGGGTTTGCCAAAATTTTCGGTAGGCCGCCTTCTCAGTTTATGCCTCTTTGTGAGTTGAATCTTTGGCATGTAAATGTGTGGATGATGATCATTGTTGGCATTCTGCAGCCCGGTCTTCCACTATTTTTTCCTTGAAAATTTTGATCATCCAGCAGAATGGTTTAAGAAGAGGCTTGCATACACACGCAGTGTCGCAGCTAGCTCTATGGTACACGAAAGTGTTTGTTTTATGGTTCAATTTGGAATAGCATGTATATAGAAATGTTTTCTATGTGGTTATTACCATTGATGAATAAGTTTAGGTAGGGCCACATCTAGAAGGACCTTATTGCTCCAAAGAAAAAGGAGCTATTTCATAAAATACATAGAAGCTTTCCCCAGGCCCATACCATCATCAACAATATTCCTTATTAAACATTAGACAGGAAACGAAAAGGGAAGAATTTCTTTGTTAGAGTGGAATGGCCATCAACCTTGAGTATGCTTCTAATTTGCAGGTTAAACTTGGTCTCATTTGTGTGGCTGGCTGTAGGGTTGAGGTGAACATGTATTAAGGAAATTTGGATCACTGTTTCATAATATATATTCAGTTAACGAAATTGTTTAAATTGATACAGGTCGGTTATATAGTTGGACTAGGTGACAGGCATTCCATGAATATATTGATTGACCAGGCAAGTGCAGAAGTTGTGCATATCGACCTTGGTGTTGCTTTTGAGCAAGGATTAATGCTGAAGATGCCAGAAAGGGTATGATTTCTTTAGGAATACCCTTGTCATTGACCTAGTTAAGTTTTTTATTCATGTCATATGCCTTTGAACTCATTAGAGTGTGGACGGTGGCAATGGGAATGAAGAATGTATTGTTCTCATAGTATTTCTGATATCTATGTGCTGGGAATAGAGAATGAAGAGTGGTTGGTCTCATTATATCTATCATAGCTATGTGGGTGCATCTAAAATCTTGATCATGCGGAGCAGGTTCCCTTTAGGCTTACAAGAGACATAGTTGATGGAATGGGTGTGACCGGAGTTGAAGGAGTGTTTCGAAGATGTTGTGAGAAAACCCTGCTGGTCATGCGAACAAACAAGGATGCACTACTTACAATCATCGAAGTACATTTTCTACAAAACATGCCATTGATATGGTTGACTGTATCTTGTATCCATTTTCTGCTAAAGATTTTTCTTTCTTTATGCTCTTATCTAAGCCCACTCTGGGTCCTTCACCAGGTCTTCATACATGATCCACTGTACAAATGGGCACTTTCTCCACTCAAGGCTCTCCAAAGGCAGAAGGTTGATAGCTTTCTTTGCTGGTGTGTTCTATCAATGGGCAGTTACAGCTAATGGAAAATTTTTATAGTACTTTCTTTTTTGTTGTGTAATTTATTCGTCAGAGTGTATCAAAAACTCTCTATATATCTGCGCACCTATAAAGAAGAAATGGTGTCTTGCAGGATACAATTGAACTTGATGAAGCTAAGGAGGAGATATCTGAGATGGATAGCCCTGGAGAAGCTAATGAGGGAAACAGAGATGCTGCTCGAGCATTGATGCGTGTGAAACAAAAGCTGGATGGTTACGAAGGTGGAGATATGAGGAGCATTGAGGGTCAGGTAAAGCTAACCAGATAGCATCTTTTCTCTAAAATAAATGCGGCAGGATACTTAACAAGGATTTTTGCATTGGCAGGTACAACAGCTAATTCAAGATGCACAGGATCCCGATAAACTTTGTCAGATGTTTCCTGGATGGGGAGCTTGGCTGTAACTAAACAGATGCAATTCCTGTACATGTACAGCCAGCAGAGCATGTCCGGTACGTCGCTTCCAAGATGATCTAAAATAGAATGAATTTGTTGCAGTGAAGATTCTGTCCGGGATTGAAACATGCCATGTTCTGGTTAAGAGAGTGCCTGCTTAACTGCTTCGAATAATACCAGCATGTACCAAGGGCCTTGGGGTTTGAGAAGCCAGTAAGCTGTAAAATAGGTTCCAAAGAGAGTAAAATCCCAAAGCGCACACAAAAGGTGGAATAAAGAAATCGTCCACCCTTGTCATCAAAACCTTGTAGAGAATTGGTATCAATGAACAGAGCGCTTCTAAAGTCTCCTAAAAAAGATGGAATTAAAGAAATCGTCCACCCTTGTCATCAAAACCTTGTAGAGGATTGGTATCAATGAACAGAGCGCTTCTAATTCAAACAATAGGGTTTAGTGAACAGTGCATTTGTGACTCTTGATGTATATATAGGTAAGTGGACTATTGAGCAGAGCACTTACTCTCATGGATATGTGGACACTTAAGTGGTAACAGAGCACGTACACTCATGCATATATTATCGCTAGCCTACTTCTGTCTTGGCATGTTCCACATGATCAAAAACCATCATGTGTAGACTCAAAATCACAATAGCAACCCTCTAATCCCTAACCCTTGACCTGGCTCTTTCATTTGTCATTATTATATGGAATGTATGTTGATGAACTACCATTGTCTTATCGACCCGTGTGGTCTTCTGTTAGACGTTAGTAAAGCTCTTTTGTTAGACGGTAGTCATTATTATGTGGAATGTATGTTGATGAACTACCATTGTCTATAGACCCATGTGGTAGACGTTAGTAAAGCTCTTTTGTTAGACGGTAGTCATTATTATATGGAATGTATGTTGATGAACTACCATTGTCTTATCGACCCGTGTGGTCTTCTGTTAGACGTTAGTAAAGCTCTTTTGTTAGACGGTAGTCATTATTATGTGGAATGTATGTTGATGAACTACCATTGTCTATAGACCCATGTGGTCTTTTCTTAGACATATTATTAAAGCTCTCTCTCTCACGCACGGTCTTTTCTTAGACATTAGTAAAGCTCTCTCTCTCTCTCTCTCTCTCTCTGTCTGTCGCATACGTGCGCGCACACCAACGTCCACTCCAGAGGCCTCTCAGCTCCGCAAAGTTAGATCTATTCACTATAGAGTGTTATTTCGCACCAAAGACATCTGCCTTTTCACAAGATTTGTTGCAAGATGGACGATCACCATGTGTCTCATTGATTATAGATATTGTTGAATTTGCGTAGAAGTAGGGAGATATCCTCCTGTTGTACGTAGGTGTAGGTGCATTTGTATGACTTTCATGCAAACCTGGTTATGCATCCAAAGACGGAGTTACAACTACACAGCGGTCATCATATGAGGCTATATGAGTATGTGAACCCATAGGGTTCGGGCAATTGGGACCTTTTAGGAGAGATCAAGAAGAACACTATTTTGGGGTTCAACACTGTCACCCATTCTCTCCTACTCTGTTTACAGTATACATTGGTGAAATTTGAGGATTCATTTTTTGACCAATTGGGTGAAGGGTGGCACAGCCTCATAGCTAGTATAAAGGATGGTACTCATGCAGCGATATCTAGATGCATTGCAAGCTATTTGTGATAAGAGAGACCTCACGGTAAACCTTGGAAAGACCATTTTTTTGTTTTTAATATATTTGTTCAACTCAAGAGCTTACCTTAGCCTTCCCACAACAGGTGTCGTTGGGCCTTATCTTAGAGTCACAATTGCAACTTTCTGATGTGGGTGTGCTAGCTCATCCATCGTGTCCTCACTCCGTTATCACATGGAATGCTCCTTGCCAATGGAGTGAGTGAGGAACTCTTTATGCATAGATGGAGGCAAAAAGAGATTCTTCATGATGGTTGTCTCACGAAAGCCGGCATCTTGGCACTGTGAGTGTATGTTACTACATCAGTCTACGTCACCATGAGGCACTTTTTTTTTTGAAGTTCTTTTTTTTTGGTGATGATGTGGCACCATGAGCCTACATTGCTACGTGGCACACGTGGATGTGTGTTTATTTTTTTGCCATTTTTTTGTTTTGTTTTGGGTTTCAAGTCTTTAATTATTCTCGAGTATGTGTATGTACAACTAATAAAAGTGTTATATGACATGTACAACAGGATTTGTACAATCAATAGCAAGTGCTACGTTACATATGTGCAACAAGGTTTCTTACCGTGTGGCCTCACTAAGCGAAGGCGGAGGGTCACTTGCCCAACGGGTGTTGTGGGGTCGTGGCAATCTTTTTGAGCCTTGGGATACCCAACAGTGTCACGATAGTCTATGCGCAGCCTTCTTTGGGAATTGGCACCATGGGTGACTTTTCTTTGATGGAAAGAGAGATAGGTAAGACCATTATATATGGACAAGGTATTGCCTTTGGTTGCTTGGAAGATGGTATCGACACATAAAAGTCGAGATGAAGCCCACTACTTTCTATTCTTGCTTAAGCTTGAGGGTTGGCGTCGGAGACATGGCTTTTGCTCTTCACTCCATCTTTGGTCTGGTGTTCGATGGCATGGTTGCAAGGCTTGTGGTGCAGGTTTTCTCGACGTTGGAACCCAAATGTAGGGGTTCCCTTCATAGAAGCCTTGTGTTTTTAACAACCTGATTGGGATCCAACATAATGTCGGTTATTGGGCTCAAACTGGCGTTTGAGGCCCTACCTAACTCTCTTTAACTTTGGAGATTGGGATGCGGTTTGTAAGGTTTTTGGGACCCAATTGGAAGAATTTATGGTGTAGAAGCCTTGAGATTCAAACATCTTGATGGGGATCCAACGAGGCTCAAGGTTTGGGTAAAACTCTATTGCATGGAGTTCTGGCTTGGCCAACCTATGTTCATGGGTAGGCTTCTAGCTAATTGATGGCTACGAGGTCTTTGCATGGGCATCATGCTTTCATTGAATTGCTAGGGTACTGTTGGGTATCCACTCCTTCCTCATGACCTCCTTGCAAGGTGGTTGAGGTTTTCATTCTCGTCGGTGAGGTTATGGATCTTCATAATGGTTTGAGGGGGTGGTTGACACGGCAAGGTGAGGCACTGGGGTTACTTGAGGTGATGGCTTGTAAGTGGAGAACGAGGCTTGGGGGGATGTTGATAGGTGCGGAATGCCCTCATTCACTAAGGATGCGATAACCATTCCATAGAAAAGATGGTATTGTGATTCTTTTTCACCAATTGACTACACAATCAGTTGTGCTACCATTCCAATTTTTTATAAAATCTCAATCATCCTTGATGGTGGAGCTAGAGTGAGCATCACCACGAAAGCTCGTTGGAAAAAGTGGAAAAAGCCTGGACTTGAACCCACGGGAGTCTCAGTAAAGATGATTGATGGTTCTCTAGAAAGAGCATTTGGAAAAATCAGTCGAATGTGCATGGAAACATGTGGCATTACTTTTGAACACACATTTGTTATAATGGATTTCCACAGGCTTACTTGGCTGCAATCCATTCCCTCCCCAAGGATGATGCTCTTTCATTGTAACCACGGAGGCAGTCACATAATACTTGCAAGGTCTTGCAAGGTGCAAGTTTAGTCTTAATACAAAATTCAACTTCAATATAACCAACGGTTATAGATTGTTTACCGTGCAGGAGTGGTTGTGTTGCGGATGGTGCAAGGGGTGAGTGGCCTAATAAGGTCCACGCCTCGCAACACAACACGTGGCTAGCCCCGATGTCAACTAAAGCAGGCCATGCAACTAGGTGGCCTTTCTCAAGAACTCTAGCTCAAGGCAAGCCGGTTCCACCATTGATTATGTTTCAAATATGTTGAGCACGAATAAGGATGTGATTTTGGCATCGTCCAATTCTACAAACCTTTTCCCAAGCTTCTATGGAAGAGTGATCATGGTTACCAAAACATGAATCCAATCCTCAAAGTCGGTAGGCTCTGAGAGGAGCTCATATTCTTGGTCCTCATCTTCACCATTCTTGGTCCTCATCTTCACCATTCAACATCTTATTATAAGCTCTACAGCTATCAATTGATGTGGTCCGACTAGTTATGCGCCAGACTCATTGGCAATAATGCCTCAACCCATGGATAAGTCTTCCTTGTTTTCAAGCTTATTTTCAAGGATTGGTTACCTTTGTATATGTAAATGTGATTGGTTTTCCAATCGTCACAAAACCAGTCTTGTGTTTCTCATGTAAGGCCTTTTGAAGATCATAGTGTATAAACCTCTTCTCTAAAAATCCATCACCATGAATTTGTGGTTAAAGCTTAGCCCGAAGGTCTTAATCTTACATGTTGAAGGATGGCCAAAGGTTTAGTTGTATTCACACTGGCAAGATTGACCACGAGGCTCGTGCTTACAAGTGGTAGGCTTTCTCAACCCTCCCAACAATCCTTGGTGATTATGCTGACACCAGCACCACCATCCAAGATTGTAGCAACCATTGTACCTTTATAAATGACAAATATCACGGCATTCATTGCATCACTTTAGTAGTGTCCCACCTTGTTCATAGGTACTTTTGGCTATCCTTTAATCTTGGGTATGGAAGGAGAGCGCTCAGTGTGGCACAACACATCATCCTCCTCTTCAGGTTTAGGAATCTAAGCCCTTAACTTCCAAGTCATCTTAGTCGAACAAATCTCTCCAAAGTTGAAGAATTTCCTTATAAAAGAGAGCTTATTGGGACTTGGACTCTTAGAGTTTGGACCTGTCAATGTGTAGGGGATGTGAAGTGATCCTTTCCTAGGGGGGAGTGTCTCTGATGGGGTTGAAATGAAGTCATCACCTATCACATCGGGGAAAATATTGTGGTGAGTATGATGATCCATGGAAGGCTAACTTTCACCTCCCGCTAAGTCCTCTTTCACTACATCTAACAATGTGAAATCTGGCTAGACTGGTTCCATAGGCAAAGGCTCCAAATTTGGCTCATTTTTGGAGCTTCTTAAGTATAGTCATAAGTTTGGCTATGGCCTTTGGCATGCTTTTAGGTTCCCTTAGTTACTATTTCTATGATTGACTCTTAAATAGGATCAGGATATTCTCCTATGATTTGTACTCGACCACTTACTCAAGTACTAGCTCTTGTTCAGTCTGCATCTTCCTTACAAGTGTTTGGACTTGTTTCATTTACTCCAACAACCTAGGGTTGGGGTAATCTTTGAATTTCTTTGTGTAGTCAATGTAGTTCTTCTCTTTGAGAAGAGCTTGTTTGAGCAAGAGATCGTATATTGTCTCTACTCAAGGGAGGCAATTTCGGTGCTATCACCCGAACTACTTTCAAAGTTCATGACCTCGTTGCCCTTAATAACAACTGTTGTGTTTTCGTGTCCTCTTCGAGGTTTTCTTGTTTTGGATCTTTTATTCCAGTCTTTTAGTCTTTTCAAGGGCTACTACAGCCTTTTGGGCTCATGCCTTTGGCTCTTTATGGCGACTGGCTTTGAGGTTGAAGCCAAAGCTTTCTGCCTCTCTTAACTACTGTGACATGAAAAATTGATATCTTTCATTTTCAATTTCGTTCATATTTTGATGGTTTCTCAATGGTAATAAGGTGGAAGCTTGTCCAAGAAGATTGCGGCGCCCACAATGGAATAACGGCGTGGTGATACGGTAGCTTGGCGGCTACCCTGATAACAGCATTCTATCTTCGAATATAATGGTTTTACTTGATTTAGGGTGCACACATTGTAAATGCCACAAGTACGCTTGATAAATACTTTGGTATAGTAGATAGGCTAGTGATGTGGAAAATAAAAGTGGGCCTTCATGCTCACATGGATTTTAAATGTATTAGTAATATAGTATTCACCATAAGGCTACAAGTTGGGGAGTGTGGAAGGCATGTGGAGGAGTGTGTGTAGGTGCATAATTGGAAAAGATTCTTCTAGAATGCCTACATGGAAGAGGAGAATTTCGCCATGTGTAAGTGGGATCTCCACCTACATGCCACTTAGACGACTTGGCTATTACCTCATCACACTTCCAAAGTCAAAAAGTCTTCAATTTAATAATCACTAGAAGACTTAGCCTAAAAGGACAATTGATGGTGACATCTATCCTTATGTCACTGAAGGGTTGAAGATTTTTATGTTGTTATTTGTAATAATGAAAGAGAGGGTGATTCTCCACCTATAAAAGGAGTCCTCCTCTCCCTTTCAAATCAATGAATGAACCCTCCTCAATTGAGCATTTTGTGTCATTGCCATTCTCTTATCTTTTAAACCCTTATTCACTCTCTTTACATGTGAATATCTCATTTAGCATTAGCTCCTCATGCTTAACCCAATTTTGGACCTCTTTGATGATTCATTGATAAGTGGGATAAGGAGTTATTATCTTGGTGGGCCTGTGACTTCTCAAGGTAGCCCTTGCCTTATTGCCGCCCTCCTTTGGAGGTACCAATGGTTTTAGCGGTAATGAGTATGCGGAAAGACTTTGGGGACCATATGTAAATCTTTACGATTGTCCGCTGAGCAATGTTAACCCTTACCCTCTAGCTTGAATCATGAAGGAGATGGAAGGCAAGAGGCTATGTGAAAATTGAGGTTTCATGCAAAGAGAGGGAAGTGCAGTTTTTGTGGTCTAATACCTAAATTTCAACCGGTAATTACTCATCACTCAGGTATTGGTTTCTAAAATTGATCATATGTCTAGGAAGCTCTTTATATGATATTTCCACGTATATAACTAATTTCTTAATCCTTTTCTTCATTGATGATCAGAATTTCTCTCAAAGTTGCTAACTTTTAGGCGAATTTTGGCAGTTTTATAATCTTGTAGTAAAATGCTCGTAACTTTTCGTCCGATTGTCCGTTTTTGAAAGTTTTTATATAGGTGCGAAGCTCTCTTGAAGCTCTACGTACCTATGTAATCCTCTTTTGTACAGTCTATATGGATTTAAAACTGTAATTCTCTGTGTATCTTTGTTTTTATAGACTTTTGATCATTATTTTTTTTTAATAATGATTAATTCCTCTTAATCTCTTATCAAAAGACAAATCCCATGTGTCTTATCCTCTTGTAAGTGATTGCTATATTCTTTTACTTTAATATGTTTCGTCCAAATCGCCCAATTCGAACGGATGAACGTTAACCAACATTTTTCGTATGTTTTCGTTCACATAATCCTGAGTCGGAAGATTTTCTTTCAACAAAGAATTGCTCTCTTGTTTGGAGTTGCCAGACTGGCAGAAATTCTTGTTTCTCTTGAGCCTTTCATCTTTCCTTCCATGAATTATGATCTCACCTTTGGTGTGTTTATCTTTATCTTAACCTAGGGAGAGAAAGGGAGGTGAGGAGGCTGTGAGGTTTCATACAAGTGTGTTTTGATTCTAAGAAATGACCGAAGTAAAAATCTCAACTTTGTGTCATGTCTTTTAGTGGAATGGACGGACAGGTTTTACTTAGAATTATTCTATTTTAACCTTAAGGTCCCGCATGATTAAAGAAAAGTTATTTTGAAATAAGTAAATTTTTCTTGTTGCTACTCATCTTTTGGTGCAAGATGTTCAACATTCCAGTGTTCTAGGGATCGGAAAGAGAAGATCCAGGGAGTTATCTCCGAGAGTTTAACCGAGCATGCCGCTTGACGGGTTGGTCTATGAAGGAGGGTAGAAATACTTTTAGATTTCTTAGAGGGTGTGGCCTTAGCTTGGCATGAGGCTTTACGAGAGGAGTCCAAGAATGATTGAGAAAGGTCAACCAAATCAATGAAGGAGAGATTTGGGCCAGTGGAGTCACCAAATGCTTTACTATTGCAATTGGATCAGATTTTCCAAAAGGAAAGAGAGTCGGTTTTTTTACCTTTTCAGTGAGGTATGAAGCCTTATTCATCAAATATCAACAAGCTGCTTTACATGTTGTTGCTTCTTCTTTTCCACCTTCTATGGGAGATTCAAAGAGTTCGTTAGTAATGGAGCACCTTAAGATGAGAAAGTTTATCATGGCTTTGGATCCCCGCTTGCATGGAAAAGTTCTTAGCAAAGATCCCACTAATTTTAGGCTCTTCATATTGCTTTGCAGAAGGAGGCCACTCTTCATATTGAGTCCACATTCCAATCTTCTCCGAGTGTGCTGACTCCACCACCACAAGTAGAGATAGTCTCAATATCTCAAGTACAAGCTCCATCCTTGGATCATAACATTGTAAAACTTATGACAGAATTTGCTGATTTGAAGTTACACTTAGTCAACGCAAAGCCACCTAGGGTTCCACGAGTTGAGGATAAACCTAGGGATAAAAGTAGTGTCACATGCTATGAATGTCAAGAGAAGGGGCATTATCGCACTGAGTGTCCAAAATTGAGGAAAAGAGAGGGTAAAAGCTTAGCACTTTTAGAGGAAACATGCTCAGAAGAAGAAGAGAAAACATTGATGCCATTAATGGCAAAAAGGGGTCGTAAAACTAGGAGCCAAGAAGAAGAAGAACAAGAAGATAAATCTGAAGAAGAGAAAAATAAGAAGAAAAAGAAGTCGTCTAGGTTTGGTATAGTAGATAGGCTAGTGATATGGAAAATAAAAGTGGGCCTTCATGCTCACATGGATTTTAATTGTATTATTAATATAGTATTCACCACCATAAGGCTACAAGTTGGGAAGTGTGGAAGGCATATGGAGGAGTGTGTGTAGGTGCATAATTGGGAAAGATTCTTCTAGAATGCCTACATGGAAGAGGAGAATTTCGCCATGTGTAAGTGAAATCTCCACTTACATACCACTTAGACTTGGCTATTATCTCATCACACTTTCAAAGTCAAAAAGTCTTCAATTTAATAATCAGTAGAAGACTTAGCCTAAGAGAACAATTGATGGTGACATCTACCCTTATGTCACTGAAGGGTTAAAGATTTTTATGTTGTTATTTGTAACAATGGAAGAGAGGGTGATTCTCCACCTATAAAAGGAGCCCTCCTCTCCCTTTCAAATCAATGAATGAAGCCTCCTCAATTGAGTATTTTGTGTCATTGTCATTCTATTATCTTTTAAACACTCTCTTTACATGTGAATATCTCGTTTAGCATTAGCTCCTCATGCTTAACCCAATTTTAGACCTCTTTGATGATTCATGATAAGTAGGATAAGGAGTTATTATCTTGGTGGGCCTGTGACTTCTCAAGGTAGCCCTTGCCTTATTGTCGTCCTCCTTTGGAGATACCAATGGTTTTAGCGGTAATGAGCATGCGAAAAGTCTTTGGGGACCATAGGTAAATTTTTACGATTGTCCACTGAGCAATGTTAACCCTTACCCTCTAGCTTGAATCATGAAGGAGATGAAAGGCAAGAGGCTATATGAAAATTGAGGTTTCATGCAAAGAGAGGAAAGTGCAGTTTTTATGGTCTAATACCCAAATTTCAGCTAGTAATTACTTATCACTAGGGTATTGGTTTCTAAAATTAATCATATGTCTAGGAAGCTCTTTATATGATCTTTCCACGTATATAACTAATTTCTTAATCCTTTACTTCATTGATGATCAGAATTTCTCCCAAAGTTGCTACCCAAAGTTGCTAACTTTTAGGCAAATTTTGGCAGTTTTATAGTCTTGTAGTAAAATGCTCATAACTTTTCGCTCGGTTGTCCATTTTTGAAAGTTTTTATATAGGCGTGAAGCTCTCTTCAAGCTCTATGTACATATGTAATCCTCTTTTGTATAGTCTATATGGATTTAAAACTGCAATTCTTTGTGTATCTCTATTTTTATAGACTTTTGGTCATTATTTCTTCTTAATAATGATCAATTCCTCTTAATCTCTTATCAAAAGGCAAATCCCATGTGTCTTATCCTCTTGTAAGTGATTGTTATATTCTTTTACTTTAATATGTTCTGTCCAAATCGCCCAATTTGAACGGATGAACCTTATCAACATTCCCCGTATGTTTTCGTTCACATAATCTTGAGTCGGAAGAGTTTCTTCCAACAAAGAATTGCCCTCTTGTTTGGAGCTGCCAGACTGGCAGAAATTCTTGCTTCTTCTGAGCCTTTCATCTTTCCTTCCATGAATTATGATCTCACCTTTGATGTGTTTATCTTTATCTTAACCTAGGGAGAGAAGGGGAGGTGAGGAGGCTGTGAGGTTTCATACAAGTGTGTTTTGATTCTAAGAAGTGACCGAAGTCAAAACCCCAACTTTGTGTCACCCTACCTTTGATGTTTTCTTGGTAATTGTCTTCGTCTTGGTCTAGAAACTTCTGATGGGGGGAATGTATGAATAAGTCCTCCTTATACCCTTAACATATTAAGGCTCACAGAAGTGGTTGATGCTCCAGCCATTAGGGTGATTGTCACTTTGGAATAATCTTTAAAAGCATAATTGAATCCATCAATCCCTAAACAATAATGCATGGGCCCAGGATTTGTGATCTCAAAATCTAAGCATGTTGTGTTTGTTGTGAGATCTTTTTTTGGTGATCCACTATCAAGATGAGGTCATCTACATAGAGAACAATAACCATATAATTCTCTTGCTCACAAAAGATATATAAATTTACATTTGAAGGGTTGCACTGAAGGGTTGCACACAAGAGACCAATACGCATAAAGTAAGCATCAATCCTCTAGTACCATTCCTATGGGGTATGCTTTAGCTCATAGAGTGCCTTTTGTAACCTGGAAACTTTGCCTTTAAAATTGAGAAACCATAAACCCAGGTGGATGTTCCACATATACCTCCTCCTTGAGGTTTCCATTGAGGAAAATAGATTTTACATCCATTTAGAGAACATATCTCCCTTGCACTACCAATGCAAGAACAATTTGTGGTTAACTTGGCTATAGGAGAAAAAGTTTCCCGAAAGTAACCCTTCTACTTGTGCAAAACCTTCGGTGACCAGCCGTGGCTTTTCCAAGATACCATCAGATCTGTAATTTGCTTTGTGAACCCACTTAGTGTCAATTACCTTGCATCTTGAAGGGGGATCTACAAGGTCCTAAGTGTGGATTTTTAGAATGGAGTCATATTTTTCTTGAATGGATGCCATGCACTTCAAATCCCCATGTGCTTCAACAAAGGTGGTAGTAGGCTCCTGAATCTTGAGGGCCTCAAAAGTGGTAGGCTCCTTAATCTTGAATACCTATGTCTTAAGAGTAAAATTCACAAGATTCTCCCAAGCCCTGTTTTTCTCCTCTAATCTTTTGGCTTTACAAATAGTGCTTGATGCACATTCTCTCGATGGTTAGAGGTTCTGCTCCATCCAAAAGTTTCATTTACCATTAGGGAATGGCTTACCTTTTTGTGGCACATCATGCTATTGTTCTTCATCTTTAAAATCTATGTCTATAAGAAATGGGACAGGTTGCCCTCCATCAGAATGTGAGGAATTGCGTGCTCATATGGAGGTTATGTTACTTTGGTGATTTTCTTGTTACATGATGAAAAAGATGGAAGCTCCTCCTCCATTTGATGTGGTTATTCCTTAAATACCACATCATAGGTCACTATGATCTTCTTTGCCTAAGGGTCATAGAGCGATATCTCTTCGCCTCCATGCTATAACCCAAGAAGATGCATTTCTGAATTTTAGTATCCAATTTGATCCTCTAAGCATCTAGAACATCCACACCCAAAACTTTTCAAGTGTGTAGTTGAAGGTTTCTTACTCTAGTATATAATGGATTCATTCCTATTAAGAATGTACACAGTTGTGTTAATTGCCTACAATCCAAAGGATTCAGGTAAATTCATGCCATTAAGCATATTCCTTACCATCTCAATTATAGCGTAATTCTTATGCTATGCAACACCATTTTGTTGTGGAGTGTGAGTGGTAGTAAGATGCTGCTTTATGTCTCTTTCTTTGTAGAAACTCAAGAATTCATCATAGAAGAATTCTCCTCCTTGGTCTGTTAAACTATTTTATTTTTTTCTATCTCAGTTTCAACCAATGCAAGTCATTCCCTAAACTTTCCAAAATCTTGAGAATTTTCCTTAAGAAAATACACGCAAATCTTTCCTACTGATCTAGCAATGTGAAAAAATAGGAAGAACCTCTAAGTGCTATTGTACTCATCTTTCCATAGAGACCAACGTGTCTGAGCTAAAGAAGAGCCTTGGCCCTAAAACTAGTCTATTTTGGGAAAAGGATTTATGGTGTTGCTTACCCATTATGCAAGATTCACATACATACGGACTATCAAAAATTAGTGGCAAGTGCTCAACTAACTTTTTGCATCTTTGAAAGATTCTACATATTGAGATACATATCTCTCATGCCAAAGTTTGCTACTACCCAAATCTATCTAGAATGTAAAAGCCCATACAATTTGTTCATCTTTGAATGCCCTTTTCAATGAATTTATCATCTCCATCGAGAATGACTACACCATTCTTATCGAATTCAACCCGCAAGTCATGGTCTGTGATGGCCAAGATAGAAAGGAGGTCACTCTTCAACCCAAAGAACATTTAAAATACTTTTTGTACAACCTTATTTAGATATATGTGAAATAGTATCTTAACATTTTATTGGAAATTTGCATCATTTCCCATTGCCACATGATTTCACCTCCTCTCACATGTTTTAAGGAGGAATACCAATCCTTACGACTGGTCATATTTCTAGAAGCCCCATTGTCAATGATCCAAGAATCATCATGTGCTGTAACATTAGTTGTTTCACTACACACTTCTTCAATGGCAACAAACAACTCTATCTTATATCATGACTCGACTTTTCCTTGGTCTTTAGAGTACGATTCTTGGCATATGCTTGCTTTTTCTTGCATTCTTTGGCTACGTCCCTTCACAAGAGCACATAGGTGTGGGACTTTGCCATCTGCTGTATCACTTCAGTAATACACTATTTTTCCCTGACTCGACTTTTCCTTGGTCTTTAGAGTACGATTCTTGGCATATGCTTGCTTTTTCTTGCATTCTTTGGCTACGTCCCTTCACAAGAGCACATAGGTGTGGGACTTTGCCATCTGCTGTATCACTTCAGTAATACACTATTTTTTCCTGTCTCTATTATTATGAAATTTCATTTTTAAGTTATATGTTGAGAAAGATCCTACTTCTAGAGTAAGTGTTCTCTTGTGTACACCACAAGTTGTATCCTCTTACATGGTATTAGAGCTCTGGCTCATTGGTACAAAACTTCTTTGCTAATTCTTGTCTAGTAGTCCCTTAGAGAAATGGCATCTTCTAGTAGTCCCTTAGAGAAATGGCATCTTTCACAAGACCCCGCCCACCACTATTCCGATGATGATGAAAAGCTTTACGGCTCTAATTATTCTCTCTGAAAGTTCAAGCTTAAGGCTATTCTTTCCTATTATGAGCTCTAGGACACCATTTTTGGTGTTGATGTTCACCCCCCACCAACAAGGGATGTAGATGGTAACCATGTACAACCTACTATTCTTTCCTATTATGAGCTCTAGGACACCATTATTGGTGTTGATGTTGTTCACCCCCCACCAACAAGGGATGTAGATGGTAATCGTGTATGACCTACTACTGTTGACCTTGTCCAAGCTTAGAGATAAAGGGATTTAGATGCTCCTTACGGCATTACATCTGTAAGATCTCTGTTCCCACCGAGCAATAGATTCGGAATACTAGCAGCGGTAGTAGCACTTCTCGCGCGGGACAGGGGTCCCACATTCGGGGCCTCACCCACGGATATCCGGATAAGAGACTAATCCGTCGGTTGTTCCAAAACCGAACCTGGAAAAACTTCCTTTATCGGAAAGCACGGGTGATTCCACCAGGATAATTTTTTACTCTAACGTAGTCAAGAACATTTCTGATCGAGCTGATCCAATTACATCTATAAGATACATGGTCAGATTAAGGAAGAACTTGCACTTGGATCATTGGGATCAACGCTTTTTTTCCCATTCAAGAGGCACAGCCGTTGATTCCTATCCATAGAACAGTTACTGTCCGGGATTTATTTTATCTATCGTAAAAATAAAAGTTTGAGTCTCGATTTACGGATCCATCAGTCCAGCCTAACCCCATCCAGTCCCATAGGTTAGCCAACCACCCAACCACTGTAGTGATGGGATCCAATTAAGAATTTGGTTAGGTTTTGTCCCGGGTACCAAGAAAAAGAGTTCCAAGGCCCCCTAGCCGGATGTTCATGCAAAATAAAACTAGTCACACCACTCACACACCCAATATGAAATTGCCTTTTCACAGATTCAACCAGTTTAAAACAATCCTTTAATAAAACCATAGTATCACTGATCACCATCTTCCAATTTATCCAGTTGATTCTCAATTTTCTCATCATTCCTTCATCAGAGTATCTATGGCATCATTGGTAACTAGGACGCTCACCACCTGTCCACTCATCAGGGGCCGTTTCCTAATCCCTAGCCCATAATACTCGGCAATATAATCACTTATCAAGATGGACTCTCGTTGAAGATCAGCAAGATCAACCAACAGATCCATATAAAGAGCCATGGACTCATCCATTGAAGACCAGCAAGGTCAATCAACCAGATCCATGCCCGATTTCAGAAAACAACTCCAACTCTGTTCCAATATCTTCCTCGACGCACGCGTGGGTATCCTAGGCGACCCAGAGCCCGAGCACCGTATGGTCAGCATCCTCTAGGATCCTTCGCAGGTGACCTAGCGCTTCACTCATAGGCCGCTTCCTTGGCCCCTCATCCACCGTACCGGAAGCTCACCATTTTAATCGCACCGAGGCTGGTCAAGACCTCGGCCGACCTTGCTACGCGAGACGTCCTTCATTGACTCTCCGTCAGCAGTTGCAACATTATCAGTTAGGTCTCCACGACCTTAATCACAAGATGGTCACAATGCTCCCCCAGCAATCTTGACATAAAACAGTCATTTACAAACAGTCACAAAATACAGTTTCTATATTAACTCTCATTTTTCCACATTATCCCTCATCAATCCACATTGCTTATTCCACATTCCAGTTATATGTGTACTTATCCCATCACATCATTTTTCATCTCATCACTTCAGATTCCTTCATATCACATATCATATATTCACATCCATGCATATATCTACATCCACATCCACATTCACATCCATACATCCACATCTACATCCATACATCTATTTTCACATCCACATCTACATGCACATTCATGCATCCACATCCATACATCCACATCTACATGCACATTCACATCCATACATCCACATCTATATGCGTACATTCACATCTACATGCATACATCCACATCTCTATGCATACATCCACATCCACATTCACATTCACCTCCATACATCTACATCTACATGCATACATCCACCTCCACATTCACATCCACATCTATACATCTACATCTACATGCATACATCCACCTCTACATCCACATCTACATCTATACACCTACATCTACATGCATGCATCCACATCTCCATTCACATCTACATCTTTACATCTACATCTACATGCATTCATCCACCTCCACATCCACATCTACATCTACATGCATACATCCACATCTCTATTCACATCTACATCTATACATCTACTTCTACATGCGTCCATCCACCTCCACATCCACATCTACATCTATACACCTACATCTACATGCATCCATCCACATCTCCACATCCACATCTACATCTATACATCTACATCTACATGTATACATCCACATCTCCATTCACATCCTCATCTACACATCTATTTCTACATGCATACATCCACATCTCCATGCATACATCCACCTCCACATTCACACTCACATCCATACCTCTACATCTACATGCAAACATCCAAATCTCCATGCATAATAATATTCTTTTAATTAATCTAGGATGATAGTTCCTAGAATATGGTAGGAAGTCCTCTTTTTATGCTTTGAATAAAATTATTTTATGCGTAATTTCTATAAAAATTTTGCCATAGCTCCGCTACTATGACTGATAAATCTCAATTTTTTTTCTAAGGAATAAGACTCATTATTAAAGAAATAATTAGAATGGTCTCTAATTGGATCATCAATCCATAATGGATTGAATCATCAATATGCATAAACTAAAAGCATAGAAAAAAAGCCATTAATTTGACCTCAAGCATAGCTTAATCTTGGATTAAGAAAAAGCTTTATGAAAAGCTTCATTTGGATTGAGAATGGGTCATGAGTATGACCATTTCTTGAGTGAGAGAGAGAAATTACATAAAAATTATTAGAATTTAAACATAAATGAAAATTAACTTCAATAGCATTTATTAAATTATGTAACTCTTCACTACTATTCACCAATTAACCTCAATAGCATTTAAAAAAACCATACCAATTAAGCTTCTCAAGCTTGAGAGGGGTTGAGAAGAGAGAATCGTTGAGAAATTATAGAAAAGATCAAAATTCAATATACTTACCTTATGATTTGCTTGATTCTTTATTCACGGTAGAGGTCCCCAACCAATCAATTGGTTTAGTATGTTGATGGAGCCACCAAGGGGATTGAAGAAAGAGAGAAGTATCAAAAACTAGTGAATTATTAAAGAATTCACAGTTCTTGGCTTAGGTAGAGTAGAGTAACAATGCATAAGACACTCTATATTTTGGCTTAGGTGGAGTAGAGTAACAAAGCATAAGACACTCTATATTTTGGCTTAGGTGGAGTAGAGTAACAAAGCATAAGACACTATATATTTTGGCTTAGGTGGAGTAGAGTAACAAAGCATAAGACACTATATTTTTTTCAACAAGGGGAGGCTTCTATTTATAGGAAAATTTGAGCTTCTAACCAAACAAACTGATTCTAGAATTTTTCAAGTCAGTTTGGTCACTTTTTGACCATTTTTTGGTCAGTTAAGCTAACTTTTTGGAACTAGACTTGAATGAGGAGAGAGAAGAGATGAAATATCTCCATTTTTATGAGTTTAAAACTCATTCAAGCATGTGAAATATGCACCTCCTTTAAAGAACTCCCGTTCCTTACATATGTGTCATAATGGAATCATTTTAATATTGCTCATAGTTTTTTATTAATAAACCTTGTACATTTTCAACTCTTCGTCTTATGTGAGCATTTAAGGGACTCCCCTTCCTTACATATGTGTCATAATAAAATCATTATTCCCAAAATATCTCATAGTTCTTTTACTAATAAACCTTGTACATTTTCAACTCTTCATCTTATGTGAGCATTTAAGGGACTCCCCTTCCTTACATATGTGTCATAATAAAATCATTATTCCCAAAATATCTCATAGTTTTTTTTTAATAATAAACCTTGTACATTTTCAACTCTTCATCTTATGTGAGCATTTAAGGGACTCCCCTTCCTTACATATGTGTCATAATAAAATCATTATTCCCAAAATATCTCATATTTTTAATATTGTTCATAGTTTTTTACTAATAAACCTTGTACATTTTCAACTCTTCATCTTATGTGAGCATTTACTCATTTTTGGGGTATCTTCTTTTTACAATTTGGATTTATCTCCTCCCTATACATGGATTGATGCTATTGGCCCATAGGAACCTTAATTGGACCATAATTCAAAGATTTATGAAAATCTAGACCCTTAGACTAAGGTTCTTTATACCTATTTTCAATTAATTTCAATTGCACATTGAAAAATTCTTTCTGAATTTCTGTTTCAGGGGGATTCATTTTAATAAGGTGAGATATTTTTCTATCCAAAAATATTCAAAATCTGAATATTCTCTCTCTAGAATATTTTCTCTCTCTAGGTTAAAACAGTTATAAACAAGGTCTTTATATTTCTGAAGAGGGATTGATTACAGGGGAAGATACTAGACATCAAAAAGGGGGTGGGGGAGGAATCTTACATTCTACCCCACTTAAAAAACGCGAGATGTCCTCATCTCGCAACTAGGGTAATTTCGCAAGATGCACGAATATGAGACTTAGAGAAAAATTTTAATCAAGATTAACCACCAAGAAAAGTCTCAAAGAGAGCAGGATAAGAACAAGATTTAAACTTTATTCATTCACGGAACTTATACAGTAAAGATAGAAGAACTCTTTACACTTCCATAAGCCCGTCTATCATATGTTCACAAAAGCAGTCCTCACAAGCTACACAAGTATAGGGTAACTCATCTATGGGAATGATTCTGCTAGTTATTACCGCACCTATCTCAGTGGTACGAGGTGATCCAACAAAAGGACCTCTGAGAGGTAAGCCAAAAACGGGGTAAAGACATATCTTCTCATGAGGAAGAAAACACGCCAGTAAGAAGACCCGCTCAGAAAACCCAAGATGCCTTGATCTCATGACGCAGTAGTATCGGGGACCCAAACCCAAGGCTTCGATAACCATGGCCAAGCGGACATTGTTACGAAAGTGCTGCTGACCCCAGGGTGTTACCCTAGTTATGTTTTGATAGGTCCGCCATTTGGTCTGAGCTACAGAAGTTCCTAGGTGAGGAAAAAGTGAGCGCTCATACTGTTCTATAAAGTCTTTCTTCACAGACGCGTCTTGAAGGTGAGAAATCATCAGGGATAAAACTAATTCCTGTTGCCAAGCCATGAAGGAGATTAAGAAAGAAAGGAGATTGATGGGAGTAAGATTACTGTGAGCGACAAGTAAAAGTTGCGACTTATATAAAGGAAGGAGCTAGCGTAACCTAGAAGCCAACGGTAACTTGCCACTGAAGTTTTACCGTCTTTCCAAGATTTGAGTTTGACACATTTTTCTATAGAAGGCATTAAGAATTTGAGATGAGGAGATAAAAGAAACTTGTAGGCTAAGTCACCTACTTTCATTGAATTCAGATATAAGGATCACAATATCTGGGGGATAACTTCTTATACTCCCCAAGAGATAAAGAATTTCTTTTGGGCCGTACTCGAATGAAAACCAAAACCTTGGTATCCAAAACACCGATTCTCACTTCTGAACTCATTGTTATAAATCTTTAAAACAGGTGGGACTCCTGAGAAGTATTCTAGGGAAAGGGTCTTCCTTTTTTAAACAGAAACTTTCTTTTATTTTAGAGAGGGAATAATTATAAGATCAGAAAGAGAGATTCTTACTTCTATATACCTCGAAAGTTGGGGAGGAATCTTACATTCTATCCCACTTAAAAAGTGCGAGATGTCCTCATCTCGCAAGGTAGAGGACAGCTCTTTTTCTTAGGATCCAATTTTATTCTGGGTTCCTTATATTTTGGTCAACCCAACAAAACACTGGGATAAATATCCCTTATATAGAACTCATCATTAAATAACAATTCATTCAGGTCATATCATTCATATCTTTAACATGATAATGGTCCATTAGACCAAAAAGTTTCTTTCGGAACATTCCTCCACGAAAATTTCAGTCAAGCAAGTTCTCAATTTGACATCCCTTAACTTGATCTACCGGTCAAGTATTAACAGTAGCAATCTAACAGCACAACCCACTAACCTCATAGTGATTTGCTGAATTCATTATCATCATTCTAGTTATGAATATCATCACAGGGACTCGTCCCATTCCCCCTCATTGTGGTTTCATTATATTTCAACTAATTTTTAAAAATCATCATTTTTCAATCAGAATTTTCAATCAGAATCCAAATCAATTCATCAATTCTCAAACAGAATTAAAAATCATATCAATCACATTCGAAATCATCATCTGGATAGCATTAACTCTTATAATTTCAAGTCTTAGATTTACTCGTATATACTGTCAGTAAAGAGCTGCAGTATACTCTCGGTATATACGGGTAGTCACGGCCCTTGGAATTATAAGGTAAATACTATCATGTCTAGGCCTCAAGCAAGTCAGGGATTCTATATAATTGCGGTACTTCCATCTGAAGAACCAATTATCAATTTATGAATTTCAGTTTGAATATCAAATTGTATGAATTATATCACACAATTATAACCTTTTTGTGTTTCTTGATAAATTTTTGACATATTTGTCTTCTCAGTTGATCTTTATTAACCAAATGCTCTGATACCAACTGTAAGATCCCTGTTCCCACCGAGCAATAGATTCGGGATACTAGCAGCGGAAGTAGCACTTCTTGCGCGGGACAGGGGTCCCACATTCGGGGCCTCACCCACGGATATCCGGATAAGAGACTAATCCGTCGGTTGTTCCAAAACCGAACCCGGAAAAACTTCCTTTATCGAAAAGCACGGGCGATTCCACCAGGATAATTTTTTACTCTAACGTAGTCAAGAACATTTCTGATCGAGCTGATCCAATTACATCTATAAGATACATGGTCAGATTAAGGAAGAACTTGTACTTGGATCATTGGGATCAACGCCTTTTTTTCCATTCAAGAGGCACAGCCGTTGATTCCTATCCATAGAACAGTTACTGTCCGGGATTTATTTTATCTATCGTAAAAACAAAAGTTTGAGTCTCGATTTACGGTCCATCAGTCCAGCCTAACCCCATCCAGTCCCATGGGTTAGCCAACCACCCAACCACTGTAGTGATGGGATCCAATTAAGAATTTGGTTAGGTTTTGTCCCGGGTACCAAGGAAAAGAGTTCCAAGGTCCCCTAGCCAGATGTTCATGCAAAATAAAACTAGTCACACCACTCACACACCCAATATGAAATTGCCTTTTCACAGATTCAACCAGTTTAAAACAATCCTTTAATAAAACCATAGTATCACTGATCAACCAGTTTAAAACAATCCTTTAATAAAACCCAATATGAAATTATCTTTTCACAGATTCAACCAGTTTAAAACAATCCTTTAATAAAACCATAGTATCACTGATCACCATCTTCCAATTTATCCAGTTGATTCTCAATTTTCCCATCATTCCTTCATCAGAGTATCTATGGCATCATTGGTAACTAGGACGCTCACCACCTGTCCACTCAGGGGCCGTTTCTTAATCCCTAGCCCATAATACTCGGCAATATAATCACTTATCAAGATGGACTCTCGTTGAAGATCAGCAAGATCAACCAACAGATCCATATAAAGAGCCATGGACTCATCCATTAAAGACCAGCAAGGTCAATCAACCAGATCCATGCCCGATTTCAGAAAACAACTCCAACTCTGTTCCAATATCTTCCTCGACGCACGCGTGGGTATCCTAGGCGACCCAGAGCCCGAGCACCGTATGGTCAGCACCCTCTAGGATCCTTCGCAGGTGACCTAGCGCTTCACTCATAGGCCGCTTCCTTGGCCCCTCATCCACCGTACCGGAAGCTCACCATTTTAATCGCACCGAGGCTGGTCAAGACCTCGGCCGACCTTGCTACGCGAGACATCCTTCATTGACTCTCCGTTCAGCAGTTGCACTATTATCAGTTAGGTCTCCATGACCTTAATCACAAGATGGTCACAATGCTCCCCCAGCAATCTTGACATAAAACAGTCATTTACAAACAGCATTTACAAACAGTCACAAAATACAGTTTCTATATTACCTCTCATTTTTTCACATTATCCCTCATCAATCCACATTGCTTATTCCACATTCTAATTATATGTGTACTCATCCCATCACATCATTTTTCATCTCATCACTTCAGATTCCTTCACATCACATATCATATATTCACGTCCATGCATATATCTACATCCACATCCACATTCACATCCATACATCCACATCTACATCCATACATCTATTTTCACATCCACATCTACATGCACATTCATGCATCCACATCCATACATCCACATCTACATGCACATTCACATCCATACATCCACATCTATATGCGTACATTCACATCTACATGCATACATCCACATCTCTATGCATACATCCACATTCACATTCACCTCCATACATCTACATCTACATGCATACATCCACCTCCACATTCACATCCACATCTATATATCTACATCTACATGTATACATCCACCTCTACATCCACATCTACATCTATACACCTACATCTACATGCATGCATCCACATCTCCATTCACATCTACATCTTTACATCTACATCTACATGCATCCATCCACCTCCACATCCACATCCACATCTACATCTATACATCTACATCTACATGCATACATCCACATCTCTATTCACATCTACATCTATACATCTACTTCTACATGCGTCCATCCACCTCCACATCCATATCTACATCTATACATCTACATCTACATCTCCACATCCACATCTACATCTATACATCTACATGTATACATCCACATCTCCATTCACATCCTCATCTACACATCTATTTCTATATGCATACATCCACATCTCCATGCATACATCCACCTCCACATTCACACTCACATCCATACCTCTACATCTACATGCAAACATCCAAATCTCCATGCATAATAATATTCTTTTAATTAATCTAGGATGATAGTTCCTAGAATATGGTAGGAAGTCCTCTTTTTATGCTTTGAATAAAATTATTTTATGCGTAATTTCTATAAAAATTTTGCCATAGCTCCGCTACTATGACTGATAAATCTCAATTTTTTTTCTAAGGGATAAGACTCATTATTAAAGAAATAATTAGAATGACCTCTAATTGGATCATCAATCCATAATGGATTGAATCATCAATATGCATAAACTAAAAGCATAGAAAAAAAGTCATTAATTTGGCCTCAAGCATAGCTTAATCTTGGATTAAGAAAAAACTTTATGAAAAGCTTCATTTGGATTGAGAATGGGTCATGAGTATGACCATTTCTTGAGTGAGAGAAAGAAATTACATAAAAACCATTAGAATTTAAACATAAATGAAAATTAACTTCAATAGCATTTATTAAATTGTGTAACTCTTCACTACTATTCACCAATTAACCTCAATAGCATTTAAAAAAACCATACCAATTAAGCTTCTCAAGCTTGAGAGGGGTTGAGAAGAGAGAATCATTGAGAAATTATAGAAAAGATCAAAATTCAATATACTTATCTTATGATTTGCTTGATTCTTTATTCACGGTAGAGGTCCCCAACCAATCAATTGGTTTAGTATGTTGATGGAGCCACCAATGGGGATTGAAGAAAGAGAGAAGTATCAAAAACTAGTGAATTATTAAAGAATTCACAGTTCTTGGCTTAGGTAGAGTAGAGTAACAATGCATAAGACACTCTATATTTTGGCTTAGGTGGAGTAGAGTAACAAAGCATAAGACACTATATATTTTGGCTTAGGTGGAGTAGAGTAACAAAGCAGAAGACACTATATTTTTTTCAACAAGGGGAGGCTTCTATTTATAGGAAAATTTGAGCTCCTAACCAAACAAACTGATTCTAGAATTTTCCAAGTCAGTTTGGTCACTTTTTGACCATTTTTAGGTCAGTTAAGCTAACTGTTTGGAACTAGACTTGAATGAGGAGAGAGGAGAGATAAAATATCTCCATTTTTATGAGTTTAAAACTCATTCAAGCATGTGAAATATGCACCTCCTTTAAAGAACTCCCGTTCCTTACATATGTGTTATAATGGAATCATTTTACTATAGTTTTTTATTAATAAACCTTGTACATTTTCAACTCTTCGTCTTATGTGAGCATTTAAGAGACTCCCCTTCCTTACATATGTGTCATAATACAATCATTATTCCCAAAATATCTCATAGTTTTTTTACTAATAAACCTTGTACATTTTCAACTCTTCATCTTATGTGAGCATTTAAGGGACTCCCCTTCCTTACATATGTGTCATAATAAAATCATTATTTCCAAAATATCTCATAGTTTTTTTTTTACTAATAAACCTTGTACATTTTCAACTCTTCATCTTATGTGAGCATTTAAAGGACTCCCCTTCCTTACATATGTGTCATAATAAAATCATTATTCCGAAAATATCTCATATTTTTAATATTGTTCATAGTTTTTTACTAATAAACCTTCTACATTTTCAACTCTTCATCTTATGTGAGTATTTACTCATTTTTGGGGTATCTTCTTTTTACAATTTGGATTTATCTCCTCCCTACACATGGATTGATGCTATTGGCCCATAGGAACCTTAATTGGATCATAATCCAAAGATTTATGAAAATCTAGACCCTTAGACTAAGGTTCTTTATACCTATTTCCAATTAATTCCAATTGCACATTGAAAAATTCTTTCTGAATTTTTGTTTCAGGGGGATTCATTTTAATAAGGTGAGATATTTTTCTATCCAAAAATATTCAAAATCTGAATATTCTCTCTCTAGAATATTCTCTCTTTAGGTTAAAACAGTTATAAACAAGGTCTTTATATTTCTGAAGAGGGATTGATTACAGGGGAAGATACTAGACATCAAAAAGGGGGTGGGGGAGGAATCTTACAACATCACCAACATGGAAGATAGCGTGCTCACCATGGTTCAATACATCTCCACAGTTACAGAAGCGTGTGCTTTGTTGGCAGAGCCAATACAAGTCGACAAGGCCCTTAAGATTCAGAATTTCAAAAATTAGATTCAACAAGAGAGAGCTACATGAAGGTGAAATGGTGGATGTGTTTCTCACCAGAATAAAATATCTCCATGACTAGATGGTTGTAGTCCACATGAGTGTGCTCTCCCTAGATCTCGCTTGTCGCACTACCCAAGGGTACTACTACCTAAGCATGATATTTTTGTTACATCTTTGAATGTTGGTGTTAGGCCTACTCCTCTCACATTTGAGCTCATTACTTTGGGATAAGGAAATGCGGATGAAGAGTCACAATGGTGATGACCATGCTTTCTTTTCTAACACAAAGAAGAAGGGTAAGGATTCTAACCCTTCAAATCAAAGGAAAAAGGTTAAATGATTTTATTATAACAAGAGAGGACCACTTCAATGGCTGATCTGAACTGCTAAGATGGAGGATGTATGCTAGTAGAAGCTAGGGAGTAAACTCACCGTGATTACTGATATAAACTATCTGGAGAAGGGACTAGCCGAAAGGCCTATATACATGGGGAAACCATGACATGACTGTATAGATCCATAGTCGTAGTCGGTGTAACCATCCGTAATGTAGACTCGGTCCATAAAGATGTACTATCAATTGCATAGCAATCATCTAACCTCCTATGGTCATTTGGGCTCATCTTGGGTCCCACAGTCAGGAAAGGGTGTCCAAGAGTAAAGTCTACCTATTCCATGTATGGATCATTTATGAGATAAGGTTTGGTGTAGCATCATGTAACATATTTGGCAATGTGCCAAATCTAATCCAAGCCATCTCTAAACTGTATAGCCTCGTAGGCCGCATTCTCGTATGTATACAAGGATGTCGAGAACTCGAGATACTCAACCATGGCTACTCCTCATAATGGGGGCCATATAAACATGATCTATCCTATGCATGGTGGACAATATTATATGCGGGTGGAGAATTGATATCCAACATCATGGACATCCACTGTCTAGACTCTTTGATGGAGGAGCATCAGAGGACATCATATCTGAGACCATGTGGTTAAGCGGTTGAAGCTACCTATATCTATGATAGTGGCATAGTCCTAGCCATTGCCATAAGGGGCAAGTGAAAGAAATCCAACCAAGTTTTGGGTTTGCAAAGATGGAAATGCAGATGCAGAGTCACAATGGTGATGACCATGCTTTCTTTTCTAACACAAAGAAGAATGGTAAGGATTCTAACCCTTCAAATCAAAGGAAAAAGGTTAAATGATTTTATTATAACAAGAGAGGACCACTTCAATGGCTGATCTGAACTGCTAAGATGGAGGATGTATGCTAGTAGAAGCTAGGGAGTAAACTCACCGTGATTACTGATATAAACTGTCTGGAGAAGGGACTAGCCGTGTATTTTTAAAGGCCTATATACATGGAGAAACCGTGACATGACTGTATAGATCCATAGTCATAGTTAGTGTAACCATCCGTAATGTAGACTCGGTCCATAAAGATGTACTATCAATTGCATAGCAATCACCCCACCTCCTATGGTCATTTGGGCTCATCTTGGGTCCCACAGTCAGGAAAGGGTGTCCAAGAGTAAAGTCTACCTATTCCATGTGTGGATCGTTATTGAGATAAGGTTTGGTGTAGCATGTAACATATTTGGCAATGTGCAAAATCTAATCCAAGCCATCTCTAAATTGTATGGCCTCGTAGGCCACATTCCCGTATGTATACGAGGATGTCGAGAACCGAGCTTCTCAACCATGGCTACTCCTCATAATGGGGGCCATATAAACATGATCTATCCTATGCGTGGTGGACAATATTATATGAGGGTGGAGAATTGATATCCAACATCATGGACATCCACTGCGCCTAGACTTTTTGATGGAGGAGCGTCAGAGGACATCATCTAAGACCATGTGGTTAAGCGGTTGAAGCTACCTATGATAATGGCATAGTCTTAGCCATTGCCATAAGGGGCAAGTGAAATAAATCCAACAACCAAGTTTTGATGCCTATAAGTTGCGGTTTCACCCTCTCGGAAGATAGAGTTTTTCATGTGGTTAAGTTTTATTTTTTTGGGATGTGATCCTCCAAGGACAGAACCTCGATAGATTTGGAGAAGATTGAAGCCAGTGTGCTGTAACATGTTATAGGCCCAATGAACTATTAAGATATATTTCATCAACACTGGCCAACTGCTCCTTAAAATCCTTGATTTTTGTAAGGAAACTGTCCATGGAGTCTCCCTCATCCATATGCTCGTGCATCCGATACTCCTCTTAACTGAAAAAACAAGCAACGCATGTGCTTGCACATCTAGGCAGCTACAAATAAGGTCGCTAACAATGGGGACCTGTAAGGTGGATAAAAGAAATACAGAGTATAGTGAGTAGAAATTTTACTCGTAAGATGCAGAGATCGATGTTGCTGTGTGAAGTGAAGCCCGTAGATTCTTTCTCGTGTATCTACACACCTATCTATAGATATGACAAAACTATTCCAGAATCTAATGAAGAACATTGAAAATCCAATCTCCAAAGATATCTGTAGAAAATTGAAAACCGCACGAACGCCCCCAAAATGCGCTCGGAACAATAATCTGACCAAAAAAATGTAGTTCAAAGTATTGCATACTTCATGGTCCTCTACCTTATCCCAAAAGGGCTCCTTGATCTGATTCAAGAAGATAAGCACCTCAAGGTGAAGAGTAAGCAGTAGCACAAGGGTGAGGAGCATATACTTTGATACCAAATGTTATAAATAGGGTAACTTGCAAGAATGCACACAAACACACACACACATTGGAGAAGCTCAAGGGAGCACACAATGAGATGATAGATAGATAATGAATGTGTTCTGTACACAGATGATAAGTATATCCCAAGATAGGTGTATACTAGCACGAGGGAAAAAACCTCCTAAAGAGGGAAAAAGTGCCCCGACTGGTCCTAGTGTGTTCACACACATCACTACCAAATATGGCTGCACACTAGTCCCTTAGATATTTACTGAGGCAATCGCAGTAGGATTGGCCTCCTCTAACGAGCTTCGGTGGTGGCATCTTCTTTATCATTTTACCTTCTAGATTTTTTTTTATAAGGCCACATCTAGTGCATATTGTAGAGAGTTGCTATCATAGTGACTATTCATGCTAATGAAGGCAATGTATGGTAAGGATGGTAATTTCTATTGGCAGAAAAGCCAACGTACACAATTATGCATGTTAACATATAGCAATTACAAAACATTAAAAGATAACATTGCAAGCAAGTAAATAAAGAATAGGTAATCGACAAACCATTAGTAACTGTGTATATTACTACTGCTCTGAATGAATGAATAAGAAAATATATAAGCAGTACACTTTGTGTCCTAAGATGCTAATAGTTGTGGTGCAAAACGTCACATACATTCAGTATGTCGATTGAATTCTCATGGCTATTTGGCAGATAAGTATTAAATAACTAAGGATAAAACTATGGGTTAACACCTGGCGGCACACCCGGTGGGCAGTCCGCCCCACGAATGAAAGTCAAACCCACTTGATGTCATGTCAAGGATAGGTAAAAGTGAAACCGGATTTTGTAACTTCTTTAAAGAAATCCTCCTAAAAACCTAATCCAGTTCTATCTATAAAGGGTTCCTAAAATCTATATCTATAATATGGGCTGATGAATGTGCTTTCCTATAAGAATGAAATCGAGATTGTAAGTAATTTACGAAAGAATGTGCTAGATTATCCGGATTGTCAGCTTCCTCTGCATCTTTTGTCTTCCTATAAGAATGTGCTAGATTATCTGAATTGTTAGCTTCCTCTGCATCTTGTGCTTCTTCCTCTGCATCTTCTGGCTGCCCTTCTACTTCCTCTGCATCTTCTGGCTGCTCTTCTACTTCCGGCTGGTTACTTTGACCACATAGTAAGGTAACGGCACCTCAGTGTTGTGTACGACCAGCTCCTTTGGAAGACTATCCCTAAGCCCTCTGTGCAGATTCTTTGAATCTTCCACATCGTTATGAACTTTGTCTTTGCTGGTCATCCGGTGGTTGTGCTAGTTCAACGACTGTACATTTTTGCTGAAGTGTGCAATACCAACGTCAATTAGAGGGAAGAGGCAAATCATTGGATTGTAATGTTTCCACTGCTTCAAGCATGCAAATTGAGCACTTTTGTAACTCCCTCTCCAGCACTTGTATTGATCCTAAGGGTTCCCCTATCTTATCTTCACTTGCTTTGGCATATTCATTGTGCTCATCCTGTAGTCTTTGAAAATTTAACTTGTATTCTTCTAGTCTTTTCACTGTATCTTTAGTGCTTATAGCTTTTTCCTTCGATTTATTAATGCTGGCCAAATCCTGAGTTACCAAATCTTCCAGTTAGGCATTACACTCCTCTAGTTGTTGATTTGCTAGCTTTAATGCTTCATCTTCATTCTTGAATTGCTCTACATTATGATGAAAGCATCTTGCTTGCTCTTGAATCAAAACATATTGCTTTCTAAGTTGAGTTAGTGCTAGATCTTTTGATGGACCAGCTTGGTCTCCTTTGTCTTTTTCTACATACTGCTCTCTTGAGTTATTTGAGTGGTCTCTCTGGCTGTCTCTCTGGCTGTCTGGCTGCTGATTCTATCTAGTTTGTTCAGAAGGTCCCGCTCTTCCAGATGCTTCAGCTCCTCCGTCGGATCCGCCTACTCTGGATTCATCATCATTCTATTGTCAGAGTACATCCCAGATGGCATGTCAATTGATTAATTTTCTTAAATTCTTGAATGTATCCAGTGTAAAGACTATCCATGAGCTCAGGGATATGAGCTTCATATGTATCGACTTCACTTACGGACAATTCATATACTTCTACATCATCTGTTGCATCAAGAGCGCTATTTTTGCTTTGCAACACTTGCAGAGTTTCTTTGTTTATCTTTGCCTGAGCTTCATGCTGCTCCATGACAAACATATGCTGGCTTAATAGATGTTCTCTTTTTAGCTTAGCATCTGTACATTTTTTCTGTAGGGCTACATCTACACTTTTTCTTGTTTAACTAGAGAAATCCCCTAGTCTGCATATCAATGATACTCCAAAAATGTGTTTGTTCTCCTTCAAGGAGTTGTACTTGTTGATTGACTACTAAAAGTGTTTGGAGCACTTCCTTTGTTTTACGGAGCTCTTCTCTGATTTCATCTACTCCCTACTGAACATATACAGATTTGTATCCACATAGGGAGAGATATTTGCAAGCAGTCTATATGTTTTCAGATTGATATCCTCAATTGTATCCGGACAAGAGATTTCTGCATAGCACTACCAGCTGGATCCAGAACAACTGTGTCTTTTGTTAAATGGCCGAGCTTGTAATCCCCCCTCGAGGTCTCCAAGCTCTACCAATCCTTGAGAAGAAATTCCACCACGTTTCCCACGAGCATTGTCACACCGCCGCATTGCACTACGTGTACTCGTCCCTCCTCTCACCTCACATCACTCACACACACTCACTAGCATGCATTAGAGAGAGATTAGCAAAAGGATTAGCAAGAGAAAGACTTTATTGCACAATCGGAGAGTATCCTTGTATTATGAGAGATATTCACTTATATACATGGCCATAAGTGTTCACACTTAAACTGTGGCTGGCCGGGCACTTTAGGATCATAAGAGGCCTAATGCTATTACAATGACTACTCTCATAATATATCCATGAAGTACATCACTTGGGACTTCATCCTAACTTGCTACCACATGCTCTTGAAGTTGGAATCACCTTAAGTATTCCATCGGACCATTACAGGTGCCTGTCCAAGTTGTAGATTTGTACACCATTGCTTCATATCTTGAATGTATGACCTTTTGGTGTATCTACCTTGACTCCTTGATATAAGATAATGGTCTAGTAGCTTTTGTTAACCCTGGGAATGGGTTAATACTATTGTAAGTTGCTTCTCCTCCTGTGTTCCTTCTACACAGCAGCACTTCCTTGCACTTAATTCTTTTTTCTACACTTATCCTTGTGCATGAAACCAAATGCACCTCCAGCATCCATCAGCAAACCTGGTGTGCTCTACAAAACTTCTTGGTGCACGAATTGGATAAATAGACTAATCTTGGTCTTGGAATTAGGCCCAATGTTCTTCAATTCTGCCTTCAGCTCTGCTAGTACAAAATTCAAGCCCATGTAACTAGCTTTCATGTAGAGACATAGATATATAACCCCATGACCTTTTTTGACATGTAAGTTACTTTATGTTTTAAGATTATCATTTTGATGATAAATAAAAAAAATGCAATCTATTGTGGGCATCTTGATGGTTGTTGATTGAGCTTGTATTCTTTAGCTGATCCTTTGGAGCCAAAATAGTACTCCATGTCCTCCTCTATAATAGCTTATACGTCGACTCCACCTTCTAATGGAAGATTGAAAACTTGAGAAACATCTTCAGGAGTGAAGGCAAAGTTACCATCTGCAGTTTTAATAGCTGCATTCTTCTACACTTCCAACAACTATTGTAAACTTCATGAGCAGGTCGTATTTGGTTTCATGGCATGAACGCAAACTGTAATAACAGGCCACTTTTTCCAGTCATGCTCTGTTTCGGTTAAGATTGACATCCATGGTTGTTGTAAGCCTTTCAAATTCCACCATGGCTGTTTCTTTTGAGTTTGGAGGAGAGAGTAAACTGTGAAGGCGACAAGTAGAAAGAAAGCAGATAATAGAATAACGAACATGAAGAAAGACATGAAAGGGAAAAGTGCAAAGTGAGCTCTAGTAAAAGATTGTAAGCGAAGGATGAAAAGTAGATAATAAGAACATTAAACCATGGTAATGTAATCTAAATGGAAAAAATATTTACCCACAATTTCACGATAATTACAATAATGAAGTTGCACTCTATTCAAAAGAACATGGTGACAATGTGAGTTAAGAAAGGCCGCCCCATTTTATGGTAATAATGGCCCAATGCACGAACCAATGCATGAGTGTAACATGGACTCTGACACGTGGTAGATGCATTTATGAGAGAAACAATGTACACTGGGACAAAGGGCTTTAATTGGAAACCATTTACAGGCTTTGGAAGTTTCACTCCATCTAGTGTCACTAATTCGAATGTGTTGATGCCAAGTTTGGAAAATATCCGGTATGGGCCCATCCACCGTAACTTTAATTTACTCGGATGTGTACCCATCATGGAATTAAACAATAAAATTGGATTATTAACATTAAAAAAATTGAAATTTTATATTGCAATTAATCCACAGCTTCCTCCGGCGTTAGATGACATCAAATGTCCAGACATTTTGAAACCACTTTTCTTCCATCTGTTCCAATCGGTGTGCTTTGGATTCTTCAATAGATAGTCGGGCAAACATCGCCACTCTTAAGCTGTGGGTACCACAAATTCCATTGGAACCACTGCCTCCAGTCTCTAGACCATGGAAAACGGTGTTTGTTTTGTTGCTGACTTGTAAGCTGTCCAGAATGCCCAAACAACGGAATACAGCTTTTGATCCCAATATGTCTGGTTTTCATTGACCACTTTCTTTAAGATTTTTAATAAGATTTTGTTGGAAGATTCAACTTGACCGTTGGCTTGCGGATAATATACCGTGGACTTCTTATGAATAATCATATGGTAATTACTCCATTGAAAAAGTGTCCTCCTTGATTACTCCCTAACTCAATTGGGCATTGGAATAATCTGGTCATAATCATTTCATAAAGAAATTTTACAACAGAGCTGGTTTATTATCTTTTGGTTCTCTGAGCTGGCGGTTTAAATGGTCTGACAAAATCCAGACCCCATTTCTGAAAAGGTTTCATCGATGAAAGTATTGGACTGTGGGGCATCCGATTTAATGCACTTGCCTAACCTAATCATTGACAAATATCACACTCTCGAGAAAACTTCCATGCATATTTAATCACTATAGGCCACCATAATCCAGCTTGAAATATTTTATGGCCCATTACCTCTCCAGAAAAATGGCCACCACTTATACCTTAGTGTGCTTCCATCAATATTTCTTGTTGCTCATGTCCTTGGACACACCGGCGAATTACTTGATCAATGCCCATTTTGTACAATTAACCTGCAATTACCAAAAAGGTTTTACTTCGGAGAGCTAAATGCAATCTCTGGTTATACCATCCGGGAATCTTCCTTCTGTTAAGAACATAAGCATTTCGTTATGCCAATTTGGAGCTATAGTAATTTGGAATAAATCTGCATCCGGTAATTGATCTGATACATCTTCCAAAGCTTCTCTTATGTTTATGCAGGACACAAAATCTGCAAGTACATGTTGATTTCCTAGTGTATGACAAATAGTAAATTCAAATTCTTGTAATATTAGCATCCACCTTGCTAATTTTCTTGATAAATTGGGCTTATTGACCAAAAATACCAAAGCTTGATGATCTACATAAAAAGTAAATTTATTGCCCAAAAGATAAGGCTGGAACTTCTTCACTGAATAAATCATTCCAGGTGCTTCTTGGTCCGTAGTAGAATAATTCTTTTCAGCTTTGATCAACATCCAACTAGCATAATAAACTAGTTAAAACTATCCACCCTCAGATTCTTGTATAAGTATACTTCCAATGGCTACATAAGAGGCATTAATAAAGACATGGAATACTTTGGACCAATCTGGTGGTCGAACAATCGGGCGACTGCCAACATAAGTTGTAAATATCAAAAAGATTACTGGCAGGCCTCCGTCCATACATATGGAACATCTTTCTTTATAAGAAGATACATCGGATAAGCCACATCCACACAATACCCACAAGAATCGATTACACCATTTAATTTAACCTAGAAATCTTTGTTATTAATTGATATTGTGGGGTGCTAATAAAGTCGTAATTACTTCCACCTTCTTGGAATCTACCTCAATTCCAGTTGCTAACACTACATGCCCTAATAGGATTCCACTAGTGACTGCAAATGCACATTTAGACAGATTAAGACTCAGACAGGCGGTCCGGTACCTTTCGAGACAAAGTGTCAAAATAGGAGATGCTCTACCATTTCACTGAAGACACTAAAATCATCCAAGTATACTTTCATAAATACGACCAAGTAATCATAGAAAATTTCTTGAGCCATTCTTTGAAATGGTGGAGCATTCTTCATACCAAATGTTATCACATGGGAAGAAAATGCTCCCTATTCTGTACCAAAAGTAATCTTTTCATGATCATCTGGATTATATCCCCTGAAACCATCCAAGAAAGAATACATCTCATGATCTATGAGACAACATCTAACATTGAATCTGTGAACGGAAGTGGAAAAGGATCTGTCTGTGTTGCAGCATTGAGCTTCCGCATACGTGGAGCTTTCCATTCTTTTTTGGCACAATCACTATTAGGGACACCCAAGTCACCTTATCCACCAGATATATGAATCCTACTTTCAAGAGTTTATCAATTTCCTCCTTAACGTGCTTTTCATAATTCGGGTTCATCTAGTACTGCTTGTTGCTCGACGAGAACGGCATCCTCCTTAAGATTGATATGATGTTGATGATAAAACTGAGGATCAACTCCCTTCATATCTTTATAACTCCAAGGAAATACACCCACATATAATTTCAATAATTTTTGGAGTTTTTGTTTAAATTCTGCATCCAGCTTACTGCTAACATGCAAACTGTCTTTGGATCCTCTGCATCACCTAGATTCATGTCTTCCAGCTCATCTGTTGTCACCCTGTGTGGGGGGCGGTTGTTCTTCATTGCTTTCTCATGATTTTCTTCTGCCTGGATGAGATCTTGAACTTCCTACCGTACACCTCCATCATCTAAGATAGTGCTCTCTAGCGCAGAAAGACTGGACCATATCCGGAGTTGGACTCTAATGGAAAACAATTTTATCCACATCCACTTCAAACAGTGATACTAAATTTGGATTCTGGTTAAGGATTTCTTTCTCTTAATCCGTATCAACTCCTTCCAGCCAGTTCGATCCTTCAGCGCAAACTGGGCACATGGATTCTTGTAACATATCACGGTACACAGACTTTCTTTTTTCGGTTTTAGATTGTAATCTGATCAGTTGTCCAATTATGTTTAATCTTTGCTTGCCTCAACCATGGCCCACCCAACAGCAGCAGGTGGTAAGATTCAGCCACTCCTTTCATATTCAACTCAATGAAAGCAACTAGGAAGTCACATCCTGCTATCTAGATTTCGGAGTTTTGGAGTAACCCAAGTGGCTTCACTCTTCATTGATTTTCCATTTGAATGAGAAATGGAGCCGGTTCTAATTCTTTCTCAAGGATGCCCAGCTCCTGGCAGGTTTTATCTGTAATAATATTTACTCCATATCCGCCATCAAGAACCACATCCTTGATGATCTTACCCTATATTTGAAGAATGGTCACTTCCAAAACTGCCTCATCCCAATCCGGTAGTAGCTGACTGGACTTTGAAAGCAGACTGATCCTCTTTGTCTTCCGGAGCACAGACCACTATAGTTGGAACCTCAACAATCTTCTCCCACAAGCTTTCGAATTAGTTGTGTCCGGTAATTGGGCACTAAAGACAACAATTGTTCCAGTGTCATATCTAGCTTTATACTCTTTAGATCCTCCAAGCGATCATACTCAAAAGCTAGCATCTTTTTCCAGAATACTGGATAGTATCATGTTGTTTTGATTGGCTTATTTTGTCTTCGGGGTCTGTTCCTCCATCTGGTTGAAGCTTTCTGCTTCCTTTGACTTGTATTCATGCCTCTTCAGTGGAGTGACGTCGAACTAAACAACTTTCTTGCATCATGTGCGAATTGGCACCTTCCAGCCTCCTTCGTCCAAGTGGACTTCTTTCATGCATCTGTGGTGCGTACTGGTACTCTATGGCCTCCTTCATCCTTTGTCACTTTCTCTTGAAGGTCGGATTCTTTCTGGGCCATCCGTTGACTGCTTCTTACTTGGCCTTCATGAGGCTTCCCAAAAGAAGGAATGACAATTATACTTTCCTTATTGTGCTTCTCTGATAGCAAAGTCAGACTTCCCACTGGAATATGGGTCTGGACCTGCTAATCGTTCCGAACCACCTCTTGTTCTTCTTGCACTAACTTGGCAACTAGGTCCCAGACAAGATTTCGGTCCACCTAATCTGCGGGTTTGTCCTTTGCCCATGGCAAAGCATTCTTTTCTTGCATTACTATTCTTGTGTGAACATGTCACCCGCCAGTATAGTGGACTATCTTTCACTGGAATAGGATCAATCTGAACCATATTAATTGCTGAAGCCTGAGAAGTAGACCCCTCTTCCTGATTTTATTGTAACTCCCCTTGATGGCGCTTCTAGACTAGACATTTAGACTTACGACGGCGGTGACCTAGGGATTTATAATAATAACAATGAAAACTGCCTCCAAGTACTACTCCAGTTCTATCGCGCCTACCACCATAAGAATGATACGACGGTGCATTAACATTTGTTGGATTGACAAGAGCCACTTGCTCGATGGAAACACTAGGTTGCCCTGGTCCTATGGCTCGTGGTGGATGATAAACATGATGTTGTACCTGCAGGCTTTTGTGCTATGTGTGTTGGTCATGCAGATTGCACAATATGGGGTCAGCTTACACTCCTCCTTGGTATGACCTTCATTGGAGAACTTGGTACACCAAACTCCACTACGAAATCCGGATCCAGTCTCACCCGCAATTCCTCCATTAAGCTTTGTCAATATCGCTCTAACAGTTGTTCATCGACTTCCTTATCCAACTTTTGGCGCCACTACTTTCGATTCTGGTGCGTGGAATCTACATTTGAATCCGAATCTGAGTCCTCATTTGAAGTGTCCTCTGCTTTCTGGTCATCATCCGAGGAATCTGCGTTGTGCTTATGCTTTCCCTTCTTAGAAGTGTGACTTGTCAAACCGTGATTAGCATGTCAAGCAACTTTCACCAATGCATTAAAGCCCCCGACCATAAGATCCACCAAAGCGACAGTTGGTTTCAGCTTCTTGTGCAATCCAGAAACAAACCATTCCCCCATTAAAGCTTTAGTAGGCCGGTCAACAAGATCCACTCGACTCTGAAGAGTATGAAAACGGGCCGCATAATCCTCCATAGGCAACCGCTTCTGTTCCATTTGTGACGAAACTTATCCAGCACTTGAGAAGATATTTAGTCTTTTCGAAACTAATGAAGGAAAGTATCCCAAAGGGCCTCAAAGGTAAGAAAATGATTGGGACCATATTGACCATGCCAATTGGTTTCTTCACCATTAAAGTTTCCAGTAAAAGCATTCCGCTTGGTTACTGTGGGAACATATACCATTCGCATGCCATATATTTTCAAAATTAGCGACAAGGGTATCTGAATCTTCCTTTTTCTTGCCATTGAACTTTGGATACTTTAAGGAAACCCAATGATCCATTCTGATGGTGGCTGGCAAAGTGGCAGTACCAAGGCTCAATGGAACTAAAGCAAGAGAGGTAGCACCGAGACCCACACGAGGAAGAGACCAAAGACTAATAAGTTCCGTGCACGAACAAGGCCATCCGAGCATTCAAGCTTACTTCCAGATTCTTCGTCAGTGGAATTCTCCTCCCATGCACATCAGCTTTCCTAACGAGTGACGTAACGTTGCACACAATTGGTCATGAGGTCTACGGCAATCAAGAATGCTCGTCCCCAGAGAGTTTCTATATCATCCAGTTCTTGTTTAGTATCCGGATCAAAGAGCACAGGCATGCCACTCATCAGTAAAGGAAAGAACTGACGAAAGTCATCAAACCACATGACACGGGGAATACAGTGTAAAAATTGATGGTAATAATAACCCGATCCATTTGAAAAATGAATGGTTTTGAATTCAATGCAATCAATAATACCCCAGTGATTAGCTAATTTGATAGCAATGAATTCAGCGCGACGGGCAACATATGAGAGTGCATAGGCATCTACTACGACCATCATCCAAACATAAATGGGGACGGAACCTGATAACACCACATTGCGATGGATGATTTTTGTTGAGATGATGTCAAGCTCAACATGAGCTAACCCTCCGAGGCGCTTGCATGACCGTTCGACATTTACATCACTGGCAGGTTTGGTAGTAGCTAGCACCGACATATTTTCGCCAGAGATTCTACAGCTGGACTATACTGAGACTAGTCCACACCCACTAAACTTAATGTGTTCACATTATGAACTGCTTGTATATAGTCTATTATGTGCGTTAGTCACTTTATCTTCTTTGTAGACCTCTTTTTGTTGTGTGGAGAAGAATAAGAATTTTCAACCTCTCACCTTCTGTATTCTCTTCTAGGGTTTGTGTGAGTGTGTGTGTGTGTGCTTGCAAGAGCTCAAGCTCTCTTCTCCCCTGTATATTTTCATGGTATCAGATCCTGGTTCATGCTAAGGGCTGAGTGGCAAAGCAAGAGAAGTACAGAAAGTGGTATGAGGGTAAGAGCTTCATCTACTCTTCCCCCTTTGTGTTGGCTCTACTACACCCTTGTCGAGAGCTCTTCGGGAGGCACCGACAAACGAACTCTGATTGAGGAGCTTTCTTCGCAGGAGCAGAGCTACAGGACAATATACTCTCCATTGGACCAAATTTTTGGGGCCGAAAGTGCATTTCAGGTGCATTTGGACCTCCATTTTTCAACTCGCATGCGTTCACGGGGCACTGCGGGTAAGTTTTGATTCTCTACAGAACTCGGTCTTTGGAACTGCAGGAAGGACAATTGGTTGTGCTGCAGACACTGTTGTGTGTACTGGGGAAAGAGGTCTCAAAGTTACCATTAGGTGTATGTATGCAAATTGAGGTCATTGGTTGTGACAGTTTGGGTGCAGTATAGTACCAGTGCCGAGAATACAGCAGTTTGTGCAGGTCAAACAAGAGTGTTGTTTTTGGTAAATTTATGTTGCAAATAAGATGTTGAATGATGGAATAAACCAGATTATTTCATAGAAGCTTGACAAGAACAACTTCCATGCTTGGAAGTTTAGATTGACAAATTTCTTGATGGAAAAAGGTTACTGGGATTACATTGAAGGTGAACATGAGGAGGCACCACATATATTGGAGATTAATCCAACTATTGCAGATGTAAAATAATTCAAGGATTGGAATCAAGGAGCAAGGAAAGTCATGTATTGGCTTTCTATCAGCATACAAGACACTATGATTGGGCATATACAAGATGTCAAGTCACCTAAGGAGGCATGGGACACCTTGGTGAAGATGTATGAAACCAAGACCAAGGCACAAAAGATTCAGTTGAAGAATGAGCTTCATACTATGGAGAAGAAAAATATGTTTGTGAATGATTATGCCTTGAAGATCAAGGGCATTGTTGAATCCCTTGCATCAATTGGTGTTTTTGTTGAGGAGATGATGATAAGGTGGAAGTGTTTCTACGTGGTCTTAGGCCACAATATACAAGGCATTTCAGACTCGGGGGAGAATATTCCCAACTTCACAGATTTAGTGTCAATGCTGATCATTGACATGCTGAAGATAAGAATTTGGGTAAAGATCAACAGTCTTCACAAAATAAAAATAGTTCACAACAGCAAGCCTTCTACACAAGTGCAGGTAGAGGACGAGGTAGAGGTCGTGGACATGGCCAAGGTGGTAGCCAAACAAGTAATCAGAATTATGGTCAGCAGAGCAGCAACAGTTCCAAGATTCGCAAACAACAACACACAGGTGGAAGAGACCAGTTTAGAGGTAGGGGGAGTCAAAGAGGTTGTGGTAATTGGCAAAGGCAGCATAATGATGTACGAGGTTATTTTTTATTGTGGTAAGCTTGGACATGTGCAGGCATATTGCTATAAGAAGCAGAGTGATATGCGAAATAGAAAAGTACAACAAAACAACTATGCATCCTCTAGCAGAAATAATGAGAGGTTTTTTGTTATGCAACATGTGGTTAATGATGTGTCTGGAAATAATGTAGCAACATGTAAGGATGATGTATGGTATGTTAATTCAGGTACTTTGAACCACATGACAAGTCATGGTGAGTGGTTCAAGGAAATGAAGAGTCTTGAAAGACCAGGTTTTGTTAAAACAGGAGATGACACTGCTCATCCGATTGCCCATGTTGGAGATGTGCCATTGTCTATGCAAGATGGTAAGGTGAAGTACCTTGCAGATGTACTTCATGTTCTGAACATTACAAAGAATCTGGTTTCTATTGGCCAGATGATTGAGCAGAGTTTGCAGGTCCGGTTTAACCCTGATGACTCTTGTGTAGAAGACTTTAATTAAAAGTGCAGGTTGGTTGCAAAAGGCAACATAGTGGGTAGAATGTTTACATTGAATGTAAATATGCTTGAAGTGAGTGCTACAATGTTTGTAAATGGTTCATGAGTTGTTGCAGATACAGACATTTGGCATAAGAGAATTGAGCATGTAAATGTGCAAAGAATGAAATCTATGCAAACTAAAGAAATTGTGTCAGGGCTGCCTAAGTTTAAGGTTGAAGGTATGCATAAAGTATGTGAAGCATGTCAATTTGGAAAGCAAACAAAGCATGCATTTCCACATGATAGAAATGTGAGCAGGAATGTACTAGATGTTGTGCATTTAGATGTATGGGGTCCTACGAAGACTACATCTATGGGTGGCGGTACTACGTAACATTCATTAATGACCACATGAGAAAAGTGTGGGTGTATTTCATGAAGGAGAATAGTGAAGTGTTTACTCATTTTCAGAATTTCAGAGTGATGGGGCTGAAAAACAAACAGGAAAGCATGTGAAGTGCCTAAGGTCAAATGGAGGGGGAGAATACTTCTCCAATGAGTTCTCTGAATTCTTGCAAAAGAATGGCATTTAGAGACAATTTACATGTAGATACACTCTGCAGCAAAATGGAGTTGCTGAGCAAAAAAACAGGCACATTGTAGAGATAGCACGAGCATTGATGGCAGAGAAGAATATGCCGCATAGCTATTGGGACTGAGGCTGTATCTACAACAGTTTATATCATGAACATGACTCCTACTGCAGAGCCATACATGATGTAATGCCAGAGGAGAAGTTGACTGGCAGAAAACCTAATTTGTCTCACTTAAAAGTTTTTGGATGTATTGCATATGTGTATGTGCCAGATGAGTTGCGTACCAAGCTGGATTCAAAGGTAGAAAAATGTGTGTATTGGAAATTCCCTTGAGAAGAGCAAAAGGGATATAGATACTATAATCTTGCTACACGATGTGAATTGAGGGTAAGCAGGGATGTTGTATTTGATGAGATGAGTAGCTGGTATGTTGCTAAAAAAGATACTGTTGTTGGGATTAATGTAAGTGGAAATGTGGTTGCATAGAATACAAGTCAGGAATCATAGTCATTGAGTGGACCAGGAGAGTCCGCATCCAACGGTTCTGTTGATAGACCATGGAGTAGCAAGCTGCATCATAATGCCAGTCTTGGAAATGTTGTTGGTACATCACATAAAGGAAAAGAGAAAGTGGTTGAGCCCCTTGGTATGCATGATATTTCTGCAAGACATTCTCTTTAATGGAGAGTCTAGTGGCTCGGAGATGAGTCTTGATGAGGAGCTTGGGATTTCAGCAGTGAGGACACTTGGTGTGAAGAAGGCTATGGAAGCCATGAATGCAAAGTTACAAAGATCTGGAAGAGTCAAAAATCCTGTGCAGAGGTTGACTTATGATGGTTATGTGGCACATCACTATGCTTATTGGCGAAAGTTGTGCAAGTTGTAGAACCCACATGTTTTCATGAGGCTATTGGAAATGTGTGTTGGGAGAAACTATGGATGCATTTTATGAAAATGAGACGGGATTTGGTGCCATTGCTTGAAGGCAACAAAGCTATTGGTTGTAAGTGGGTGTATAAGGTAGTGATGGTAGCATAAGCACGTACAAGGTTAGATTGGTAGCCAAAGGATATGCGCAGACACATGGGATTGATTATGAGAAGACATTTGTCCTGGTTTTACAAAGATAGCAACTGTGAGAGTTGTGATTGTGGTGGTTGTAGCAAAAGGCTGGTTTTTACGTCAGATGATGTAAAAAATGTGTTCTTGCATAGCGACTTGCAAGAAGAAGTATATGTGGATCAGCCACTTGGTTTTGAGGATACAAGTTACCCAAAGTATGTATGTAAGCTTCGTAAGGCTTTGTATGGGCTGAAGCAAGCTCCACGAGCATGGCATGACAAGATTGCTGAGTATCTTGTCACTATTGGTTTTCATATGGCAGATTTAGATCACTCTTTGTATGTGTGCAATAGTGATAAGGGTATTGTGATCATCACCATTTATGTAGATGATCTTATTGTTGGGGTTGACAAATTGGATGAGATTGAGCATGTGAAAAGTCTTCTTACTCAATCACAAAAGGAAGTTTGAGATGTGTGCAAGAGTGATAAGGGTATTGTGATCATCACCATTTATGTAGATGATCTTATTGTTGGGGTTGACAAATTGGATGAGATTGAGCATGTGAAAAGTCTTCTCACAAAAGGAAGTTTGAGATAAAGGATTTGGGAGATCTGCGCTACTTTTTGGAAATTGAGGTCATTCGCATACCTGAGGGTATTTGGCTGTCTCACAAAGACAGTATGTATTAGTAGACATGTTTTCCAAGTATGGGATGGCTGATTATAAGTCAATCTCGGTGCCATTAGATCAAAATGGCAAGCTTAGTGCGGATGCAGATTATGTTTTGGAGGATCCCACTATGTACAAGAAGATTGTGGGGAGTTTGATCTATGTCACGATTAGCAAGCCAGATTTGAGTTACACTGTTGGCTTAGAGAGCCGTCTACTTTATGCAGGTTCCGCGCAAACCACATCTTGACAGTGTGTGGCACACACTTCGGTATTTGAGGGGGGCCACTGTTGATTATGCATTGTTTTATACAGTAGGTGTACCACTGGAGCTATATAGGTACACAGATGCGGATTGGGCAGGTACATCTAAGACAGGAGATCTACCAGTGGATTTATGTTTTCATTGGGGAGTGCTATTGTGACATGGATCAAGAAGCAGTCCATAGTTTCCTTGTTGTCAAGTACAGAGGCAGAGTACAGAGGAGCTGCCGATGGCAGCATGTGAGGTAGCTTAGTCTACTTTTGCTGATTTGGGGTTGCATGTGGAGAGAAAGGTTGTCATATATTGTAACAATCTTAGCAGCATATAGTTGGCAAGGAACTCGGTTTTCCATGCGTGGACAAAACACATTGAGGTACATTACCACTTTATCAAGGAGAGAGTCTTGGGGCAGGCGACGTCGACTTGGCTTACGTCAGCACATAGGATCAGGTCGATGACATCTTCACAAAGGCTTTGGGAGATGAGAAGCTTCACAGATTTCGAGATATGCATGGAGTTCATAAGCTAGAGTTGAGCTTGAGGGGGGGTATTAGGATGTCAAGCTCAACATGAGCTAACACTCACGAGGTGCTTGCATGACCGTTCGACATTTACATCACTAGGACGGCAGGTTTGGTAGCTGGCATCGACATATCTTCGCCAGAGATTCTATAGCTGGACTACAGTGACTAGTCCACACCTACCCACTCCACTTAGCGTGTTCACATTATGGAGCGCTTGTATATATTCTATTATGTGTGTTAGTCACTTTATCTTCTTTGTAGACCTCTTTTTGTTTTTGGAGAAGAAAAAGAATTTTCAGCCTCACCTTGTGTGTTCTCTTCTAGGGTTTGTGTGAGTGTGTGTGTGCTTGCAAGAGCTCAAGCTCTCTTCTCCCCTGTATATTTCAATTTCAACATTACCAATCTCTAAAAGACTAGACACAATTACACGCTTCGTCGCCTAGGAGGTAATCACTCAACCACTGAAAGATCCATGCATGGAAAAGAACATACAAACAAACAAACAGAACCAAGAGACTCAAACGAAAATTGAATACAGCAAGATCATCAAAGTGTTGGCAGAAAAGCCAATGTATACAATTATGCATGTTAACATATAACAATTACAAAACATTAAAAGATAACAGTGCAAGCAAGTAAATAAATAACAAATAATCAATAATTTATTAGTGATTGCGTATATTACTACTGCTCTGAATGAATGAATATGCGAATACATAAGAAGTGCACTTTGCGCCTTAAGATGCTAACAGGTGTGGTACAAAACGTCACATACATTCAGTATGTCGGTTGAATTCTCATGGCTATTCGATGGATAAGTATTAAATAGCTAAGGATAAAGCTATGGGTTAACAATTTTTGCCAAGTGCTTTTGCATGAAGCACATGATGTTCCTATTTTAGGACACCTTGGCGAGGGTCTGACATTGGAGAAGCTATATCCTTTGTTCTTTTGGCTACATGAAACCAGATGTGCATCAGTATGTATAATTTTGCCAGGTATGTCACAAGATAAAGCCAGACACCACGAAATCTTCACCCATTGCCAATTCCAGAGAGTTGCTATGGGATGTCATTTCTATGGACTTTGTGGTTGGATTGTCTAAGAACCATATGCTCCAAAATTATTGTGTCCATATAGTTGTTAATCGGTCGAGTAAGTAGACCCACCTTATTCCTTGTAAGACAACAGATGAGGTGATATCAAATGCAGATGCTTAAGAGGTGGCCAAGCTTTTCATCCAGGGGGTGTTCCGCTTACATGAACTTTTGAAGAGGATCCTTGAACTTTTTGGAGGGTCTTCTATGGTTTGGGGACAAAGTTATAGTTCAATACCATGTTTCATCCCCAGAGAGATGTCAGACTGAGAGTATGAACAAGACTATGATCACGATGTTCCGGTGTTTTTGTCAAGAGCATCAAACTCTTTGGGAGGGGTTCTTGCCATTGGTGAAGTGTTACAATGCATGTGTTAAGAAGACACCTTTTGAGGTGGTTTATGATCATCCAATTATTAGCTAGATGACCTAAGCTCTTGAGTGGTGCACATCTAGTGGTTTAGGACTTGGATCGGATGTTGCAACACGTTCGGGAAGAAATATGGAAGGCATAGACCAAGCAAATCCAAGAGGGTAACAAGCATCATTGAGTACCTTTTATTTGAGATCATGAAGCAAAGGCTCAAGCAATTTGAGGAAGTTTCTTCCAAATTAGCTCCAAAGAAGAAGGGTCCAGTCAAGATACCCAAGAAGCTCAATGATGTAGTGTTCAAGCTGGAGTTATTGAGCCATTGGAAGATGCTTCCAATATTCCATTCCAGCAAGCTTGTGGAGTATCAAGGGCCAGAGTTTAGTACTCCATTGGATGAGGAGGAACCAAAGCTAGTGGACGACGAATAATTGTTAAGAGGACTTGGTACACAAGCATGTGGTTCTCATCAGAACAAACTCCTCAAGTTCAATGGGTTCTTGATCCAATAACTACATTATCTCCTTAAGTCCAGTGGGTTCTTGATCCAATAGGGTGTCTGGTTCGAAGAGAGAAATTCTTGGACAAGTTTCACCCAATCTTGAGAGCTTATTAGGAGGCCATGCAACTCAAAATAGCTATGATGCAAATGAGGGAGAATAATGTGACACACACATGAGTATTAAAGGCACCTTTCCCAAGCATAATGTAACTTGGCATCAATTAGTAACTTGGAATCAATTAGGCGGTATCGACCCGAGTGTCATGCCCAGTAGTCAGTAGGAGCAATCGGATGTGTACAAGCAATCAGCTACGATACGTGCAAGTGCAAGAGCCATGTGGCAATACCACTCGTCGGCATCGACCATCGGTGGACAGAAATCAATTAGATCACATATGTCATAGGTAGTTTTAGCACAAACAAACCGACTCACAACTGTGTATACCATCGGATAGGCTTAAAGAGGTGCCATGTGTTCCAAGGTGCTATTTGTCACAACCTTGTATACCATTTGATAGGTCGAAAGAGGTGCCATGTACTTATGCTCCTAGTCGCTATTGCTGGCTAGCACCATTTTTGACAAATATAGCAATCAATATTTTGTTTGTACTTTCTACTTGGTTGTTGGAATGTGGATAATAGGGTGTCTTAACTTGTGATGCCATAAGGAATTCAACAAGTAGGGAAGCAACAACCTCGTTGATAAAGTGTCTCGACTACTCACACTTTCAAGTGAACTTAGCATCATTTGAACACAACATATTGCCACCTTCCAATATATGGGTCCAATAATCCAGGAACTTTCACGTGCATTCCATTCATAATAATTTTTTTGGATATGTTAGCCAAGTAGTTTAACACTTACCAAAGTTGGAAAGCATAAGCATAAGGTGCACGAATTGTAAATACCTACCATATAAAACCTCTCCTATATATGGGCATCACCAAACATTTTCTAGAAACATATGACTGATATGGTACAAAGGAATTCAATAGGAGTATAATATATCTAGACTACATTATGTACAAGGTAATGTAGACTTTTTCCACCTATCCCAGAGAACATTATCTAACCTGATGCATGCCATGACACACCCACTATGAATGCCCATTTGTACATTTCACAAGGCATCATGAAGTTTCAATCCCATCTCAAGAAACACTACTTGACCAAACTGAGATTAGAAGAGAAACGCTCCCACTGTGACTTGATGAGACTTCCAAAAGAAAATCCAGGCTTGCCCGGATCATGTGTGGCATAAGCTCTTCCAAGCTTCGGCACATCTTTGACATGCAGTATCTGTTGCCCTATCTCATCACGCATAGTTTCTATTGTCTTCATGTCAACCGGACCCCCTGAAGCATCCGTCACATAAAAGGTATTGACCGCTTTGTCACCTTGGGTATTCACATCAGCCCTTGCCACTGACAGACCATTCTCCCGAAAGATCCGTGTAATGTCTGAAAGCAATCCTACTCTGTCACTCGTGCACAGCTCAAGCCTGATACCCTGAAAAATTCAATCCACATAAGGAAACTGTTCTCATAGACTAGCCAAGCATGCAAGCAATCACTTCTAAAAAGTAGCTAGCTTTTTACCTGAGACACTCTTCGTTCTATTGCGGCCTCAAGACACTTGATGACCCTTCGTTTCTCCCCTTCAGTATCCAACGTACACCCATCCATATGACGGATATAATATTCCTGTTCATGTGAAAGCCCTACATGATCAAGCCTATTCCCTTTTGAGGACTAGTACCTTGAAGCGTAAACATAGATCTTTTAACAGCAAACCTGAACAGCATTAGGTCCATCTGAGTCTATTGTTGCATGGAAGACGACATACTGCATGTCAGTCAGAGTGCAGACCGTGTCAAAGAGAAGTTTGGGGCGGTCCTTGCTGCGGATGTTCACAACAGAGTACCCTTTCTCCACACAATTCTCAATAGAGATATGTGGCCTGTCGAAGTGATTAGCAGGAGGGGCTGATTCTTCGTAGTCACGGTCTGCAAACATCATCTGATGCAACCGTCTTTCTGTATGGGTAAGACCCATAGAAAAGTCTGTCTTGGCTCCCTTGTGATCATTATTTACCTTCAAAACATTACCAAGTTGCTCCTTCATGGAGGAAAGCCTCTGTGGGTCTTCAATGGGGCCGCCACTGCTTTCATCTGTGACATACACCACACAAGCAACTCTTGCATTATGTGTCCAAACCTCAGCAGCCACAACATTGCACTTGAGGCTAGTGAGGACTGCAGAAATCTCTGATAAGAGGCCCGGTCGGTCTGTGCCAATCAACTCTATAGCTGTATGCTCAGCTATAGACTGCACACCTACAGTGCGACCCAGACATGTCCTTACTTCAGGGGTTGTGGTGGTTCTTTTGGCACCCAAAGACTGCCAAAAACGAGGAAGGATTGCATCAGTGATATTGAGAACATACAATCTTGAAATATACTGCTCTAAAAAAGACTACTCTAACACACAAAATCATGATCGGTCTAAAGCTTTAAAGATCACATTTAAACAATGAACCTGTTGAATATACTCAATTAGTCCTTCATCAGTGAGCTTGTGACCAAGTTGATCGGTGACATGAAATACTGCAACAAACCAACCCAATTACTCATCCAGACAACATGAGAAGAAAATACTGAATGCGAGAAGATAACATATAAATATTGGTGGGTGCCTCCTACAAGGCGACCACAGTTCTACTGTAACAAAATACATGTAAAGATTGGGGGGTAGATATGCACCGTCCATGAACCAGCCACCATCCGAGGATATGTAAGCTTTCGAGATGACTAGATCAAGGTCCGTTAGGACTTGGACTACTTCCAACAGAATTCCATGCTTATTTGCACTGTCAACCTGAGAAACAATCCCCTCTGTGGATAAGGTTTAACCAAAACAGCTTGCCCTCCAGATAAAAAAGGACAAAGCCGCAAATAGGTAACCAGCTTACCTTGACTAGGGTGCAGTTTTTGCAAGACTGGTTATCTATAACTACCCTGAGAGCAAGAATAAAACGCTCATTAGAGCCATAGGACAGCCTTTTTCTTACACAAAACTCTTAACCCACAATCAATAAACCTCCAACTGCCCATCTAATCATTTACAAGTTCTGCCCCGATTTAACACATGTTTGTGAATTTGATGATAAGCCACATGGTTTGAATAGATTGATTGCCTCTTCCGGAGACCCAAGAATCAATTATAGCCAAAACATCTGCTTAAGGGCGTATAGCTTACTCTAATTTGTGCTAATCACCTAGATGCTACCTACGCAACTGCAATGAATTGTACAGACAACTAGTAAAGTGCTGCTACGACTTACCTTGGGGGGTTTATTCGCTGGCTGAGAGTTTCGTACTCGGGGTCAAAGTAAGGCCAGCAGATAGGCTCCATATCTCTGCAACACCATCCAAGGCCGCCATCAAAATCTCACACAAGCTTGCGAGGGGGGAACAAATAGATAATTTAGCAAGATGTGCATGAAATCCCACCTACCAAGTCAACTTGTGAGAGAGAGAGAGAGAGAGAGAGAGAGGGGAGAGGAATCATGGGCATGTTACAAAAGTAGGTTTTGTGCATGTTACAAAGCTAGGTGTTGTGCACCAAGCAGGTGTGGTGTGCGTGTGTGTATACGAGAGAGAGAGAGAGAGAGAGAGAGAGAGAGAGAGAGAAGGGGGGTCTGTGCAAGTGGGCGCAACTAACTCACCGAAAAGCAAACTTCTTTTATTTGCTCGCAGCAGCAAGAGGAGGAAGAAGGGCTGTAAGGGGTGAGGTGGGCAGGGAGCGGAGGGCACCTTCCACTTAGTCAGGATTCAGAAAGAAGAGGGGCAATAACGACAACGACATCAAGGGAGGACGACGACAAGGGCAGCCACAACGCCCAGAGACATGGGGCATATTCGAGACACAAGTATATTTATTGTAAGAGAGGAGGGGCGGGGACATGCAATTACGAAGAGAGGATATTCAGCCAATGCGATAGAAAGAATTTGTGGCTGTGATGAATCCAACAGTGTTAAGGTAGATTGTATGAGAGAGTGAGAGAGAGAGAGAGAGAGAGAGAGAGAGAGGGACTCTCTGAGAGGAGAATTGTGCTGCGTTGTCCGGAAGCAGGGCCACAGAAGCAAGCGATGATGATGATGATGATGGATTTTACAAGAAAGACGCGCCCTCTAAACTCTCGTGTGTGTGTGTGTGTGTGAGATTGATTTCAATGAAGGAGAAAGCGAGAGCTTGCATATGAATGATCGAGAGAGGAGAAGGAAGCAATGGCGTCTTGTGTGGGTGCGCAGAGGGCTTCGTTCGGGTGTGGTGTGCCCTTTATTTCTTGTCTTGCCCTTGGACCCTCCACCAACTCTACTTGTCCTTCCAAAATTATATTAAAGTATGAAGAAAAAGGTTGTCCAAATTTTATAATTTCCTTTTCAATCCATGGTGTGAAATGGATGATGTATGACGCCAGCTTCTTGAACTGTGCTAAAAAGAATGTTGGTGCTTGAAGAACTTCACAATGTCCATCAACAAAAGTGTTAATGTCCATCAACAAAAGTGTTGAGACTCCACAAAATTAGCTAAGTTAGTGTGAACTCACAAAAAGCGTTCGGCATTGATAGTGCAAGCATCCCGTCACCATGCAAAAAGCAAGAGTTGAGAAGTCAAAACCTTGAAGAAGTTACTTTGACCTCTCGCCCACAAACCACTTGTATGGAACGAATACTCTAAATGTTTGTGAACAAGTCCACGCACAATAGCAATAAGGCAAAAAAGCATTTCTCAACACCCACAATTTATCCTTTAGGTGTCATGGAGGCTTGTGAATTGGGCCAAAGTTAGGGTCTCCACTTGTCCTTCCAAAATTATATTAAAGTATGAAGAAAAAGGTTGTCCAAATTTTATAATTTCCTTTTCAATCCATGGTGTGAAATGGATGATGTATGACGCCATAAAATTGAGCTTCTTGAACTGTGCTAAAAAGAATGTTGGTGCTTGAAGAACTTCACAATGTCCATCAACAAAAGTGTTGAGACTCCAATTAGCTAAGTTAGGGTGAACTCACAAAAAGCGTTCGGCATTGATAGTGCAAGCATCCCATCACCATGCAAAAAGCAAGAGTTGAGAAGTCGAAACCTTGAAGAAGCTACTTTGACCTCTCACCCACAAACCGCTTGTATGGAACGAATACTCTAAATGTTTGTGAACAAGTCCACGCACAATAGCAATAAGGCAAAAAAAGCATTTCTCAACACCCACAATTTATCCTTTAGGTGTCATGGAGGCTTGTGAATTGGGCCAAAGTTAGGGGCAGATCATTCTAATCCAAGAAAACTCATGAGGGGATGTGGAGACTTTTGGTCAAACCACGTAACTCTTTCTCCCAACGGGGTCTCGCCTCACATCCGATGAAACCCTTTGTGTGGATGGCATAGGTTTGGACAAGGGAGATGGAGACAAGAAGAAGAAAAAGGGTGTCGCTTTCGTGTATAAACAAGATACACTTCCACATGCACAAGCAACCTTTAACTCCTTGCTCATCCCAGGGGATGTAAAGACATCTAAGTGGCATAAGATTCAAAATGACATTGATAGAAAAAAATATGTAATTGGCCTAAATCAAGGATGTTAGAACAAAATCACAAAGAGATAGATATTTTGGTGTGGTACTTTGTTAAATCAAGGAGTTAAAAGTGCAATGGTGAGGTGGTTTGCACACCTAAGTGCCATTGAAGCTTGCCCACACATGCCATGAGAGCTTAGGTTGATCTAGCACAACTTGTATATGCATCAAGTGTTCACCATGATCGTGATGTAAGGATTTATGGACCCTTCAAAGAAAATGCTTGTCCAGGTAGATTGGTCATAAAAGCCATAAACATGCGAGACATTTCTATTTACATGAAAGACAAACATTGATTGGGGCCTATTCAACCAATGCTCAGTAACGTGCTTGTGCCTCTTGTGTACCCATCAACGAGTCTTTGTTTGGTCATCTTGATGCTTGGTCGGGTGGAAAGGGTGGTGGACACACGTCCATACAAAATGTAATAGCCCATCATAAAAGTAGTCATCTTAACCATGAGCAAGGGCATGACTTTGACTTAACACCTCACAAATTTTTATCACTTTTTAATCATGAAGTTTTGTATATATGTGATTGTGATGTAACCTCTTTGTCCTTCAAAGAGGAAGGAGACAATGACGTTATATAGAAAAATAGCAAAGCAAGATGAGAGGTATATTTTCACAATGTTGCACATAAGCACAAAAAAGAGAGTAAATAAGAGTATAGTGGTGGACCCATATGTGCATGCGTGCACACTACACTCTTGTGTATGATGTGCTTGATCAATAGAAATGAAAGAATAGTTATTTATGAGAGGTCTTGGGATTGTGATTGTTTTTATGTACATTTTAAAAGAAAGAAAACCTAAAAGCAAAATTGGAAAAAGATGAGAAATAGGACAAATGCTGAAGTGAGATGAGATGACTAGACTTGCATGTAAGAAAAATGTGTTATATTTGGCATATCTTGTTTGACCTTGAATCCTACCCTAGTGCCCTAGTCTCTTCTTGTAAATGATTTTTCACTAGTGCTAGAAATAACATTTTACCTGAATAGTCAAAATAATAGATGTCTTGACCATGGCTAGGTTTCCTTTAGTTTCAAGGCCAACCAAAAATTTTACAAACTTATCCATGAAAATTACATTGAAGGATATATATTTGTTTTTAGCAGTAGTTACATCTCCTTAGGCTTTGCTACTCCATTGAATAATGACTATTCCTTCACCTTGCTAGATCCAGGCATTCCATGAGACCTATTAGGTTCTAGGGCCATACAACTTGCATAGAATGTCTTGTCAATTTATAAATGCTCTTCACCTCTTATTTATTTACAACTTGCCATGTGTTGTCTTGTAAATGAACAAATCAAAAATGGTATGCAATAATTGGTGAGCTTGTTCATGCAACCAGAAGCTTCATCCAGTAACATAACTGCTAGAGACCAAGCAATTAGGGGGGTGAGGTGGGTCAACTTTTTTGCATCCCCCAACATCATGTTGTACATTTTGTCAACGACCCCAAATTTCTCCTTGTGGTAATCAATACATTTGCAGTTTTTGTGTGTGGAAGAGCACCAACAATATGTCCCTCCTTGCTCATCAAAATCCTCTATCACTTATTTATAATATTATATGACCCTCTAGGTTTTTGATAATGCAATCATCTCGCTGTAACCATCTCCAACCAAATCAATCATATGGAAATCAATTTGTTAGTGAAACACATATGATTGGTCCTTCTAACCCGAAGTGTTTATTTGTTCAACCATCTCCAACTATTCAATCATATGATTGGTCCTTCTAATCCAAAGTATTTATTTGTGCAGTCATCTCCAACCATTTAACCCAACCAGTCAATCATATGATTGGTCCTTCTAATCCAAAGTATTTATTTGTGCAATCGTCTCCAACCATTTAACCCAACCAGTTTGCTAATAATACACAAAGAAGAATATGATCAATCGTGCTAAGTCGAACTATGTGTTTGTGTTGGGAAATGGGCAGCATATCCCGTTAAGTTAAAATAAAGCTCCATTTTTGCTTCTTCTTCTTCTTGCTTGCTTTATTTGATGTTTTTCTCATGTAATCGTAAACATGAGAAAGAAAAAAATGATTCTTAGTGCTCAAATTAATTCTTATTGCTCAAATTACTTATATTTTACAATTAGTGATTTAGGTCTAAATATATGTTGTCATAATAATTAATGTGTAAGGTCCAATTACCTTTATTTCTTATTGCTCGAATTAATTCCTATTACTCAAATGACTTACATTGCAATCAATGATTTAGGTCCAAAAATTTGTTGTTATAACCATGAATGTGTAAGGTCCACTTACCTTTATTGCATATAGTCTAAGTGACCTCTAATGTAGATACTACACCATATCAGTTGAACATTACTATCCATCACTAATAGGACTTCATGTACTCATTATTATGATTTAGTGGGAAAACATTAATTATTACAGGCTTATATTTTATCATATTTTTTATGAATTAATAATCGTACAAAAATATGTTTAATTTAATTTGTGAAGGATTTAGCTTAATGGAATGTGCAAGTGGGCACAAGATTAATGTATAGGTGCAAATGTGCACAAAGTCATTTTATGTAACAAGGCCCACTAGCAATTTTATTTGGGCAAAGGTTTTTATATGTACAAACCTTAGGAGATTTCATATGGTTAAAAATGTGTAAAGCAATACCCCAAAAGTGGGAGAAGGAAACCCAATTTGTACGCTCAAGCCTCATCTATTCTTAGCTCCTTGGGATATTTTTATAAAATTCTCAAAATACTCATATCATGGAAGTGGAGCTACACTAAATGGGGGGGGGGGGAAGATTGCACCCAATCTTATCTTGATGGTGATGTTATTTCTTTCTCTCTTACCTTATTTTATGCTATGTGATTTGTTTTCAATTTAATTCAAGTCTTTGTTTTAATTTTTGATATATTTTATGAATATTTAATTATTTCTTCAAGAAGATTAAAGGGTCCCATGACAGTGGTATCATAGCTTTGGTTTAATTTAATCTTTATCATAGCTTTGGTTTAATTTAATCTTCTTGAAGGTGGTCAAAAACTTGTGGATAAAGAGGTGAAAAGACAAAAACAGAGGTGATTTTGGCAAATTTTTTTGAACTTAAATTGAAGAAGAACACTTTGTTAATTTTTTTTAATTTAAATTGAAGAATAGCAGGGTTATGGATTCATGTTTATGCATGGTTATGGATTCATGTTTATGCATGGTTGAAAGAAGGAGGGTTGTTTTCTACCATTAGCTAACCAATCTCCATAAATCTATTGTCCAAAGGGTAAAACTAGGTGGAAAACCATTAGTGAGTTTCCCAAAACCACAAAACCACCTTCATGAACACTAATCCTCTTCATAATCTGTCCGTACGGATGGAATCAGCAAGGAGAGGAGCATGGAGAGCCATAGCTAGATTGCTAATCTAGTGCAACATCAAGAATTCCATCATGGACGGATGAGGGCTCCTTTGATTTTTTTTTCTTTTTTTTCTCCCAATTTACTAATTCCTCTTTTTCCCTCTTAGCGATAAAGCTTGTGAACAAAGCTTAAGACTTATAATATATATATATATATATATATATTATTGTCTCCCTCCTTTTCACGCGACGTCTCCATCCGGCGGCAGCAACGCTAAATTCTCTCTCTCTCTCTCTCCTTCCTCATATGCACTCCTCCTGTCCAGATATACTGCACCGATTAGCTGGCCTAAATCCTTACTAAGCTTTAATAATAAAGCTTGGGCGGATTAATCAAATAAAAGCTTTATTAAGCTTTTTAATAATAAAGCTTGATAAGCTTTACATAACAAGCCTTATATATATAAAAAAATTTCTTTCTGTTTTTCCTCCACCTTTCCCCTTCGTTGTTGGCTGTTTTCTGGAGGATCTTATATTAAGCTTTAATTAAAGCTTAAAGCTAATTTTGTGAACCATATATATATATATATATATATATATATATATATATATATATATATATATATATCCACCATCACTCCTATTTATGCTTCTCTTCTCCAGCAAGCGCAAAAGTTCATGGTGGGGAGTTTATTTTCTTTAATTTTATTTTCCCCCTTTTTCTCTCAGTCGCGCTGGGCGCCTTCGTTTTCTTCCCATTGATGAGAGGTTTGAAGCCTTAGAGGTTTATTAAAACATTTTAAAATGAAAGCTTATATATATATATATATAAGAGCATTGTAAACTTTTATTATTAAGCTTAATTAAAAGCTTTATACGCTTTTAATAATAAAGCTTACAAAAGGGCTGTGCAGGACTTTACAAAAGCTTGTTAAGCTTTTATTAAAGCTACATACTTTAACTTTACTAAAGTGTTATAAGCTTTAGTGTAAAAGAGCTTTCTTAAGCTTTAATATTAAAGCTTTGATAAACCCCTTTACAACAAACTTTATATATATATATAAATATATATGGCTCCTCCTCTTGGCGCCAGCAACCTGGTTTCGTTTTTCTTTCTCATCTCCTCCACACTCACAGCCATGCATCGACAGCTCAAATTTCGTCTTTCTTCTCCACACTGCGCTGCGAGCGACGATTCCAAAGAGAATTAAGGCATCATTTACTTTTTCGGATCACACAAGCTTTGTTAAAAGCTTAAAAGAAAAAGATTGGAAAAGAAAGCTTTGTTGAAAACCTCAAAAAGCTTTAACTTTTGGGAGTAAGACCTTATTTCAAGGCTTAGAAAAGACCCTAAATTCTTTGTTCCAGACTAATTGTTTTTGTGATGTAGAGATTACAATATTTTCAAGATATTTATACAATGTGGGAAAGTTCAAGAGTTTTCATATTTTTGTGATATTTGAACACCACTTTTATTGTTTATTCTTAACTCATCACACCTTGAGGTAATTTTTCTTATTTGTGATTATTAATTGCATCAGATATATCTATATTTGTTTATCTAACATTTTACCATGTAGATGTGCTTTCCCAACATCATATGAGTACGTATTCAGCCCATTCATTAATTGCATTATGTACTTAAAATTGGTAATAATTAATTCAAGATATATTAATCCTGAAACTACTTTTAAATTGTTTGGTACCATATAGCATGAGCAATAATATTTCTTTTTCAGGATGATTTCAACACTCCCAAGTAAGTTCCTCTATTTTCCATAATTGAAACATCACATATACTTGCAATATTTGTGAGTCGACCTTTTAATGATGTATTTTGTAGCAAGGTTGTTCAACACTTGCAAGTAAGTTCCTATCCTTCATAGCTTAGTAAATAATTTTTTCAATATTTCTATGTAAGTTTTATCTCTCAGACGGTTACTCAAACACCTTCCAAGTAAGTTTCTTTTCCCTCTTCTTACAATAGTGATCATGCTTAAATATTCATTGATAAAACTTCAAGATTTTATTTCTTATAAAGTCATAATCAGAAGTTATGTATGAAATTATAATCCGTTCACGTTCTTTCTCATTTTTCTCAATGTAAAGTATCATTTGAATTGAATAAATATATATATAAAGGTACGGTTCTCTACTCTTGAATTTCGTGTCTATTATTTAAGTTTATGTCAACTTGAAAAGTAAATTAACCTTTAATCATCCATACTTGTTTCATCTACTTTCGGTTTATAATTACACATATCCTTGAGTATCAAAATTCTTTTGACAAATAATTTCAATGACACCAACAATGGAGGTATGTATACATATTCACCTTCTTTTATACAACTTTTTCATAAGTTTTTCTATAATCTCTTTTCAACCTAATAATCTAATTAATAAACCTTACATTAAGATTAGTTCAAGTTCAATAAAATAAATGAAATTTCTAGATAGAGAAAAATTACGTCGAAATTTAAGTTTTAGAGGGAGCTAGCCACTCCGCCTCAAACTTTTATTCTGAAGGAAGTAATGTATGAAATTAAGCTAGTGGTATGGGACATCAGATTGATTTCATATACTTACTCCAGACGCATTTATGTCTTCTATCTTTCTACCATCCTATTATGTGTGTATGTATAACGCACCTATGTGGTATGGGACACATAAACTCGTCTTACATACATTCATTTGATTGGTTCACTGCATATGCATTTAGTGTAGATCTAGTCTTCCACACCAATCATAAAGCCATCCTCTCATGTGTTTATGCTACTGTATATCGGGGACGACCGTATATGGCATGCTTTTGTGTCCTCACTGTTTGTTTCAGTTGGTTCGTATGGAGGGGTGATTCCCTGGATACTTAGGCCTGGCAAACATGTGTGTGGCTGCCTTCACTGTTGTTTCAGTTGGTTCGTATAGAGGGATGATTCCCTGGGTACTTACGCCTAGCAAACATGTGTATGGCTGTTATTTGATTATTTATGGGTTGTCTATATCTTTGGACGACATGGATACCATCTGAGTATAGCAACGAGAAGTGTGAGGATATCGATTGAGGTGTCGCACTGCATGAGATGTGCGAGGGTACCGATTGAGGTGTCACACTGCATGAGATGTGCGAGGGTACCGATTGAGGTGTCGCACTATACGAGGGTACCGATTGAGGTGTAGAAGAAGCTAAATAACATTTTCATTTCTCTGCAGAAATATGCAAGTGAGATACTCAAGGCGTTTCATATAACCAAATGTAAGGTAGTTGGTACCCACATGACATTGTTCACGAAGACACCTTAGACCTTGCGGATGAGACCTTATATAAGGAACTAGTTTTTAGTAGACTTATTTTGTTATGTAATACTAGACCATACACCTTAGACCTTGTGAATGAGACCTTATACAAGGAACTAGTTTTTGGTAGACTTATTTTGTTATATAATACTAGACCATACATTAGTTTTGCTATTGGTGTTTTAAGCAGGTTCTCCAACAAGCCTTGGGAGATTAATTGAAAAGTATGTATGCAGGTGTTGTAATACATCCAAGGTACTGAGGTGTATGGCATCACCTATACTATGGATAAGACCCTCATTGGATATTTTGACTTAGATTGGATGGGTTCTCCAACAAGCCCACTGGAAAATCATTAGAAATAGGTATGTAGACATGCGGGTGTTGTGATACATCCAAGGTACTCAAAAGTATGCCATCACCTATGCTGCAGGCAGCAGGACCCTCATTGGCTTTTGTGAGACTCAGATTGGTTGGGTGATTTAGACATCATGTGCTTAGTAACATGGTATTGTTTTTCCCTTGGTACAAGATGCATTTCTTGGATGAGTAAGAAACATCCCACTATTGCACTCTTATTGATAGAGGTTGAATACAAAGCTACGTGCTTTGCATCATGTGAGGCATTATGGCTAAGGAGGACTCTATAGGACATGGGAGTAGTGCAGGACGCTATAATGTGACAACCAAGGCTACATGCATCATGTGAGGCATTACGGCTAAGGAGAATTCAAGCAGTATTGTTTTTCTCTTGGTTTGAAAATCATTTCTTGATGAGTAAGAAGCATCCCACTGTTGCACTCTTGTCGATAGAGGCTGAATACAAAGCTACATGCTTTTCATCATGTGAGGAATTATGGCTGAGGAGGATTCTACAGGATATGGGAGTGGTGTAGTAGTAGCCTACAATGCTATAATGTGACAACCAGAGTTGCATGGACATTCCTTGGAATCCTGTGTTTCATACTCGCACACGAATTGAGATCATTTATCACTTTGTGCATGAGTTCGTCATGTTCAGGGAGGTCTAAAGCCTCTTAGCAAAGATTAGATGTAATGGCATCTTTATCAACTCGGCATCTTCATTGACTCACTTCATTGACTTGGCATTGGACCATAGAGATAGTTGACCTTTGGGTGAACATTGAGGGAGGTGTTAGATTTTATTGTTATACCCCATATTATATTGTCCAAGTGCCGTAGCTCATGTTTATACGGTCCTCATGATGAGGAGTAGCCATGGTTGAGAAACCTAGGTGTTTGATATCCTCATATTCACATGAAAAGGTGGCCTAAGAGGCTATATGGTTTAGAGGCGACATAGATTAGATTTGGCAAACTGCCAAATAGCCTACATGCTACACTAGACCATTACAATGTTTCACACATGGAGTAGGTAGACTTTACTCTTGGACACCCTGTCCTGACATTGAGGGTCCCAAACGGGGCTTATCTTCATCCCCGAACGGGGCCCAAGATAAGCCCAAATGGCCATGGGAGATGGGGAATCCACTCCGCATGCTATGCAACCTATAGCACATCTTTATGGGCTGAGTCTACACTACGAATGGTGGCACCGACTATGGCTGCATAACTAAGTGGTCATGTCATGGCCACCCTGTGTGTATACAAGCCTATAAAGACACACATCCATCCCTTCTCCACCACAAAGTTCATTAGTCATCAAGTTCCCCTTTCACCCTCTTCTTGATATGATAGACTTACAGTTCAGGCTTGTAACTACCAGAAAGAACCCTTTCCCCGCCCCGTGGTGGGTTACCCAATGAAGGCAGTTGCCCCGACCTCTATTCCATGTATTTCTAGAGTCAGTTACCCTAGGTGGCGACCCAGTTGCCCAAGACTGATTACGAAACAGATCACATCAAAATGGTTGCCCCAAACCGATCTCGTCGAAATGGTTACCCTAGGGAAAGTTCCCTAGTTCACAAATTCATCATCATCAGCCTTCACACTTTGAGACCATTTGTCAACATCTTTATAAAGCCAAAATAAATAATCCCATATATATTCAATCACCTTTTCATAAGAAGAATGGACACTTCTCTATAATATGCAGTAAACAATCCTAATTTTAATCAATGGCTAACAAATAAGATATTTTCCTAGTACTCAAGAAAACAATGGCATTCCCAAGCCAAATCCTAGGCCTTGGGAAATCACATAGGTTTAGGTACAAATTAACCCCTAGAAGGAATCAAGTTCTATCCTGTGAATGGGGGCAAGCCAACTTCAAACAATTTGGTCACAACCCAACACGATTAACCAAGGTGAAAATATCATTTTATCAATCAACTCAAGTCCTCACCAAAAAAATCACTTAGCTTGCCTTTCAACAAAACAAAAACAAAACTAGTTTAAACTATGATCCCGAGTAGTGAACTAAAAAGATTTTGAGAAGATTTTGAGTTAAGATTAACTTTAATGTAGTTCCAAATAGAAATGAATACAGCTAACCTAAATGCAAGTAGTAGCCGACAATCTACTGGCAAAATCAGTTCTCCTTTTCTTAGTCCTCCTACAGTCTTGAGGTTTGTCAATTCGCCTATCTACTTTGGTAGACTTCCACCTAGCTTTGGATTATTTGATAAAGGCAAGTCTGTCAGATTTGCCAACTCTCCCATGGTAAGAGGAATGATTCCCATTAAGTTTTGATTGATGAGGAGCAGTTGGACAACTCGTGTGCCCATGATATTGCACACTATCCCAAGCCATGGGCTCTTACAAGGGTCCAATTGTTGCCATGTCCCATGATGAAGGATTTGAAGACCATGCAGTGTGCAAAGAAATGAGTGCATTCACGTCTTACTGGTTCGTGGCTATTGCGGAGATTGCGGAGAAGGAGAAATGCAGTGAGATGAGAGTTGAGGTGCAGAGAAGCACCACCATATCCACAAAAAGCCTTCGTTCTTTTTGTTTTTCCCCAACCAAGTGTTATTCCCATAGCTTCAACAACCTCTGTGTGTGTGTGTGTGTGTGTGTGTGTGTGTGTGTGTGTGTGAGAGAGAGAGAGAGAGAGAGAGAGAGAGAGAGAGAGAGAGAGAGAGAGAGAGAGAGAGAAACAGGGTGAGAGGGAGAGAGGGAGAGAGGCGAGGTTGGTGAGGGGGTTGTGATGAGAGGGTGAGTGAGGGAGAGGGAAGAAGAGTGCATGAGAGGGGGAGGGAGCAAGCGAGGGGGAGGTTAGCCGGTGTGTGTGTGTGTGTGTGTCACCTGCTGAGAGGAGAGGGTGTGATGAGAGGGTGCGTGGAACGGGAGAGCTGCTTACAAGGGGGCTAGATAAGGTGGGTGAAGGAGAGGGAGTGAGAGAGCAAGCTGGCAAAGAGAGGCTAGGGGGAGTGAGAGAGAGGGGGTGAGGAAAACCAGAGAGGGGGGATGTCACTATTGAGAGGCAGGTGTAATAGGAGAGAAGGAGGGCCGCTAGGGTGTATGTGAGTGAGAAGAGAACCAGTCAAGGGCGTGGCTAGCCGGTGGGAGAAGATGACGAGGGAAAGGGGGGAGAAATATGGCTAGTGGGTTGTGGGAGAAGATGACAAGGCGAGAGAAGAAGATCTACGCAGCATGGTGGTGGGGGAGAAAATGATGAGGTGAGGGAATTATCATGGGGGGGGGGTCCGGATAGGGTGCTTAAGTGCCTCCTCCTCCTTTAAATATATATATATATATATTTATATATGCAAAGGTGGGGACGAGGGGATGTTCACACACGCAAGCTAGAACTTTGGGGATTTTACATTAGATATATGGTAGGACTATATTATGACGCCATGTACTTATGCCATGGGCACTTTTACCCCATTGGGTTTTTCCCCATTGCCATCGAGGTGTGAACATGCACCTTATATAGTTGATATAAGTTACCTAAGTTATATTGGAGACATGCCAAATTTCTATCTTTATAACAAGAATAAATCTACCCTAGATCCCGTTCATGAAGTTTAAGTGAATATATGACTTAACTGAGAAAATTTTATCTGATTGAGTTTTTTGAGTGGTTTCTTTTTACTTGTGTAAAATTTATTTTCTCAAAGAAATATAGTTCTAGTGCATTGTCTCTAAAACAAGCATCGAGAAGTACAAACACATATTTTTTTACTCATAATAATTTTGAGTAGCTGATGTAAGTTACCTAATTTATATTAAAGACATGTCTAATTTCTCTCTTTATGATAAACAATAGAATAAATCTACCCTAGATCCCTTTCATGTGATCTAAGTAAAGATATAACAACTAAGAAAAATTTACCTGATTGGGTTTCCCAAGCAGCTATTACTTATTTTCTCATTTTTATTTTTATGATAAACAAAATAATAAATCTACCCTAGATCCATTCATGAGAATTAAGTAAATATATTACTTAACTAAGAAACTTTTATCTGATTTGATTTCCCAAGCAGCTATTTTTCAAACTCGTGTAAAAATTATTTTCTCAAAGAAAAAATAGCTCTAGTGTATAGAGTCTCTAAAACAAGCATTAAGTAATTGCATGCACTTTACCTATATAAAAAAACTAGTCAATATAAGTTAATTTATATTAGAGATACGTTGAAATTCTATATTCAATATAAGCAAAATAATAAATGTACCCTAGATCCCTTTCATCAAATTTAGAGTAAAAATTTATCTTAACTAATAACAAATTTATCTGATTGGGTTTTTTGAGCGGCTATTTTTAACACTTGTGTAAAAAATATTTTCTCAAATAAATATAGTTCTAGTGCATAGTCCCTAAAACAAGCATCGAGTAATGGCACATATTTTACCCGTGTGATAGTTATGAGTAGTTGATATAAGTTACCTAATTTATATTAGAGACATGTCTAATTTCCATCATTAGAATAAACAAAATAATAAATATACCCTAGATCCCTTTCATGAGGTTTAAGTAAATATATGACTTAACAAAGAAAGTTTTATGTGATTGGGTTTTCCAAGTAGCTATTTCTTAGACGTGTAAAAAAAAATTTCTCAAAGAAATATACTTCTGATGCAGAGTCTCTAAAACAAGCATCAAGTAATGACACATATTTTATCTATAATAATTTTGAGTAGTTGATATAAGTTACCTAATTTATATTAGAGACATATCTAATTATTATCTTTATGATAAACAAAATAATACATCTACCCTAGATACTTTTCATGAGATTTAAATAAATATCTGACTTAACTACTAAGAAAAAATTATATGACTAGGTTTTCCAAGTGACTATTTTTTAGACTTATGTAAAAATCATTGTCTCAAATAATAACAGTTCTCGTGAATCCCTCGTGAATCGTCTCTAAAATGAGCATTGAGTAATGACAAATATTTTACCCATTATAATTTTGAGTAGTTGGTATAAGTTACCTAATTTATATTAGAGATATGTCTAATGTCTATCTTTATGAAAAATGAAAGAGTAAATCTACCCCAAATTCCTTTCATAAGATTTAAGTTAATTTTATCTGATTAGATTATGTGACCGACTATTTTTTAGACTTCTGTAAATTTTATTTTCTCAAACAAATATAGTTCTAGTGCATAGTTGCTAAAACAAGCATCGAGTAATGACACATATTTTACCCATAATAATTTTCAATAGTTGATATAAGTTACATAATTTATATTAGAGACACGTTGAATTTATATCTTTATGATAAACAAATGAATAAATCTACCCTAGATCCCTTTCATGAGATTTTGTGTAAATATATGATTTAACTAAGAAAATTTTATGTGATTGAGTTTCCCGAGCAACTATTTTTTAGACTTGTATAAAAATTATTTTCTCAAAGAAATATAGTTCTAGTGCATAGTCTCTAAAATAAGCATTACGTAGTAATACGGATTTTGCATAATAATTTTAGGTATTTTATATTAGTAACCTGATTTACATCTTTATGTGATAAACAGAGGAATAAATCTACCCTAGATCCCTTTCATGAGATTTAAGTAAATATAAGACGTAACTAAGAAAATTTTATCTTATTGGGTTTTCAAAATGGCTATTTTTTAGACTTTTATAAAAATTATTCTCTTAATGAAATATAGTTGTAGTGCATAGTCTCTAAAACAAGCATCGAGTAATAACACATATTTTACCGATAATATTTATGAGTAGTTGGTATAAGTTACCTAATTTATATTAGCAAACTTAGAGATATGTCTAATTTATATCTTTATGATAACCAAAAGAATAAATCTACCCTAGATCCCTTTCATGAGATTTAAGTAAATATATGACTTAACTAAGAAAATTTTATCTAGTTTGGTTTCTCGAGCGGCTATTTTTTAGACTTGTGTTCAAAAACATTCAAAGAAATATAGTTGTATTGCATAGTATCTAAAACAAGCATTAAGTAATGACACATATTTTACCCACCATAATAGTTTTGAGTAGTTGGTATAAGTTACCTCATTTACATTACAGATACATATTAGAGATACGTCTGATAGTTTTGAGTAGTTGGTATAAGTTACCTCATTTATATTAGAGATATGTCTAATTTCTATATTTATGATAAAAAGAAGAATAAATCTCCCCTGGATACCTTTCATGAGATTTAAGTAAATATATGACTTATTTAAGAAATCTATTGATTGTATTTCTCGAGCTGTTATTTTTAAAACATGTAATATTTATTTTCTTAAGAAAATATAGTTCTAGTGCATAGTCTCGAAAACAAGCATCGGGTAATAACACATTGCTCTTCTTAGCAAGTTGGATATAGTTTTATGATATGGTTTTGAACAAGCAATGAGAGAGAGAGAGAGAGAGAGAGAGAGAGAGAGAGAGAGAGAGAGAGAGAGATGGGGATTATTTTAATTATTTTTGTGTAAGAGGATCATCACCCTCTTGCAACAATGGTAGGACAAGTCCAATCTTGAAGCGAGGACAAGAAGATGTTGATTTCCAAGACAAAGTCAGGGAGTGTTTTTTGCCACTCTAGTTTCATCTACAAACATGTAATGCATGGAGTAAGTTTTCTTGGAATGATCGTGACATCGTATCTCAATGTACATAGGTCATAAAGAGTGTTGAGTGTTATTTCATCCTTGTCACAGAATGACACCACCACTTCTTTGTTAGAAATCTTCATGGCACATGTTTGGCTGACGAAGTTTCATATAGCTTGCACCAAGGTAGCCCAATTCCTTCCCAAAATAAAATCTGCTTCCAACACATAATCCAACACACAAACCTTACATTTCAAGGGATTAGATTCCACATAAGTGGTGCATTCAAAATATCCCAAACATGGCATGTCTTGATTGTCAGTCTCCATAGAATCCATTCTTAAGATTGGATTGTTTGAACTCCCAAGCTTGTTTCAAAGCCAATTTCTATTCTAGGAATCCATTCAAGTGGTTCAGGTACTGAAGTCTTAGGTTCTAAAGCTTCAATAGGTTTAGCTTCCAGCTATTTTGACTCTGGTAAGATGAGTTTAGACTCTACATTTTCACTTTTAGGCAAGGGCTCATCTGGTCATTGTAAGAGCAATGCGAATAATATTTCAAGGGTTTCCGAGAAGATGGTTTGCTTGCTTTCATCAATGGAGTACTAGAGGTGTTGACCTACCAATCTCCACCAAAGACAAACTCTTCTAGTTCCTCAAGGGTAACTTGAAATTCACATTTGATGCAATCATCTTGAGTAAGAATTTTGTGTGAGAAATAACCTCAGATGTCGAGGTCTTGGCCATCAGCATCTAGCATGTTCATTTTTCTAGGAGTGATCATGGGCCTAAAGATGTCCAACTTCTTTTAAAAACGGTGTTATGAGTAGCATTAAGGCTAATCACTGCTTGTTTTCATTGAATGTTTTTTCCCACTTGGAAAGCTAGCCAAATGTTGATTGGATCCTCAAGAGGTAGCATAGATGTTTCGATGAATGATCCCCATTCACTTTCAGACTCATTCATTTACTTTTTTGCCCTTAGCTCATATTCTCCTAAAGCACTTTCAGGTCTACATTTATGCTTGGAGGATTGATTAAGGGTTTGAAGTTTATTGCCAAGGTCCAAAACACCAAATGTGTACAAAGACACAGTCAGTACTTTCCAATTTTCCTCCACGTTTTTAAGCATAGCAATTTCTTATTGCTTGAAGATGTGCTAAGAGAGGCCTCACGAGGCTTTTGATCTCTCAAACCCTTTAGTGCCAGATATATTGTCATCAAAATCAATGGTGTCTATGCTGCACTTGTTAAAGGTCATTTTCCTCTGCATGTAAAGATAGTTATGCAAATTTTGGTCTTGCAAACCCTTGAGAAATAACAAGATCAAATGAGATTGGCTTGGTTTCTCATTAATTTAGTGCAACAAAAATAGAATTATTTGATATGTTGAAGTACTCCCATATACAGACTTAGTTTCTTGTTGTTTGACATTGTTTTTAGCTGGTGGGGATGAGACTCCACTTGGATCTAGTCATGGAGAATTCCACTCTAAAAGCATTTTTCAAGGCAACATAAGTAACCCTATAAGGAGGCTCTAGGGTTTGGTACCAGCATCTAACTACTCCATCTAAGGCCTACCCAATAGCTAAGATTTGGGTATGTTCATCATAGACACCTATGCCTTTGCACATTTGCTCAAAAACTTCCAGGTTGTCTAGTGCATCCTGTGTGCTATCAAATATCAATCTTTAAACTTGTTAAGCTTTTGACATTTGTTTTTCTTAAGGTTCTCTAGGGGTAATGGGTTTTGTTTTTCTTGAGGTTCTCTAGGGGTAATGGGTTTTGTTCCTATCCTCAAACCTCGACCATAGCTTCATAAGCTAGCTTTCTAGAGAGATTCCCGAAGGGAATGGTAGTTCAAAAGGAGACATTGATGATATAGGAGGTAACACATGGTTTAACAAAATTTTTGAGCACATAAGGTGGAACAAATACAGGTCTTGGTTGAGATATTACAGCCATTCTTGGTGAAGGAACAACCATACTACTCATGGGTATTCCAACAGATGCTCTAGTTCTCAGATTGGTCCAACTTGAGGGTGTAGAATCCCTAAAAGTCCCAAAGGTTTGTCCCAAAATAGATGAAGCCTTAGCTATGTTTCTCAAGAAGTCTAAGGGTTCATCATTTGACTGAGAAGTGTGAGGATGTCCTAAACTCACTTGAATGTTAGCAAGTCCTAGCATCGTGGCTTGAAAGGTGAATGCTTCCGCATGTGAGTAATCATCAAACCACATTTTGGAGGTGTTATCGGGTGTGTCTAATTCTCGATAACATACTAAGGGTTCTCTGGTTATATGTGCGACATTCATCAGTGTGAACTCAAAGAACACACACAAGTGACTATGAAAGAAAACATAAAAGATAAAAGACAAAGATCAAATAACATAGCTTCATTGCTTCATAAAGAGAGAAATCTGCTTACAAAGACATAATGAACTACTCTATATATAATCTATGCAACAGAGCTGATGTTGCTTATCAACAAATTGCATAGGATTCGAACAGTTCCCATCCATTACACTAGTTCATATTCAAGCAGTCATTTGTGACTCTTCCTATCTATGCTAAGCTAGAAATTGAAAAAGACTATACTAGATGTAAATGAACTAAAAGATAAGTATGGTTCGATTCGACTTGGATCTATTTAGCTCAGCTCGACCACAATGTTAGAATGGATTCTTGCTTCTCCGCTTCTCATGCTACCACATGGCAGTCTATTATTCCACATAGTGGGTTGGGGTTAAATTAACCCCTCTATATAGGGCAAAATTCCCTTGGTCTCCCCTCATCCCCCACCTTTATTGGTGGTCTCATGAGATGTTTGTGTGGGGGGAGAAATTTATGGTTAATGTGTAACGAGGTTGGCCGATAAGGAGCGTGGTAATGAGATTGGGTTATCCATGAGAGTGGAAGAATGTAAGACACTCAGGTGGGCAAGAACATTAGTAGACCACAAATAATGGGTGGCCAAATGGATCTAGGCACTTTTGGAGAAACTTATTGAAGCGTTAGTGGCTCTCCCGCTTCCTTGAAGAATGGTGATGTTAGTAGAAATAAGGGAAGCATTACAATGCTTCCACAACCTAGGGGTGACGTTTTGGATTGTCAAACAATGCCAGCCCAGGCATGTGGTGTTTCCTTGAATTTTCGGGCATCTCTACCTCGCGTGTACCTTGGAGGGAGATGCAAAGTGTGATGGATTGAGTCAACACTTCTTTATGTGAAGAACTCTTGTTAGGTGCATGGGTTCCGTGGCTCCACGGACCGCGATTGGCATGCCCAATTGATTGGGCAAGATGAAGGATTCTCTAGTGGAATCTTCATGACGTTTGTGGGGGCACCCTTAGCTGTTGAGAATTTCGATGATACATCCCCTATCTCTTAGTTTAGGTGGACAACTTCTACATCCTTGTCTAGGAGATTATCTAATAGGTCTATTGCCTCGTTGGGCAACACTCATTGAAGATGTAGTGTCAAGACCTGTAGAAATGGTCATGAAGTCTCTTACTCTTGATATTGATCATAAATCCATCAATGAATAATAAGCCATCTAGTATCTCTTGAGTATTACATCTCATGTTATGGAGATAGTTAGTTCTTCTAGCAATGTAGTGTTTGCATTGTTTCTCTCTCCTCTAGCTTGAGGTTATAGACCTATGTGATGGGGCTTCATCTGGCTCCATTGGGTGAGAATCCCACTATGAAAGTGTGTCTCAAGACCTCATAGCTGTATTTTTCAAGTGGGTTTAATGACCTAAACCACTGGCATGATTTGTCTTCAAGGAAAAAACAGAATGAGCACATCTTGGTGGGATCATCAATCCATCCCATGGCCTCACAAATTTGATCGAACTTCTCTAGGTACTTAATGGAATCTCAAGTTCTATCAAATTTGGTCATCATCCTTGAGATGTGGATTGGCTTGATTTCACCCGACTTTGAGCCTCTAGGTGCTATGTTTGGTTACAATACCCCTCCCCATTTCAAACGGCATCTTCACCATGTCTTTTGTAATTTCATGTGGTGGTGAAACATAAGGAAGTAATTGCACAAAACCCTCTATTTCGGGGAACATGATCTCTTTATATGTGATTTCCAATGATGCTTGTCCTCCACCATGATGGCCTTGAGTCTATAGGCTCAATGTAGATGAGGGCACGTTCAGTGAATGCTCTTATGGATCGCTTTTTGTGACAAGGTAGTCCCAGACACTAGCTCCTTACCCCTCCCCGTGTTCCTTGTTTGTTATCCAAATAGAGAAGAATTGGGAATTAATTCTATGGTAAATGCACTTCTATAATGGGCTCCTATGGAGACCGGGAATATTGCTTACACTTCCATGGTAAATGCACTTCTATAATAGGATCCTATGGAGAGTGGGAATCTTGCTTACAATGTACACTCTTGCTATGTGTATTGTGGAACAATTGTCCCTAGTGGTACAGTAAAAGAGACATGTCCCATTTACCATTGGGCATGGTTTGATCGCTTCCTGCAGGAGAAAATCTTAAGGTTCCAAGTCCTATTCCCATTCCTTCACTAGAGCTGCACCCAAAAATAGGGTAGTTGAACACCTTCTTTATGAAATTTAAGACGTTTTACAGAGCTAGTTGGTGAATCTTGAGTTTGGAGGGCCGTAGGTGGCTTGTGTCTAGACGTTTTGTTGTTCCTCCACTCATGTTAGTGTTTTGTTGGCCCTCATTTCCTCCCAAAGCTCCTCACTGGCCAAAGAAGTCTAGCTTTCTTAACATGAGAGTACTCTATTGAGTGATGGTCATTTGTTAGGATTGAAGGCTTGGTGGGTTTGAGGAAGTGTGGTTTGATGTGCTACAACTAACTATATCGTCCCTTCCAACAACTAGTCCAGATCGGGTTCACATCAAAGGTCCCTAGTGTCTTTGATGCAGGTCTGAAAATAGTTTCATATAAGTTTTTTTTTAGTTGCTTTTTTTTACTCACGTGTCTAAGTTCACGCCACTAGACTCACATATCCAATTTTTTTAGTTTCTTTATTTTACTCGCGTGTCTAAGTTCACGCCACTAGACTCACGTGTCTAAGTTCATGCCACTAGACTCACATCTCCAATTTCATGGCTATAGGCTCATGTATGTAAGTTCACATCTCTAGGCTCACGAATGCAAGTTCATGTATGTAGGTTCATGTGTGTAACCTCACGTATATAGGTTCACATGTCTAGGCTTATGCCTCTAGACTCACGTCTACAAACTCACACCTTTTTGTATGAACTCGACTCATGTACTTCCCTTCTACTATGAAATGAGCCTACTTGGGACACACAAACATCTAGGAACTCATCCTACGATAGGGTTGATGTAGCAAGGATCTTCCCTACTAATAGATGAAATAGAATGATCTAATGCAAAATAAACTTCAAATCAAAATCAAACACACAAACAAACACATCCAATGGCTCCCAAAACTATGTGTTTTTTGGAGTTTAACCTCCAAGTCAACACCGAACAATATCAGATCATCCCAATAGCTTGGAATGGATGGAAAAATGGAGCTAAGTCCTAGGCTAGTCATCAATAATGGATGGAAAAATGGATCTAAGCCTTAGGCTAGTCCCCGATAGTGGTGCCAAATATGTTCAAGTCAAGAGCTTAGCCTCATAGAAGCATGTGTCATTGGGCCTTGTCTTCGAGCCCCAAATTCAACTCCCCATTATGGTTACTCATCCATTAAGTTCTCACTCTGTTGCCACACTAGAATGCTCCTTGCAAAAGGGGTGAAGGGAGAGCTCTCAATGCCTAGATGGAGGCAAGAATAGATGGTTCTCTAGACTCACAAAAAGCATGGGAATAAGAAGCGAATGGGAGAGGAGAACCTACAATTAAACCTATTCAAGCAAGCATCCATCTACCAAGCATGAATGCAAAAGCATACAAGCAAGCAAGAAGAGGGAATAAGGAGAGCTCACAAGAAGACTATTGCAAGGGAATGATTGTTGTGTATTGCTTATTGTCAAAAATGACTTATATGCAAGTGACTAGTTTTCATACTAGGCCAGCCAAACTTAAAAATGGTCTGGCCTCTATTACTATTCTTAAGCAACTATGTGTACTAAGTCTATAGACTTTTCCTACTTGATATTAGGCACATGATAAGGGTACTTATATACAAGTGACTAGTTTTCATACTATGCCAACCAAACTTAAAAATGGACCGGTCTCTATTACTAGTCTTAAGAAACTATGTACACTAAGTCCATAGACTTTCCTTATTTGATATTGGGTGCACGGTAAGGCTACTTTATATGTTCTAGAGCTATCTTACAAAAGTTAAGTGTCTGTTTACGTGGGTAAGATAGCAAAGTGCCTTACAGTAGGTCGAGCAGTCAAAACCATGTTAACCAACCGAGTGGTTAACAGTGGTGGTGGAGGACACTTTCAAGCATTGCAAAATGAATACGAAAGATTTAACATAGTTCATGAGAAGAAGGACCAAATGTTCCAGACCCTTGTAATTTTGAAATAACCATTTGAAAATGGGGTTTAGAATTTGTGGATCCCATTAGTCCAGCTGCTTAAGGGAACCCATGCACGTTGGTACGAGTGATAAACTATTTCACAAAATGGGCCGATACTAAAGTTACATAAAAAATCAACGCGAGAACTATCACCAAGTTCCTCTACGAGAATGTGATCTCTTATTTTGATTGCCCACTAGAAATAGTGAGCAATCTATTGAAAATAGGGTTGCAAGAATACACACACACACACACACACACACACACTTAGCAGAGAAGCTCAAGGGAGAACACAATGATATAATAGATAGATAATAAATGTGTGCTATACAAAGATGATAAGTATACCCCAAAATGAGTGTATACTAGCATAGGGAGAAAAACCTCCTAAAGAGGGAAAAAGTGCCTCGGGTGGTCCTAGTGTGTTCAAACACATCACTACCGAATATAGCTACAAATCCACCCTAGAGTGATGATGTGAACAAGGGGTGAGCTGGCATTAGAAGTATAGAGATATGCCAGGCTCTTTGGATTATGATAAAAGGAGCCCATACTAGTCCCCAAAGGGAAGTAAGTTTAAAGCTTTGCGAAAAGCTTTAAACTTCTCTTGTGTGAGAGCCTTTGTGGAATAAATCTGCCAAGTTGTCATGTGTTGGCATATAAGCCAAGCTGATTTCCCTTGCAAAGCATCTTTCCATAACATAATGATAGTGCACCTCAATGTGCTTTGTGCAAGCATGAAAAATTGGATTTCTTACAACAACTACCATAGCGCTCTAACTGTCAATGAAGATGGTAGTGGTTGAGGACTCGCTACCAAAATCAGCAACAATAAGACACCTAAGCAAACACGCTCAACTGTAGCTATAAATGCTGCCATCATGTACTCAGCTTTATAACTAGAAGTAGCCACAATGGGTTGCTTCTTTGTGAGCCATGATATACATGAATCACCAAGGCAAAAGCAAGAACCACTCGTGGACAGTCGTGTGTCATAACATCGAGCCCAGGCTGAGTCTGTAAATGCATGCAGTTGTGATTTACCCCCCTTGGGATAAAATAACCCGAAGTGCTTAGTGCCCTTTAGGTAACGGAACATCTATTTGACAAACTACCAGTGCTTTGTGCCTGGGCTATGCATAAATTTGCTCAATATTGAGACTACATACTGAATGTCAAGCCTAGTGTTACAAAAAAGATAAGGCATCCAACTTCTTGATACAAGCCAACATCAAATTTTCAGATTCCTTTGCTTCATCAAAGGAGATAGGTTCCTCATCATTACATAAACTGGCAATAAGAGCATGACCTGCGTGAACATGAGATACATGATGAGAACTTGCACATGTTGCGTCGCTAGGCAAAGGAGTGGAAAATTTGTTGTCACGTAGTGTTTGCACTAGCAATTTGGCAAACTTTTTGACTCCTCAATTTACCTTCTTTCCTCATCAACTACATCATCAACATTTGGCACCAATAATTTGGCAAACTTTTTGACTCCTCAATTTACCTTCTTTCCTTATCAACTACATCATCCACATTTGCCTCATCAATAGGCTGTCCCACTTTGTTTGTTCTTACGTAGGAGGTATCTATGCCGTGGTAATGCACCATGTGAAACTGAGACCATGTCTACAGATGTGCCTTCTGCATCATGAAACCAGGATGTCTCTTAGTACCAACCACAACATTCCATATTCCTTTAGCTACCAATACATGGTGCATCATATAGGACCATAAGGGGTAGTTGGTCCCATCAAGCTTATTCTCAGCGGATAACATCCGAAATACATCACTATCTGCCATTTCTGATAATACCCAAACAACTAATCACACAACCTACAAAGCGGTGAGTGCTCCTTTGATGCAACTAAGGTGACTACTAATAAGGCTACTGACAATGGAGACCTACAAGGTGTATGAAAGAAACACAGAGTAAAGTGAGTAAAAATTTTACTCATAAGATGTAGAGATCAATGTCGCTGTGTGTAGCTTGTAGACCAGATCTGGTGTGGTAAGTGTCTATTAATGCTTTCGCATGTATCTGCACACCCATCTATAGTAAATTTGACAATACTACTCCAGAATTTGATGAAGAACAGTGTAAATCCAGTCCCTGAAGATGTCCACAAAAATCAAAAATCGTGCCAACAGTCCCCAAAACGTACCCGAAATGAAAATCAGATCAAAAAACCTTAGTACAATGTATTGTACACAAGGGCTCCTTGATCCGATTCAAGAAGACATGCGACTCGGGGTGAAGGGTACGCAACATCACATGAGCGAGGAGCATATGCTCTAATACAAAATGCTGGAAATAGGGTGCACACGTATGCACACAAACACACACACACACACACACAGTGGAGAAGCTTAAGGGAGCACACAATGAGATGATAGATAGATAATGAATGTGTGATGTACAAAGATGATAAGTATATCCCAAGATAGGTGTACAGTAGCACGGGAGAAAAAACCTCCTGAAGAGGAAAAAAGTACCCCGACTGGTCCTAGTGTGTTCACATACATCACTACCAACAAATATGGCTACACAATCGCAGTACACAATGTATCAATGAAGTGGTAGAGCTCTTCCTTAAAGAGTTCTGGCAATTATAGGCAAAGTTACATGTTATTTGTGTTAGTTGGAAAACTAAGAGATGTTAATAATGGGGAAGAAGCGAAGGAAGGACCTGGAGGAACATAGACAAAATCATCAAAATGAGATTGTGATTCTCAGTTCCTCATCTGATTCATTGAAGTGACATTCATCCTTGAAGAATTTTGATTTTGATGATATCCCTTTTTGTGGCAGGTTTCTTGTCAAATGTTGTTGAGGAGGACCTATTCCTGCATGCTTCTTCCTTGTGCTTTTTATGCTTTTATGTATATTTAAGTACTCTATGACGTAGATATACATGAAGTACATGAACTGAGTCAAATAGACTCTTATTGAGCTGCTGCTTGTTGAAGTAGCCACTTGTTGGCGAGGCATGAAAGAATTGCGTCGACTTGCGAGTCTTATTTAGATATCTTCACTAAGGATTAGAGGTCAATGTGTTGTGAAGACTTTTGTTTAGAGAGGTTTGCAATTTGAAGAAAAATTCCAAGCAATGGGTTGTATCATTGACCAGGCTTTTGCCCACTATGGCTCCCCCTACAGATGTACCTAGAAAGTTGTCGATTGGTGAGGCTCTGGTGTAATTGTGAAAGAAGAGATTGACAAATGCATTGAGTGTGGATTCATCTATGAGATTAAACACTCAAACTAGGTTTCGCCCATTTTAAGTGTGTGTGTTGATGTCAAGAAAGTGGACGCTACCACATGCGAGTGCTCAAATCACTACCCATTACTATATTTAGAACATATGCTTGAATGAGTCATAGGCAAGGAGGCATACAGCTTTTTAGATGGGTATTCAGGATATAACCAAATTTCCATTGCTCTGGAGATTCAAGCTAAAACTAATTTTGTTACATAACATAAAGTTAATGCTTATAGAGTTATGCCATTTGGCTTGACAAATGCACCAGCCACATTCCAACGACTTAAAAACACTCCCTTTAAAGATTTTCTAAGGAAGTTCTTGGAAGCTTTCTTGGATGATTTGTGCATTCATTTGTTATGGAAGAATCATTTATCCTGCTTATGAAAGGTATTTGAATGATGCAAAATTTATCGCATATCTCTAAACCTGTTCAAATGCCAATTTTGGGTTAAACACGAAATTATCTTAGGACATATAGTGTCCAAAAATGGGACTTCCACAAATGAGAGTAAAATAAATATTATCTTCAAATTACACCCACCCACAACCTATAAGGGAGTCCAAAGGTTTATGGGACATGTGGGCTACTACAAGCAATTTATCCTCTTCTATGCCAAGATTACACGTCCCTTGTACAGCCTGCTCATCATATTTGAGTGGAAAAAAGAATGCCAACAAGCCTATGATATGTTAAAGCAAGATTACGAGTGCCAAACTAGGATGTTATCTTTCATGTGTATATTGATGCTTCTAACTTTGACATTGGATGCATCCTAGCTCAGCCAGGTGAACATAAACTGGACTACCCTATAAGTTTTTCCAGCCGTCCGACAGTTAGATGAGGCTGAAATGAATTATACTACCACCAAGCATGAAGGGTTAGTAATGGTGTATGCCGTAAAAAAATTTCGACATTACTTACTAGCTAATAAATGTGTTTTTCACGTTAATCATTAAGCCTTACTATACCTTGTTAATAAGCCTTGCTTCGCAAGAAGGAGAATCACTAGGTGGTTGTTAATTCTTCTTGAATTCTACTTCACAGTGGTTGGAAGACCTAGAAAAAAACATGTCATGGTGGCTAATCATCTATCTCGCGTACTTAATGTGGTGAAGTACAAATTGGAGTAGAGGATGATCTACCTAACGCTACACTGTTCAAAGTCGAGGCTATACCAGAGTGGAGTGAGAAAATTGTTAACTTCCTAGCTAATAGTTTTCCAGAGGGAAAGAAGCTAAGGCAAGATCTAGCAAGGAGGTTGCTAAAAGAAGTAGAACCTTACCCTTACTGGAACTCTGTATAAAAGAGGTAAGGATGACATATTGAGATTCTGCCCTAGGGAGGATGAATACTTATACATCATCGAGCCAGCACACCAAGGTGTAGCTGGTGGACACTTTTCAATAGATATTACTGCAAGAAAAATACTTCAATCAAGGTATTAGTGTGCCATGCTCTTTAAAGATTACACAATATTTGTTAGAGGATGTAACGAGTGCCCCAATGAACCACTAAACCACAAAAGAAGGACATAATGCCCTTGCACCTTGTTAAAGTTCTAGAACCCTTTATGAAATGGGGCATTGATTTTGTGCCCATCAGATGCATGTAGCACCCAAGCAATGTATATTTTAATAGCTACATATTATTTCACAAAATGGGCCAAAGCAAGAGCTTCAAAAAAAGTAGACATTGGCTATAGTTAAGTTTATTTATGAGAATATCATTACCCACTTTGGTTTTCCTTTTGGGCTGGTGAATGACCAAGGGAAACATTTTATAAATAATGTAATCCAACATCTCAATACAACGTTCATGATCTCACACCACAATACTACTCACGCAAGAAAATGGTCAAGCCAAGAGCACCAACAAAGTCCTTATTTCCATATTGAAAAATTTTGTTAAGGCTCGACACAATGATTGGGAATCAACTCACAACAGCTTTATGGGCTTAGGGAATCTCTTACAAAGTTGCAATTGGTTGCAAACCATTTAAGATAGTATATGGCGTTGAGGTAATAATGCCCTTGGAATTCATGATACCTAGCTTGCAATGGTGGCTGAGAGACTTCAGGGTAATATGTTGGCTGACCAGTTGTTTATTCTTGAACAACTGAAGGAAGAAAGGCAAATTACTATGCAAAACATGCTGACAAAGGATTGCTGAAAAACGTGGTTTGATAACAATCGCAAGGATAAGGAAATCAATCTGACTCCTTGTCCCTTCTTCTGGAGCATGGTGGGTCATTTGCTTGACAGCTTACCTAGTGGTAGCTAGTTCACTCACTTGCATGTAGTACCCATGCCATATAATAGTGAGGATGCACTTATACCATTGTCTCATACACCATAGGAGGCATATCACAGTGAGGATATATTGTTGTCTCTCACACCAAAGGAGGCATATAGTTTAGAATCAATCAGTGAGGAGGATGGCGAGTTTAGAATCAATCAGTGAGGAGGATGGCGAGTTTAGTGACACTGAGTCTGACCGAGCGTATGAGTTATGGCTATCTAATGAGACGAACTGTTGTGATGATTTTGAAGATTTTTCTTTAGGTTCAATAGGAAGAAACAATGGAAAGGAATCAACATGACAAGTATAATTCTACAAGACCAACTTCCCAACCCATCAACTAACCAGGTGTATTCTACACCCATCCTCAAGTGTTGTTAATGTTTACAATCTTTTTTATAAATTTTCAATTCAATGTTTACTTGGGTGCTTACTTGTGTTTCTATTGAGATTGGTCCAATTTTCTTCTATTTATTACTTGGATGCCCATTATTACCTTTGGGTGAGTGTTTATACTAGCCTAGGAGGCCTAGGATGCCCGAGGACCTGATTTTTAAGCTTTGGCCGCCCAAGGGCATAAACCCTAAAAATGAATTAGATAAGGCCTCTTGTAATCAAACCTCTCATTCTTTTATGCTAATTAAATAGAAATGCACTTCTTCTCTACTATCTTATGCTATTGCTTTCTTGACTGTCTCTTGCTTCTTGAGTTCTTGTGTGCTTGCTTACATGTATGTAAGAGAGTGAGTGTGTGAGATTGAGTTCTGAGGAGGGTCAAGCTTACATTAATGTGTGGCGAGATGGCGGTGGGCAAAGTGGATCTTTTAGGTGCTTTTGTACGATGACAACGCTACCTACAAGAATCCCAAGTAACCAGTTTTCATGAGGTTAGTGAAACACCCTGATTTTACATTTGTGAGTAAGGCTATGGCATATTGGTTTCGCAATTGAGCCGTTTGTGCTCCCAAGTGTAGTTAGGTAAAGCCCCATGATACTGGATTTTTCCCTACATCCTCTTCATGGCTCCAGAGCTTCCCAATTTAGCATCCTTTCTTGTTAGAGAAGATTCATAGAAATACATTGTCCAATTCCTTTGGTGGTGGTAGACCTAGGTTCATAAAGAGATCAAACCTAAAGGCTGCATTTAAGAAGGCCTCAAGTGGTGGTGAGGGAAGAAGGGATGCGAGAGTTGAAATGAGAGCAAGAGAAGCGACTTGAGAGCAAGAGGTGTTTTCTTCTGAGATTAACAATGTCTCACGACTCTTATTTTTGGGCCCCTTTTGTTAATGCACATGCATGTGTGAGGGTGTGTGTGACAAAGAGAGAGACAACTCTATTTCCTTCTAATGTGTTAAACCATTAAATGCAATCACTTCTAGTTTATATTCTTATCTTCTTTTATGTATAGAAAGAAAGAGTGTGTGTTAAACTATTAAATGCAACCACTTGTGGTTTACATGCTTACCTTCTTTTATGTACGAAAAGCAAGAGAGAGAGTATGTGTGTGTGTGTGTGTGTGTGTGTGTGTGTGTTGAGAGACAGAGAGAGTGAGCGTGATCTTTTCTTAAGTCTCAAGACTAATGATTGATTGTGCTCATGAGATAATGACATTCTTCTATAGTATGTTGCAATGATGGTGTTGTCCATTTTATCTTCGGGCTATGTACACGTAGACCATGCACATTTTATTGGATATTGATGTAATCTTTCCTACCATCAACATGGTAAGCACATGCCTAGCTCCTTGATTTGTGTGTGAGAAAGGCATTGAGAGGATGAGAGGAAAGTTTCGAGAAAGAGAAGAGGGATTAAGAGAGAGAGGCATAGTGGGACTATATGTATAGTCCTACAAAGCACATGTGCAAATGTTTAAGGATACCATATTCATGAGGAAAGTGTTGTTGTGATGTATGCCAGAGCTCAAGCTTTTGTAGGGCTAGAAAGTGATCGGCCTTCCCATCCTCTTCACCATCGACCACTCCAAAACCTCCACTGCCAATACTAACACCACCATTCGGTAACCCCATGAGCCACACCCAGGAGGCACCCAACCAAGCACCACATCACGAGCACATTAGCAAAAGCAAGAAACCAACCAAACACCACACCACTGACACATCTGCAAGAAACACCCAGTACACCAAGCAGGCACCGACGAACCAAACACCACACCACCGACACATCCCCGCAAAAAAAGCAACCACCCAGTACACCAACAGTGACGTTGGCACAAGAAGGCAAAACCATCACTGTGACAAGAAGCCATTGATAAAGAGAAAAATCCCTCATTTAGATGTCGATGTCCATGTTCTCGACAAACCATTCATTGCAAGAAACCACTTCACCCTCCTTTTATTACATTTGTTGGCTTCCCAGTGTGAGCGGGCAAAGCACTTCCCATGAAGGGTAAAGCTAGTTCAGCTGGGTTCGTTTGTAGGTACTGTGACACAAAGTTGGGGTTTTGACTTCGCTCACTTCTTAGAATCAAAACACACTTGTATGAAACCTCACAGCCTCCTCACCTCCCTTTCTCTCCCTAGGTTAAGATAAAGATAAACACATCAAAGGTGAGATCATAATTCATGGAAGGAAAGATGAAAGGCTCGAGAGAAGCAAGAATTTATGCTAGTCTTGCAGCTCCAAACAAGAGGGAATATCTTTGTTTTGGAAGAAAATCTTCCAACTCAGGATTATGTGAATGGAAACATACAGGGAATGTTGGTAAGGTTCATCCGTTCGAATTGGGTGATTTGGACGGAACATCTTAAAGTAAAAGAATATAGCAATCACTTACAAGAGCATAAGATACATGGGATTTGCTTTTTGATAAGAGATTAAGAGGAATTAATCATTATTAAGAAGAAATAATGGCCAAAAGTCTATAAAAACAGAGATACACAGAGAATTACAGTTTTAAATCCATATAGACTATACAAAAGAGGATTACATAGGCACATAGAGCTTGAAAAGTTATGAGCATTTTACTACAAGACTATAAAACTACCAAAATTTGCCTAAAAGTTAGCAACTTTGGGAGAAATTCTGAACATCAATGAAGTAAAGGATTAAGAAATTAGTTACATGAGTGGAAATAGCATATAAAGAGCTTCCTAGACATATGATCAATTTTAGAAACCAATACCCGGGTGATGAGTAATTACCGGTTGAAACTTGGGTATTAGACCACAAAAACTGCACTTCCCTCTCTTTGCATAAAACCTCAATTTTCACATAGCCTCTTGCCTTTCATCTCCTTCATGATTCAAGCTAGAGGGTAAGGGTTAACATTGCTCAGCGGACAATCGTAAAGATTTACCTATGGTCCCCAAAGTCTTTTCACATGCTCATTACCGCTAAAACCATTGGTACCTCCAAAGGAGGGCAGCAATAAGGCAAGGGCTACCTTGAGAAGTCAAAGGCCCACCAAGATAATAACTCCTTATCCCACTTATCTCATGAATTATCAAAGAGGTCCAAAATTGGGTTAAGCATGAGGAGCTAATGCTAAATGAGACATTCACATGTAAAGAGAGCGTTTGAATAAGGGTTTGAAGATAAGAGAATGGCAATGACACAAAATGCTCAATTGAGGAGGCTCCATTCATTTTTTTGAAAGGGAGAGGAGGCTCCATTCATTTTTTTGAAAGGGAGAGGAGGGCTCCTTTTATAGGTGGAGAATCACCCTCTCTTCCATTGTTACAAACTACAACATAAAAATATTCAACCCTTCAGTGACATAAGGGTAGATGTCACCCAATCAATTGTCCTCTTAGGCTAAGTATTCTACTGATTATTAAATTGAAGACTTTTTTACTTTGAAAGTGTGATGAGATAATAGCCAAGGCTAAGTGGCATGTAGGTGGAGATCACACTTACACATGGCAGAATTCTCCTCTTCCATGTAGGCATTCAAGAAGAATCTTTCCCAATTATGCACCTACACACACTCATGTAGGCATTCAAGAAGAATCTTTCCCAATTATGCACCTACACACACTCCTCCACATGCCTTCCACACTCCCCAACTTGTAGCCTTATGGTGAGTCCTATATTAATAATACAATTAAAATCCATGTGAGCATGAAGGCCCACTTTTATTTTCCACATCACTAGTCTATCTACCATACCAAAGTATTTATCAAGCATACTTGTGGCATTTACAATGTGTGCACCCTAAATCAAGTAAAACCATTATATTTGAAGACAGAATGTTGTTATCAAGGTAGCCACCAAGCCGCCACATCACCACGCCGTTATTCCATTGTGGGCGCCGCAATCTTCTTGGACAAGCTTCCACCTTATTACCATTGAGAAACCATCAAAATATGTACAAAATTGAAAATGAAAGATATCAATTTTTCATGTCACATCTTCCCCCCCAGCAGATCCTCCATGCTTGTCTTGGGGGTCTGCTGGGTGGCCATGGTGCTTGAGGGTAAAATATCTTTAATCGGTACTCATTGGCACGTCCGGGAACCTCCTGGCCACACTTGCATCCTCTAGAAGATAGGTGTTATTTTTTAACTTTTGCTTTATCGTGTAGGGGCCTTCCCAGTGTCGAAGAAGCTTCTTATCTAGCCGTTTCTCTCCACATGGCCATCATACCTCATGAAGCTTCCTTGCTTGAGTTCTGGCTTCTTCTTCTTCTTCTTCGTGAGAGTGTCATGCCTTGCCTTGCGCCGTTGTTGTGCAGCCTCCAAATTTTGAAGTGCCTGAAGTCGCCTCTCATCCAAGGTCTCCAGTTGTACTAGGCGTTGGGCATGTGTTTCTTCTTCATTATTCAAGCGTGCAAAAGATGTGCGAAGGCTTATGATTTCCAATTCTATTGGCAAAACAGCCTCCATTCCATAAACTAACTGAAAATGTGTGAAACCAAGAGAGAGTTTGTGAGTTGTTCTATAGGCCCATAGGACCTCTGGCAAATGCACATCCCACTTTCTCTTCATAGTATCCACTAGCTTAGACAAAGATCCACAAAGTAGTCCATTAGTTTTTTCTACTAAACCATTACATTGGGGATAATAGAGAGTTGACATAGCATGCTTTATTTTTAATTTTTGCACCAAAGAATCAATCAAGTCATTCCTAAAAGACCTCCCCCCATCCGTAAGGATTTCTAATGGGACACCCAAATCGGGCACATATGTATTCCGTGAGAAATGATGCCACAGCCACTGCTTTATTATTGACCATGACCTTTGCTTCTGCCCACCTTGTTGCATAATCTGTGGGCACCAATATGTAATACTTCCCATGTGAGGAACGAGGAAGTGGGCCCACAAAATCTAAGCCCCATCTTTCAAATGGACCATATACTAGGATAGGGTTTAAGGGTCTGGGAACCAATTGCTTATACCCATATGCCTGGCATACTTCACAGCTTCTTTTACACCACTCATAGACATCTTTGCTGAGTCGAGGCCAATAATTACCTGTGTTAAGGATCCTCCGAGTTGTGCTGGCTGAGGCAAAGTGACCTGAACATTCATGACATAATTCCATAATCCTTTTAGATTCTTCCAGGCTCACTACCCTCCTAAGAATCTTATCCTTACCTTGCTTGTAAAGAGCATCCCCTAGAATTGTGTAAGGATGAGCTTTCCTTGTAAGCCTTTGCTTCTGTTGAGTATTCAATCCAGGAGGGAAGTATCTTGTATCTAAATAGTGTTGAACATCTTGGAGCTCAGGCCAACCTGTATCCTATTAATGCAAGAATAGCTACTTTGAAAGAAGCCAAAGTTTTAGTAGCCAATTCATAAGCCTTTTAATTATCCTTCCTGTTAACATGCACAAATTTACAAAACTCAAAAGCTTCTTTTAACTCCATTGCTCTTTTATACAATTCATGGATTAGGACTCCTTGCCTTATATTCTCCTTTCATTTATCGGATGACCAATTGCGAATCCCCTTTAACCTCTACCTCTTTAATTCCATATTTTATGCAATCTTCTAATCCCCAAATTAATGCATTGTAGATCAAATAAAACTATCCCCCCAGCCCCACATTGCCTGGAAGGGCTAAAGACTCCATCAAAATGCATAGTGAAAGTAGTTGGTGGTGTCTCCAAATCTTCATATACTTCTTCCTTTGTTCCCGTTCCTTCTTCCTCTACCTTCCTTTTGTAAGCAAATCTGCAAGAGAGGCCCTAGTGGTGTTTTCTGTAATAAAAGTGAAAGAGAATTCTTGAAGCTCACAAATCCACTTTGCAAACTTCCCTCCTGCAGGACTGGATTTGCGGACTAAGAATTGTAAAGAAGGTTGAGATGTGAGGAAGAAAAAAGGGCGAGGTAACAAGTATGAGACCTGAACTTCTTTACTGCAAAAACAAGAGACAAACCACCTTTCTCTATTTCACCATACCTCTCCTCGGCATCAATGAGTTGTTGGCTTGCATAATACACTAGTTGCATACACCGTTGCTCTCCCTTTTACAAGAGTATAGCACCCACCGAATGTGATGAGACACTTGGGTTCACATAAAAGTCCTCCCCCCACCTAGGAGGCTGCACAATTGGACTTTAACTCATGCATTCCTTGAGCAAACAAAAAGATTGAATTTGATCAGGTCCCCATTGGAAAGAAACATTCTTCTTTGTCAACAGATTTATAGGATACATCTTCTCAGAGAACATGTCAACAAAGCGTTGGTAATACTTTTTTTTACCCAAAATCCTCCTTACCTCTCTTACATTGGTAGGTGGTGAGAGGGCCACAATTGCATGCACCTTCTCAGGATCCATCTCTATGCCTTCTTTTGAGATAACATGTCCCAAGAGAACCACCTTCCTTCATGCCAAGCAGCATTTTCTAGGATTAATACACCCTTTCGCATCATCAATACTTTGCAAGGCCAACCTCAACTTTTCCAAGTGATCCATGCGGCTTGAATAAATGCAAAAATCATCCAAAAAGACCCTTATAAACTTTCCCAAGTAAGGTGCAAATACGTGACTCATGAAGCGTTCAAATTTTGCTGGTGCATTGGTCAAGCCAAATGGCATCACCCTATAGGCATACACTCCCCAAGGGGTGATAAATGAGGTTTTCCTTTGATCTTCTTCACAAATCCGGATTTGAAAGTATCCAGAGTATCCATCACACACTGAATACAACTCATGACCTGCAACTTGATCCAAAATCTCATCCTGAAAGGATAGAGGATAATAATCCCTCTTTGTGCATGCATTCAGAGGGCGAAAGTCCACACACACACACCATTTTCCACCCTTTTTTGGGAGTGACTACAACTGGGAAAATCCACTCTGAATTCTCTACTGGAAAAATAAATCTAGCTTCAAACAAATTAGTTACCTCATTCTTAAGCACCTCCGCTTGCACTACTCCCAAATGCCTTAGTCGCTGTACCGCTGGCTTACTTTGGGGCTTGAGATCAATCTTATGCTCTACTAGGGTAACTTGGCGTACTTGTGAGTAGCTGTTTGCAAAAAGGTTAGGAAATCCATCCAACATTTTTAAATAATTCTCCCTTTCAGTACCTGCTATGGACTCATCATCATCAAGAAGAAGTTCATTCTGTTGGTGAAGACTAGTGAGGTCCACATCTCCTTTCTTGAAAATGGTTGAAGAAGCTTCTGCTTCCAAGGCTCCATTGTCTTCATCAGCATCCCCTGGATCCCTTCCAAGGGGGAAAGACCAAATGCAACTCCCTCCACCTCCCCTTCTGAGATGGAATCCTCGAAGCTACCAATTGTCTCCTCTTCATCGGATGACTCTGACTCTGAACTTTCGGAAGTTGAAGGTTCACCTCTTTTACCACTTTCTTGCGATGACTCTTGATGTTGTAGTGGACCTTCTTATTCCCACCTTGTAGAATAAGATCACCTGTCTCCCACTTTTGAATTGCCTTCACTTGGCGAAGCCATGGCCTCTACCCAATATCAATGGGTAAGCCCTATCATCATGCTTTGTAGGAATGACCTAGAAAGTTGTAGGCACAGAAATACCACATACATCCACTCCCAAATTCCTGACAATTCCTAAGGTTTTCACCCTAGTATTATCAGCAAGTTTGATGCGATAGGGAGAGTTAGTAGAAAACTTTAAATCGGCATCTTTCATTGTTTTTTCACTCATGACATAGATTGACACACCTCCATCAACGTATGCATTAGAAATTGTTTGCCCCTCAATGATGACATCAATCATCACAGGCACATCATCTCCTACATCAATATCCACCTTTTGAGCCATAGGAGTCCCATTATCCCTCTTCTTCTTTTTCTTAGATTCCCTTGTGCTAGCCAGCTTACCCCATTCCTTTCTGAGCTTTGGAGAGAGAGTGCCAAAAGCTACCCAAATGTGATTTGTGCCATTTTCTAGTAGGATCTTTGCTAAGAACTTTTTCATGCAAGCGAAAATCCAAAGCCATGATAAACTTGCTCATCTTAAGGTGCTCCATTGCTAAAGAACTCTTTGAATCTCCCATAGAAGGTGAAAAAGAAGAAGCAACAACATGTAAGGCAGCTTGTTGATATTTGATGAACAAGGCTTCATACCTCACTGAAAAGGCAGAAACTGGCTCTCCTTCCTTTTGATGAAAAATCTGATCCAATTGCAATAGTAAAGCATTTGGTGACTCCACTGTCCCAAATCTCTCCTTCATTGCTTTGGTCAACCTTTCCCAATCATTCTTGGACTCCTCTAGCAAAGCCTCATGCTTGCCAAGCTAAGGCCACACCCTCCAAGAAATTTGGAAGTATTTTTGCCCTCTCCTTCATAGACCAACCTGTCAAGTGACATGCTCGGTTAAACTCTCGGAGATAACTCCCCGGGTCTTCTCTTTCCGATTCTTGGAACACCGGAATGTTGAACATCTTGCACACCAAACGATGAGTAACAACAAGGAAAATTTACTTATTTCAAAATAACTTTTCTTTAATCATGCGGGACTTTGAGGTTAAAATAGAATAATTCTAAGTAAAACCTGCCCACCGTCTCCACCAAAAGATGTGACACAAAGTTGGGGTTTTGACTTCGGTCACTTCTTAGAATCAAAACAGAGTTGTATGAAACCTCACAGCCTCCTCACACCTCCCTTTCTCTCACTAGGTTAAGATAAAGATAAACACATCAAAGGTGAGATCATAATTCATGGAAGGAAAGATGAAAGGCTCGGGAGAAGCAAGAATTTCTGCCAGTCTTGCAGCTCCAAACAAGAGGGCAATTCTTTGTTGGAAGAAAATCTTCCGACTCAAGATTATGTGAACGGAAACATACGGGGAATGTTGGTAAGGTTCATCCGTTTCAAATTGGGCAATTTGGACAGAACATCTTAAAGTAAAAGAATATAGCAATCACTTACAAGATTTGTTTTTTGATAAGAGATTAAGAGAAATTAATCATTATTAAGAAGAAATAATGGCCAAAAGTAAAAACAGAGATACACAGAGAATTACAATTTAATCCATATAGATTCTACAAAAGAGGATTACATACATACTTAGAGCTTGAAGAGAGCTTCGCGTCTATATAAAAACTTTCAAAAACGGGCAACCGAGCAAAAAGTTATGAGCATTTTACTACAAGACTATAAAATTGCCAAAAAAAGTTAGCAGCTTTGGGAGAAATTCTGATCATCAATGAAGTAAATGATTAAGAAATTAGTTACATGAGTGGAAAGAGCATATAAAGAGCTTCCTAACCATATGATCAATTTTAGAAACCAATACCCGAGTGATGAGTAATTACCAGTTGAAACTTGGGTATTAGACCACAAAAACTGTGCTTCCCTCTCTTTGCATGAAACCCGGAAGTTTCATTTATGACACAAAGGCAAGACCCAATGACATATGCTTCGGCAAGAAGGTAAGCTTTTGATTTGAACAATTTAGTATTGTGTCGAGGGCTATCCTAGGGCAGAGCTCTGTTTATCTGTCCATTCCAAGCTATTAAGATTATCCAATATTGCTCAATGTTGATTACAAGGTCACACTCAAAAAAACATACGATTTTGGAGCCATTACATGGTGGTTCTAGTACACATTCTTCCAATCACAGGGTGTGGACCGCTTCTACTAAAACTACCGCATGTTGAAGGGTTCACAGCACTTCCATAACCAACGAAGTCCTGGCATAAAGAACCTCTACATCACTCATCACTTTCCACACCACCTCAACATGTTACCTGCCACATCAGGGCTACTACCCAAAGCTTCCCACCACTTTGCCCTACATCTAGTTGCACATGGATCCCAAACAATACCACTTAATCTCGACCACCAACTTCATGACGTATCTAGGCCGTCCATAGCTTTCCACCCCAACAATAACTTCACCAACTTCGGTGTGACACAAGGATGTGGTCTCACCATTAGGAAGGGGGCTATGCTAGCCACTCTATAGGTTAACAAAGTTTTGCATGCCTAACCTATCGTAAGTCCCTTTGCTATCTTACTCGCTCAAACAAGAACTTAACTTTTATAAGATGGCACTCGAACATATAAAGCAACCTTACCCTGTGCTTAATATCAAATAGCAAAAGATTCCCACCACTTTTCCCTGTATTTGCTTTTGCAAATCAGTGCCAAACTATACCACTTACCCTTGCCACCAACTTCATGGCATATCTTAGACCTTCCACACCTTTCCACCCCGAGACAGTAGATTCACTACCAACTTGGGTGACACGAGGATGCAATCACCATAACGAAGGGGGGTATGTTAACCACTCCATAGGCTAAATTTGTTTTGCCCACCCAATTTATCATAAGGTGCTTTGCCATCTTACCTGCTTAAGAGGGCACTCAACTTTTGTAAGACGGTGCTAGAATATATAAAGTGATCTTACCCTACACTTAATGTCAAATAGGGAAAGTCCACGGACTTAGTGTACATAGTTGCTTAAGACTAGTAAATAATAGAAGTTGTACCATCTTTAAGTTTGGCTAGCCTAGTGTGAAAACTAATCATATATAAGTAATTTTTTATAATATACAATATATAATGCAATATTTTTCTTGTGAGCTCTCCTTTTTCCCTCTTCTTCCTTGCTTGCATGTTATTGGAATATTATATGCTTAAAAGATGTTTGTTCAAATAGGTGTGGTTGTAGGTTTCCCTCTTCCATTAGCTTCTTCTTTTTCCTCCCCTTTTTGAGAGAGAGTTCTTCTTGCCTCCATCTAGGCAATGAGAGCTCTCCATTCACCCATTTTTCAAGGAGCCTTATGGTGTGACAAACAGAGTGAGGACACGACGGACTGCCTAGTGCACCCACAATGGAAAGATGTACTTGCAACTCAGAGAGGAAACACGCAATTGTTAAGGCTAAGGTAAGGCCTTGACTTGAACACATGCAAACTTCATGGCATATTCTGGACCATCCGCACCTTCCCGTCCACACTTTTCCATCATTATGCTTACATGCTCTAGTGATGGGTTGTATATCCATCATATCTCAACCTATCAATAGGGTATCTAACCCTCCTTAGACCTATGTACACCTGGATCACTACCAAGTATTACTTAAATTAGGATTAACTACTTATGGAATTCTAAGCTCCTTATCAAGGTTCAGCTCGGAGCCACTAGAGCCACCATTCACATGTGAGTGATCTACTGACAAATCAGGCACAAAAGGTTGATCTACCTTTTCCTTCCCTTTGTATGATACATTTGTATGATACATGTGTACCTACATCTGTTCTCAACTTGCTTGACCATGGACTAACAGTAGATCCATTGTTAGAGGACTCTCCAAGTCCACTAAGCACCTGTGTGATTGCTACTCTGGATGTGGGGCAGCTTCATTACTTCTTACATTTGTGGCTTATATTGCCTTCACTAGTGCATACCAACTACTCATCTCATTAAAGACAACATCTCTACTTACTTGCATCTTACAAGTGGTAGGGTTATAACATCAATAACCTTTCTTCTATAAAGCATAACCAATGAAGATACATTTCTCTGCAGCTTTGTTCTCACTTCGTCAAAAATATGCACATATACAATACACCCAAATACTTTCAAGTGAGACACATCTGGTTTTATGCCTGTAAACTTTTGTTCAAGCATTGTTTAGGTGTCGTACCATGAATAGCTTTTGCGTTAGTGGGGGGTCCTATTCATAATGTACACAATAGCTGTTGCTATTACTTTTACCCAAAAATAATCTATCGTATTATTTTCAGACATCAAGGCACATGCCACTTCTGGAATGTGCCTATGTTTCCTTTCTGCAACACCATTCTGTTTGCAGAGTGTATCTACATATAAATTGTCTCTTGATTTCTTGCTTTCTCAAGAAATTACTGATTGGAGAAACACTCTCCCCCACCATTTGATCTCAAGCATTTTATTTGCATACCTTTTTTCTTCTCGACCAATGCTTTAAACCTCTGAAATTGAGAAAACACCATACTTTTCTCCTTCATAAACCCACACTTTCGTCATGTGATCATCAATGATGAATGTAACATAATACATGTAACCTACGATTGATACAATCCTCGTCATCCCCATACATCCGAATGTATAACATCCAATGGCCTTGCACTGATATTATTTTCATACAAGAAAGCATGTTTGGTCTACTTACTAAGCTGGCATGCTTCCCATAATTTATGCATACCATCAACCTTAAACATTGGCAAACTTGCAACAATATTTTGGGCCTACTATCTATTCACATGACCAATACGCTTGTGCCATATATCAATATCTGCAATGACCCATGTTTAAATATGGTTACCTTTACCTCAGGCATGTTCACATCTAAACTAAATATCCTACCATTTACCTCAGGCTACAATGGCACATGTCCCATGTGCAAACAAGACTGCCTTTACCTCTCAGGCATATTCACATCTAAAGTAAATATCCTGACATTTCTCTTACCCTTTGCAACAACCAAGCAACACTAATTTTTGAAGTCTTCCACAAAACATCTTGAAGGATTAAACCTCACATGTAAGCCCTTCTCAACTATCTGTTCAACAAAAAATCCAGGTTCTTTGTAAGTTACTTTGGTGTAACTTTCCACTTTTAATATCATTCTGCTTTTTATAGCAATCCTTTGCCATGTGCCATGGTTTGCTACAGTAATAACACTCTATGCTATTTGCACTCTAATTTCTCTACTCCTCCTATCTCTAGAGTGGTCTTTGCCATGTGCCATGGTTTGCTACAGTAATAACACTCTATGCTATTTGCACTCTAATTTCTCTGCTCCTCCTATCTCTAGAGTGGTCTTTTCCACCTATATCTACATATAAATCTTGTTGTTGTTGATTCCCATGATTTCTATTTCCAAAATAGCCTCCACCTGAGCCTCTAGATGATGGTCTACCTATATCTAAGTAGAAGGCCTGTAGCTTCCTACTCACAATCTGATAGAATAATAGACATCTTTACTTGCAGCAACTAACCGAATAGTGCTTGTGTGGGGACCGGAATTGAAGAACTCACGAATGAGACGGACATCATCTTTCTTGTTGAAACTTGGGAGCATGAGACCCAATGCATAAAAAAGCTTTTGCACTTGCAACAAATCTACAACCTTCTATAGTAGTACTATAAACTTGTTACAATCCCATTGTATGTGAACCAGTCACATACACATACATCTGCCCAACACCTACAACACGTAGATTCTTTGCATACACTGCCCTGTAACCAAATTTTTGCCGTAACTTTGCACCAAACCAGAAATTGGGCATATACAATGAAAATCCATAATCAAATCGACACTTCACATAGTGCCTGCAAAAAACTTGCAGAGCTAAAATGGGACTCGAATCACGTCGAAACGAGCCAAAACACAATTCACTGAACATAATATGGTCTTCTTCCTTCACCCACGAGGATGCTTCAATCTGAGACAATGGGTTCTCTGTCTGCCTGTAGCTCTCACAGTTACTGAGGTGTTGCTCAAAAATCAAAGAGAGAAAGAGATGGAAAAACCCTTGCTGCGCCCATGTAGTACTGCTTCCTTGCTTACCTTGTTTTCTTGGCTCTTTCTTGCCTCCTTAGCTCTCACACGAACCGAAGCTCTGATGCCATAAATACAATGCAGGGGAGAGGGAGAGCTTGAGTTCCTTACAAAGCAAACACACACACACACACACACACACACAAGAGAGAGCAAGACACAAGAGAAAGATGGATGGCTGAATTTTCTTCTATCTTCTTCTCTTCTCTACAACTATTAACATAAAGAAATAAGATTACATACTATGAGGGAAATTACTCTTCTACTATAACATACAATGGTCATTCCATAGTGTGAATCTAACTACATGAACTTGTACTATAACTAACTCTAATACTCCAAAGTGGCTTTCACATAGCCTATTGTCCACTAGTGGCATATCACCCATAATATCACCACCCATGCCAGTGGCATAAGTGTGGAAGCTATCACCCAGGTGGGTCATCATCAATGTCCGCCCGTAGCACTAGTTGAGCTCAATATCTCAAAAAAGGGCCAAAAGCTTAGCCATTCCTAAAAACTGCTTCAAGTCATCCATGAGAAGAATATCACACTCAAAGTTGAACTCAAGAAAGCCACACGTGAAATCCAATGGCTTTTAACATGAGCATGTGGTAGCCGACACCACATAGGAGAAGCTAGCCAACACTCACCAATAGGACATGGATACCCTCCAACTCCAATACCAAGCCCTCGAGATTACAAAAGCCCAAACACATGAAGTCAAAAGAGACCAGCTCCTAGATGATCTCAAGCAAGCAAAAGCCAAAGGCCCAAACGGTCGCAGGACTAACCAATTTGCCAAGGAGTGTGATGTTGCCCTCAACACATGAAGACACCAAATACCTGTATTGCATCTAGTCTTCACAAGACTCTATGATAAGGAATCTCATGTTATTATAATTGTTTTTTCATTTAATTTAATTCAAGTTCAATGTGTGTGTGTGTGTGTGTGTGTGTGTGTGTGTGTGTGTGTGAGAGAGAGAGAGAGAGAGAGAGAGAGAGAGAATGTGGCTCATGTTTATCTAGAATTAAGTATATAACCAGATACTTTGTTTTACAAAGTAATTTTACATTCAAATTTCATCTCACGCTATGATTTTTTTTTCGACCATCCATAATGTGAAGTACCATAAATTCGATCACAACCTCAATTGATTTCATGAATGAAAATTTTAAGCCATGTTATTACTAAGGTTCAATAACCCTACTATAACGAATGTTAACATCACCGCCACTCATGAAAGTGGTGCTTGGTTTTTTTTTAATGTTGCTTTATTTATAGGCAACAATTCAAAACACAAACAAAAGCCATATACGTATTACATATTCACAATATACAAGTAAAAACCAACAAATTTGTGTAGCTTACTGATCTATGAGAGTGCACTAACTTTAGCTTATTGGTGAGGGTTTGAAACCCATTCCTTTATTTAGGGTGGATTCCTTTGCATAAAAGGTGGGCAACTAGATTAAGGTATACCTTTAGAAATTAATCCTCCTAACTTTTGTAAACAGAGGGCAACTTGACTAGGGTTTACTTTTACAAATTCATCGCCCTTGCTTGCTCATCAAATTAGTAGAGTAAAAACCATGGCCCTCCCAACCCCCCCCCCTTTTTTTTTAGAGGATACTACTCTCTTCTATTTAAAGAGAATTGCTCATCAAATCAATGAATCTTCTAGGAGAAAGGTGCCCCAAGTGGGCTTTTTTGAATTGCTCGATTTAGCACAATTTGTAAGACACGCAAATGCTCTTTAAAAGGTTCTGCTTAATAGAAGTAATGTCACTTTGTGAGAGAAAATTCTAATAAAATGACTGTGGACTTAACTTCTTTATTGAGCTTTTCAAGTTCAATAGAAAAATAACGTTGTAGTAAACCTTTTGTCTAGGTTCTCCCACATACAAACTTCTTTTCAACAAATTCTAAAACCTTGGACTAAGAGTATCAAAAGTCTTAAAAATCATACCCAGTTTTTTAATCCGGATTACATCTTACTCCATCCTACGGATATAACAAAGCATGCAAATTGTCAATCCACAAACAAATTGTCATCAGAAAGTCCTATTATTTCAAAAAACCCAGCTCAAGTTACCATGTCACTTGTGGTGCTGTAGCTTTTGCAAAAAGAAAAAAAAAAGCTCCAGCCATGTCTTCAATGCCAAGAAGTTTATGTGAAAACAAGCCAAACTACAATAATTTACTCCAATTTCTCATTAATTTCAACTACTTTCTTGACAACCACTACATTGGCAACAAGACAACTGGTGGATGTATATGTTCAGATCGGAAGAACTCATCATTCACCCCATTTCTCAGACCTTTCCTCCCGAGGTAGGGTTGTAACTTCAAATACAGAAATCACAAAATTGATTAGTAAAAGTCTAAATCACAAGATGCTTGTTTTGGTTGTCTGTAGTCCACTGTATATCCGTGAAGCTACTTTTCCTGTAGTGTCCTCTACCCACAGATACAGGAAGCAGAAGGTAAGCAACTAGTTTGAAATTAGCCATCCTGATGGATGAGTATGAAATCCAAGCATTTTTTGGTCAAGGAAGTGGGATCTTTATACAGTCACTTTAAGTTAACCGATTACCTACTTCTTTTCCACTCATTTGAAGAAGCATGTAAGTTCGATAAAGATTGCACAAAATAGAAGCTACACAATGTTGGAAACACACAAGCTCTGGGATTCCAGATGGATTTAGGGGTAGAGAAAATTTAATTCCCAAATGGGATGCCTCTCTTACACTTTCCTTCTCATCCCATTTGGCTAAGCTAACACAAATAGTGCAAGGTGTGACAGCATAATGACGAGGAAAATCCAAGTCACAGCAGCAACATGCAGTCACAAAAACAAGCAAAGTAAGTTGTGTAGCACCGATCAGTATATTTGCGGCCTCCCTTGAATCATGGGTGTACATGCACTATACAGAGCTGGTGAAAATATAAGTTTCTTTGTGGATATCATCCATATGGATGACAATCGGTCATAAAGGTAGACACATTGTCCTTGGGGATGTAAAGAATGGTGTACAAACAGTAGCCAAAAACTGGGCTATGCATGTATGGACCTACAATTGCTCATTATGTCTCGTTGAGTCTCCCCAAAAAGAAAACCACCACCACCAGATCATACACTGGGCCTCTTACTGCCATGTTCTAGACCATCCAGTAAACCTCAATCGTGTAGTTTGCTGGCCTAACTTTGACAATTCCCTCCCTCTTCCCATTGATTTGAGAAAAAAGGAATAGCAATAAGAACCACAAGCTTGTACATCCTCGTGCGGCTCACCCATACGTGATTTCAAACTGTGAATTACAAGGTGCGTTCTCATCACATAAATCTTGTTCTACAATAATTGAGGCGGTTCATACCAACATAAACTTCATCAAAAGAGAAAATAATCATGTTAGTGGATCTACTTGTTAGAAAATGGCAGTGTTGTGTTGGCTGCTTATCCTGAAGTCCATTGTGAAGATGGCACAGTGGCAAAGCTTTATCTCAGGGTTAGCCAGTGAAACAGCAGTTCATTATTTATCAACTTGTGCTGAAGCCACAATTACATAATACACTCAACCGTAGCTTCATTTCTGAGAAACTAGTGTACAAGTGCAACTTAACTTTCAAGTATGCCATAAATATAACCTGATACTGGTAGCCCATTCATCTGTCATCAAAAGCATACCAGGCTGGAGCCATGCATTTGCCTAAAGCATGAACGATTCATAACTTGAATCATGTATCTTACACTGGCCAAAAACAAATCAACAAGTTGACTTTGAAATACAGATGCCACCTCAAAGTGGTCAAAACTGGAAGTGCTGCAGCTGCATGCGTCTCTTCATCACTTTGGGCAGTAAAGAACTATCTGCTGAATCCAAGACAACATTCCCTTCATACATTCTTGCTGATGATGCCTGTCTCTCTCTGTCATATGATGCTGTGAAAGGTGCTTATTTCCATGACTCCAATACTACCCTTTTGATTTCCTTGTCTCAATCATAGAAGTCGCACACATGGGGCCATGGTCCACTATGCAGCCTGTGCCTTCTGTCGCACGTAAGGCTCGAAAAGTGCAACACATGGGTTGGCATCATGACGCATGATTCTGGCAGCTCGTTGAAACTCATCACGTAAAACACGTATGCTATGTTTGTCAACCACACGCCCCAAATCATGTGAAACTTCAAATGGATCTTCAATGCATATCAGGTGCCGTTCATTACCAATACGTCGGGTCCAGTCCTTCTCAACTTTACTGAAGCGCAACCCATTAAAAAGTCATCAAGTGACAAACACAAGGAAACCCTCTTAAGTTAGAAAAAAGGTCTCTGAAGAGAGAAATAAGATCTAAGCTTTGTCACGGATGGCTTGAGAAGTTCACCTTAGAAATTTCCCAGTTCTGATAGAAATCACCGTGCGACTGTAATCATGCCTAAAAGCCCAGTACTCAAAAAATACTGTTACCAAATCAGCTAGAGTCTCTTTGTTTTTCTGGCCAAAACCCTTCAGCCTCTCGACCCGATCAAAATATTCACACTTTATGTCACCCACCGTCACACGATAAGTGGGCTCCATTTCCTGCCACAACAGAGCAGCTAACCATGAGACCATGTCCAAATAATGATGGTTCCACACAGTTTCCTAAAGAAACATTAAAAAATATCAATAAGAGCAGCAAAGCCAATGTTGGCATATGCCACATCAGCATGTCCAATAAAGACACCACATCAATAGCCAAATTCTTCAGCATGTCCGTGCCACTTCACAGAGCCAGTATATGCCATGTCAATGTGCATGTTATGTGGCATTGAGTGGCACAAATGATTGAACGGACCCGGGCACCAGTTGCACAGAAAAGTCAGTCATAGTCGCCTGTAGAGGGGTCTGCCAGTCGGGAGAGGACAAACGGGGGGGGGGGGGCGCGGGGCGAAGGTACTCTGATCTTTAGCGTGAATCCCATCAGCGAGACCCTTGTCCTGTGTCTCTGGGGAGAGTCTGTTGAAGCTAACCAACACTTCCGAAAACTGAGCAGGGGACTGCTGCACGAGGGGACCTCAGGCAAGCAACTGGAAGAGGGCTGGCTTGAGGTGACCACCCCAACCTCGGATCAAACTGGCTGCAAATCGGTCCTCGAAAGAGAGCTGTGGCTGCAAGCTCGAGCCTCTGTGAATATCAACCGCACACTCGGGGTTCAGGGGCCACCAAGAGACGAAGTACGGGCCGAGATCCGTGTGAATAGAAAGCCTTCCAGGACTCACCCCTTGGCCAAAGACCTCGAACGATCAGCTTGCCCAACACGGCTCTGCTCTGAATTGCTGGATCAATGATGCCTAGCCTGCCACAATGACGAGGCTGGATGATCACCCTCCAGGCCACCTTGTCCCTCACAGGACAACCGTATGTCTCTGCCCAGAGAAAATTCGAGATCAGCTGCTGAACCTGTCCAAGACACTCCCGGCAGAATGCCCAGCATGAAGTAATGTACCACATTGTGACCACGAGCACCTGGTTGGCCTCCACCACTAATCGCCTCCGCGACAAACAGGAAGAGGAAAGGGGTCAGGGGGCATCCCTATTTAACTGATCTTGAAATCGGAAACCTGTCCCCTTTGGCCCTTGGATGTGGACCTGACTGTGGGCGCCGGAATAAAACGATGAGACTCCTCTAATCCAGCCGGCCGGGAATCCCATCCGAAGCATGGTGCCCTCAAGAAAAGCACTCCCAAAAAATAAAGATGTTATCCAATGCGCTCCTATCCTGAATAAACCCGGTCTGTGTGCCATGGATCAAGTCGGGAAGGTGAAGGCGGCGAATGGCTTTGGAAAGGATTTTGTAGCCGCTTCCAAGGAAGGTGATAGCGCGCCCCTGTCATACCACCAAACAATCACCTCCCTCCTTGAGAATCAGATGAATAAGTCCCTCCGAAAGTCGCTCCGGCATATGGCCAGGGACCATGATCTCGTTGAAGGTGGCCTAGAAACCACCTTCCATAAGATTTCAGTGAAGAAAAAACGGAGACAACCAGGCTAAACTCACAAGGGATCCGTCTCTCCAATGGTGGGGGCCTAACTGCTCAAAATCTTATCTAGGTCCAGATGCCATAGTTCTGCATCGTGAATAACAAGAGTGTGGGCAGCCACTGTATGTGCATCATATGGACAATTGTTATAGTTGTCCAGCTTATACAAGCCATTGCATCATGTTCTAGAAGTGACTATAGCATAACTCCTTGAAGGGTCCATGACTAAACACATCTTATCTGCAAATTCAACCACCAAACCTTGATCGGTTATGGCCGAGACAGAGAGCAGATTTTTCTTTATCCCTGAAACATACAATACATTTGTCATGCATACATTTGCACCATTGGCTACAACAAGCATGACCTTGGCTATCCCTTTCACTAGATAAGTAGCATGATCTACACATGATACAGTGTGGCAATCACAAGCATAAACCAAGTGCTGAACTGCATCTATGCACAAAGTGAGATGGCTCGAAGCACCACTATCAAAATACCAAATTACATCCTTACAATGGGATGCAATCAAAGACATATCCCTTTCACTAGATAAGTAGCATGATCTGCACATGATACAGTGTGGCCATCACAAGCATAAACCAAGTGCTGAACTGCATCTATGCACGAAGTGAGATGGCTCGAAGCACCACTATCAAAATACCAAATTACATCCTTACAGTGGGATGCAATCATGGGATGCAATCAAAGACATATCCTGTTCTGTGGCACTTGGTGTGTCACTATTGCATGTGACCAAAAATGTCTCACTCCTCATGGACTCATTAGCACATTGCTTTGCTTTGTCATTAGAAGTGTCCGCTACTTCATTACCAGCATCTTTCTTCTTCTCTATATTCATTTATGTAGTAGCCCGGCTTATGACAGTAGTAACATCTGCCCTTCTTTTTGGGCTTGCTGGCACTCCTTTTTCAGATGTACCACCTCTAGAAGATAGCTATCCATGACTGGCCTTATTGGACCGGTGTCCTCCATGCTTAAAGCTCTTTGCTTTCCCCTTGTCCTTGTGTGAGGACTTCTCAGCCTATTAGTGATTTATAAGACATGATTAAAAGACATAACATTGAAAGTAAGATGCTTGTTGTTGCATTGAGACACAAGGCCTTGTTAAATAGGGCCTGAAGAGGTACAAATGAAGAGGCACATCCCTAATGAAAGGGTGTGACTCTTGAATGAATAGTTATGTCCTTTGGACGTAGAGATGTGTCCTTTGATCAATAGATGTTTCTTTGAATAGACATGTGTCTCTTTGAATAGACATGTCCTTTGATCAATAGATGTGTCTCTTTGAATAGACATGTCTGTTGATGATGAACCATGTGACGAGGTGTGACCCTTAGTTGGTGTCCCTTCAATGATTAAGAGTAATTAAGAATAATTCAAAGAGATTAAGAGAGAATAAGTCACAATCATGACATTCCCTCCCGCTTAAAATAAGACTCCGATTAAATAACAGACTTCTGATGTTGCTGGAGATCTTCGTCATTAGGCCATTCATGCTTGTGGTGAAGCTTGCACTAAGAAAAAAAAAATTTTAATTCCTCTATTGTCTTGTTGTCATGCTTTATATGTTAAATCCCAAGCTGTAGCATCGTTCTTTAATGTCTTCTTCTTTGTCCGCTTCCAAATGTTGGACTTGAAGTTGACTTGGCTATGTTGCAGTGTAGAAGAATTTAAAGGTTCAACCATGAAGTCTCTCGATGATACTTGACTAGTATTTGTTGAAGTGTTGATCTTGAAAGTAGTAAAGTACTCATCCAATTTGTTAGAAGAATGTGTGAAATTCTCTATAATGTTGAAAACATTATCCTCTTGATTGATATCAACTGTGTTATCCCATGTGGGTAAGATTGAAACGAGTGTTATATCCGCGTTGGTAGTCTCTGTCTTCAAAGAAATCCATCATTGGTGACTCATCATGTTGAGATAAAGAATCCAAGGACTTTTCAATATCATCTTACTGTTCTTCTAAAGTCATGCTGGAAGAATCCTCGATATTGTCATCAACTCACTCAATAAAGTTTGCAATAGATATGTCTAGGTTAGGACCAACATGAAGTGCATGAGCTACTACATGTTTTCCTTTACCGAAGCAATCTTTTGAAGTCGAAGGTTCCATATTGCGGTTTTGAGCAGCACTGGGTCATTCAGGACATTCAAACCATCTATGGTTGCCATTACAATTTATGCACAATCCTGTCTTTTGTTGTTCACAAGAAGATGAAGCTATTGCAAGACGGCAAGTGCGAGATTGGTCATATCCAGAGTCCTATTGTAGAGACCAGAGGGTGTAGAGAAGAGTGTGTCGGTGAGAATGTGTGAGGATTCGAGCAGGTTTGAGCACCACACAGAGAAGAGAAGAAGAAGTCGACTCCCTGCAGATTTCAACGTGAGTATGTTTCTCACTTACTCACTACTTTAGTTTTATTAAAACTTAGGGTACACATGTGTCCGGGCGTCCCCGGCCGGACACAGGCCAATTTGTGTGTGTGTGTTTATATGTACACACTTAACATATGTGACAAGGGGCTCAGCAAGAGCTTTACCCCCAACAACCTCCCACTTAAAGATCTTGTTGAGCGATCTTGTAGAAGTGTGTGTGTGAATCATCTGACTCCCACCAAATCAAGGCAATGCTCATGCGATGACTTGGCGAGGCTCTTTGTCAATACATCTAAGGGATTTTCTTGCGTTTTGATCTTAGTCAATGTGACTAGACCATCGTCTATCACTTGTTTGTTGATAAAGTGATAGCGCACATCAATGTGCTTTGTACGCGCATGGAACATGGCATTCTTAGCCAGATGAATGGCACTCTGGCTATCACAATAGATGACTGGCATGTGCTGCTGCAATCCCAACTCAGTGACTAGTCTGCCAAGCCAAATGGCCTCTTTCGAGGCCTCTGTGGCTCAAATATATTCAGCCTCAGTAGTGGATAGTGCAACTATCCTTTGTAGCCTGGAACACCATGAAATTGCACCACCAGCCAATGTAAACACATACCCACTTGTGGACTTGCGAGTATCAATATCACCTGCCATGTCTGCATCACAATACCCCTCTAGATGCATGGACCCTTCACCAAAGCATAAGCATTTATCCACTGTACCCTTCAAGTAGCGTAAGATGTATTTCACTGCTTCCCAATGTGACTTGCCTGGATTTGCCGTGTATCTGCTTACAACTCCCACTGCATAAGCAATGTCCATACGAGTCGTGATCATAGCATACATCAATGAACCACAAGCTGAAGCATACGGTACATCCCGCATAGCATTAATGCTTGCATCATCTTTTGGGCTGTCTCTCTTGCTAAGCTTAACATGAGGAGGCAATGGCACTCCATATGGCTTAGCATTAGACATATTGAACCTATCAAGTACCTTTTTAATGTACTTCTCTTGAGACAAGAAGAGAAGCTTTCTCTTTCTATCCCTTTTGATACGCATGCCCAGGATGTGCTCGGCATTGCCTAAGTCTTTCATAGAAAAGACTGAATTCAGCTGTGTCTTTAGTTGTTTCAGAGCTTCAATGCTCTTTGCGGCAAGTAACATATCATCCACATAAAGTACCAAGATAATGAGACTGTCATCATCAGCCCTCTTGGTATACAAGCAGTGATCACTATCACTTCGTTGAAAACCTTGTGAGAGCATAAAGGCATCAAACTTTTTGTACCATTGTCTGGGTGCTTGTTTCAAGCCATAGAGACTCCTTTTAAGTTTGCATACAAGATGTTCTTTCCCAGACTGTACAAAGCCTTCTGGCTGTTTCATATACGGCTCTTCCTCTATATCACCATGCAAGAAAGCAGTTTTGACGTCCATTTGATCTAGCTCAAGATCCAATGAAGCCACCAAGGCAAGTAAGACTCTTATAGTAGTCATTTTCACAACAGGAGAGAACACTTCCTGGAAGTCAATGCCCTCTTCCTGCTTGTACCCTTTTGCTACAAGTCTTGCCTTGTACTTGGGTTTTCCATCAACACACTTGACTTTATAAACCCATTTGTTTGGAATTGCCTTCTTACCCTTAGGCAAGCAAACCAAATCCCAAGTGTCATTTTGTAACAATGACTTCATTTCCTCTTGCATGGCAAGCTCCCACTGTTTCTGTTTATCACATGATTGGGCTTCCTTATACGAAAAAGGCTCACCCTCATCTGACAGCATAATGTAATCAAGAGAAGGCGTAAACCTTTGAGGAGCCCTTCTAACACGTGTGGACCGCCTCACCCAATGATCTACATTGACAGGCATAGGATCCACATCAGGTGGAATGTTTTCCAAAGCATCATGGGGCTGATTTTCCCCATTTTCAGCCAGCTGTCCATCATTTGCAGGTGGATTTTCAGCCCCCTGCCTGTTGCCATACATGTCTATTGGCTGTCCATTATCTTCTGGCTCAAAGACAACAGGCTCTTCATCAGCCATTTGCTGATTTTCAGTGGCATTTGTTGCATTGGCCTTTGAATGCTTCAAGGGATTTTATGTCCAATTCCTTGGAATGATTTGCTTGAAGTAAACGATAGAGGACTTTAAGTGCAACGTCATCTACCTCTGCTGGTATGTCGTCGCGAATTGAAGCTGGTGTGGCGACTGAAGCGAGCGAGCTGGTTCGTTGGGAGAATCCTCGTTGAAGTTGTCACATCTGTGTCGTGAGCGTTGCCAATGTCGATTGGAGTTGAGCTTGCATAGCCTCCATTTGGGTTTGCATGTTCTGTTGCCATGGGGAGAGAGCTGGTGCATCTTCCAGAATCTGTTCTTCTTCTATGGTGATTGGGTTGGTAGTGTTGGTCCGCTGCTGGAGCTCCCAAAGACGCCATTGTGTCCTAGTAAGAACCATCTCTAGGAGGGCGACGTTGGGCCATGCTGGAATATGGTTGTGGCGAGACTATCAAAGGAGCCGCTAACGACCACCCAATGTATCGAGGACGATCAAAAGGGGTGGTTAAGGGGCTAGAACTGCCAGCAAGTGGCGAGGAGTATAGGTTGGTGACGACGATCGAAAACTAAATGCGAGGGGAGCCTGCTTTGGGTATATACTGATCTCGTGGAATATAAGAGATGCCTCTGGGATGGCAAGGCCAAGATAAGGATGGCGTTCCAAGAGAAAGGTACAATGGGGTAAATCTTGTTCCAAGGTATGAATGGCGTTCCAAGAGAAAGGTACAATGGGATAAATCCTGTTCCGAGGTATGAACCCCGAATATCCACACGTCATATTCTCGATCACGACAAGTGGGTGTGGCAGCTCGCTATCTAAATGCGGAAAGGTGTCGGGAAAACAAGAACAGGTGCAGAAGCAGGGGAGGGTGCCCGAGGAGGAGTGTCCTGAAGATAGCTCTAGTCATAAGTCTCCTCGGCCACAAGCCATCTCAAAACGAAGATGTTATTGCAAGATGGTGAGATGCGTCCAGCGAATGCAGGTAGGTGTCTTCAACCCATAAAAAAGTAATGTTGCTGCCCGAGGTGTGTTGTGTTACACGTTTCTAAGATAAATCAAGACCACATTGTTGTGTGTGTTGTGCCATTATATTGCTCTATGGGAATTTTTCATGCACAAAATGCTTGAAACGAACATACCTAAAAATTCTGCAGAAAGGAGAAGACCAAGGCTGTCATATTGTAGAAGGAGGTGTTATCATTCTGCTCAGCCTACCTTGGCAACGCTAGTGTGGCGAGAACCACCCCCGCCCGACACTCGGCCCATTCTTGGGCTTACGTGGCAAGGGGTGCCATTTCAGCTTCTTCGTCACGTTTGTCACTGACCCAGTTCTTCCGTCTTGTCGTTGTGCCCAGTTCTTCCACGCTATTGCCATCCACCGTTATGAGCTGTCGTCTCAACTATCATGATGTCGCCTCAGGTTCCTCGTTGACCTGCACCCAATGACCTCGCCGACCCAACAACTGCTCTCTTTGTCCATCAGAGACTGCGCAACACACTTCTTTGAGCTCTTTGAGTAGCTCCCCTCTGAGGTGGTGAAAGCAAAGAACAAACAAGAGCAAATCTATCAAGCAATCGTGGTGGTAATAGGGCATTTTCAGCCAAGGTGTCATGATTGTGACTTAATCTCTTAATTATTCTTAATTACTCTTAATAATTGAAGGGACCCAGTGAACGGTTACACCTCGTCACGTGGGTCATCACCAAAGGACACGTCTATTCAAAGAGGCACATCTCTACATCCAAAGGACATAACTATTCATTCAAGAGTCCCACCCTTTCATCAGTGATGTGCCTCTTCATTTGTACCTCTTCAGGCCCTATTTAACAAGGCCTTGTGTCTCAATGCAACAATACACAGCTTTCTACTTTAAGCATCTTACTTTCTGTGTTCTGTCTTTTAATCATGTCTTATAAATCACTAATAGGCAAAGAAGTCCTCACAATGGTATCAGAGCAAACAAACTCTACCCTGTAGGATGCCCACAACCAAACCCTAACCCTAAAAATAAAAAACCCCAACCCTAAAAATCAGCCAGCCTTAACTCTAAAATTAGCCTTAGCAAGGTTTGTATGGAAGAGCATGAAAGAATGCTCTGTTCAATTTTGGCCCTTTTGTCCAATTTTGCTTGATTTATGAAATTCCCCAATTTTCTACAACACAAAAAAAAAAAAAAAAATTGATGGCAAGCTGTAGCCTCACCGGGGTACTCATAGCATAGAATTGGGTCTTCTCCCACCTTTGCGTTGGTGATGGTGGCTCTCCAAGGATGAATTGACACCTTCGCCTCCCTCCTTTCGAAAAGCCACGACTCCTTAAGTTTTTTTTTCCATTTTAAAAAAAAAAGGGGTGTTACACCTTATATACCTTACATTGGCTTTAATCAAAGCCACGTGGCAAGCCCAACCTCCCCAGCTAGTGTGCGTACCACCAACAAAAAAAAAGAATCGGCGCCCAATGCCCGCTATACTGTTAATGGCCAGCCCCTAAACAACAAACCAAAGAGCATAAAGGTAAAGTTTGATATTTTTGTAAATAACCTCTTAAGAGCTTCCAGCCCGGGGTTATGTGTGTTTTGTTAGCCCTTCGATGTAACACTTTGATTTTTCTTACCTTGAGGTATCCTTGAGGTGTTCTTTTAGCCCTTAAATGTAAAGCAATGATGTATCTTACCTTGAGGTCTGTGCCCTTGAGGTGTTTCTTTAATAGAAAATGATCTTCTTTTGTGGAAGAAAAAAAAAACAAACCAAAGAGCAAAAAAAAAAAAGCGAATCAGCCAGCCTCACATGCAGCCCACAAACACATTTAAAAAAAACGCAAATGCTGCTGCTCTGCAACGCATGAATCAGCCTCACGAAGCTGGGCTAGAAATCTGCAGCACACAGCCACAAGGCAGCAACTCGCGTGCAGTTCGACGGGTAGCTCCAGGAGAAACAAGCTCTAATACCAAATATTAGAAAGCCACAGCCACATAGAGAGAGACTTAGGGTTTCAATTGACAACCACACAGAGATGGAGATTACACAGTACACAAATGTTGAGAGTGAGAATCAGTGGAGGTGACAGAGTCAACCTTCCACATATATCCATCCAGGCCATCGAGGGTACCCACACTCCGCCTCTTGAGTCCATCAGGAGCATTTGGCTCAACATCATTCACCCCCTCCATGGATAGTGGGGGAAGCTACAGGAAGGTTCTAACCGCATGCGGAAGCGGCGGGAGGCTTTCTTGAGGCTCTAGAGGCTTGGCCCATTTCTCATAGATAGAGGTGTTGACCCCACTTGGCATCACAGACCACCTCTGTGGTTGTCCCCCCCTCCTTATGAGATAGCCTTCTCCTTGCAGAGCGGCCAGCCGGAGGAGAAGTGTCTCTTCCCCTTGTGATCATTTGATTCCCGCCCTTATATGAGGTGAATTTGTATCTAGCCCTTCGTGGTTGTATCTAGCTCTTTGTGGCTGTCTTTCATTAACTAATAGAAGGATCTTTTTCCCGGAAAAAAAAAGTATGCATTCCTCTTCAATCCCTAGTTCATTGCGCAATTTTGGCAATTGGTGTTTAAAGCCATAAATCTGCTTTGAAGACAATCTAACAATCAACCCATGACATCGGCTTTACACCACCATGCGAACGCTTTATGCTGAAGCATGATCTGTATCTGACTAATACGTTGATCATTAGTGTAACTATGCAAATCAAAAAAAGCATCCCAAGCCAGTTATCAATGCAAACCTGGCCACACTCCTTCCGCTCTCCCAAGAAGGGATCTCGGTGGAAAGACACTTGCATGGGGAGTGTACTAGCTGCAAATTGGGAAGCCCAGGAGTGTATCGCCTGTAACTGTTTCTGCAAATCAAGAACAGTGGAAAACAGCATATTCACAAGGGATGAAAAGGGGAAAGGGGGGGGTCGCTATGGGCCAGCCATTTTATCCTTTCTTGTATATGGATAATATTGTGCTAGTTTCTTCATCAACCGATGGGTTGCAGAAACACACATATTTTCACCTATGGAGAGAAACTTATAACAACATGAGGTGACGGGTGAGAGAGGACAAGGAATTCTCCACGCGACGACTCCTCAAAGTCTAGACCCCAGCTCAATACTTTTCCTAGGATAAGAACTCCAGGCAGATGAGGCACGCCATGTCTGTTTGCATCTTTGTTGCAGACTCAAATATGGCAGCCAGGTCGCATGGAAAAGAATACCGAACTCAGGAAGCAGATAGTTCTGCAAGGCTTAAGAGGAGTGGTGTATTTGAGAAGAAAAATGTCTCTCATCCCTCAAGTGTCATTCCCAAACAAACTCGATCAAAGATTACTTGCCTTATTGTTAGTACTCGACATGGATGGCACGTGATATGCCATCACCAAAGGTCATGTGCATCCTATTATGGCAGTTCCTGTGCTCCAACGTGAGCCATAGATCTTAGCTCTTATGGTTGGGTTGCCAATCTACGCAGTTCATGCTGGGGACAGAAAAAGTTAAGTGACTTGAGAGGAGGTCCTTAATGGTTTGAAATATCCATGCTTAGACTTGTTAAACATGGGAGCAATCCTGTTGAACCACAAAAATTATGTTTGTGCCAAGCATTCCAGTGAGCAACTTCAAAACATAGCTACAGTTGTCCGAGGTCCCATACAAGCTGGATAAGACTTGAAAAATCAGACATTACTAGAGGTGACACAATGAGATTTGCACTTCGAAGGCATCAACATTAGAGCTTTAAAGAGTTGCTTATTAATAGTACCTGAAGACAAGGAAGCACAGCAGGCTTTCGTTGCTGAAGAAAATGGATACACATTAAAACATACCTGCGAAAATGAGGGTAAAATGTCAATGCAAACTTTTTTTTTCCCTAGGGAAAAAGATCGTTCTATTAGTTATATGAAAAAACAGCCAATAGGCAGAATTACAAACACAGAACCTCTAAAAGAGGACAAAACACAAGAGAGGATAGTCCCTTCCATGGCTAGCCGCTCTCGGATGGAACTAAAATTCATGTATATTTAAGTAGAGCCTAAGGTTGTGGTTTCCCTCTCTTATACTATTTGAGTTTCACAAGGGAAATTGGAGAGAGTAATGAAGCTATTCTTTTATGTAGTTAAGATTAAGCATGTATGCATAATGAGTTTTATTACTAAGATGAGAGTTCTTTAATAATATGCGAGAGAAAGCAGGGTGTGTGATGAGTAGGGATTGATTAAATTTGTAAACAAGGAAAATTGGAGAGAGTAAAGAAGTTATACTTTTAAGTAGATAAGATTAAGCATGTATGCATAATGAATTATATTACTCAAATAAGAGTTCTTTAATAACATGCATGAGAATTTACATCAGCAGCATAGCGGCAAGGCACATTTGGCAGGCATCTAGCGCCCCCCCACCCCCCCCTCCAAAACACACACACACACAGCAGAGTCCGTCTGTGCCATGTCGACAGATATCATTCATACCCTCCGCGGCCAGTGGGGGAAGCTAAGGGGGGTGCAAACCACATGCGGAAACTTAGAGAGGCCTTCCTATGCACATGGCAATAGGTGTTAGCACAATCATCCCCAGTTTCTGCCCATATTTGGTGTCCCTTTTGGTCCACTTTTCATGGCCCTTGATTGTGGGCTGGCCACCCCTTTTTTTGTATATTTTTCTGGGATTTTTCCCAGGCTGGATGTATTTTTCCCAGTCGGCCAGCTGCATTGTACCCAGTCAGCCAATTCACCATGTCCAGTCAGCCAGCCCCTCTTACCTATAAATAGGTGGGCTGGCCTCTCACCTTTTCATCTTGCCTAGTCTTTCTTTTGGTCCCTCACTTATGAGTCTCTGCTCAGCACACTCTAGTGCTTATTTGCTTCCGCTCTGTGCACTCATTCATGGTATCATCGCTCCCAGATCAGCGATTCTCTCTGCTGCCCCAGATTGTGCCCTATCTACAGCCCCTTCACCTCTGCGTTATTTTCACAGATTTGCAGCCCTCTGGATGCTGCATTTTTTGGACCGTTGCTGCTGATTGCTTTCCCTTCACTTTGGCTTCATTGCTACAGCCTGAAGTTACTTTCTTATCGACGTTTTTCTCTACTTGGATTCTGGAATCAGTCGGCCTGTATTTTCAGGACTGCAGCCCCTCTTCAGCTGTGTTTTCCTCTCCAGTGGACATTCCCTTTTGCAGAGGGGGTCTTGTGGTGGTTCTGGCTTTGGTGGCAACCTTGGTACTTGTGGTGGTCACTCCTTCCGAGATTGTGCATATTTATGAGATTGAGCCCAAGCTTTTGTGATGGCTGCCCCGACTACACTTCATATGTTCTCTGAGTCTGCAAAGTTGGATGGTTCCAACTACACTTTGTGGAAGGTGAAGGTGAAATCAGCCTTGCGTGGCGTGGATCTCTGGGATTGGCTTGTTACACCTGCCAATGCCACCCCTCCAACCCTTGTTTCCGGTGGTGTGACTCAGGCACAGATTGATATTTGGCAGGCGAATGATCGTCGTGTTTTCTCCTCTCTGATGTTGAATTGTCAGGATTCTGTTCTCTCATGTGCATACAGCAGATGCTACACATGAAGTTTGAAAGGCATTTGCAAATTTCTATGAGATTAAGTCTTCGGGTCAGATTTTGGCGTTGGAAAAGCAGCTTATGAACTTGTCAGTTTCTTCCTTTCCATCTTTATTTGCTTTCATCTCGAAGATGAAAGATCTCCGAGACGAGCTTGCTGTTTGTGGCAAGGATATCTCTATAGAGGATATGGCTATTCGGCTTCTCTCCAAGCTTCCAGAGAGGTTTGATGCTCGTCTTGTTCCAGTTACTTGGGAGGAAGTTCTCCCCTCCATTATACAGATTGAGTCTCGCTTTGAAGAGCGCACTGGCACCTCTGGTGGTTCTGATGGAGCTTTGGCTACACGAGATAAAGGGAGGAATCAACAAAAGAAAGGGACGGCGGGTTCTAACAAGAACTCCAAGGATAACGACAAGGATTAAGACAAAGACAAAAGAAAAACTTCTAAAAACAAGGACATTGAGTGTCATTATTGTGGCAAGAAAGATCATAAATTGCCCCAATGTCACAAGAAGAAGCGGGATGAAGAAGCAAAGAACTCTTCCTCTACAGCAGTGTCTCATACCAAGAAGGATGATGGTATTCTTCTATTAGCACGTACTCGTCGTGTACTTGCTCTTGTGACTTCTCAATCATGGTCGTGGATTGTGGATAGCGGTGCTACTGCTCACATGACATCCCATCGAGATTGGTTCAAGGACTTCACTGCAAGGACAGGCAAGATCACTTTGGGTAATTCTTCTTTCGTACCAGTACATGGACATGGCACCATCCCCATCTTCCGCTCCTCCGAGGACAAGAGGTACTTCTCTAACGTTATGTACATTCCAAATTTGGCATTTAACCTTTTGTCAGTGAGTGCTCGTACAGCTCAGGGTGCGGAGGTGATCTTCTCTCGTTATGAGATTACCATTCGTGATAAGGAGACTGGTAGCATCTTGGCTCAGGGAGTCCAAGATAGTGGTCTGTACATGATGATGACTCTCCTCCTCCTCCAACGAGTTCGAGCAGATCTGTGCCTGGATGGTATTTTCAGACAGTTCGTGATTCTGGGTTACGTGAGCTTCCTTCTGCTCCTCTGCCTAGTTCTCTCAAGCGATCTTCCATAGTTTCTAGGAAACAAATTCATGAGAGCAACATGTTTGTTAACTATGCTCTTATGTCCTCTATCATTCATGGTCCTTCTGATCCCACTTCTATGGACGAGGCTCTTTCACATGAGCCTTGGCGTCGTGCTATGCAGGCAGAGCTGGATGCTATTGAACGGAATGGCACTTGGATTTTCGTGCCTAGGCCACTGCAACGTAAGGTGATTGGTGTGCGCTGGATCTTCAAATCGAAGTTCCAAGCTGATGGCAACTTGGACAAGCACAAGGCAGGTTGGTTGCCAATGGGTTATGCTCAATACCCTGGAGTCGACTTCGATGAGACCTTCGCTCTGATAGCCCGGATGACTACCATTCGCACCTTCACTATCATAGATGGCCCGTATTCGAGATAGACATCAAGTCGGATTTCCTGAATGGAGAGCTTACACAAGAGGTTTATGTTGATCAGCCGCCGGGATTTGTTGTTCTCGACAAATAGGATCAGGTGTACCGGCTAAAGAAAGCTTTATATGGTCTAAAGCAGGCTCCGCGAGCTTGGTACCAGCAGATTGATGAGTTCTTTCAGAAGCTTGGCCTATGCTGTTCTCATGCAGATTCGAACCTTTATATCCTCCTTGAGAGGGGGGTTGATTGTTATCATTGTGGTCTATGTTGATGACCTCATCTTTACAAGTTCTTATTCGGTGAGGATCCGTTCAGTCATGGATGCTTTGGAGACAGTTTGAGATGATGGATCTTGGCCTCTTGCATTATTTTCTTAGCTTTGAGATTTGGCAGACCCCGAAGGGAATTTTCTTCTCTCGACAGAAGTACACACAGGAGATACTTGACAGATTTCAGACGATTGGATGCAAACCAATATCTTCTCCTATGGATACTAGTGAGAAGCTTTCTCTTCTTGATGCTTCTCCAGGGATTGATCAGGGAGAGTATCGGGTTCTCGTCGGTTGTTTGGTTTGGTTGACCTACTCTCGATTGGACGTGTGTTTCACAGTTAGCTTATTGAGTTTTTTCTCATCCAAACCCCATCAGCAGCATTGGCGGTGTGCTCTCAGAGTTCTTCGGTACTTGCGTGGCACTCCGGAGTTTGGCATCTTCTATGGCCAAGGATGCACTCTTCTTGGATGGTCTGATTCAGATTGGGCTAGAGATCCAGACACTCGACGTTCAACCACTGGTTGTGTTTTTTGACTTGGGACTAGAGCCATTTCATGGAGCAGTAAAAAGCAACCTACTATGGCGCTTTCCTCTACAGAGGCAGAGTATCGTGCGGTTTGTTATGCTGCATGTGAGGCGATTTGGTTGCGGAGATTATTGGAGGAGCTTGGTTATCCTCCTACCAGATCTACTCTTCTTTGGTGTGACAATCGGAGTTGCATTGCCATCGCCAAGAACCCTGTGTTTCATGCTCGTACGAAACACATTGAGATACAGTATCACTATGTTCGTGAACCTGTTCTTGCTGGAGATTTGCGTTTAGAGTATTGTCCTTCAGCGGGGAATGGAGCAGATTTGTTCACCAAGCCAGTTTCTAAGGCTTCCTTGGCTCCTCGTCTTCGGCTTCTCGGAGTATGTTCAACATCTGGTGCTGAGACGGGGTGTTAGTGTCAGAATATGCAGCGGAGATGAAGACAAAATCTGAGAACACAAGAGCAAATGCAGAAAATAGACAGCAATGGAGAGAGAGGCGTGTAACTCTACTCTGTATACACAAGAAGAATCCCGAATACAAGACTACAATGGCAAGGGGCTATGGGGCCATTTTATATGGCCCCAAACAAGCAGTCGGCCTGTAAAAAGGCAGCCAACAGGGACTGAAAACTCCACGACCAACAAAGTGCACCAGTCGTCAGCTGTATCAAGTCGGCCAGCAACTATGAGAGGTCGTGGACCTGAAGAATCAGTCGGCCAACTCACCGCCTTTTGAGGACGCTAATATATCATTTCATTTTTCATCTCTCTCTCTCTCTCTCTCTCTCTCTCTCTCTCTCTCTCTCTCTCTCTCTCTCTCTCTCTCTCTCTCTCTCTCTATTTTTTGCACATCATCTTGAATATTGTGCGTTATATTCGTCATTGATTGCTGAATTCGAGAATTGAAGTTACCGATTCTTCCACGAAGCTTAGGCATGTTACATTCAGATGGATGTTAAATCTCCTTTTCCGAATGGAGATTTAGAGGAGGAGGTATATGTTGAGCAACCTCCAAAATTTGAGATTCAGGCACACACAGATCATGTTTATTTATTGCAGAAGGCTCTATATAGTCTCAAACAGGCACCCCATGCTTGGTATCAAAAGATTGATGCCTTCTTGATTTCACTTGGCTTTGAGAGAGCTTATCCAGATTCAAACCTTTATGTCTTTCTCTCTAATGATGATATTTGCATCATTGTGCTATATGTGGATGATCTCATTCTTACAGGATTTGCTTCTCAGTTGGTCACTCATGTTCAGTCTCAGCTTTCACAACAGTTTGAGATGACTGATCTTGGATTACTTCATTACTTTCTTGGTCTTAAAGTATGGCACCGCGATGATTTCATTTTTATTTCTAAGGAGAAGTATGTGCGCGAATTGCTTTCTCTTTATGGTTTGACATATTGTACTCCGCTCTCTTGTCCCATGGATCCTACTTCCAAGCTTTCAAAGGAAGATGATTCTCCTTTGGCTGATTCTACTGAGTACCGGCAGTTGGTTGGTTCATTGCTCTACCTCAACAACACTCGTCCAGATATCTCTTATGCCTTGAGTATTCTCAATCAGTTCTACTCTGCGGCTCGACGGTCTCACTGGCAAGCTGCTTTGCAGGTTCTTCGATATCTTCGTGGCAAATCCAGTTATGGTATCACTTATTCCAGTTGTCACCATTTGGTCCCTTCACCAGTCTTGATCAATGTTTCACACACTGAGCAGAACCAAGGTGTGAACGGGGATTCTCCACAAAAGAAAGCTGAGCATTCACTGGCAAATTTTGGCCTAAAAGATGGCTACAGAGCATGAGCAACGTGGGATTTTCTTCATTAGTGTGACTTATAAGATCTATAAGTCAACACGTTCACACATTATTAAAATTTGGCGGGGCTTATTATTATTTTGGGCATGGATCCTTGGACATAAAGAGGCGCCTAGCACAAACTTGGGCAACAAGTTGGGAAAACGCTGAAAAACTGGTATTTTGGGCATATCAGCTACTTTTGGCAAAAAGGAAAAGCACAAGGCCAAGAGTAGGGCTGGTCGCCTATATGAAAGCAAGGTATGGGTAGGGCTACAATCGTCATCAACATATGCTCACATCTCTTCAGGTCGGCAGCAGCCCCTTCTCCTCTCAGCGTTGATCGTACAGCAGACTTTGGTGGTGTTTCATGCGCTAGCCGTTCAATATACATCCAACTTGCTTATTGCTCCCTCTTCTAAGAGCTGGCCGTACAACAGTCATATCTGGTGTTCTCCTGCGCTGGCCGTATAGTATACAACCGACTTGTTTTTCTGTCTGCTGGCCGTATTGACCTGACCGTACGGCAGCTATTGTTCTCTCTTTTCTTCCGTCTCTGAGCTGGCCGATAGCTGTATGCTGGTGTTCTTAATTGGTCGCCTAACAGTCGTGCTCTACTTATGCTAGCCACCTTCTAGTTGGCCGCCTGCTGGCTGTACTAACAGCGGTACAGCAGCTGTACTGAGCCGTAGTCATCCATACAGCAGCCGTACTCACCCACACGTGTGACACTAGCGGGTGGTTTCTCTCCCACAGTTCTGGCTGTGCAGTGGGCAGGATTTGGAACTATTTTCGGATCAGTTTAGGGCTGTTTTGCCTTTTGTATCTGGAGCAAGAGTCTGCTGACGTTTTGTGGGAAAATCCGGTGCAAGTCTACACCCGGCGCCCGCACCTTGGTTTCCTGTAAAAAGCTTCTATTTGAATAAAGTTGCTAGGGGGGGGGGGCCGTTCCAGCTCCGTGCAGTGTTTTTATATTGTTTATCTATGTTTCAAAGCTCTGTCTCGTATTTGAAGTGTCTGTCTATTGCTCCGAGTCCCCGATTTTGGTTACAGTGGTATCAAAGCTCAGCTTTTCCAAACTGATTGGAAAAGAGTAAAGATTTTGGGAAAGACTCGTAAGATTTTTCTCTTCATTTCGATACGATGGACAACACAGCACTGTTGGGATATGACATCAAAAACACTGTTTGAGCAAATGGCTGTAGGGTTCCAGAAGACTCTGGATGCCCAAAAGGAGTTTTATTCAAAGCAATTGGACAAGCTTCTCGGGAAGTTGGCCACACGAGAGTCCTTGTTATGTATTCTGCTTATTTTCTTTTTGCAGGTACTTAAAGCTACTTATGGATTTATGAATATTTGGGACACAGCCAAAGTTGTCGACTCGGGATATGAATAAAGTTTCACGTATTTGACTTCAGACCGTGGATCTAGATTGAAAACTTTAAATACCCGAGATTATGAAATATTACAGATTGGCAATGCATCTCCTATACTTGAAGAATATTTCAATGGTATCAAGCTTATCCAGTTGCCGACAACTGTTTTCTAAGACGAAGGGAATGTCACCATTTGGTCCCTTCACCAATCTTGATCAGTGTTTCACACACTGCGCAGAACCAAGGTGAGAACAGGGATTTTCCACAAAAGAAAGTTGAATTATTCACTGGCAAATTTGGCTTGAAAGATGGCTACAGAGCATGAGCAACGTGGGATTTTAATCATTAGTGTGACTTATAAGGTTTATAAGTCAACAGGTTCACACATTATTAAAATCTGGTCGAGCTAATTATTATTTTGGGCATGGATCCTTGGAAAGAAAGAGGCACCTAGCACAAACTTGGGCAACAAGTTGGGAAAAAGCTGAAAAGCTGGTATTTTGAGCATATCATCTACTTTTGGCAAAAAGGAAAAGCACAAGTAGGGCTAGTCACCTATATAAAAGCAAGGTAGGGGTAGGCTATGATCGTCGTCAATATACGCTCACATCTCTTCAGGTCGGCGGCGGCCCCTTATCCTCTCAGCGTTGATCGTACAACAGACTTTTGGTGGTGTTTCCTGCGCTTGCCGTTTAGTATACAATCGACTTGCTTATTGCTTCCCTCTTCTGAGCGCTAGCCATACAACAGTCGTATCTGGTGGTGTTCTCCTGCATTGGCCGTTCAATATAGAGCTGACTTGCTTTTCTGTCTCCTGGCCATATTGACCTGACCATACAACAACTATTGTTCTCTCTTTTCTTCTATCTCTGAGCTAGCCAATAGCCGTATGCTGGTGTTCTTGGTTGGTCGCCTAACAAACGTGCTCTACTTCTGCTGGCCGCCTTCTGGTTGGCCACCTACTGGCTGTAATAACAGCGGTATGGCAACTGTACTGATAGCCATACAGTCATCCATACAGCAGCCGTACTCACCCACACGTGTGACAGCAACGGGTGGTTTCTCTCCCACAATTTTGGCAGTGTAGCGGGCAAGATTTGGGGCTGTTTTCAAACGAGTTTTGGATAGTTTGTAGGGTTGTTTTGCCTTTTGTATCTGGAGTAAGAGTCTGCTATCGTTTTGTGAGAAAATCCCGTACAAGTCTGCACACCCGCACCTTGGTTTCTTGTAAAAAGCTTCTATCTGAATAAAGAAGTTCCTAAGGGGGGCTGGCCGTTCCGGCTCAGTGCGGTGTTTTTATATTGTTTATCTGTGTTTCAAAGCTCTGTCTGGTATTTGAAGTGTTTGTCTATTGCTCCGGGTCTCCAATTTTGGTTACACCAGTGGTTCTAATTTGGTGGTATTCACGGATGTTGATTGGGCTAGTTGTGTTGATTCTCGACGATCTAATTCTAGATATTGTTTTCTCCTTGGATCTAGAATGGTTTCTTGGAAGTCTCAAAAACAGAGGCTGTATTTATAAACTAGTATTGTTTGTGATATAAAGATAAACTTGACTTACAAATGGCATAGCTACATCATCTACTGAGGCTAAGTACAAATCCTACCTTCTCTCCACGACTGAAACTTTGTGAATTCATCATATTCTCGAACATTTATGCTGTGCATAAGATTCTCCTGTCACAATTTTCTCAAACTCCCAGAGTGCTATTGCTTTGGCACAGAACCCGGTGATTTGTGGTTGATCCACACATATCGAAGCGCATTATCATTTTGTTCGAGATTGGATCGAACTTGGTCTTCTTCGCTTGGTGTATTGCTCTACCAAGGACAACCTTGCAGACCTCTTCACCAAACCACTCCCTCGAGCTTCTTTGGAGGTCTTACTTCAACGTGCCGGCGTTGGTCCGTCCATCAAGCGCTGAAGAGGAGGTACTCGAAATATTGTTCATCCCCAGACGGACTCCCTACATGCTTGTATCTGGCCCATTTATGAGGCCCTGCACTGCATATTTTATCTACTATTTTTGCACCATTTTTAGGTGCCTTTTTTAGCATTTTTCAGCATTTTATGGTTTTTGGTCCAGGTCGGCCTGTAGGTTTGGGCTCTCTCATCGTGATCGTACAGCTCATGAGGACCTATATAAATACGTGCCTCATTCCCACATCATGAGGACCAGGTCTCTCACCCTAGCTGACCTTCCCACATCATTTCATCTCTGATTTTAGCCCTGACTTGTACACACCAGCACTCAAGGGCCTCCCTCATGCTGTACCTTCATTCATATTCAGGTTCTTGATGTCCTGTGCCATGGCCCATCATATGGATCATATATAGTCCAGTGGCTATGCTCATTGCTATGACATTGAACGCTCATCTCAAGTCATCCTTACTGTGTCTACATTGAACTTGTATTATCAGTTTGTTGCAATGATTGTTGGGTTGTGTGAATGTGTAACAGAGCATCACTATTTACATCTCCCCTTGCAAACAGGGCCAATGCGACAGCAAACACAACAGAGCTCTTTAATTAACACTGATATCCCCATTGGTGGCTGTAACACGTGGAAGCTCTGGGGGTCTTCTTTCAGCCCTAAACACTACTGAGAACATGCTGATGCAAAAACGCAAACAAAAGGGAGAGTAGAGAGAGAGAGAGAGAGAGAGAGAGAGATATGCTGGAAATTCAGTATATTCATATGGTACAAAAAGGTACCTACAATCTACAGCCAAAGGCTTCCTTCTTGAAAAGGTGTAAATCACCAAAACAGTCCTAAACTTGGACCCATTCCCTAGTGGAATGAATGACTCTATCCTTGAGCACATGTGCCCTTTTATAGCCCCTCTGGACAATTGGAGAACTGGCCGACTGCCGTCGGCCAGCTGACTGGACATTAAATTGAATATATTGATGCTCCTGCAGCTGACAATATCCCTGGTACAACCGACTCTCCTGTGTGCAGCTGACAGCTCGTCTTGCAGCCGACAGCCCCTTCATGCACAACAGCATCCTCTTCATGTCCTTCTCCTAGTCCACTACTACCACATCTGCACTTTATGCTCCAACTTCTGGTTCTTATCATCTTTTTCTGGCTGCCCCCTTCTGGACTAGCATCAGGATATGTCCATTGGGCAAACATGCACATGACATCCCCCTCTGCTAAACTTGATGACGGGATTCCAACCTATTCTTGGATGACTGTCATCATCCCATTCTTTTCCCGAAGTCCCTCTGTCATCCATCCATCTCTAGCAACCCTTTTCATTGAAAACCCGGCCCGGTCTCCAAAACCACTCTGACTCTAAATAATATCTATGCATCTGTTCCTTCCAATCCCCGATCCATTCTTGCCCTGACTCTGAACACTGTCTTGGTCTTCATTCCTGAGAAATGAGTTGTAACATGCGGAAGCTTCGGAGAAGAATCGGTAACTTCAATACTCAGAATTCAACACTTTTTTCGCGACGGAAATTAACGCACAAACTGAAAGGAGATGTGCAGAAAATAGAGAGAGAGGGAGGGAGAGATGGAGAGGACACAGTATTGGGTCCCAATTACCCTCTGTAGGGCCCCCACCACGGATGGTGTATCTGCTTTATTAGAATGATGTGAATCTGAAAAGAAAATACAGAATTCTTGACCTTTCTTGGCTGGGAAATCCCTGCCCTTGACCTTCAGTACTCCACCCCTTTGCTTAGCAACTCCCTTGGCTTGTCTAGCCCTTGATTTGCTTGAGCTCTTGGTGAATAATGAGATGATTGAATGGGATTGTGGGCAAGGCTATTTATACTACTCCTCATGAGCAGTCGGCCAGCATAAACCCAGGCGGCCAACCTTAAATGTCCCACGACTGCTGAAAATACAGCAATAAATGCTGAATTAAATCCATAAAATGCTGCGCATTATTCCTAACTGGCTGGGAGGTGAAGCGCCTGCTTCCAGAGTGCTGGGCACAGCCTTTGCCCACATTCCAAGGGCTGGGCAGCCTGTATGGGCTGCCCCATACTTGCCCTACAGCCATGTAAAGGCTGTAAACTCCTGGAATCTGCCTTATTCTTGCCCTAGGGCTGTCCTACAACCCCTCCATGGCTGGTGGGTTCAGCCTGGGCCTTCCTGGCCCTCATGGGGGTGGTTCCACACCATTCCCATGCCCACACTAAGATCCGGGGTAGCCCTATGGGCTGGCCCCTTGTTCTAAACACTAACTACTCAGTGATCTGGCATCCGGTACCATACCAAATACATAGAATCACTGACATCATTCTAGAGGAAGACTCACAGCGCGGACTGGCACTGTTTCATGTGCAGGACAGTGCACACCTGACCTTGGACTCATGTGCAGGACAATGCACACCTGACCTCGGACGACTGAGATGGATCCCTGGCTGACTCGTCCCGGACTGGGCTCACATGGGACCAGTTCACCATCCCAGGTCCTGCACCTTCTGTACAGAAATGTCTACGTGGCATCCAAGTGCAGGATGCACGTGACATGAGTCTGGCACTCACATCACCCCTTGGAGGATAATCCTCCCTTGGGACCGTTGCTTAAGAACCTATCTGGCTCACAGGACTACCATCCCCTTTGGCTTTGTGGAACACCACCGACAAACCTCCTGGGAGCTCTTCCCGATCTTGTGTTCCTTGCCTTGGGCTTCATACCCGTGCACTTTCCTGTACCTTGGACCTGTACACCATCATATAGGACTGAATCAGTGTTTAGCTTTGCTGAGCCTGATGCTCTGATACCAATGTAACACGCGGAAGCTCTGGGGGTCTTCTTTCAGCCCTAAACACTACTGAGAACATGCTGATGCAAAAACGCAGACAGAAGGGAGAGTAGAGAGAGAGAGAGAGAGAGATATGCTGGAAATTCAGTATATTCATATGGTACAAAAAGGTACCTACAATCTACAGCCAAAGGCTTCCTTCTTGAAAAGGTGTAAATCACCAAAACAGTCCTAAACTTGGACCCATTCCCTAGTGGAATGAATGACTCTATCCTTGAGCACATGCGCCCTTTTATAGCCCCTCTGGACAATTGGAGAACTAGCCGACTACTGTCGGCCAGCTGACTAGACATTAAATCGAATATATTGATGCTCCTGCAGCAGCTGACAATATCCCTGGTATAGAATTCCTCTTTTTGCATTTAATTATTTACATTCCAATGTCATGGGAATTCCTCTTTTCCCATCAATTATTTCTCATAAAATAAATTTATCTAAATTAAAATATCCATTATTTCGATATGCTAGAAATTTCTCTTTGCCCGTTTAAATGATGGAATTCCAAATGTCTTAAGAATTCCTCTTTTGACATTTAAATATTTCTCATAGATAAATAAATTTATCAAAAAATTCATCTTTGAATTTAAATAAATTATCCCATAATTTCAATATACTGGGAATTTCTCTTTTCCCATCCAATGATGGAATTCCAAATGTAATAGGAATTCCTCTTTTAACATTTAATTATTTCTCATAGATAAATAAATTTATCTAAAAATTCATCTTTTTCTGGCTGCCCCCTTCTGGACTAGCATCACGATATGTCCATGGGCAAACATGCACATGACATCCCCCTCTGCTAAACTTGATGACGGGATTCCAATCTGTTCTTGGATGACTGTCATCATCCCATTCTTTTCCCGAAGTCCCTCTCTCATCCATCCATCTCTGGCAACCCTTTTCACTGAAAACCCGGCCCGGTCTCCAGAACCACTCTGACTCTAAATAATATCTATGCATCTGTTCCTTCCAGTCCCCAATCCATTCCTGCCCTGACTCTGAACACTGTCTTGGTCTTCATTCCTGAGAAATGAGTCTGGCACTCTCACATCACCCCTTGGAGGATAATCCTCCCTTGGGACCGTTGCCCGAGAACCTATCTGGCTCACAAGACTGACATCCTTTGGCTCACAGGACTAACACCCTTTGGCTTTGTGGAACACCACCAACAAACCTCCGAGGAGCTCTTCCCGATCTTGTGTTCCTTGCCTTGGGCTTTGTACCCATGCACTTTCCTGTACCTTGGACATGTACACCATCATATAGGACTGAATCAGTGTTTAGCTTTGCTGAGCCTGATGCTCTGATACCAATGTAATACGCGGAAGCTCTGGGGGTCTTCTTTCAGCCCTAAACACTACTGAGAACATGCTGATGCAAAAACGCAGACAAAAGGGAGAGTAGAGAGAGAGAGATATGCTGGAAATTCAGTATATTCATATGGTATAAAAAGGTACCTACAATCTACAACCAAAGACTGCCTTCTTGAAAAGGTGTAAATCACCAAAACAGTCCTAAACTTGGACCCATTCCCTAGTGGAATGAATGACTCTATCCTTGAGCACATGTGCCCTTTTATAGCCCCTTTGGACACTTGGAGAACTGGCCGACTGCTGTCGGCCAACTGACTCGACATTAAATCGAATATATTGATGCTCCTGCAGCAACAGTACCCCTAGTACAACCGACTCTCCTGTGTGCAACCGACAGCTCCTGTCCTTGCAGCCGTCACCCCTTTATGCACGACAGCATCCTCTTCCATAGTAACAGGGGACGGAGGGCCGAGACGCGGAAACGCCGTCCCAAATCGACGATTCGTTCCGGCATGGCCTGGGGACGGAGGGGACGCCTCGGGCAAATGCGTCACAAGGGGACGCCATCCCACGAACAGCGGAACGGGACGGGCAGGTCAGGGACGGGACTGGAACGGAACGCCGTTTTTTTTCGCTGTTTTTTTGCGCCATTTTTTTTGCTTTTTTCCTGCCATTTTTTCGCTTTTTTTGTCGTTTTTTTTTTCGCATCTGCCCTTTGCTTCTGCCCGTTGCTTTCCTCCCGTTGGTGGCTGGCAGCTGCTCGTTGCTTTCCTCACACTGGCTGGCCTAGCTGCCATCACCCGTGACCTGAGCCTATAAGGCTTGTGCTGAGTGCTCTCCTCTCTCTCTCTCTCCCACTCTCTCACTCTTGGCCAGCCGCCCCACTCTAGAGCTTAAGGCTTAAGCAACAAGCGCTCTAGCCTCTCTCTCTCTCTCTCTCTCTCTCTCTCTCTCTCTCTCTCCCCCAGTGCCCAGGGCCAGGCCCCACACCCTCACTCTCTCCCACTCCCTCTCCCACGGGCCACTCTCTCTCTCTCTCTCTTCCACTCCCTCACTCTCTCTCTCGAGTCTCAACCCGCAAGCTTTCTCTAGGCTCTAGCCTCTCCCACTCCCTCTCTCTCTCTCTCTCTCTCTCTCTCTCTCTCTCTCTCTCTCTCTCTCTCTCTCTCTCTCTCAACTTTCACCCTCTCTCATGGCATCTTCTTCACAAGCAACCAACCTTCGGCTCCGCACGTCATGGTGGTGCTAGAAGAACCGATGGTTGGTCATGGTGGGAAGAGGTTAATGCCAACCGCCCTGGAAGTGGAGGAGGTTCACACCCGTGGTCTTGCAAGCTTTGCCCCTATAGGCGGACGAGTGGGTCAGACAAAGTGAGAGCCCACCTTATGCATGAGTCCGGGCACGAGGTTCGATTTTGCACAGGAATCACATCGGAGAAGAGAAGGGAGCTTCTTGAGCGCATTGGTCTGTTTCAGGGTCAGGGGGTGCATCTACCACATCTACACCACGGCCACATGGTGTAGGTTCCTTTGCGATGCCCACACCGGCGCGGCGACAGAGTACACTTGAGGGAAGTTGGGATCCTAAGAAGGAAGAGGTTGATAAAGCTGTGGCTCGTTTCTTCTTCCATGACCATATTGCTTTCCATACTGCTAGGTAAGCCTTGAAAGTTGACTCTTCCCTCTTAACATGATTTTTCTAAGTTTCATTCTTGAAAGTTCACTTGTTTCTTTTTGTAATCAGATCCGAGTACTTCAAGGCTATGGTGAAGAGGATTGGGGAGTATGGTCCAAACTACACCCCCCCATCATCAGAGTCTCTGCGCACCACATTGCTCGACAAGGAGAAGCGCCTTGTCGAGCAAGCTGCAGAGAACACAAAGCGGCTATGGGCAAAGAATGGAGTGTCACTCATTGCAGATGGATGGAGTGGCACGAAAGCGGTCCATCCATGGTCTCATTGCATATTCCCATGGCGAGATGTACTTTATTGCTTCACATGATGCCTCAAGGACAGGGAAGAGTGCAAACATGCTTGCAGCAGAGTGGGCAAGTGGCATTGAGCTCATGGGCCCGGAATGTGTGGTGGGTTTTGTTGCAGAGATGGCAAGGCTGCAAATAGGGCAGCTGGAGCTATTATTGAGAGCATGTATCCACACATGACTGTGTCATATTGTATGGCACATTGTTTGAACAATCTTTTAAAGGATATTGGAAAGAAGTCATGGATTGAGCCAATCATTCAGGAGGCCAATCAAATGGTCACATTTGTCTTGAACCACCAGTTCCTCCGCCACGAGTTCTCCAAGAAATCAAGGCTCTCACTTCTCAAATACTCAGACACCCGATTTGCCTTCGACTTCTTGATGCTGGCCCGCTTGAGGGAGTGCAGTGGTGCATTGAGGCAGCTCTTCAGCGATGAGTTCACCACTTCTGCATTGGCTTCAACAGCCATAGGCATATTATGCAGGGAGCATGCAGAGAACACTTCCTTTTGGGAGGATGTGAAACGCATTGATGCTATGGTGAGGCCTATTGTCCACTTGTTGAGGCTTGTAGATACTATGCAGCCATGCATCGGGAAGGTGTATGAGGCAATGGATAGACTGATAGAGAAGTTGCAAGAGTTAGAGCCCAATGAGGACAGATACGAGGAGATTCGTTCCTTATGTGTGACGAGGGGGAACTACTATGCCTCTCCAATGCATGCAGCTGCATATATGGTGGACCCTGAGTTTCAGGGTAATGGACAGGAGGGTGACAAAGAGGTCAGTGATGGTTGGAGGCGTATCTTGGATCGTCTAGTGCCAGATGGAGACATTAGGCGCAAAAACAGAGACCAGCTTGCTGCATACAAGCCCTTTCGTGGTGTTTTTGGTTGTGCAGATGCACAAGACGATAGGTTGAAGGTTGGGGCTGCTTTGTGGTGGGAAGACTATGGTTCAGATGGGCCTGAGCTGCAACACTTGGCTGTCCGCATTCTCAGCCAAGCTGTAAGCTCCTCTTGTTTGGAGCAGCTTCCGCCTTGGTGTAGAAAAGGCCAATGATCTTGTCTTTGTAAGCGCAAACTTCCGAATGCTTTGCAAGGGTGCGACTGCAAAGGCAGATCCCTTTACTCAGTGGGAGATGGAGCAAGAGGAGGAAAATGAACAGGTGGAGACACAACAGAGCCCAAAGGATGATGCCACTACCTTTCAGAATGGTCATGTAGGCAGCCATGATCATAACGCCAATACTTCTCACGCTCCAGCCTCCAATTGAGCATTGCAGCCTCTATGATTTATCATTTAGCTATGTTTCATTGTTTTTACTTTTACTTTTGAGTCTTGACTCAGCTATGTTTCATTGTTTTTACTTTTGAGTCTTGACTTAGCACCTTATGTGCATTGTAGACACTAGTCTTTTGTTATTTGATAGTGATCATCATTCCATGCTTATATATTGGTTTGAACTTTGTCGGTGTACTTAAGTCTTATTAGTGCCTGTTCGGTGTTTGCGCCACGTATTGCACATTTAAAGTGATGCCTTGAATGTTCAAAGTGTAAAAACATAAATGTTATTTTATTTAGTGTGCTTGTAGTCAATAAATTGCATATTCCATATGCCGTCCCCGTCCCCCCGTCCCCGTTCCCTGCCTTTTGCCGTCCCCGTCCCCGTCCCCGTTCCCCATCCCATGTTACTATGTCCTCTTCATGTCCTTCTCCTAGTCCACTACTACCACATCTGCACTTTATGCTCCAACTTCTTGTTCTTATCATCTTTTTCTGGCTGCCCCCTTCTAGACTAGCATCAAGATATGTCCATGGGCAAACATGCACATGACAGTGGCATGCAAGATTCCACTATGACAGCCCAAGGCCTCAGACCAATCTATGAGTAATTAGCATTATGTAAGAAGATAACTCTTCTTTTTGCCTTTAACTCCTTAGAGCAGAATCATAGAAGATAACTCCTTATGTAAGAAGATAACTCTTCTTTTTTGCCTTTAACTCCTTAGAGCAGAATCATAGAAGTCATATAACTTAATTATAAATTTTAAACTACAAGCCAGCCAGAAAATATAAGAGAAAAATATAAAATCATAAGTATGTAGGCACCATACGCATAGCTCGAGAGTGTCCCCCGATATGTTTCATTTACTTGGCGACACTTGGCCCAATGCTTCACCATGAAAGCTAGTTGCCGCAATCGCACATCAATCTGAGCATAATCATGTAAAAGCTTTGTATTCACAACAGCAAGCATATTGTTAACACAGACGTCACAAGATATGCCGGTTGTTGGATCTGAGTACTTCACAATGGGAACTCTAGCATGAGTTAATGCCTGCAAAAAAAAAAACAGTCAAAAATTTACTCAACAGCAAAAAAAGATTGAGGACCTTCACAGATGTAACCAGCATGGGCACCAGGACTCCTGGATGTTGCCCATCCAAGGCAACAAGCCAACGGCCATGCTTATCACAGATTTTTGTTGGGTAGGTATATCTGTGAAGGCCTAAATTATCTATTGGCCTGCACCAATGATGTAATCATCAACAACACCATCATCAAATAGAAAAAAATGAACCTGAACATTTTGCATATGGTTCTCTTTAAGGACGTCTGCTAATGTGCGAACCAACTCTGATCTGCTTGAACTTTCACCATCAATGGAAAGGCAAACATCAATGTCACTGTTGCACACTCCAAATGCATTGGCACAAGACCCAAATAGATAAAGACGAGCCTCAGGCCAGATTCCTGAGACAAGTTCGTCCAGAATCGAAAGAAGTTGCTTCCTCCTTCGCTCCTCATCTACAGGAGGTATCAACGTTTGGAAAATGGAGAGAAACTCACTAGTACATTTTTCCATGTCACGGCGATTCAGTACATCTCTTCTATTGAATTTTATCAACCGAGCAACCCTATCGTCAAGTTGCCTGACATCAGAGTTTGGATCCTGTATATCCCAAGAAAACATTATTAGTGTGCAGGTGCTCATTAGGCAGTCATTGGCATTTGTCTGCTTCAGAGAGTCTTATAATTTTACCTGAGGGATAAGAGAACCCGTGAACTCGTGTCTGATTCCAAATTCCTCTTCTGCTTCATTGTCCTTTTCAAATTCTAAAAACCTGATGGAATCCAATATTGTTTCCCCTTTCTCTGCATTGGCAGCATTTTTACAGCCCCCATCTGTCTTAGGGAGTTCAACATCTAATGCCACCATCACTGACTCAACTTTGTCAATGGGTGCAGTGTGCAGAGCCTGCTTTGATTGCTCTGTGGCTGAGCTAGGTGCAGAGTCCACCTTGGTACCAGATGGAAGTCCTGCAAGGCCCTGCTGAAGTGGCAACTTATTTCTTATTCTACTGTTCTTCTTCACAGAATCCTTGGACTTGGTGATGCCTGAATCTGGGCTCTGCCATTGTGTGTAACTTGCAGCATTTGACTGCTTCAATCTCCATTCCTGAGCTTGTCCTCTTCGTTTCCTTAGATCGTCATTTGTCTTGCTAGATAGTTCTTCTGGAGTTTCTGCCAATTCCATTCCACTCACAACATCCTCATCGTTTTTATCTTTCGTCACAACAACCCAGTGCCCGGAACTAGTCCTGTCGTGTCCCTTTCTTAATCCATCCTGAACTTTCTGAGGCCCTTTGGGTCTTGGCTTAATTTGAGTTCCATGTGTGCCCTCGCAATCAAAAACCTTAGCCAAGCTCTCCTTAGCATTCAGAAGACTGGTGTCAAAATTTGGTTTTTGCTGACTGGCAGATGGATTTGCTGCACCCTGAGGTGCATTGGCAACACCATATATGGGTAAAGCAGACTCTTTTGACAATTGCACTACACCGTCCATAACAAGAGAAGGCGAACTCCCAGACATATCGGAATTTTTTGCATGAACAGGCCTCAACACACTTTGCTGACGGACACTAGAACCGACACTTACAGCTGGCTCCAGGCTTGCTTTCAAATCACGAGAAACATGCTCCTCTTCTCGCTTCATAGGACCAATGGGGCCATGGCCCTTCGCAAGGTTTCCTTTCAAGGCCTGAGTTGAGGAAAGAACTCCTGCAGACTCGTCTGGAAGGAAGGATTTCTCAAAAAGAGATGGATTTGACAAGGATAACCCTGTAAATGAGACACATTCTTTACCACTGGGCTGTTGAGCAATCTCCACTCCAATGGAGCCAAACTGGGTAAATATTTGCGGTTTCTGCAGAGTCAAAACTTGCTCGTTCCCTGACGAAGACTCTACCATTTTGTGAGCCGGGAGAAGAGGGTTAGGGTAAGCCATATCCTGCGGGTTTGCTATCCCAGTATGGGAAAAATGTTTAGGGTTTTCTGATCCAGCATGTGCCAAACTGCAAGCCATATCCTGCAGCCTGTTAGGGTTAAGTAGTCCTGTATGCGCAAAAGCGGGAGGGGAAACACACACATAAGGGTTATGATCTACGACTAGAAACTGCGCGTATGGATATGGCCTGAAGAACTGGTTCGGTGCTGGACGGAAAAGGGGATCCAAGGGGGAGGGCAAGAAATGATCCGGCAGAGGGGGCCGAATTGCAGCAGGAAAGAGAGGAGAGGGGGATACTGACAAACGAAGATGATGATGATGATGATGATGCTCTTGCAGTGGCAGAAAACCTCTTCCGTTGTTATTGCCGTTGATGATGGTACTGACCTCGGCAAGGCGATGGCTAGGTCCCATGGCGGCAACCGCAGGGTCCTGCTGAAGATGGCATCTCGCCTGCTCTTCTTCGATTGCGGCAGCTTCCAAGGAAGACGCTCTGCTGAAAGTGCCGCTGCTACCACTGTGGTGGCGGCTGCTGTTGACGTCGCCATCGCTGTAGCTGCTGTGGTTGCTTCTGCTGCTGCCATCAGCATCGCTAGGGTAATCAGGGCTGCGTCCTTGCTGCAGCAAATGAAGAAGGTACTCTCCGCCACTGCCGGATGGTGGTGATGCTGCTGGAGGAGGAGGAAGGGGAGGCTGAGGGAGCTTCTGCAGAGAAGGTCGAGAGGACGGGCTCGCCATGAAATGAGCTTCTGCAGGGTTAAAATAGGGTTAGCGATGGGGAGGCATCGCAGAGCGTGGGTAAGCAGGACAAAGGAAAGAGAAAGAAACCATAGCCAGTTTAATAGCATCAAATTTTTTACCTTGAGTAGCCTACCATCCTTGCGAAAAAGCATGAAAGGAGAGAAAATGTAAATAATATAAATTATCAAAATTTCTTGAAATAACAAGCTCTCTAAAAATAGCTCAAAAAGCTTTGCTTCAAAAGCTCTCTCAACTACATTCTTCTGGTACACTATAGTGCCCTATTACCATTGAATTGGGTGTGTGTGCGGCCTCTCGCCCCACAAAAGCTCATGCATGGGCTGCAAATCGGCCATGCAAGCGAACTCCTTTATATAGTTGGTTTAGTTTCACTTCTGACAATTCATCACGATTGAGCTCGAGAAAAGATCGGCAAAGCTTTAGGTGGCAAATTTGTAGCAATGGCTCCCTCTATGCACCCCCTGTGTGACCACGCTCATGGAGTCTAACCTTGTTAAGAAGCTAGCTCTGGGACTGTGAAGGTGGATGTTATTCCTCAAAAGTTCATCCTGCCTGAAGAGCATAAACATGCTTTTGCCCCCACTAGGTCTAGTGACAAGATCCTAGCCATGGCCAGCCTAAAGGGTGACAAAAGAGCGGGCACTCTTGCTCTCATGCACGAGGCTTGTGTCTTCAGGTAATCGTCTCTTGACCACTTTGTACCTACTGGGGATTATATGCATTGTTTTAGGATTGTAAAAATTAGCAAAACAATAAGGAAGTTGCTCATTTATTAGGGCGAATGATGATGGTGTAGGGATGTGATTAGCATATACACCGTGGAGATGAAGGGTTTGGCGGAGAGGTTACTAGAGTGTTTGTTGATCAATCTAAGGCTTCCACCCAACTACATCAACGAGGGCTGCATCAGGACCTTCTCATCAACCACTACCCTCCTTGCCCCAGCCCGGAGGCCATGAGGGCTAACAAGCACACTGACTTGGGGGTGGTCACCTGCCTCTAGCAATTAGAGGATGTGGTGAGCTATAAGTGCTCAAAGATGGTGAGTGGTACCCTGTGAAGCCTCTCCCTTGGGAGTACATCATCAATGTAGCAGACATGGTGGAGGTAACGCTTGTACAAACTTGTAATGCAAAATCTGCTCTTACATGCTGGGTGTGTCGCAGGTTTTGAGCAATGGCATTTACGAGAGCATTTAGCACAAGGCTATGGTGAACACCAACAGGAGATGTGTATCCATCGTCGCTTTTTTATGACCTGCACCCAGAGGCTGTTGTGAACCCGACTCCACAACTTATCAAAGCTGACCGCCCTGCCCTCTCTTCCATCTGCTTCTATGACCACGCCATTCTATGACCACGCCATGAAGCTTACCATTGAAATTGACAAAATTGGAGAGAAGGTTGTGAATTGATCCACATGCATTTCAACAATAAAACCCCCTTCCCTAACCTTGGAGGTGCGCAGCTAATTGTTTCTTACATACATACTATTACCATCTTGTATATGTGACTAGCTATAAGAAAGCAACTCATAGCATAAGCTCATCGCCACCTACAACACCTCTTCTTCTCCGCATACGAATCAAGCAGATATTAATCCAAAATCGCCATAGCGAGCAGCAAGACTCTCTTTTAAACAATATCAATTCTCACCCCTTCTCTTTTGGCAGCTAACTCTTTAGACCCTAATGCTCGTGAATTTATCCCCATCGCCCCTTCTTCCTCCTCTCCTTCCTACTCAGCTCTTCGTCTGCAAAAAAATGCAAACTAGAATGGTTTGTCTCAAGGAGTTATGGGGAGAGGTAGAGGGGCAACTATAGCATTGTTGGGTACTCGTAAAACCAAAGAGTCGTGCCACCATTAGATGGCTCATATATTAATCTACTCATGCTTCCACCAGGCCTTCCCAAGAATCTATATAAAGAAAGATCTAGCTCTAGTCGAAAGCAATCCTTTTGCACCCTTCTTGGACAGGGTACCCAAACGTTACTTTAGAGGACTGTGCTTGATATGTACAAGTGTGGTGCTCTCACCAAAGCACCACACTTTGGCGATGTTGTACGTATCTCTTGCAATTATACACTCTAAGAGATAACATCCCGAGCAAGAAGCTCCTCAAGAATGCCTCTTTAGGCTTAGCTATTTGATCAAGCTGCCTTGATAGCCACTTGCAGTAGAAGCTTTGCTTGCATCTTAATTTTGTTCTTGATTTGAATGTTTTTTTGCAGATTGCGGCTTTGGTTACGAGGTCAAAGATAACTCGTGCATGCACCGACAGTGGTTATAGCTCTACATTAATCAGCAATTGTGAAACAATATCATACGAGACTCGTCACATCATCAACTTCAATATCGTAGGTTGACAAAGGTATTCCTATTTTCTCTGTTTTATATTCGAACAAACTAAGCCACTTTCAACACTAAAGGTGTATCTTTGGTCCACTTTCAATACCAAGAGTGCAATTTGGGAAATAGGGGAAGGGCACATTCCCTTACGTTTATAAAATTATGGGGAGGACTGCGCCATCAACATGCATGTTGCATTTTCAGTAATTTTATTGATCGATAGCCTTGAGAATGCTTGCAGAAGAGCAATAGAGCTAAAACTTATTGACTTTCCTGGTTTTGTTGCTGAGCTATTGCTGTTGTATGTTGATCTTGGCCAATAATGTTGAAGTTGGGACCAAGATTTTCTTGAAATTGCAGAAATCCTTCAATGTTGATGAAATTGTTTATGATGTTGTTTGAAATCCTTGTAAACTTAACAAATTTGCACCAAGATTCTTCAAAGCTTCAGAGTACATAATATTTGCTTCAATTTGTATTCTGCTTAGAAATCTTCACAATTCTGTAGCATAAACTTATTCAAATCTAAAACAGAAATGTAAATCTTGACAATGGCTCTGTAATAATCTACACATAACTATAATTTGCACTCCCCACCATACTTTATGTATAGTCACACAAACAAGCACAAAATTTATATGACTTGAACAACGATGTGTAACTCAGATTCAGATGTGCTAATCAATTTGTAATTATCCTTTTTGTGAAGTACTTCGAGATCTCCATCATTCATAAGTGTAGGCATGCAGCTCATTGATAGCGTACATGCCGCTAGCACCCTTTCCAAGTATGTGTACAGATTCATGTTCGTTCGATCACTCCATGTTTGTTCAAGCACACTCGTGCACTCGTACATGTGGATAAGGCTACCAAAGCATTCTAGTTACATACAAGGTCACTATATTATATAAACATATTGTGGAATTATAAATAATACTATACTATATTACTATCACTGCTTACATATTGTATATGTGGTCTTGTATATTATTTTGATATATATTACATTTTGCATGTTTTTTCTTTTAATTTTATTATTTTATTATCAAAAATATTTTTTTTAAAAGATTATAAGAAAGACCATTAAAATGCATTAAAAACTTTTAAAATCATTAAAAAAAATTTGCAAGCAATTTTGGTGCTGAATCAAGTGCTTATATATTTGTGATCAGGCCAAATCACTTGTGATTAAGTGCTTATACATTTGTGATAACACGAAATCATTGCCCAATCCCATTCTAACCCGACCTTTAAATATGAGACTCACGTGCCTCCATTTGGGAGTGGTACTGAACCAAGCAAGAGTAGAATCGACCTTCCTTATTGTGCTAGACATTAGTTTAGAAGCAAGTGAAGAGTCCTTCACAACAAAAGAGTCTAGATTAGTATTGTGAGGTATAAATCTTGTAAAGCTTTCACAAGTGAGCATAGAGCAAGGTGAGCGTCATGTATTCATGATTGAATCATCGAGAACGGCTAAAAAAGCTTAAGAAGCTCGTCCTAGTGGAGAGAGACAAGCCATCAGTGAGAATGTTGGGAACAAGTTCACACTCATAATGCAAATGAAACTATGTGCTACAATGCTATGGTTATCATGGAACTGTAAGGGTTCCCATCTATATTGACCATAATGGAGTGCTCTTAGAGCGATGGTCACTTTTGGCTATGCCAGGGTGTGAATCAGAGATCTTAGATAACCCAAAAGTTATCGTTGCTTTACATAATAGACATGAGTTTTATGTAGATTCAGAGGAAAATATGTACATCCCTACACGAGACTCCCCTAGTATTCGACCGTTTGTTGGTGTGCCGGGAATAAGGACCTAATGGAGTCTTCAAGAGTTCGAGAGCTCACACGGAACCATTTGTGACTTAACCTCCAAATGTGATAAACAGTTTCTTCTTAAGGAGAGTTAGAGTCAATCAAGGCAATATAGGCCAATACAAGGATGCCCAAGGCAACCACTTAAGCATCACCAATACACAAAGCGATGCAGAGGGAAACCATAAGTTTTCAGATGTACCTCTAATCAGAGGTATTATCATCCCACTACTAGTGATCAAATGACATATGCGGATATGAGGACGGTAATACATACATCCTAGGAGTGTGATTTTGAGGGAGCTTTTCTTGGTTGTCTTCTCTCTCTACTCGAACTATCTCTCTCTAACTATTGCCACCACCATCTCTGCCCACCACTGCCTAGCCTAGCCTAGCCCCCTCTACACCACCAACCTTGCTTCTTCCTTTCTCTCTCTATCTATTACCCATCGTCCCTTCCTCTCACTCCCTCCCTTTCACTCTCCCACCCTCCCTCTCTTTCCTTCTCCCCTCCCACCCTCTTCCCTCCCCCCCCATCTCTCCTTCATCCCTCTCTCCCTCCCTCCCTGTCTCCCTTTCACTCTTCCACTCTCCCTCTCTCTCCTTCTCGCACCCTCTTCCCTCCCCCCCTCTCTCTCTCCTTCATCTCCCTTTCACTCTCCCACCCTCCCTCTCACTCTCTCTATCCTTCTCTCTCTTTGTTGCTCACCCTCTCTATTCTCCCCCTCTCACTCTTTCTATATCTTCTCTTTTCTCACTCTCTGTATCCTCCCTATTTCACTCTCTCTATCCTTCTCTTTACTCACTCACTCTATCCTCCCTATCTCACTCTCTATATTCTTCTCTCTCTTTGCTAACTCTCTCTCTCCTCCCTATCTCAGTCTCTACATCCTTCTCTTTACTCACTCTCTCTATCCTTCCTCTCTCTCTCTCTATCCTTCTCTTGGCTCTCTCTCTCTCTCTCTCTCTCTCTCTCTCTCTCTCTCTCTCTATGATTCTCTTTACTCACTCTCTCTATCCTTTCACTGCCTCTCTCTCTACCCTTCTCTTTGCTCTCTCTCTCTCTCTCTCTCTCTCTCTCTCTCACACACACACACACACACACACACACTTTTTCTGTCCTTCTCTTTTCTTACTCTCTCTATCCTCCTCCCCCCCCTCTCTCTCAACCCTTCTATTTGCTTACTCTCTCTATCCTCCCTCCCTCCCTCTCTCTCTCTCTCTCTACCCTTGTCTTTGCTCTCGCTCCCTCTCTCTGTCTCTGTCTCTCTCTCTTTGTCCTTCTCTTTGCTCACTCTCTCTATATTTCCTTCTCATTTCTCAACACAGTACACTTAACTCATGTTTTGCGTACGGATCCTCGAGTCTACAAACTCTTCACTATCTTATTCATCCACACAATATATAAAATGTCGATTCTTTATTGCTTTGCATGACATGTTGTACATAAACATCATTGTAAGTATGAATGATATCTTATTACAAAACCCTACGTTGCTCTCGCCCTCTTTATCTCTTTTTTAATATGAAAAATAAGATCATGACACAATCATAAACAATGGCTAAACCCAGTCATTTGAATATTCACAAACAAATATGTTTACTGCACTACAATGGCTAAACCCAATCACTTGAATATTCACAAACAAATATGTTTACTGCACTACAATGAAATATTCATTAAGACACCCTCCACAACGTCCTCTTTGGGATCAATACAAACAATGTTCATGTCTAATTTTTGTGCTACCATAGCACAATCTCCACATCCAGCATAAAGCTCTACTATCACTTGCCGTTTTTGTACACGATGGTTCAACAGGCTATCCCAAAAGTCATATCCCAAAAATGTCGATTCTTAATTGCTTTGTATAACATATTGTACATAAACATCCTTGCAACTGTGAATGATATCTTATTGCAAACCCCAACATGCATTGCTCTCGCCCCCCTCTTTATTTCTTTTTTGATACGAAAAATAAGATCATGGCACAATCATAAACAATGGCTAAACCCAGTCACTTGAATATTCACAAACAAATATGTTTACTGCACTACAAGGAAATCTTCATCAAGACACCCTCCACAACGTCCTCTTTGGGATCAATACAAACAATGTTCGTACCTAATTTTTGTGCTACCATAGCACAATCTCCACATCCTACATAAAGCTCTACTATTACTTGCCCTTTTTTTACATGACACTTCAACAGGCTATCCCAAAAGTCATATCCATGCTGACATCCACCTGCAAAGAAAACATCTCTCTTAATTCCATAAAAAAATATAACGCCCTTATTTTATAGCACAAAAATGTTTGCTTCATACCTCGTTATGCTATCCCATTTGGGCGTCTGCCCCAGTGCATCATGTTGCAAGGATCAATAATATAATTGGGTGAGAAAGGTTGTGTATGGTTTTGTCCAACTATACTCATGAAGGTAACATCAACGAGGGCATGTATCTGCACAAAAGAGTTTGAGATGATTTTTTGTAGCAAAAAATGATGCTCAATGGCAACCTCTATGGTTAGTGTTGCTTACCTCTTATCCAAACGCCTTTCCAATTTGCATTGTACATCGCACATTCACCAAGGTGTCTAAGGAGAAGCCAAAATGCTCAGCCTATATAATGGATGCCACTTGATACATAGTACCGATGACAATAATAAAGCCATTATCATCTAAGATGGTCTCACAAATCTGAAGCAATAAAGGCTCCTCTCCATCTATGTGGCATAAGAATGACATACACAAAAAACTTAAGAATGATATACATGCAACATATACACAACAACACATAAGGTCTTAATGAAGGGAAAATCATCTCATCACTCACATGTAAGAGATTACGTGGCGGGACAATGTCATCAGGGTAGCCATAAATAGAACCTCATGTGGTCAACCTCACTACAATACAATTACACGTTGTGCTTATATTGACACCTTTAACACTAAAGGTCCTGTCTCCCTCGTTGACCTTCTACAACATATCAAAGACATTACTAGCTCCTATGGACACTCTTGGATCTGAATTGCACGGTCTATCTTCAAAGGATCCCCAACAAATGCCCTCATCTTTGTAGAATCATGTCCTACCACACCATGTTAAGTAGAGTTACACACTAATTGTTATTGCAAGATATAAAAGACACACCTTAACAATTCTTTCACATGTGGTCACAATTGATTATTACACCTGTTAGCGCCAAGGCTTCTATAACAGTAGAGGAGCTAGCATTTTGATGTTCACTTGGAATGCCTGTGACTACTGTCGTGGCTATAAAATGAGACACTCCTATAAAGCATACATTTTGTAAGTGCATACACCACATATATACATTACATTATCATTACCAATGAGTAAAATCATATCTAGCAAATTCATTTGGATTGGGGTTAGAACACCTAGGCTAGGTGGATTATTATGTCACAATGGCACATTTGGTGCTTCACATCTTGCCAAGCTTATCTGGATCCATAACTTAATCATATACATTAGTATCCAAACAATATAACAATAATACCAATGAACCACAAGTAAAAGAATGCCATGCCTATGTTGGTGCATGACCCATTTCTTCAACTTTTGGGGTTGCCTCGATCTTGCGAGTGCTATCATCAAAATCGCTTATGTCATATTTTGATGCATAGATGTGAGAGTTGTCCTCTTCCTCTAGTGTCTTTCCTTTTTTCTTTTACTTCGTTGCATCCTTCTTTGGCACTTGTTAAGGCTCACCCTAACCCCCCTTGAAACGCATTTAACAAGAGGTTACCTGGTGAATCACAACTGTCATGAGAGGATCTTTCTAATGGCCGAGCTCGTAACCCTTGAGGTTTCCAAGCTCACAACTCCTTAGAGAAGCAATTCCATCATGCCTCCCGTGAGCATTGTCACACTGTCGCGTTGCACTATGGGTACTTGTCCCTCCTCTCACATCACTTCAATCACACACTGACTAGCATGCATTAGGGAGAGAGATTAACACAAGAGCAAGACTCAATTCCACAATGAAAGAGTATGCTATATAATGAGAGATATTTGTTGAAATATACAAGTGAATAGGGTGTGTGCGGGAACAAGCCCTTGGTTAGAGGCTGTAAAAGAGGATGTGTAAATGTGAAAGAACCTGTGAAAAGGTGAGAAGAATCTATTGGGAGAGAATAAAGGGTAGCATGAGAAGATTTAGGAAGTGTGGAGATATTCTGGGAGATATTATGGGAAAAGTGAAGAGGTGGAGAGAATCAGGGAAAAGAGGTGGAGTGAATCAAGGAGAAATCAGTGGGATTAGATGCTTGGATGTAAACTCTATAAATTGAGGCATTTTCCTAATGAGAATTTGCTGGTTTTTTATTATCCATGCCTACATTAAGCTATTTACTAATTACTCACTAATTACATCTTAATTACTCACTAATTATATCTTAATTATTTATTAATTACTCAGTAATTACATCTTAATTATTTACTAATTATATCTTAATTATTTACTAATTACTCACTAATTACATCTTAATTATTTACTAATCACTTTGTTAATGATGTTGATTCTAGTATTTGATCCACCATAGCTCATCATATTACTCACTAATTATATCTTAATTATTTACTAATTACTCACTAATTATATCTTAATTATTTACTAATTACTCACTAATTATATCTTAATTATTTACTAATTACTCACTAATTACATCTTAATTATTTACTAATCACTTTGTTAATGATGTTGATTCTAGTATTTGATCCATCATAGCTCATCACATTGCTCTAATTTCAACATGGTATCAGAGCCATGCCTAGAATCCATCAGGTTTATGAGCCCATTATTTAATTAAATAGGATTAGTATATAATTAGAAATTAATTATATAATTAGTATATAATTAAAAATTAATCAAAATTTTAGTTAGTTTTCAACTAGCCTCTGTACCCCCAGCTGGTGGAGGAGCTCTAGCTCCTTGCACACATCACATTAGGCCAAACCCTTCTAGCCATAGGTAACCAACCTCCTTGTGCTCCAGCCAAGTGAATCCACGCAGCAAACCGCCGCCTCTACAGCTGTCGATTTTCGCTGATTTGCTAGCACCGTTTTTCTGGAGAAGAATGGAGATGTTGTCTTGCTCAGCTACAATGGGTCTAATTCCTCTTAGCCTCGGGGGTTTTTAAGCATGCTCTACAAGAAGCTGGTGAAGACAGAATTCAATTTCATAAAGTCTACAGTGAGATCCAAGCTCTTCATCAAATCTGCATAGGTGACTTTGGTAAAACAGAGATTAAGCTTTCAATATTTGGTCAAATCTTGTGTTTCTTGGCTTAATCCTCTACTAGACTCATTGCTATTGATGGCTTTGAAAGCATTTGAGCTCATTTGAAGTCTAAGGCACCAGATCTGGACTCCCCGCATACTCTGTTTTCTGCACACAAAATAGTGGATTAATTTGTTAATCAGTGATTAATCAGTGCTAATCACTGTATTTTGGTGCAATTGAGGGTTCAAATTAGCCATTAGGTATTTGATACAGATCCCTATAACTTCAGATTGCAATTCGGAGTTGGTTTGATACTCCAACCATTCCGTACAAATTGGTTACCCTTGATTTAATGTAATTTTTGGGGAAAATTATGCTGATAAAATTATGATTTTTGGAAAAATTATGCTGATAAAATTGTGATAATCATCATTTTGCATTTAACCCTTGGTTAATGCCTGTAAATCTCACTCAAATTCAAGATTATTCACAGCCAGAGTTGTATTTGGGAATGTGCATAAGAATGAATGCTATACGCATTATGTATTGGGCACATTACATCAGTGTAAATATGGGCACAATGCGCTTTTGAGTTTTTCCATATGGTAGTTATTTTCCTTAGCAAGCTTTGGACGAGTTAGAGCGGTGTTATGTGTTTGAAATGTCAACCACAGGACCCGCTTTGGGTTTGGATCTGGTAAACTGTATGCACCAAACAAGAGGCGATGATTTGAGGAGAGCTTGGGTTTGTTTTGATCACGTCAAGTGGTGCAGCGATGGACAACAATGGCTGCACATGTATACGATCCAAGGTACATTTTGGTCTTTTCAAATTCTTTAAAATTACGAACTTGTTTTCGGCTACTTTCCAATTGTTATATGATGGCATGTAGCCTGTAAGAGCTCATGACAATTGCGACTTGCAAAATGAAAGAGGAGGACACAATGGCATAAGTTCTTTTCTAGGAAATGATCAACAATGTTGTGGTGTAAAAAGGCTTTTCCAAACCTGAATTTATTGGCTTCATGGTGGATGAGGCCGGAGCCAACTGGAGGGCAGTGAGGATAGTCTATAATAATGGACCAGAGAATATAATGAAAGGTTGTAAGTGTGTAGCATTATACGGTAGTGATGTGTGTGAACACACTTAGGACCATCAGGGCACTTTTTCCCTCACTAGGAGGTTTTTTTTCCCGTGCGTATGTAAACCCTCTTATCTACTCATTTTGTGGTGTGTACTTATCTTTTGTATCTGGCACACATTTGTTGATTCTAATCTAGTGAGTTCTTATGCTCTCAAGCTTCTGTATCTTGTGTGTGTGCATTGTTGCAACCCTAACCCTAATTCCAACAATTGGTATCAGAGCTAGCTTCCTTGACATGTGATCTAGTAGTCTACCTCCCTCCTCACGACTCTTCTGTCTCCAATTGAGATACCCTCTTAGGAGAAGAAGGTATATACTGTAGTGTTATGTATACGAAGTATACGTAGTTTTCGGGGTCTATGACGTGTTGGACACCGCAAGGTTTTTGCAAATGTTCTGGAGAGGTGTCATTTTGGATTGGCTCTGCTCGATTTTGGGTGTTTGGGCTGTGCAATGGCAAAGATTTGGTGTGCAGCAGCATTTACAGTGTCTTTAACAACATCAACCATCATAATTTTGCCAGTAACAATCTATTCTCTACTCTTTGTTATTTTTCATACACTTTGTAGGTGATTCAGTCAGTTGGCAAGCAGCCATCCGAGGTTGCATTCAGTGAATACTGAGTACTTGCAGTGTGTTGAAAGATTTTGCATTTGGTAGACAGTCATGGCTGGCAGTAGTGATATATTCAACATGTTATCTGCTGAGGACAAACTTGATGGGACTAACTACCCATTGTGGTCCTATATATTGAGGCATGTACTGGTTGCTAAAGGCCTTTGGAATGTGGCGAGTGGTAGTGAAACTCATCCTGTTTCACAACTACTAGTGCAACCAGGTGCTGCAGGTACATCTGAAGTAGAATCTGGTACAGATGTGGCTCCTCCACATGTACCACTAGTACCTCCCACTGTTGCTCAAACAAGATAGGATGGAAGAGATGCACAGGCACATGCATTGCTTGCACTTTCTATGAAGTGAAGCATTATTCCTCATATTCGATCATGCAAGACTTCACAACAGGCATGGAATGCATTGCTTGCACTTTCTGTGAAGTGAAGCATTATTCCTTATATTCGGTCATGTAAGACTTCACAACAGGCATTATTCCTCATATTCGGTCATGTAAGACTTCACAACAGGCATGGGCAGGCATGGGATGCACTTGTTGCATTATACCAGGTGCGCAATGAAGCACGTGTTGCACTTTCTGTGAAGTGAAGCATTATTCCTTATATTCGGTCATGTAAGACTTCACAACAGGCATTATTCCTCATATTCGGTCATGTAAGACTTCACAACAGGCATGGGCAGGCATGGGATGCACTTGTTGCATTATACCAGGTGCGCAATGAAGCACGTGTTGCATATTTGCACAAACAATTGGAGTCTGAGCACATGAATGAGGGAGACTCAATGGACAGCTTCTTGACCAAGATCAAAGATTTTAAGGAGCAGCTCGCTAGTGTGGATGAGATATATCCTGATAGTACATTGGTGCCCACAATTCTCAATGTATTACTGGATTCTTATCAGAGTTTTGCCTCTACCCTTAGATGAAGAGAAATCCAAATGCCCTTACATTTGATGAGCTGGTTTCAGTACTCTTGTAAGAAGAGCGATCTAGGCAAAACAGATCTGTTATGTGAGTTGGTGACCAAGCTTTTGTTGCCACTTAGAAAGGCAAAGGTAAAGCTTCTTCACATGGTGGCTATAAGCCAAAATCAGAATCCTCAGGTAAGGATGCAGAGAAAGAAGGTGATAAGCCAAAAAAGAAGGGCAAGTTTCACTATTGTAGGAAACCAGGGCACTACATAAATGAGTGTAAAAGAAAGAATCGGGCATGGCTGGGCTAATGCATTTGCACCAAGTGCAGAGAAGAAGGAATCTGTAAGTTTTGCTTAGATGATTGGGCATGGACTGTACATTGCAGTTATGACCCTTCTGTTCATGATGTATGCATGTAAGTGGTAGAATCGGATGCTTGGTACTTTGAAAATGGTGCTAGTAAGCACATTACTTCACAAAAAAAATTATCCTCATCTCTGGAATCTGTCCCAAGTGCAGGAACCATCACATGTGCAAATGGTTCCTCATATCCTGTCATAGAAGTTGGTAGAGTTGTGCTCACTACTGCAAATGGGAGCGCATTTACTCTTTTTAAAGTTTTATATGTGCCAGGCATTAAGAAGAACTTGCTATCAATTTTAGCCTTATCCTTGTCAGGTTTGATGTGGTGAAATTTATGGATGACAGATGTACAGTTCATGATAGAAATGATGGTTATTCTATCATTGTCTTAGGTACCTTGTTTCATGGCCTATATAAAGATGGATGTATTTGAGAAGTTACAGCAGCTCAATCTCTCTACTACGACTCGTGCTATGAGTGATACAGAATTATGGCATGCACGATTTGGCAGTTTGTTACGCCTTCAAAGGCATGATATGGTGTCTGAGTTGCCAACTCTTGAGACCCCTGCTAGACATGTATGTGAGGGGTGTATTCTTGGTAAAATGCATCGGGCATCGTTTCCAAAGGATGAATCTGTGAGAGCTGTTAAGAAATTACAGCTTATACATAGTGATGTATGTGGTCCTATGAGGACACCATCTATTGGGGGATATCTCTACTTCGTCAATTTTATTGATGATTACTCCAGATATAGTTGGGTGTATCCATTAAAGTAGAACTCAAAGGTTTTTATGTGCTTTAGGCACTTTGTATCCATGGTTGAAAATGCATGTGAATGTAAAGTTGGCACCCTTCGTTCAAATCAAGGCGGGGACTATATGTCCAAGGAATTTCATGCATATATGGCTGAAAAAGGCATAAGGCATCAATGTACACTGCCATACACACCTCAGCAAAATGGTGTGGTTGAGAGGAAGAACAAATCTCTCATGGAGATGGCACGATGTATGGTGAAAGCCCAAGATTTACTTCATGGTTTTTGGTTAGAGGTAACTATGTGCGCAAACTATGTGTTGAACAAATGCCCTACCAAGGCCTTGTAGTCTAAAACTCCTTTATGAAGCTTGGCATGGCAGGAAGCCTTCTGTGGCTCATTTGCGTGTTTTTGGTTGTCTTGCTTATGCTCTTATGCTCGAGCAACAACGCAGTAAGCTTGATGATAAGGCAATTAAATGCATATTTGTGGGATGATACAATTCAGAAAGCAAGGGATATAGACTCTACAATCCGGCCTCAAAGCGGATTTTGGCAAGTAGAGATGTTGTTTTGTCAAAAACTCAGTTCAGCCCATGCTTTCATGCAAAAAAAAGCAGAATGTATGCTCACAGGACATGTTTGATTCACTCCTACCTTTGTTTAATGGAGGCCAGCCATATGTAGAGCAATTGAATGCTCAACCAAGTGCTGAAATTCGGCCTGTAAATTAGCCTTTTGATGAGGCAATTATTGAGGATGTAGTGGATGAGGAGAGAGCAACCATAGAAGAATCTAGGTGTATGCCAAAATGGCTTGCGCAAACATTAAGGGATAGCAAGTTGGCAGCTCCTTTACCTAGCAGAACTCGTGTAGGTTCTCATCATCATATGCAGATTATTCTCATGTGGATCATGTTCTCATTTCTACTTTATGTAATGAGGAGGAATCTGTTTCCTTTGAGGAAGCACATGATGATGATCATTGGATGCATGCTATGCAGGATGAGTATAACTCTATACTCAAGAATGACACCTGGTATATTTGACAGATCTACCTCATGGCAAGAAGGCCATCGGTACTAAGTGGGTTTACAAGTTAAAACACAAAGCAGATGGCAGCATTAATCACTACAAGGCCGAACTTGTTGCAAAGGGGTATGCCTAGCAAAAAGGGCATTGATTATGAGATGAGACCTTTGTACCCACATCTCGTATGACTACCATTAGGTGTCTTATTGCTTTGGCAGCACATCATGGGTTCAGTTGGACATTAAGACTACATTCTTGAATGGTGATTTACATGAGGAGGTGTATGTATCACAACCTTCTGGTTTTGCTGTAAAAGGAGAAGAGTCTAAAGTATGCAAGTTGAAAAAGGCTCTTTATGACCTTAAGCAGGCTCCTAGAGCATTGTATGAGAAGATTTATGCATACTTGGTTGCAATTGATTTTTGCAATAGTCTAATAGAGAGTACCCTCTATGTGAAGACGAGTAAGGACACATTTTTGGGCATCGTTCTATACGTTGATGACATGCTGCTCACAGGACCCGATATAGATCAGATTTTAGCCTATAAGGTTGATTTGCAGTCATCGTTTGAGATGTCAGATTTGGGGCCCTTGCATTACTATTTGGGGATTCAGTTTATGCAACGCAATGATGGCATTGTTATGTTGTAGTCTAAATATATACAAAAGCTATTGAAGAGGTTTAATCTTGAAGACTATAAACCTATGGCTACACCTATGGAGACAGGTACTACCCGACTTAGTCTTCAAGATGTAGGAGACTCTTTTGATGCTAGTTTGTATCAGCAGGCTGTTGGATCCCTTCTTTATGTGTGCAACACGAGCCCAGATATACAATATGCGGTCTCATAGTTGAGCAGATTTATGCATAGCCCAGGTATGAAGCATTGGCAAGCTGTTAAGCAGGTTTTCTGCTATTTACAGGACACTCAATATTTTAGATTATTTTATCCAAAGGGGGGTGAGTCATAGCTGCATGCTTTCAGTGATTTAGATTGGGCTAGATGTTATGACACACGAGTGTCCACTAGTGGGTTTTGCTTTCGCCTTGGTGATTCATGTATATCATGGCTTAGTAATAAGAAGCAATCTACAGTGGCCACTTCCAGCTGTGAAACTGAGTACAAGACATCTTTTATAGCTACAATTGAGTGTGTGTGGCTCAGACATCTTATGGCTGATTTGGGTGTTGGTAGCATTACGATTTTCATTGACAGCCAGAGTGTATTAGCAATTGGAGGAACCCAGTGTTTCATGCTCGCACTAAGCACATTGAGGTGCATTACCACCCACTATGTTAGGGAAAGACTCTCTGCAGGCAGAGATTAGCTTGGTCTATTTGCCTACACATGATAACATGGCAGATTTATTCACGCGACAAAAGCTCTTTCTCGTGAAAAGTTTGAAGCTTTTCGTAAAGCTTTGGGCTTACTATCTTTTCAGGATTGATCGGCCACACTCTGTACATGTTCACATCATCACTCCATGGGAGATTTGTAGCATTATATGGTAGTGATGTGTGTGAACACACTTAGGATCGTCGGGGCACTTTTTCCCTCACTAGGAGGTTTTTTTCCCCGTGCGTATGTACACTCTCTTGTGTGTGCATTCCCTAACTCTAATTCCAATAGAGTGTTCTTGTCTTTTTCATTGGGAACAAAGCTTGAACATCCATACAGTACAATATGTAGTCAGAAATTTTCAAGAAGAGCACAAGCGACTATGCCGTCAGTGACTTGTGCATTGAGTGAAGAGGAGACACTCTTGAAATATAGACACATTCGATCATGGTGGATGAATGGTAAAGTTGTTGATGCAAACTTACCAACCATGGATCTTGGCTTAGTTATAATTACCCCAACAAGTTGCTTCCTCCAATGGGTGCTTCTTGTCTTTTGCATTGGGAACAAAGCTTGAACATCCATACATTAGAATATGTAGTTAGGAATTTTCAAGAAGAGCACAAGCGACTATGCCGTTAGTGGCTTGTGCATTGAGGAGGCACTCTTGAAATACAAACACATTAGATCGTGGTGGATGAACGGTAAAGTTGCTGATGCAAACTTACTAGCCATGGATTATTGGCTTAGTTGGTGGCATACTAGATATCCCAATTGGAGGAAGCACCTTGTAGGGGTAAGTATAACTTTCTTGGATTTGAAAACCAATTGCTTGCATTTGGAATCTGAATTGTAATTCTATTCTTTTGTCATGGTTTTATTTTGTATATTTGTGTATCTTTAGGTTAGATGCAAACTATAATATGTTTATATATCAACCCACTCTAAAAAAGGATAACCTAATGAGAATGTTCAGTAGTAGGAGAACAATGTGAAAAGGACATTGTACCGTTGATGACATTGTACTATAGTTTTAAAAAGATCCTTTATGTTGCAATAATAAAATGTCCTTTGTCTCAATTCTCAAGCAAGGACTACTTACTTTTTGTTTTGTTTTTAAATGTTTTAGCAGGACAATCAATATGTCAATGGCCTGAATATGTTCATTCCTTTTGCAGGATAATATGTATGTCAATATCATTTTTTTAATGTTTTAGCAAAACAATCAATATGGTTTTAGTAGGACTATCAATATGGTTGTATGTCAATGGCTTGAATATGTTCATTCCATGCATCTACTTTTCTAAATTAAGGAAATAGCCATGCATGTACTTTTCTAAATTTAGGAAAAAACTATGCATCTACTTTTCTAAATTTAGGGGATAGCCATGCAAAGTACCTTTTTGCTTTTAGCTTTGTGTATCTATAAATATGACCCCTGTCTCTTACTCTAATCCTCACTTCCAAATCTTTTTGCCTCCCTCTTCCTCTCATTGTATTTATCTCCCTCACCATCGTTTGCTTCCTTACAACCCTCACCATCATCAACTAACCTTTGTTGATCTCTAATGGCTTCTTCTAATGGCCCCAGCTATACTCTGAAGGATACCCTGGATAGGGTTTGCAAAGATTTGTGCAAGAAAATAGGTGGAGATGTAGACAGAGGCCTGCAATCTTTGGACCAAGTTGCTAGCAGACGAGCCTATTGATTCTGGAGATTTGTATGTGTGAAATATGAAGATTGGAAGCACTATCAATACTTGGCGGAGTTACGAGTATATTGCCGAAGAGATGGAAGAGCCCCTATGAGAAGGGTTGAAGAATAGAGTAACCCATAAAAGCGCATAGGTGCAGGAGCCCTAGGTAGTTATGGTATGTTATCAGTTGTAAACAATGTTTGATTGCTGTAGCCCTTATAAGTACGTAGTTATCTTTAGCCTGAGAGGATGACGTAATAACCTTTTTGGAATAAAGTGGTCTCAACTATAGTTCGCCTTGTCTTTTTTATTAATTGCCTTGTCAAATTCCGGTTTGTTGTTGTTTCGAGTAATCAAATAAAATTTTTGGCTTGTTGTAATAAAATGAAATCATAATTGTAAAATTATTGACCTTAATAAATTTACATTCTTCATTGGTTCTTATGAAAAAGTATGCAAGGCATACTAGATATCTTACCTAGAATGAAATTATCTTGTATGTATAATTGTGTACATTATTCACCTTGTCAATTGTACTTGCATGCAATGATATAAGATCACATGCAAAGGCTTCAAATGATATACAATCACATGGAAAGGCATGTAATGACATGCAACACTATACAAATGACATGCAACACTATGCAAAGGGCAAGAAGTACCATACAATGACGCACATGTAATAACATCCAAATGCAATGCCAAGTCATGCCATGCAATGCAATGTATTGTAATGGACATACATGCATTGACATGTAAAAGGATAATAAAGCACAGACAATGTGATGTAAACGCAAAAATACAAATGTAGAAAATAAACTCACATGCAATGCTATGCAAAGGCGTGTGAAGATGAGGGAGAGAGAGAGAGAGAGAGATAAATGAGGTGAAAGAGAGACATGGGGGCAAAGGAAGGGAGAAGGGTTAAAGATGAGCGTGCAAGAGGGAAGATAAGATTATGCATAGGGAAGGTGGGACAGGGAGAGAAAGAGGGAAGAGGGTGGGAGAGGAGAGGAAGGGTGGGTGGGAGAGTGAAAGGGAGGGAGGGAGAGGGTGGGAGAAGGAGAGAGAGGGAGGGTGGGAGAGTGAAAGGGAGAGAGGGAGAGGGAAATAAAGGAGAGAGAGAGAGGGGGGGGAGTAAAGAGAGTGGGAGAAGGAGAGAGAGAGGGAGGGTGGGAGAGTGAAAGGAAGGGAGGGAGAGGGAATGGAGGGAGAGAGAGAGGATAGAGAGAGTGAGAAAAGAGAAGGATAGAGAGAGAGAGAGAGAGAGAGAGAGAGAGAGAGAGAGAGAGAGGGGAGGAAAGAGGGTGGGAGAAGGAGAGAGAGAGAGGGAGGGTGGTAGAGTGAAAGGGAGGGAGGGAGAGAGAAATGGAGAGAGAGAGAGAGAGAGGGGGGGAGGATATAGAGAGCTACCAAAGAGAGAGGATGAAGAGAGTGAGCAAAGAGAAGGACAAAGAGAAGGAGAGAGGGAGAGAGAGAGAGAGAGAGAGAGAGAGAGAGAGAGAGAGAGAGGGAGGGAGGATAGAGAAAGTGAGTAAAGAGAGGAATGGACAGAGTGAGATAGGGAGGACAGAGAGAGTTAGCAAAGGGAGAGAAGGATAGAGAGAGTGAGATAGGGAGGACAGAGAGAGTTAGCAAAGGGAGAGAAGGATAGAGAGAGTGAGATAGGGAGGATAGAGAGAGTGAGAAAAGAGAAGGATAGAGAGAGTGAGAGAGGGAGGGTGGGAGAGTGAAAGGGAGGATGGGAGAGGGAGATGAAGGAGACAGAGAGGGGGAGGGAAGAGGGTGGGAGAAGGACAGAGGGAGGGTGGGAGAGTGAAAGGGAGATGAAGGAGCGAGAGAGAGAGAGAGAGAGAGAGAGAGAGGTGGAGGGAAGAGGGTGGGAGAAGGATAGAAAGGGAGGGTGGAAGAGTGAAAGGGAGGGAGAGGAAGGGACGGTGGTAATAGATAGAGAGAGAAAGGAAGGAGCAAGGTTGGTGGTGTGGAGGGGGCTAGCTGGGCGGTGGTGGGGGGAGATGGTGGTGGCAATAGTTAGAGAGAGATTGTTCAAGTAGAGAGAGAGGGCAACCAAGAAAAGCTCCCTTGGTGACCATCCTCACATCCTAGGAGTGGTTAAGGAAGTGAGAAGGATGAAAAGGTATCTGCAGGGGGAGTTTTCCCATTCAATAGACCTGGAACATAGGAGTTCAAAGTTAAGTGAAGTGAGGACCTCTCCATAGGAAATCACCTTGAGACCAAGAAGCGTAGTAGCATGGCAACAAGAAGAGAATTTTATTTTATTCCACAAGGGAAACAAACTGCAGACTCGAAGCTGAGTTGAGACTTCTCTCCAGATTCGACCCAGACATTCAGATTTTATAGGGATGAGAACCATTAAGTGAGAGCCTTAAAGAACAAGGTTGGTAACCCCAGTTGACCACCATAATACCAATATAGTTAGGAGAGGAACCACGAGAGTTGAGAGCCAAGACAATAGAGCCTCAAGCATACCACAACAGCTCATGGCGCATCGGTATATGGATAAATGATGACATATTCAGGCTTTGTAACCCTTGAACAACCAAGAGAAGGATCTTTTAGGGTAACAACCTATGGATATACGGGACCACCCTATACACATGTACCAAGAATTGAACCCAAGCACATGGCTTGTGAATATATGGGACCGCCCTATACATAGGTACCTCCTAGAATGGAACCCAAGTACATGGCCTAGCTTTTGAGCTAGTTACAAAACTAAGAGAGACTGGATTCAACCCAGAAATAAGAAGAAACATCAATCTCGTTTTGACATTAATGAGACCAACCAGGGGATTGAGGGAGGAGGAAGAGAAATATAATCATCCTAAAATAAGACCCTCTCTTGCCAAGCTGATTTCAAAGTTTGACAGATTCGGAGATCCCTACAGCCATCTAGCTGCATCTGTATAGCAAAAAGGGTAACTGATCCTTGAACTAAGATAGATGCTTTACTCTAGTTTCAATTGTTAAAAGATTCCCAAAGAGAAACCATGGAAGGCTTAGAGGTAGTGTTCACAATTAAATTCTCTAAGATAGATGTCAGCATAGCTCATTAATACAACTTGACCAATTCAAAGAGCTTGAATATGAAACAAGTGTCAAGCAGCTTTACCAATTCAAACAGTTGGAACAGAAAACAAGTGTCAAGGAGCTTTACCAATTCAAATAGTTGGAATAGAAAACAAGTGTCAAGCATAGCTTAGTAATGTAGCTTTACCAATTCAAACAGCTTGAACACAAAGTAGTGAGAGACTGCTTCAACCGTCTCAAGAACTTTAATAGTAGGTGCCCTATTAAGGAAAAACCGAGCCAAATTAGGCCGATTTTGTTGTTCAGAAGGGTTAAGAAGTAAGCAATTTCGTGATGCATTATATGCCAGAACAAGGATGATTTGATTGTTCTTAAAAGGGTTAAGAAGTAAGCAACTACATGATGAGTTATATGCCAAAAGGCATCGAGTGCTAGTGGAATGTTACTTGGATGCCATAGACTTTGATGCATTATATGCTAGAACAAGGCTGATTTCACTATTCTTAGAAGGGTTAAGAAGTAAGCAACTACATGATGAGTTATATGCCAAAAGCTAGTGGAATGGTACTTGGATGCCAGACTTTGACAACCATGCAACCACCTGGCACATCAACAACAACAAGGCCACACCATGCTGACAAGACGCCACTGGTGAGCAGTAGGCTTCATCTGGTCGCGCTACTAGAAATTTGGCAAGCAACGATCAATGCTTGCGTTTCACTCTTCCCAACAAATCGGTAAGTGCAGGTAACCACTTCACCCTCCTTTTATTGCTCATTTGGCTCCCCATTGAGTGGGTAGAGTGCTCCCCACAGAGGGTACAACTGGTATATCTAGGCTAGTTTGTAGGTACATCGCCCACAAATAGTCCAATGACAGAAAATCTTGCTAAGGCCAAACCCAAACCCAAACTTGCTTGCACTTACAATGAAACCATGGCAAGTTTCTAATGTGAATTCAACCCCCTTCACTCACATCCTTTCACCACACCTTCTTGCACTTGCAACCAAACCGTGGCAAGTTTCTAATGTGCATTGAACCCCCTTCACTCACATCCTTTCACCACTCCCACACTGAGGAACTTTGACCATCACTCCTACCTTATGGTCCATTTGAACCCCATCTACAATGTCATGCCTTCCACCATATCCCATTCTTTCATGCAACATCCATTCCCCATGCCAACACTTTGCATGGTTTCCTTTGATCCTGTTGTCTTGACTTGCTCATTGAGTCTCGTTCTTACTCAGTCTAGCCCTCTTCCCATCCATGACTCACCATTCTAGTGTCTACACCCTCACAAGTACTACTAGCCTTCCATCCATGTACGGCACACTTGAACTTTGTAAATATGCCCAATGGAGAATCTTTCATCTTGCCCAATCCATTGGGTATCCCAATCATAGTCTATGAGTCATCTTGGATCCATGCACCCAAACAGAGTTCTTCACACAACACGATGCTTCAATCAACCATGCTCTGCATCTCCCTCTAGGTAGAAAACTTGCCTACATCTATGCCAATCAAGCGAGGTAGAGATGCCCAAAAGGATAAGGCAATGTTGCATGCCCAACATTGGCATGGTCCGGACATCCCAAATTTCACCCCATGCCATGGGTAGCTCTATAATTCTTCCCTTCTGTCTGCCAACATCTCTATGCTTCTAGCACGTGGACCGTACAACCACCAACATTTTAAAACAAGGCTCAAGAACCACCTGGCTCCATACATCCATGTCCGGCAAGCCACGAATAGTTAGTAACTTACCATTGTCTGAGCGAGATAGGGTGTCCAGATTACTTCCATTCTCATGGACACCCTAACCTCAGTCTCATCTGCCTTATCTGCCAGCCTCGTTACACATCAACCACCAATTTTCTATCTGAATCATGTGTAAGAGTCACATAAAGCAAACAAATAAGTGTCAAATAAAGCAGTGTGTTAGAACTTTCACCAGCCGAAGCCTCCACACGAGCCCACAATTTGCCCAATGCCTATGCATGCCACCTGCAATATATGCATAGGCTCTCCATGTTATAGACACATAGGCTTTGTTTATACACAAACTTGCAATGAGCCTCATTGTCAACAACCTTTCACTGGACCTTCCTCAAATTAATAAGAACCTTCAGTGGCCCCATCTTCAGCCACATCGCCCATTCAACCCACCTTGCCTCTTTTGCGAGTGCTCGACAATGCCAAATCCCTCGAGCCACCGAGGCCGGCAACTTTGTGCATGGTGTGTTGTTGCCATGCCCCAAACAAAGTAACAACCTTGACTCCCCAAGGTAAGGGCTATCAAGTAACTATCGAAGAAAGCAACCAAAAGAGTTGAAGAAAGCAAGCAATGGTGTTGGAGAAGTTTTTGTTTGGAGAAGTGCACCCACATTGCCACACCTTCTGCCGCCCATTACCCATGCACATCACTTGTATATTTCACTGCGAGAATCACTTTTTTTTTTCACTTCTCCACACACAAACACTTGCACCTATAACTAACCTCGTTAATGCTAACCCTCTAGGTACATCTCTAGATGGGGGGACCATAGTAGGCTTAAGCCTAGCCCATGGTATGAAACGTTGCTTGGAAATTGCTCAACCTTGTAGGTACCTCCGTCGAGCTTCCATGCCTATATCCTCTCCTTCAACTCCAATTCAACACCAACAAAATCTCGCCATGGTTGGTCGACGTATTCATCAAGCAAGAGCCCAATCTCTAGGCATTACACTATGATACTGGAGCATAATACCCTATTGCGCCAAGTTGTCCCGACCTTCATCTACCCATGCCAATCATTCTATGGGGTCTTGGTGCTCATTTTGCCAATTACATGGTGCGGACCACATCTACCAATTACCTCATACTAAAGGGTTCACACCACTTCCACAACCACTAGAGGCTTGGCATGAAGCACCTCTTCCTTGCCTATCACTTTCCATGTTGCCTTAACAAAATGTCGGCCATCAGGACCGCCCACATCTTCCCATCACCTTGCCCTGCATCTAGCTGTGGATTGATCCCGAACTATACCACTTAACCATGGTCGGCCAACTCCCGGGTGGTGCATCTTGGGACCATCCGCACCATGCACTTCTCGACAGAGCAGCTTCACTACCGACATGTGATGCAAGAATGCGGTCACCATTAGGAAGGGGGATATGTTAACCAATTCATTGGTTAACATGATTTTGCTCGCTTGCCTACTACCATAAGGTTCTTTGCCATCTTACCTAGAGAATGGGTACTTAATTTTTGACAACACTTAGACATATAAAGCAACCTTACCATGAGCTTAACGTCAAATAGGAAAATTCTACGGACTTAGTGTACATAGTTGCTTAAGACTAGTAATAAAGGCCAAACCATTTTTACGCTTGGTCAGCCTAGTGTGAAAACTAGTTATTTGAATATGCGTCATTCTTGAAAAAAAACAATAATCATTCCCTTGCAATAGTTTACTTGTGAGTGAGACCTCCTTCTTCCCTATTCTTGCTTGCTTGTATGCTTTTGAATCTTTCTTGCATGCTAGATAGGTTTGATTATAGGTTTTCTTCTTGCAATAGATTCTTCTTCTTCCCCTACCTTTGTGAGAGAGAACCATCACAAAGGACCATCTCTTCTTGCCTCCATCTAGGCATTGAGAGCTCTCCCTTCACCCCTTTGGCAAGAAGCATTCTGGTGTGATAATGGAGTGAGGATGTGACAAATGAGCTAGTGCACTTACAATGAAAAGTTACATTTGTGGCTCGAAGGGAAGACCTAATGACACATGCTTCAGCAAGGCTAAGGTAAGCTCTTGACTTGAACGATAAGTGATATTTATTCTTAATCATAGATTTATTAAGAGACTTGTACTTTACATGTCTTCTTATTGTCTTATTTTTCTTGTCCACCAAGAGAACTAACACTTCCCAAGGTAAATTTCTAGGCCTAATATGCCCCATGTGAAGGTAATTTTGAAGCGCTTCATTCTCCTTATACTGTCTCAACTTGTATGGCTTCCTAAAGGATGGCTTTATCACAAAGTAATATCCTAATCTTATGGTCTACACATCTCTTATGGTCTACACCCCTCTTATGTTCTACACTTCTCTTTAGAGGTAAACTATGTGATGGTCTACACCCCTCTTATGTTCTACACTCCTCTTTAGAGGTAAACTATGTGATACTTCCTTTGAAAACATGTATGACTACTCAGACAAAATCTCATAAACGAGCACATCTAAAATATCTGCACTTCAAAGATAAGCACTTTCCAATCATGCCACATCCATGCCATGAGAACTTAAATTAACTTGCTGATCTTTAGTGATAATGTACTCAAAGAGAGGAAATGAACCACCCATTTCTCCCCATTCAAAGTCTAATCCATAAATTACTATGAAAACCAAAAAGCAACCAACCATGGCACGAGAACTTAAATGAACTTGCTGATCTTTACTAATAATGTACTCAAGAAGGAATGAACCACCCATTTCTCCCCCATTCAAAGTCTAATCCATGAATTATTATGAAAAGCAAAAAGCAACCAATCAAGAATAAATTACTCATATCAAACAATGCTTTATATATGTTCTTATTTATATATAAATTAATACTATCATCAAATCATAAATTAATCAAGAATAAATTGTTCATCTCAAACAATGCCTTATATATGTTCTAATTGAAATATAAATTAGTATCATCATCAAATCATAGATCAAATTAAGAACACACCAAAGATGTCCCATTCTTGTGTATGGAGCATATTCACAAAATTCAAAGCTGAACAGTAATGGCCATTACTATGCAAGGAAACCATCAGTAAAATTGTGAGTACTCCCATCATAAAAAGATATGTGTAGAGGTTCCCAGAACCTCACTTGTTATACGATTAATTCATGAGGACCAGTTATGATGGCAATTAATTCATGAGGACCAGTTAAGATGGCAATTCTCAAAGCCCCCAAATCACCTTGTAAAATCGACGGGTGTATGATTCGACGCTTCACTTATTCCTCTACAGCGTATCTTAATTTCTCTTTGGCGTGTATCTTATCCCTTTTCGACATGCATTCGGGACTCTTCTCCAATCCTTCTTCGACTCTTCTCCAATCAATGCGCTTCTAATTCATCTTTGGCACAACTCTCAAGGAAATTCTCACATTTTCTTGTAAAGGTTTTGAGAGCTTATGGGTATAAGGATGAGTTGAATTCACCATCTGGTCTAGAACCCCTTTCTAATGAATGGTGCCTAGTGAGATTGGATGTCCAAATACAAGTATCGAGAACATGAGATTTCCAAGATATGAGAGATTTGCAAATAGACATTAACACTAGAAATAAAGGGATTACTTATTTCAACAAGTGTACTATTGATGGCTTGTCACCACTCCATGACCACCAAGTTTCTTGTTCAAACTATAGGCCAAAAAAAAAATTGGCCTAGTTTGTGACATTTGGTACACAGCCCCTTCACACACGGCTACCACAAAATTCGCTTGAAGTCTCTTACCAAGAGATCTCTACTTTGATTGCTCATCAAGAGGCCAGACATGCCTACAAGATCTCTGGGTTGTAGTTATTCAATGCTTTCTTTCTCTTTTTCCATCCACTTTGTTGTCTAGAAGAGAACTATTCTAGAAGAGAAGTAACATTGTCTTTCCAAGTGTGGCGGTGCCACAACATCATATAAAACTTAATAAAGTGGATTGCATTGTCATATGTCTTGACCAAATTTTGCCTCACTTCATTTTGAAAATCTTGGGAAAGTCCTTGTTGGAAAAAGAGGTGATTTGGAAAGTGGCACCACATGTGTAGTTAGTCAACTATTGCTTACTCAAAGAGCAACCCTAGCTTGAAGATCTTAGGGCCATGGGGATAGGAACACTCTGAGGCTAGGTGGTTTTATATCCCATAATAGGTCCTCTATAATCATACAAATCACCAAAGTAGAAGACAATGTCTCCATATTCTATCAATTTAAAACAATTTGATTCGATATCTGTTATAAAAATAAGACCCATCCAAGTAACACATATAAATCACTAATGCATGCTAAAAACCTTTCACTATTTGCAAATATATAGGTAGAAGTGAAACCAATCAAAATGTGCTAATTTATAAAGTCTTAGAAATGTTAATGAAAATTGAAGCTTTAGAAATCTTTGCTTTATCAAGGAGAGAGTTTAAACATTTATAGGGATTTATTTAATGATGAATAAAGCCTTTGTAAGTTTGAAATATTAGGTTTAGGACTATTAAATGTGTACCCCTCACATTTTTTTTTCGGTGTTTCGAATACAATTATTCTAGCATCAAGCTGACGGGTGTGTAGTTCAATTGGTAGAACAATCGGGACCTAGGTTCGATGCCTAGGGACTACATGATGATGGCGCGCTTGTTGAGCTGATGGTATATATCTACCTTCACAATTGTTCTAGCGTCAAGAAACAATGTCTGAAGGTTTGTTGTTTATGGTGGCAGGTACAACTCCATGCACGCTTGACATGTACTTCTCCTTGCTTCTATCATATCATCATGGTCTAGGGTCGTAGGAGTGTAAATCTCCACCACAAATTTCACTTGCTTTAAAAACAAGAATTTGCCTTTAAAGGAAATCATGACACATCCAAATACAAAAATATCAAGTGATACCTCAACATTACTTGGAATTTAAAAATCAATAAGCTTATAACACACCATCAAAACTTGGAATTTAAAAGAAATTCCACTCGCCTAGACCATGAATGGTCCTCGAGAAGCTTTTCTCGGTCAATAACTCCCAGTCTAATGGCAGTCCATGCATGATCTAGCGCCTGTAAGGAACTCAATAGGGGCAGGTTTGCCTTTTATGTAGGTTGGATAGAGACTACAAGAGAACAGCGAAGCTGCCGCGGAGACAAGTGTTCTCTCTGTGTCTGTAAGCTAAGGGATGGAGGAACCAGGGATTTGTAGCGACCTTAGAAAAGCCTCACAGAATAAACAATATCGTGTATACCAAAGGTGGTTTCCTTGCCAAAAACACACGCTGGGAAAGAACCACGTTTGAACCTTACATTGCTTTAAAGATGGTGGTGCCCTTCACAGAGAAGGGCAAGAACGCCACATGTAGTGCTAGAAAAAAAAAACTGTCCTCTAGTGTATTTTGCATCGCTTAAAATTCAAAAAAAAAACATTGAATTTACTAGTCTTTATAAAAATATAAAAATCGAATTTTGAATTTAAAAAACCGATCATACTACAACTTGTCTTTTTTCTCATCGACTGGAAAAAAAAGTTTTTCTGTAGCACTGGCCACATGTATAGCCATTTGCTCAACAAAGCATTGTCATCACCGCCTTGGAGAAGCCTAATAGTTGTTTTCCAAGAAATGGAGGCTAGACCACGTGGTCATCCTTCAACATGATGGTTTTAGAAAAAATAGTACTAGTTTTTTAATATTTTAACTTAGTTTTTGACGGCTAGTGAGTGTATTTTATGACCAAAATCCCCAAAAACAGGCATGATACCACCTATTGTTTTTTAATTTATTGTTTTTTTTAAATAAAAAAAAAACTTGTTCCAATGTGGCAACCAAGGAACCTCTCAAAAGGTTGTGTCATCCGACAACAACTTTAGTCCTCCGTGAAGGTTTAGCACACCCACGACCCAACACCACCTTACCCAACTATAAAATCCAAGGCGAGGCACAAAGGGTGCCAAGCCTAAAGGAGCTAACCAAACTCCACTAAAGGAATGTTGTGAGGACCAGCCCACTACCACACACGCGGCCTTCTTGTGCACACAACATCGTGCAAGCAAAAAAAGAATAAATCATTATTTTGAATATTGTACTTATTTTAGGGTTAAAACAAACTTTTAAAAGTTAAGTTTTTTTCCTCTCTTTTTTCATAAGCTTGTAAGGTTCCTTAGAACCTTTACTCTCTCCAAGAATAAAACCCAAAATATATCTCATATTTAGATTTCTCTTCACATACAAGTTTAATCAATCTCTCAACAAAGGAGCCTTCATTTGTTTGCTCAATCCATAGTTTCCAATATGAACCTTGGTTCATATCCAAATAGTTAACAATAATACTGATTTATTAAGCTTCACATCCTCAAAAAGTGAGCTCTAATACCAAATGCAACATCTCCAAAGTAACAAGTCCAGTCTACCCAAGATCTAATCACACAAATACCACTATGAAGACAAAGGTGGGTTTAGATAGCACTTGCCACCCTACCACAGGCTGCAAAGCAGATACAATAATAAGCCACCCTTGAGGTAGAGACCACCCAACCTTGGTAGAGGCCACACTACAAAGGCATGCGTGTCCCATACCATGCTCCCCCACTTCCCTGGATCATCAGAGATCAACTAGTGGAGGCCCTTCTCCCAAGACCCAACTCCTATATTCTGTCCCAATAACCCAGTTCACAACAATATGAACTGTTAGGTCCAAACAAGAAAAAATAATCTGGCTTCTTCCTCTTCCTCCAACACAATCCACTATCCTTAAATTATGCTCCTCATACTTTGACCATTGTTGTACCTTTTTGACAATGATGATTCCTTGCCATTTCTATCCAATGTATCACGACAGCCTTCTACATTTTCAAACCTAACTTGAAAAACTTGATAGTAGAAACTGATACAAAACTAGGATAAGAGGCAGCATACCAAGCATGGTACAGACACTTGTACACACCTTATGTTTATGCAAGTGTTTTGAACCTATCAAAAAGCTTTTGGCTTGGAAGGCAGTCAACAGACTAAAATCGAGCATGTCCTTCCTTAGTATTGCAATTAGTGTGGACTTCATGAATCCTATACCCTCTGTTGTTAACTCAGCTTAGCAACAGTAAATACCAAAGAAGTCAAAGCCCAATATGGATTTAGTGGCAGAGGGTCAGTGACATCAAGAAATACTCGCAGTTATACGCATTCTTGAGTTCTGTGATACGGTAGGAAGACACGTTTCACCAAACTTCCTCCACCACTGTCTTAAGTCATTTTCAAGAGAAGGCTATTCATGCATTGTCCATGCATCCTCAACAAAGCCCTCTTCTACAAATGGGGTGGAGAATCCAACGCAGGACTTGGGGGCTCCTTTGGTCCATTAAAGTAGCCCAGCTTCCAAAACAAGTAACCAGGCAAAGCGCTGTAGCAGCTTATTATAAACATTGTCTCCATGTATTAATGGCAATTACGTATAAAGAAGTTTGAAGTGCTGCAGGCTGATCATTAAATGCAAATTGAAAATTTAGAATAAAAACCATTCAGACTTAAAAAGAACTTGAACTAGAACTGTTGAAAAAAATCTGCTTAAGTTTTTTTTATCTCCTAATATGTAAGCACATACCAAAAAAAAACTTAACCAAAGTTTGTTTCTGCAAGAGAACCTACATCACCAGCAACCTAAATTTTGGGTTATTTCCCAAAGACGAACAAAGAAAATTTAGAATCAGATTAAAGTGTGGATGTGTATTCTTGTTCATATCCCTTTTGGTCTTCTTTCAAAGGCCCCCCCTCTCTCTCTCTCTCTCTCTCTCTCTCTCTCTCTCTCTCAAAGACAACGAAACCACCCAGAATTTGTTAGTTCTTCCAATCCAAGCAATCAATTTTCCTCCACTGTTTCATTAACTATTGACCCCTTGAGTTATCTGTGAAGCTCTCTTCACTGGTCTCCTTTGTTTGAAGGCATATGCATACAAAATAGCACAACTGTTATCTTCTACACTGCAAGAAATTTGCAAAAATACAACAAAGCATTGGGATTGCCGCATTCGTAAAACCAGCAACAACATAGCTACCTTGCTGAAACCATTGCACTGGCAAAACTGGAGCACAATTGGAGCATCCTTGACAAGCCCAAAGCAAATGAGAGGATCCTCTTTGCATTTTGATAGGAGCAACTAGACTGCCACTCATAAGTGGTGATAACGGTTAGAAAGACCACCACATATATCATGAGCAAGGTGGTGCCATTGGTTAAGGATGCATCATAACGTACCACTTGGAAGTGGTGATAACAGTTAAAAACACCACCAATAGCCCGTGCAAGGTGGTGCCAATTCAATCACAATGCATCATATTCTTGTGGACTATATTAGTGTACAAATCCAAGCTGGAAATGGCTGTCAGCGATTGCAGAATCCTAAGGCATTTAGCAGGACATGCATTCTAGAAAGTTAGCAATGAGCGAGTTGTTCCTTTGCGTGCACGTTTCCGGCGCTTCTGTTGCATGCGCCACAGACCAAAAATCAAAACAAAGCCTGCAGAACACAATGGCAATTTAGGTACACAAAACAGATAAAGCATTCCATGCATGTTCTTTTACGTATGTTAAGCTTTTCAAACTAGCTGCCATTTGAACCACCATGTACTTTAGCATGAATTGCATACCATGAGAGCTTACCTGCTATACACAGAAGAATAGGGATGAGCCATTGAACAGCCAGTAATGTTGATGAATCTAACTGCACAAGTCAACAAAGTCTCAGCCCTGAGGTGGAGTTAGGAGCAAGAAGCTACTCAGAAAGTCCAAAGATTCAAGGGTCTCTCACCTCGTCATGGTTTAGCTGTCCAGACCTCAAGCCAATGTCTTTCCTATTCTGCTGTTGTTTTTGACCTCTGCCAGCTCCTCCCTTGTTCTGCCCAGCCAATGCATCTTTTGTGACAAGATCTGCAGTTGCATCAGTAAAACCACCACCATCTTCTTTGCTTTCACTAAGCTCAGTCTGGATAAATTCCATGTCTGTCCTCGAGTCCTTACGGATCGATGTAAAATTCCTTTCTACATCACCCATGGAAAGGTTGAGAGACAATGTAGGTGTATCGTCTCCCCCATGTGAGTTACTTCCCATAGGTTGACGCTGACCGAAACTATAAGGGGACCTCGGCAGTGGTATTTCATAACCTTTAGTACCTTGCACCTCAAATCGGGCATCATTACCACATTGTAGCTCATGATCAAGGACCAGTGAATACATTGAAAAGTTCACATCATCTCTGCGAGAAGGAAGTAGAGATTTAGGACCATTTAAGGGGAAAGTTATTTGCCTCGAAGGTGCAAAAAGTACAGGATCCTTTATATCATGGCTTGTAAAGTCCAAGAGCTTTTTAAGCAACCAATAGCAGTTTGTCACCAAGTGGCTACTATCAAGACAATTGGAATCTCCATAGACTGCAACACGACCTGCGCCAACTTGTACAGCTCCAAGTATTGCTGCCTCCACCTATTCAAATGGTTAAAAAGCACTTAACTTGTGACATGTATAGCAAGAGAGCTCGCAATCCACTGCAAAAAAACACTTTTTATAAAGGACTTACTTGAGGTTGAGCGGACGTTTGTAATGAGGATGAAAGTGAACTTCCTTTTGTGCTATCTTGAAACATGAAGCGATGCAGAAACCCACCGTCTGGGAACCTTGCAATGTCTGTGCCAGAAGCAAAAAAGCCCCGTTCTCCATTGATAGAGTAGGGTCCATTAAGTATTGTACCTCCAAAAGCAATACCAAAAGGCAGAAGTAGCTCATTTAATGCAGGGACATTTGCTCCACCTGTAACAGGAGTCCACCAGCTTCGAGTATTGTCATCAAAAAACCTCATTTTTGCCATTGTTTCTACATGATACCAGTCAGCAAAGACTATCAAGCCCAGCCCTAGAAGCTTGACATCATTTTCTAGCTTCTTTATTTCCTCTTTATGGTATTCATCTTCAAGGTCTACCATCAACAATGTCCCATAGTGCCGGGCATCAAAGCAGGTGATTGGAGAACCTAGAATTTCCAAGTAATACCCAGCATCTCGTAGCATATCAAACATTCCATGGAAATTTGTGTGAGGATGGTCTCCATGCCAATCAAGTATGTCATTGCGAACATCCAATGAGTCTCTTGGTATATATCCCGGTGGATACCGCACATTATGAAACTGGTCCCAAAGGATTCGGCGTTCTCGTTGAGGAGTGGAAATAACATTTACTCTCACATGAAGTGTGCACTCACTTCGCTGCATTGCTTGTTTCTGTCTTCTAGAAGGTGACACAATAGACAAAGCTACATCCCCTTCTATTATGCCCGAAAAATTGACTCCTTCATCTCTGATCTGCAGGTACAGCCCCAAGAAGCCTGTCCAGGGCCAGATGACATCCGAGAAGGTGAAGTGAATGTCCAAAAGGTCACCAGCTGCATCAGAGGGCTTCCATTCGGGACTACCCTCAACATAGCCCACCACACCCATACCATTCAATATTGTAACATTGAAGATAACAGGCATGGCACCTGCGTAAAGAGGCTGCCGACAGAACGGCCACATGTATGGGCACTCCAGAAAATCTATTGCGGGTGGAACAATGCTTGCTCGAGGTTCATATTTGACCAGAATTTCATAAGACTCCAGCCTGAACCCACAAAAACATACAAATGTAAGAACTTTACTCCAGTATGGGTGAGCTTTCTAAAGCTCCTGAAAACAACTTCTTTATTGCAGACAAGCTCACATAATACTTACAAGTTCAATCGACCGGCACCTTGTTCAAAAATATTAGGACCGTCCAATCGAGCAGCACCCTCAATGAGAGCTTGTTTCATACTGGCTGGATTGATTATCTCCCAACGAATGGCATCTGGGATGACACTAGCCAGTAGACACACTGCACCAGCCACTACAGGGCTGGCCACACTAGTCCCGGAAAGGCTCTTGCAGCCAGAATTTATTTTTGATCCAATGATATCTTTTCCATAGGCAACAATGTCCGGTTTAACTCGCCCATACCTTAATCACACCATACGAAAGTGCTTCAAATAGTACACATCCACAAGCAACACATCTATAAAAGTGTGCCATAGAAATCTCTCTCAAAAAAAAAAATCTACTAGGATGTATACCCATGAGGGATTTCCCAAGTGGTCATTCCACGTGATGAGAATGAAGCAATGTGATCACTGTAATCGATTCCACCCACGCCAATCACATCACTCTGATCCGCAGGATTGTTAAGAGTTCCATAAAGAGGCCCATCATTCCCGATGGCAGAGACCATAATGACATTATTAGCTGTCATCTCCCATACCTTCCACACCAGAAACCAAACATCAGACTAAGACATACAATAAACAGTTACAGGTTATGCATTGCACAGGCCCCAAGAGCCAGGCTGCCTGGTTTCCTTCCTATTTTTTGAGTGAAGTAAATTCTCACCTTTTCAATAAAAGGCCGGTCAAGAAAATCTGGTCCACCAATGCTAAGATTGAGGATGTTCATATCAGTTGCAATTGCATAATTGAAAGCATCTAAAAACCATGATGTGTAAGACACCTGCAACACACTGAGAAAGATTTCCCATTACATAATAATACTGACGGAGGAAACATTCCAAGAGACCACAAAACAACAGCAATCGATTACATTCATTTGCTAAACTGGGGCTAGGTACATAAAGGATCACAGAGATGATGAGGTGCTGAGAACAAGCGAAGGGAAAAAGCCAGTGTGCATATGTATATATATACATATATACATATATGTATATATGTATATACATATATGTATATATGTATATACATATGTATATATATACATATATGTATAGATATATACATATGTATATATATATACATATGTGTATATATATATACATATGTGCATATGTATATATATATATACATATGTATATATATATACATATGTATATATATATACATATATACACATATGTATATACATCTATACATATGTATATATATATACATCTATACATATGTATATATATATACATATATACATATATACATATATGTATATATATACATATATACATATATACATATATATACATATATACATATATGTATATATATACATATATACATATATGTATATATATACATATGTATATATATATACATATGTACATATATATACATCTATACATATATGTATATATATACATATGTATATATATATACATATATGTATATATTACATATATGTATATATTACATATATGTATATATTACATATATGTATGTAATATATATGTATATATATATACATATATTACATATATAATATATGTAATATATATATATACACACACACACACACACATATATATATATATACATATATATAAATGAGTATGCACATACCTACCTACATATGTGCCTACGTACAATATGCATGCGCACACACACACAGCTTGCATGCTGGATGAACACTAACACTCTACTACTCAACTCTGACTAACCCAACTAGAACACAATAAGCTCTTCTTGATTTATTAAACACCAACAAAAATGGAGCAAAAATCAGGGCATTAAAATGAAACGGATCCATGAAAACACCAACTGAGATCCTCAAAGTGCACATTTTTATCTTACCTGTGCATCTGTGAATACTCGAAATGCAAATATCTCTGCATCTGGAGCAAAACCCAAACATTGAGGATCTTGACTCGAGATAACCCCAGCCACAAACGTCCCATGGCCTAAGTTGTCATTCAATGTATCTTCATTTGTCCAATTAGTTCTCTCCTGCGAGTAAACAAGAAATTGTTAACAAATATCTCATTCATACCAGTGCACTTATGATTTGTAAGACCTTAAAAAGGCTTTCATTAGCTATTTAGCCCACAACACTGTTCTTGCAAGAATAAACTCTCCTTTTGTTTTTAAGTAATCTGATGGGTTTAGGATTGAATAAGATGGCTAGCTGGAACTTGCATAGCTATGATTGAAGAAGAACATGCCAATGCCTTCAACGAGGAGACACCGGAAGAAACTTTAGTCAACTGGCTGCCCCAGCACCCTGGGGGGGGGGGGTGGGGGGGGCAAATTATAAGATAGAGGGGAATGAGGAGATTATCCAACGGTTGGAGAGCCAATTGGCAGCTTGTCGACAAGAGATCCAAGCAAGAAAGATGGCACATGAAGCAATAAGTCCATCCATAGATGAAGCTCAAGAGGCGGAGGATGCCGGAAAGCTTTCAAGAGAGGAAGTGGTATCACTAACAGAGTCCCTAAGTAAGGAGCAGATTTTGGAGGATGAGCCGATGGAGCAGACATTACGAGGCTTCGAGGTAATCCAGACACATGGAGAACAATCCATCCTAGAGTCCATTTTCGTTTCCGAGGACAAAGAGGAGACAGTGAGTGAACTTCCGATTTCTCTCTCCAAATCCATTGAGGAGGATGAGATGAGCAATTCCGCAATGGTGTCTACCATGGTAGCTGAGCATCCAAAGGCAAAGTGCCCACAGTTCCTAAGGAGGCAGTGGCGGAGACATCATTGGAGACGGTAGGTCCAAGAGCCATGCCATTGGAGTTCAAACCAGTGTGGAGCAGAGCATGAGTTCGCCAGAAGATCTGTACCAAGGTGGAGCGGTTTACACCTGTGCTCCAAGTCTGAGCAAAACGGGATGTCACGTCACACTCTCCCAAGTGTGACGTGGACATTCTTCTACCCATTGGCCAGCTCAGAGGTCAAGAGCATGGCCGGATTTGTGTTTGTAAGAGCTCTTATGCCAAATCTTTGTAATATTGTTCAGGCACCCAATGAGCAGCCGAGCGTGGACAGAGTTATTGGGTTATTGTGTAAACACACCTAGTTGGACATTATTCTTAGGGTTGGTAGAGTTGGTAGCCAACTCACCAACATTAGACACTATAAATAGGAGTCTAGGCTTTAGCCATATTCATTCATCGATCATCATTGAGTCATTGAAAACTCTAGAGCAGTGCTACCATTGAGTATCTCAATTCTCTATTCAACATTGTATATACTTCATGTTAGTAATACATGGTAGATTAGGTCCTCTCTCCACTCTGTATTGAGCATGAAGAAGAAGCAGTTTGTACATGGATTTAAGTCTCTGCTTAGACGCTAATTGCAATCAATCAATTCATAAGCACGCTTCCGCAAGCACCCATGTTACATGCACGTTATTATAGCTAGCAATGATGTATTCTGCATGCTTATAGCTAAGGACAAATTGGATGTGACTAACTACCCATTGTGGGCATACATGATGAGGCACTTGTTGGTTGCCAAGGACCTATGGGCTATGGTTTCAAGTGAGGAGGCCCAACCTTCCTTGCCAGTTTTACGGCAGCCAACTGCTCCTACTCCTAAAGGTAACCAAAGCATAGATACATCTGGAACTACGAGATCTTTTGTCACTTAGGCACCCACACCTCCTATTGCGGATAGACTATGGTGGAATGCCAGGGATGCACGAGCACATGTGCTCATTACGCTCTCAATGAAGAGCATCATTCTTCATATCCATTCTCGTGTCACTACTAAGTTGGCTTGGGATGCACTTGCATCGCCCTACCAAGCGCAAAGAAGTACAAGTGGCCTATTTGAAGAAACATTTGGATATGTTGCATTGGATGAGTACTTGAACGAAGATTAAAGACCTTCGAGAGCAGCATGCCAACGTTAATGAGATCATGTAGTACAACCCTCTTGTCACTTCTATTCTCAATGCATTACATGAATCGTATCAAGGCTTTGCCATGCCACTCAGGATGATGAGATGAAGGGCAATCCTAACACATTCTCAGTTGATGAGTTGGTGTCCTTCCTCCTGTAAGAGGAGCAATCGAGCGGAAACAGATTTAGAATGAGAATTGGGGATCAAGCTTTTGCTGCCTACCGCAAAGGCAAAGGCAAAGGCAAAGCATCTAGTAGTATGTCTATGGCCTAGTGCTGAAAAGAAGGAATCTGCTAACTATGCTCAAGAAGATTGAGCATTCCAAGTTAAGTGTAGCTATGATCCTTCTTTTCATGTGATGCATGCATGTCGGTGGTAAATACACATGGTATTTTGATAGTGGTGCTAGCAATAAATGAGGCATCCAAATGCCTAGCTGTAAATGCCAGCATCAAAAGGTTTACCAATGTCATGCATGCTAAGCTGTAAACCTAGTTCTACTGTAATAGAAGGCAGCTTACATTCTTCCATGTGAAACCTTTCAGCAAACTCTTTATGTGCTTAGTTTGTTGCATAACAATGCCATCATCTCTATGCATAAACTCTATGCCAAGATAGTAAAGTAAAGACCCCAAATCTGACATATCAAATTCAGATTTCAAATCAGCCTTGAAATTTCCTCTTCGCAAGTCCCTATTATGAGCATGTCATCTACACACAAGATGACTAAGAGAATTTCGGCACTAGATTTCTTCACATACAAAGTGCTTTCAATTGGACTATTCATATAACCTTGGCTAGTCAAGTGAGCATGTATCTTATCATACCAAGCTCTTGGAGCTTGCTTTAAGCCATACAATGCTTTGTGTAACCTGCATACTTTATGTTCCTCCCAGGAACTTCAAAGCCAATGGCCTGATTTACATAGACTTCCTCTTGCAAATCCCCATTCAAAAATAGGGTCTTGATGTCCAACTGATGCACTTTCCATCCTTCATGTGCAGCCAATGCCATCACTGAACGTATTGTACTCCAAAAAGTATGAGACACCTTCTATGCTTTCACTATACATCTAGCCATCACTATGAGAGACCTATTCTTTCTCTCAGCTACACCATTTTGTTGCGGTGTGTAAAGCATAGCGCACTGGTGTTTAATGCCCTTCTCAAGCAAGTAATTCTTGAATGCATTAGACATGTATTCCCCCCTCTATCTAAGCAAAGAGAGAGTACCTTACATCCAAACATATTTTCAGCCAATGCCGTGAAATGTTGAAAGCATGTAAATACATCTGCTTTTGCTTTCCAATGATACACCTAGGCAAACCTTTAGTCATCTATGAATGTGACAATAAAGATGGCCCTCCATGGATGGTGTCCGCATTGGACCACATACATCACTATGTACGAGCTGTAATTTATTTTCAGCTCTAATAGCTCCATCCTTGTTTGCGGTGCGTCTTTCCCAAAATACACCCCACATACATGTCTTGTAAGAGACTCAAGAGGCAACATATTATCAACCATATGATTATTCTACAAAAGCATCAAACTTCCAAAGTTTACATGCCCAAAACAAGCATGCCATAGCATTGCATCATGCCTAGCAGGTAGCCACTGTATGTGCATCATATGGACACTTGTTATGGCTGTCTAGCTTATACAAGCCATTGCATCTTGCTCCAGAAGTGACTATAGCATAACCCCTTGAAGGGTCCTTGACTAAACACTTCTTATCTGTAAATTAAACCATCAAACCTTGATCGGTTATGGCTGAGACAAAGAGCAGATTTTTCTTTATCCCTTGAACATACAATACATTTGTCATGCATACATTTGCACCATTGGCTGCAACAAGCATGACCTTGCCTATCCCTTTCACTAAATAAGTAGAAGTGATATGGTTTGAAGCACCACTATCAAAATACCAAATTGCATCCTTCCTGTAGGATGCAATCAAAGACATATCCTATTATGTAGCACTTGGTGTGTCACTAGTGCATGTGACCAAAAAATGTCCACTCCTCATGGACTATAGTCTACATTAGCAGACTACTCTGCTTTATCGTTAGAAGTGCTGGCTACTACTGCATTACCTGCTTCTTTTTCCTTCTCTTTTGCCATCCGCTTTCTACATCCATTTATGTAGTGGCCAAGCTTACAACAGTAGTGACATCTGCCTTCTCTTGGGCTTGCTGGCATCCCCTTTTTTAGACGAATCACCCCTAGAAGAGGGCTGTCCATGACCAGCCTTATTGGACTGGTGTTCTCCATGCTTAAAGCTCTTTGCTTTCCCTTTGTCCTTGGCTGAAAATGCCCTATCACCACCCTAGTTGCTTGATAGATGTAACACGCGGAAGCTCTGGGGTCTTCTTTCAGCCCTAAACACCAGTGAGAACATGCTGATGCAAAAACACAGACAGAAGGGAGAGTAGAAAGAGAGAGATATGGCTGGAAATTCAATATATTCATATGGTACAAAAAGGTACTCAGTCTACAGCCCTAGGCTGCCTTGTAAACAAGGTGTAACACACCAAAATCTGTCCTACATTAAGGACCCATTCCTTAAGGGAATGAATGATCTATCCAATGAGCACATATGCTATTTATAGCCCCTTTGGACACAAGGAGAACTGCTCGACTGCTGGTCGGCCAGCCAACTTGGCATCTTCTCCATAAAAGCTGATCGAGCAGCCGACTAAACCTGTTCTTCATAAACGCCGAAGCGCTTTGCTGTAGCCGCCTTAATCTAGTCCAGCCGCCTCTCCTGTGTGCAGCCGACAACTCTGTCCTGCAACTAACAGCCTCCTGTGCAGCCGACAGAGCCTTCATCTTTTCCATGCCTTGCTCCAAGTCCAACACTGGCTCCAAATTGTAGCTTGCTCCTAACTCTGGTCTTCTTCTGATCTTTTTCTGGCTGCCCCTTCTGGACTAGCTCCAAAGAATGTCCATGGCATTTTCATGCACATGGAACTGCTAACTGAAACAGAACCTAAGAGAGCAACTGTCACCATTTGGCCACCTGACTGGTTCACTCTTGCTTTCACACTATGTACATATTGGATTGGTGTCCATGGCTTATGGAATGTGCCTATGCATGTGATTGACACGTGTCATGCTGTATAGTTGGATATGATATTCCGCTGGGACTTGACGTTATCATGTCCGGAATATCTGGAGGACTTGGCTTTCCGCTGGGACTTGTGCCTTTGTGTACATGCCCGGAAACGCTTGGAGGATTGGCTTTCCACTGGGTCTGGTATCGCATATACTTGCCTGGAAACGCCTGATCTTATATGGTTTCATGAACGGAAATTGCTCATGCCAATGCTGCATTGCATAGCATCTTTATGTGCTTGCCTGCAAATGAAATTGCATGACCTATGTGTAGTTCCGGGCTAGGGGACGCCCGCCCGTAAACCGTGCGTGTGAACTGTCTGCTGACATGGTTGTGTGGCATGTGAACAGGTGGTAAGTATTACCCAATCTAGGCTCAAATAGCCCTTAGGACAGTGAGTGCGTTCCCACTTCATTAAAGTTTGGGCATCCAAAAGTCACTTATAAATTATGACCGCTTCCAAGTTCACACTCACTGAAGTCCCGAGACGGACAAGACTCAATGTCCAGGACCTGATCCTCCCTTTTTACTCATAAATGGGCATCTCCCCATGTCCCTTCACCTGATTGGACCCCAATTCACTTACTTATTAAGAGAAAATTCGTGTTTTCTCTTCATGAGGATTTTTGGAGGCTGAAAACTATGTTTTTCCACCATTTCTCTCCATTTCCAAGCTCTCCATAGCTATACCCAACTTGCTAGGGTGTTTTCCAAGCTTCCAAGAGTGTTTCCAAGTGCTAATCACTCTCCTACTCACTCCCAATGACTGAAATTCAGCAAAACAGCTCTCATTTTTGTTGTAATTTCTGGTCTTTTTGCTGAAAACCCTAATTTCAGCCTTCCTTTCTCAAGTTGAAACATAGGGGAAGCTTTCCCAATGTTCCCTTCATCCTCTTGAAGACTTTTGTCGCGAAGGATTGCGGCAAATCGAAGATATCAACACTTCTAAAGCTTCCAACGCGAAGGCTTCCGCTTGCAACAACTTCTATGAAGACTGGAAAGCTAATTGGACAATGTGTTGTCATTACTTATTCAGTAGAAGGGCAGGACTCCTTGTTTAGCCGCCCTGTGTAGTATTTCTCTTGTCCTATGTGCTCTTGAAGATGTTGCTACCTTGCTTGGTAGAACATAGAGCCAATGGTAGAGAATATGGGCACTGAAGTCAGGCCGAGCATCAAGGCAGCTCCTTGGTGATCTACATCGACATACCATTGTTCTCTAAATGCTGAATTTCATATGCATTGGCATGGAGGATTTGGCAATGGATGCCCGTGAAGCTATGTATTGAATTTCTCCAATAGTAATACAATTTACTCAAGGGAGGGGTCGGCCGTTCCGGCTCATTGTGTGTCTCTTGTCAATTCAGCAATTTACTTCTTGTATTTGAGCAAGTGTCCTTCAAATCTTAGTGTACTTAAGTGTATTGATTAGCATTGTGTTCAACCAAGTTACATTAGCAAGGTAGCAACATCTTCAAGAGCACACAGGACAAGAGAAATACTACACAGGGCGGCTAAACAAGGAGTCCTGCCCTTCTACTGAATAAGTAATTACAACACATTGTCCAATTAGCTTACCAGTCTTCATAGAAGTTGTTGCAAGCGGAAGCCTTCGCATTGGAAGCTTTAGAAGTGTTGATATCTTCGATTTGCCGCAATCCTTTGCGACAAAAGTCTTCAAGAGGATGAAGGGAACATTGGGAAAGCTTCCCCTATGTTTCAACTTCAGAAAGGAAGGCTGAAATTGGGTTTTCAGCAAAAAGACCAAAAATTACAGCAAAAATGAGAGCTGTTTTGCTGAATTTCAGTCATTGGGAGTGAGTAGGAGAGTGATTAGCACTTGGAAACACTCTTGGAAGCTTGGTAAACACCCTAGCAAGTTGGGTATGGCTATGGAGAGCTTGGAAATGGAGAGAAATGGTGGAAAAACAGAGTTTTCAGCCTCCAAAAATCCTCATGAAGAGAAAACACGAATTTTCTCTTAATAAGTAAGTGAATTGGGGTCCAATCAGGTGAAGGGACATGGGGAGATGCCCATTTATGAGTAAAAAGGGAGGATCAGGTCCTGGACATTGAGTCGTGTCCGCCTCGGGACTTCAGTGAGTGTGAACTTGGAAGCGGTCATAATTTATAAGTGACTTTTGGGCGCCCAAACTTTAATGAAGTGGGAACGCACTCACTTATAAATATTGGTTAAGTCCTAAGGGCTATTTGAGCCTAGATTGGATAATACTTACCACCTGTTCACATGCCACACAACCATGTCAGCAGACAGTTTCACACGCACGGTTCACGGGCGGGCGTCCCCTAGCCCGGAACTACACATAGGTCATGCAAGCATGAAAACATTATGCAATTTCATTTGCAGGCAAGTACATAAAGATGCTATGCAATGCAACATTGGCATGAGCAATTTCCGTTCATGAAACCATATAAGATCAGGCGTTTCCAGGCAAGTATATGCGATACCAGACCCAGTGGAAAGCCAATCCTCCAAGCGTTTCCGGGCATGTACACAAAGGCACAAGTCCCAGCGGAAAGCCAAGTCCTCCAGATATTCCGGACATGATAACGTCAAGTCCCAGCGGAATATCATATCCAACTATACAGCATGACACATGTCAATCACATGCATAGGCACATTCCATAAGCCATGGACACCAATCCAATATGTACAGTGTGAAAGCAAGAGTGAACCATTCGGGTGGCCAAATGGTGACAGCAACGAGAAAGCTATGTCCTGCCAATTGAAACAGAACATCTGAAAAACATAAATCAAGGCATCCACCTCGTGAATAGTCATGTCTCCCTGGGTGCTTTACCTGCTCCGCTCATGGCCATCCCTCAGGACCCATGCTCAGCAGTACATCATGAACATGAGTAAACACTGATGCATATCAAACGAAAATCTAGAATAGGTGTCCCCATTCTCTCAAAAGATTCGTATATCCATGAATCAAACCATGTGACTAGTACACATATATCATAGAAATCCCATAGGCAGATATACTGTCAGCTTAGTATCTCCAGTGTGCTGATAAGAATACCAAGCGACTTCCAAATCTCATCCAAGTGAACTCTGTGACAAGGAAGCGGAGTCACCCCCCTCTTGAGTAATAGGTAGTAGTCCAGAATGCACAGCTGAACCTGTTGAAGCACTTTCTAAGGTAGGCTCCAAACCAAAAGCCTTGAAGTAAAGTTGTAGTATCCTCGGTGAATCTGCCAAGTCACGCTCCTCCATCCACTTCGAATCCATAGGTGAATAGTTCACAAACTTCACCAGATATCGACGTGAAACTTTTACTCTGACTTTTCTTTCTTTATGTGCCAGAATCTGTTCCGGTTGAAGTATCTCATCAAGTTCTTCTACCTCTGGTTGTGTCTCATCAACCTGATCTGTAGGCACCTCACCTCTGAAAGGTTTAAGATGACTCACATGGAATGCATTATGAATCCTCCAATGATCCGGTAACTGAAGACGATAAGAAACATCACTCATCTTCTCAATCACCTAAAAAGGCCCATAGTACCGCATACTCAATTTAGGATATAAACTTTGTTTACCCTTCATTTTCCTGCGTCTAGCCTTCTCAAATCTCAAAAGCACCCAATCACCCAAATCAAAAACCAATGATCGACGGTGTAGGTTTGCTGCTTTCCTCTGTTTTTCTTGAGTCCTTTGAAGAGCCACCTTGACCTTCTTGTAAGCCTTATCCATATTCTCCACAAAACGATATGCCTCGAAGATCTTATCTTTTGTATGTAGGATCGGAGGCACTTTCTTCCCACCTTCCACAATCTCGAAAGGTGCCTTACCTGTCGAAGTGTGAATGGTGTTGTTGTAAGCAAACTCCACCAAAGGAAGATATTTTTCCCACTGTTCCTTATGATCCGAAACATAACACTTTAGAAGATCCAATACAACTGAGTTTGCAATTTTCGATTGTCCATCTGTTTGTGGATGAAAAGACCATGACAACTTCAACGAAGTCTTCATGTTCTCGAACAATGCTCTCCAAAATAAACTCGTCATTCGAGGATCTTAGTCACTGACAATAGATGTGGGCATTCCACGGTACTTGAAGATATTTGTCAAAAATATCCTCACCATTTGCTCTGCATTAATCTTTTTCCTGACTGGAATGAAATGAGCCTGCTTGCTGAAACGATCCACGATAGTCCAGATGCCATCATTCCCACTCTTTGTCCTAGGAAGATTAAAGATAAAATCCATAGCAACACTCTCCCACGGTCTATCTGGAATAGGCAAAGGATGAAGTAACCCAGGTGTCTTTTGACGGTCATACTTCACCTTCTAACAAATGATACAATCACGAACAAAAGCATCAACATCCCTACGCATAGTAGGCCAATAAAAGAATGCCTCCAAAGCCTTCATTGTAGCCTCAATACCACGATGGTCTGCATAAGGCGGAGCATGGCATTCTGTCAAAACCTTCTGCCTCAACTGAGATGTGACACAATTTGTCATGCATCATCAAAAATCCTTCCTTGAGAGAATAATGATCGACTCGCTCTCCTTCAGTCAAACGATCAAAAATCCGCTCAAAAGTTGAGTCATGAGCATACTGTTCTCGCATATTATTAAGTTCATGATGAAAGATAATAGAGACGGCGGTCACATGTGGTTTCCTAGACAAGGCATCCGCAACCACATTCTTTTTGCCATCCACATGAACAATCTGAAAGTGAAACATGGACAAAAAGTTTGCCCATCTCATATGCTTCTCTGAGAGCTTTGTTTGAGTAAGAAAGTATCGAAGAGTCTAATGATCACTCTGAACAATAAAATCAGCCCCAAGAAGGTAATGCTTCCAAGTAGAAAGAGCATGAATAATCGCAAGAAGCTCCTTCTCATACACTTGTAGATTCCTTTCTGCTGGTGACAAAGTTCTACTCTCATAAGCAATAACATGTCCTTCCTGCATAAGAACAGCTCCAATGCTATTTCCGCATGCATCACACTATACCACAAAAGGTTTATGTAGATCTGGTAAAACCAAAACTGGACCAATGGTTAGCTTTTCCTTAAGCTTGTTGAAAACTTCCACTTCCTTCTCTGTCCATGGAAATTTTACATCCTTCTTGGTCAGGTGATGTAAAGGTGAAGCAATTTCTGCAAAGAATCAAATAAACCTTCTGTAATATGAGTAAAGTCCTAGGAAACTTCTCACATCATGAATGGTCTGCAAATCCGGCCAATTCTTTATTGCTTCAACTTTCGCTGGATCCATCCTGACGCCATCCTTAGACACTATGTGCCCAAGAAAGTGAATCTCCTGCATTAAAAATTCACTCTTCTTTCCATTGACAACCAACCTATGCTTTCTGAGTTCCTCAAACACTTTGGTCAAATGCTCCCGGTGCTCCTTCTCTGAATGAGAAAACACAATCATATCATCAAAGAAGGTGCCCACAAAAGCACAGTGTGGTCGGAAAATTCAATCCATCATCCTGGTGAAAGTCGCTGGAGCATTCGTAAGACCAAAAGGCATGACCAAAAACTCCTAAAGTCCAAAAGTTGTCATGAAAGCTGTCTTGTGCACATCTTTTGGCCTAATGCGAATTTGATGATATCCACTCTTCAGATCAATGCGACTGAAGTAAGCTGCTCCCTGTGACCGATCCAAGATATCATCAATTCGGGATATAGGGAATCTGTTCTTGATGGTAATCTTATTCAGTGTCCTGTAATCAATGCACATCCGCCAAGATCCATCTTTCTTTTGTACCAAAAGCACTGGTGAACAATAGGGCGAAAAGCTCGGCTGAATCAACCCTTTGTCCAACAGATCACGCACTTGGCTCATAATCTCTTCTTGCTGGGCTGCACTCACTCTATAGGGTGACTTATTCGGTGGTGAACTTCCAGGAATCAAATCAATCCCATGATCCTCAGGCCTAGCAGGCAACAACTCCCATGGTAAAGCCTCTGAAAAACAATCTTGAAAACTTTTGAGAAAGTCCAATCTTTCCTTATCCAACTTAGACAGGTTAGAATCTGTGGTATCCTGATTCTCTTTAACAAACACTAAGTAAACACAAAGATGTTTCTTTGTTAAATGAGAAATGGCCGAGGCCGATACAACAGGGATAGATTCTCCTTTAAGCTTTATATCAAGAGTGTGTTCCTTATTCTTGTGAGTGAGAGATTTTCCTGTTGAAAGTATCTACTACCGCTTTAACATTATGGCACCAAGGCATACCCAACAAAACATCACAACCCTCCAAGGGCATAATGTAGAAATCATCCTCTCTGTCCGTGTAAGTCTGTACACTGAGTCGCAGTTTCCCAATGATCGGTGTAACCTCAACTGAATGTCCAGGACAAGCCAAAGTAGCCTCATGTAACACACCCATCTCCTCTGGTTTGATGCCCAACTTTGCCGCAAGCTCAGGGGTGATGAAGTTAGCACGAGCCCCAGGATCGAAAAAGATCAAAACCTGCTGATCTCGAAGTCTTCCCCATGCTCTGCACAACTCTGAAGATGCATCCCCTTGCTTCAACCCTATCAAGTCAGGTACTAGTCCAGCAGACGGTTTCTGTTTCTTTGCTTTAGGCTCTTCCTATGAGTCATCTACGTTTTTAGGTGTTCTCTTCGGACAACCAATGTCCCTCTTCTCCACAAGAGAAACATTTGTTGCCAGCTATAAGCTCTTTCTTTTCTTCATCTGTTCTTTGAGGTAAGGGCTGAAATTTTATGTTCTTGGATTGCCTCTTCTCTCGTGGTTCAGTGTTTTTGGCCTCCTTTGACTCCTTTGTCTCTTTTGATGCTTTCTTGGAAAAGAGACGTTGATCCTTGAATCCAGACATCTGACCAGTAAGCATGGCATATCCAGTCTGAGCATTTTCTATCATCTGAGTCATATTAATCACCTTTGTTTTAATGCAATAATCACAAAGCTCCTTGGGTAATGAAACTGATCCCGTCAAGTGGGAAGACTCCATTGGACACCCACACGCTTAATAGCACAACTTTAAAACCACAATTTGAAATGGACAACTTATTACAACTTGAAATTGAAATGAAAAATGAAATGGAAAGATGGACACCAGCACTGGGGCCGGAACGGGCCGACCCCCCCCTCAATATATGATATATTTATTGGGAGTATTTAACAAATACAATGCTCCATGGGTTCCAAGAACCAGATGATGTCCATGTACATATGAAAATAGTACCAAACAAATAGATTCGAAGTCGACGTTTGAAGTAGACGCTCGAAGCAGAATGACCACTAGCGTGGTCCAATCTCTACGGTCCTGTGCTTTCACTGGACTCCGCAGAGAGCGCCTCACTGGTGTTCCGAGACCACGCACAAACAGGCGCTCTCGTACTAACGCCTGGCTCTCCCGATCTCAGCACCTTTGGTGCCGAGGTTCTCCAATAGAGCTTGGACTACCCGGCACCGAACGGGTGTGACCGTGGGGAATGAATCCCTTAGCAGATTTAACACAAAGTACTTTATTTAAATCTGAAAATTCACTTACTTGTGGATTGCAAAGGAAGTCCAATACCCGAGGTATTTGTGAAGAATAAGCAGCCACCTTGTTGAGATGGCACAATCGCCTCGTGGTGAACTTAGTGCAGCCACCAAGATAAGTACAACCGCAAAAAGCACAGCCGCCTGCTGTGAGAGAAGGAGCACCCACTAGCAAGGGAGGAGAGGCCTGGCTGCAGCGTGGAGGAAAGAAGGCGTGGAAGAGCTCAAGCACAGTCGCCTGAGAGCAATGTTCTGCTGACTGGAAAACAGGCTTACAGCCACAGTCGCCTGTAAGAGCATGCGTAGCCTGGAGAGGTGCAGCCGTTGGCTAGGGGTCGCCTGCAGTCTCTGGAGGTACAGCCGCCTGTAGAAGAACATGCGCAACCAGCAGTAGCATAAACAGCAGTCAGTAGAAAAGCATGCGCAGCCAGCAGTAGCTTAAACAGTCGCCAGTGGAAAAGCATGCGCAGCCACTCTAGCCTGTGGAGTCGCCAGCAATGATGGAGAAGGAAGCATGCGCAACCGGCTCAGCCACCTGGGAGCAGAAGCGTAGGAGATGGTCGCCGGTTCTTGATCTTCACGAAGATGGTGGAAGCGGGTGATGTCCACGCTTGAAGGAGAAGGTTTTTTTTATAAAACTTAAAGTGGAGTTAACACTTTAGGCTGGCCCCCACACGATTGCATGTGGGTGGCCAGTTCTAAGGTGGGTTGGGTAGGTGCCCATGCACCCACCCCCACACACACTTAAGTGGGGCTCCCCACCTTGGCCCCTAAGTGGGTGCCCAAAGGGGATGCCCACTTTTAAATGAATGTGAACATTTAACCTTATAAAACAAAAGGTTAGAAATAAAATATTAAAACAACATGTGCGATATGCTTACCACCTGTTCACATGCACCAAAACTTGTCAGAATACAGAGCAGACTTCACGACTCACTGGCAGGCGTCCCCACTCAGTAAGTAACACGTCAAGCAGGCAAACACAAAAATACATGCCATGCGAAAACAGTTTCAAACATGCAAATCATGTGTGCATGTGCAAATAGTAACATGGACATATCTCCCGTTCATGGAACAAGTACAAAATATCTGTCGGCACAAAACTGGCCCATCCCTCTACCTATCACTGCCTTCTCCCTCACCTATTTATTGGCCCCTCCTCACCCTTCCTATCAACTTCTACTCCTCCCTGTCACCTCCTCCATTCCTTCGCATTCCCACTGCTACAGAGAGGCAAGCTGAAGCCATTGTGGCGCGTTGTCAACAAGGGGGACAGTGGGGTGGTCATGCATGTGGCTAATGGGACGCTTGCTAAACTGGAGGACACATCAAGCACCAGGCTTGAAATTTAAGCAGTTTTCAGTAGTGCTGGGTCACGACGTAAAACATAAAAACCTAGTCTTCCTATGGAGTGACAGTCCCATAGGTAAGACAGTTCCAGGCACGAGTTTCCCTATGGTGTGACAGTCCCATAGGCAAAACACGGCACGAATACTGGCTCTTCCATGGCGTGACAATCCCATGGATCGAACACAGTCCAGGTCATACACGGGTGGCACCAGTCTGGCTCCCGTCCATACGACACCATCCTGCTAACACACGCGTGGCACCAGTCTGGCTCTCGTCCATGTCAGCAAAATACTTGCCTCTTCACATGAGACACCGGCCTGGCCTCAAGTGAACGAGACGCAAAAACTGGAGATGGACCAAATGGTCGGCCAATTGGTGACAAGTAACCCACAGCAATAAGTCTCTACCTCCTCAACCAGGGACACAGGCCTAAAGGATGTGACCGGTAGCAGAGTATTCCAAAATTTCTTGTTATATTCTTCCAGATTGCTATAATCTCTGGAATCTAATCGATACCAAGCTGTCATAACATCCACCTCAAAAGTCGGTGTCAACCATAAGGAAGATAAGATTTGCTTGAACTCCACCCAAGTGCTAGGTGCTATTCCCTAATGAAGAAGAGTCAACCACCATTGAAGAGCATTTCTCTTTAGGAAAGAGCTTCATAGGTGGCATCATCATCTTCAGCTTCTGGCATATCGGTAGGTATTTCTTGCTCGCTTTCCTAATCTTCATGGAAGTAGTCGTCCTCTTCCGAAGATAAATCCTTCATCTCCGCACTAGTTCCAGCCATAGAATTAAATGTGTCGACCACAGGCTCACCCCTTGAGAAAGTTGACGATGAATCCCGGCAATGGAACCTTGAAACTGGCCTTCAAAAACTTGACGGGCAGTGAGCACACTTAAATCTCTTTACGAACTAGAATAATAAACTTGGAAGAAGAAAAAGAATAAGTGGAGCTAGAGTGCTCCTGCACAAAAGACCAATTGGCCCCAAAGCATGGCGTCCCCGCAGGTATTTATTTATCAAACGAGGTCGGCGTAGCCCTTGTACAATTCCCGAGAAGAAATCTCCTTGCTCCACGTAGAGGAGATCTCCTTGAAACAAGAGCCTTGGCCCCTTATTTATACAAGTTTGGGGAAAAAAGCTGTGCTTTTTCCCCTTAGAGAAAAAAAACTATACAAATGCTTCTTTTTTTTTTAATCTCATTCAAAAAACTCGTTGAATATTTTCTTTTAAAAAAATAGCACGGTGCTAGCGTTTTTTTTTTCGAATTCCACGCTGCTTTCTTCTTCGCGTTTTTGGCTGCCCGGTGTTTCTCTTGCGCTTTTGCTGCCCGGCGCCTTTTCCTTGCGTTTAGCTGCTGCCCGGCATTTCTCTTCGGTGCTTTTTCTTGCACTGAGTGCACCTGCTGGACTGCTAGCCAGCGTCTGCTTCTGACACGTGGCAGCGCCTGTGCCATGTCAGCTGACTGTGCAGTCAGCCGCCTCACATGCGCTTGTGCCCTGACATCGCTCCAGCCACATCAGCGCCTGCATCAGCCTGACTGTGCCACGTGTCAGCACCACGTCACCTGCTGTGCTGACTGGCTGTGCTTGCAGGGCTGCCCCACAGGTTGCCTCAGCTGCTGCTCTTGCAACAAGGTAAGAGAAATACCCAAAAACACATACATGCAGATGTATCTTCATATGAGCATGCACACACATGTACTCACACACACGAAAACATGTATCTGTACCTACACACATGTGCACCATATTACATATGCATATACAGAGCAAAACATGATTAGTGAATGTTAGACATGCTTAAAACATAATTACAATGCTTAAGAAAAGAGGTAAAATACTCAGTCCTGTAACAGTCACAGTAGTCATTTAGCATGTTCTTTCTCGGCTAAAAAGGTACCCAACCCGTGGCCGCTCTCAACCGGGTTGATGTGCACACGCTTAGGCTGCAAAACTCATCCAAAACTACCCTATGGGCTGCCCACGCTGCTGTCCATCACTTCCCGACCAAGAGATTTGCTGCCTGACTTGTCTGCCTTGCTGTCCCCGCCCAGCACTAAACTACCAAGACACTTGTACAAGCCTCGACATAAACCGCCTAGACTAGGGCTCACAATAAGGGCACAATGCTCATCTCGCTAGCCCAAAATTGGCACATAATGCTGGTTAGTATGCCCCCAAGTGTGGGGTGCACACGGTAATATTAAGCTAATGGAGCTAATAAGAGGAGAACAAGAAAATCAACCAAAACACTTTAATGAGATATTTCAAAGTTGCTCATTCATGTTCCATGCAATGCAATAGTTGAAATACCAACCTTTATATTCCTGAAATGTGGATGGTCAGCCCTTACACCAGTGTCAAAAACTGCCATCCTAACTTTTGCCCCCGTAAAACCTTTGGCCCAAAGCTTTTCAGCTCCAAACATAGAAGTAATTTGTGATCTCTGTAACCAAAAGAAAAGGAATCTCCTTTTGTTAATGAGCTCTCTATCTCTCTCTCTCCTCTCTCTCTCTCTCTATCTCTCTCTCTCTCTCTCAGATACTTAAGTACCTGCAAAAGAAGCTTGCGGCCTGTGTTAAGGTGAAAACCCTTTTCAAGCTTTTCTAGAGTCTCCCCCTCCAGGGTCCAAGAAGTGAATTGCTTTCCTTGCTTCAAAAAATTCTTGCGGGAATCCCCTTCATTTTGCCAGAAATCGCTGCTTTCCATTTCAAACGATTTGCCAAAGCCTCCAGGAGAACATTCCTCCTCTGCATCTATCTCTAACTCTTTCAACAAGGCCCTAGAAAACCGTGATTGCCGAGAAACATCCTTCACAAAGCTCAGCCTTTTCAACTGCTCCAGCACTCTATGCTGGGCAGCTTCTTCAACTCTAAGCAAGGCAAAGTCTGTAGGAAAAGCAGCCGCAGGATTCACCCTGTCTATCCATTGCCATCCACCTAACCACCGTAGAGACTTGTCCAGCACCTCTCTATGTTCAGACGCGTATTTATATGCCGCAAATCTTACGATGATTTCATCAGAGACCTGACCAATGACCCTAACGTTTGCACTGACAGGTTCACTAACAGTGTGCTCTTTTTCTTGTCCCTTCAAATCTGACAAGAGATCATCAGAAGGACTACACAATTGCTCATCTATGTTGTGATTCTCCTGGCTACTATGCGGACTCCAGCTTCCATGGTTGCAGAAAGCAGAAGAGCTGTTTCCGACGGAAAAACGGAATGTTTCTGCAGTTTGCAGCTCGCTGCAGAAGGGACTAGAGGCCGAATTTTCGACGGGCAGAAACCCTAGAAAAAGCAGCAAGAAGAAGAAGATCAATGGCGAAGGAGTTGCAGGAAATACCATTATCGTTTTCACATCCTGATCGTCCGCGATCCGATCCTACTCCAAAGACGCGTGCCCTAGGCTTAGGAGAAGACGCTGTGGTGCACAGAGTTCCTTCATGTCTAGAGTTTTGTTTGATCACATACTTTCGGTGCCTGCTGCCATCGACGACATGTGATACATGTAAGGATACATGCCAGTGATGCCACTTTTAGTTCCTTTGGGTTGCTTTAAGAATCTTGGCTCCGATATTTAACGTGTCCCCTTTCACATGAGATTAAGTGAAAGAAGCTACGTTGTAAGGTCCAAACCCTAGATGAAGCTACATATGACGCTGGATCAATTGATGTCTTTATTACCCAATCATCAGACACAATTAATTCGAAAGCTTGTGGGAGAAGATTGTCTTGTTGAGGTTCCAACCATAGCGGTTCATACTCCAAAAGACAAAGAGGATTAGTCTACTTTCAAAGTCCAACTAACTACAGATTGGGACGAGGTAGTTCCAGAAGTGACAGTTCAGATACAGGGTAAGACCATCAAGGGTGTGGTTCTTGATAGCAGATCTAGAGTAAATATTATTATGGATAAAATCCGCTAGGAAGTGGGCATCCTAGAGAAAGAATTAGAACCAGCTCCATTTCTCATCCGAATAGCAGATTAGCGCGAAGAGTGAAGCCACTTGGGTTACTTCGAAAGTCCGAAATCCAGATAGCAGGATGTGACTTCCCAGTTCCTTTCATTGTGTTGAAGATGGAAGGAGTTGTTGAATCTTACCTCATGCTTTTGGGTCGACCATGGTTGAGGCAAGCAAAGATTAAACACAATTGGGCAACTGATCAGATTACAATCCGGAATCGAAAGAAGAAAGTTCATGTACAAGTGGCATCCCGTGATATGTTACAAGAATCGGTGCACCCAGTTTGTGCTAAAGGATTGAACTGGTTGCTGGAAGGAGTTGATGTGGATGAAGAGGAAGAAATCCTTAACTAGAATCTAAATTTAGTATCACTGTTTGAAGTGGATGTGGATGTGGATAAAATTATTTCCTATTATAGTCCAAATTCGAATATGGTCCAATCTTCTGAGTTGGAGAACACTATCTTAGATGATGTGGGTGTACCGAAGGAAGTTCAAGCTCTCATCCAGGTAGAAGAAAGTCATGAGAAAGCAATGAAGCACAATCGCCGCAGGGTGACAGCAGATGAGCTGGAAGACATAAATCGGGGTGATGCGGAGGATCCAAAGATGGTGGTCCACGTTAGCACAGCAACAGGCTGAATGCGGAGGATCCAAAGATGGTCCACGTTAGCACAGCAAACAGGCTGAATGCAGAAAACAAAAACTCCATAAATTGTATAAAATCGTATGTGGATGTATTTGCTGGAGTTATGAAGATATGAAGGGAGTTTATCCTCAGTTTTATCAACATCATATCAATCTAAAGGAGGAGGATGTTTCCATCAAGCAACAGCAATACTGGATGAACCCGAATTATGCAAAGTAGGTTAAGGAGAAAATTGATAAACTTTTGAAAGTAGGATTCATATATCCGGTGGACAAGGTGACTTGGCTGTCTTGTCAATGGTGATTGTGTCGAAAAATAACAGAAAGCTCCGCACCTGTGTGGATTATCAAAAGCTCAATGCTCTGCAACACAGACAAATCCTTTTCTACTTCCGTTCATAGATTTAATGTTAGATGATATCGTAGGCCGTTGGATGGTTTCAGTGGATATAATCAAGTCATGATGGCTCCAGATGATCGAGAAAAGATAGCTTTTGTTACAGAATGGAGAGCATTTGCTTCCAATGTGATGACATTTGGCTTGAAGAATGCTCCGGTAACATTTGAAAGAATGGTTCAATAAATTTTGTATGATTACTTGGTCACATTTATGAAAGTATTCTTGGGTGATTTTAGTGTCTTTAGTAAAATGGTGGAGCATCTCTTGTTTTTGACACACTGTCTTGAAAGGTATCGGACCGCCCGTCTAAGTCTCAATCCGGCTAAATGTGCATTTGCAGTCACCAGTGGAATCCTGTTAGAGCATGTAGTGTCCACAGCATGTGGTAGATTCCAAGAAGGTCGAAGTAATTAAGGCTTTATTGGCACCCCGCAATATCAAAGAATTACAAAGATTTCTAGGTCAAATTAAATGGCATAGTCGATTCTTTTGCGGTATCTGTGTGGCTTATTTGATGTATCTTCTTACAAAGAAAGATGTTCTGTATGTATGGACGAAGAAAGCCTGTCAGCAATCTTTTCGGTAATTACAACTGATGTTAGCAGTCGCACTAAGTGTTCAACCACTAGATTGGTCCAAACCATTCCATGTCTTTGTTGATGCCTTAGATGTAGCCATTGGAAGTGTACTTATGCAAGAATCTGAGGATGGATGGTTCTGACCAGTTTATTATGCTAGTCGGATGTTGTCCAGAGCTGAAAAGAATTATTCTACTATGGACCAAGAAGCACTTGCAATGATTTATTCAGTGAAGAAGTTAGTACATAACGTCACATACATTCAGTATGTCGGTTGAATTCTCATAGCTATTCGGCATTAAATAACTAAGGATAAAATATGCGTTAACACCTGGCACACTTGGTGGGCTATCCACCCCACAAATGAAAGTCGAACCCACTTGATGACGAGGATAGGTAAAAGTGAAACCAGATTCTATAACTTCTTTAAAGAAATTCTGCTAAAAACAGTTCTATCTAAAGGGTTTCTAAAATCTATATCTATAATATGGGCTGATGGATGTGCTTGCCTATAATATGGGCTGATGGATGTGCTTGCCTATAAGAATGAAATTGAGATTGTAAATAATTTAAGAAAGAATGTGCCGGATTTTACAGACTGTCAACTTCCTCTGCATCTTATGTGTTCTCTTCTGCTTCTGGCTGGTTACTTTGACCATATAGTCAGTCAAGTAAGGCCACCTCGACGTTGTGCATGACCAGCTCCTCAGAAGATTGTCCCTAAGCCCTTTGTGCATATTCTTTGAATCTTCTAGATCGCTTTGCACTTTGTCTTTGCTGGTCATTCAGTGGTTGCTGGTTCGATGGCTATACATTTATGCTGAAGTGTGCAACTATTTTCTATACCAACCGTCACCCAATTGTAAGGAAGAGGTAAATCATTGGATTGGAATGTTTCCACTGCTTCCATTATGCAAATTGAGCACTTTTATAACTCCCTCTCCTGCACCTATATTGATCCCCGGCGGAGTCCCCTTATCTTGCCTTCACTTGCTTTGGCATATTCGTTGTGCTCATCCTGCAGTCTTTGAAGATTTAACTTGTATTCTTCCAGTCTTTTCATTGTGTCTTTGAAATCTTTAGTACTTGCATCTTTTTCCTTCAATTTATTAATTTTGGCCAAATCTTCCAGCTGGCCATTACGCTCCTCCAGTTGTTGATTTGCTAGCTTTAATGCTTCAGCTTCATTCTTGAATGCTCTACATTATGATGAAAGGCTCTTGCTTGCTCTTGAATCAAAACATATTGCATTCTAAGTTGAGTTAGTGCTGAACCTCCTGATGGACCACCTTGGTCTCCTTTTTTCTGCGTGGTCTCTCCGGCTATTTGCTGATTCTGTCTAGTTTGTTTGGAAGGTCCTGCTCCTCTAGCTCCTTCAGGTCCTTCACTGGATCCACTTGCCTCGGATTCATCATCATTCTGTTGTTGGAGTACATCAGGGCGGCATGTTAATTGAATAATTTCCTTAAATTCTTGGATGTATGCATCATAGAGACTATCCATGAGCTCATGGATAGGAGCTTCATATGTATCAACTTCACTTGGCAGATAGTTCGTAGACTTCTACATCATCTGCTTGCATCAAGAGCACTAATTCTGCTTTGCAGCACCTATAGAGTTGCTATGTCTGCCTTTGCTTGAGCTTCATGCTGCTCCATGACAAACATGTGGTGGCTTAATAGATGTTCACTTTGGAGCTTAGCATCTCTACATTTTTTCTACAGGTCCTGATATCCTGCTGCATTTGCACTTTTTCTTGTTTAACTTGAGAAAGCTCCCGAGCCTGCATATCAATGATACTCCAAAAATTTGTTTATTCCCCCCGTCAAAAGTTGCTGTTTGACTGGCTGAAAGTGTTTGCAGCTCTTCCTTCTTTTTAACGGAGCTCTTCTCTGATTTCATCTACTCCCTGCTTTGAAGAGATACAACTTTGTATGCACATAGGGAGGGATATGTGCAAGCAGCCTGTATCTTGTCCGGATTGATAACATTAATTATATCTAGAAAAGAGATTTCTGTAGAGCACTATTGTTGACCAGTCGGATTTGGAAGGGCTTTCTCTTCGTTGGCTGCTGTACGTTGCTGCTCCTCTTGTGTTCCTTCTGCAGGCGGCACTTCCTTGCACTTGATTCTTTTTGCTATGATCATCCATGTGCATGAAACCAAATGCACCTCCAGCCACAGCAGTATGCAAATTCGGTGTGCTCTGCAAAACTTCTTGGTGCATGAATTGGATAAATAGGCCAATCTTGGTCTTGGATGTTCTTCAATTCTACTGCTGCTAGTACAGAATTCGAGCCCATGCAACTAGTTTCCCTGCAGATGCATACAAATATAATCCCATGGCCTTTTTTGACATGTAAGTTACCTCCAATCTTGGTCTTGGGAGTTACACCCAATGTTCTTCAATTCTGCCTTTGACTGTTGCTGCTCGTATAGAATTCAAGCCCATGCAACTATGCATACAGATATAATCTCATGGCCTTTTTTGTCATGTAAGTTACCTTATGTGTTAAGATTATCATTTTGATGATAAATCAAAAATGCAATCTATTGTGGGCGTCTTGATTGTTTGTTGACCTTGTATTCTTTAGGCTGATCCTTTGGAGCCAAAATAGTACTCCATGTCCTCCTCTGTAGCTGGTACGGCTCGATGGTTTGCTGAGCTTGTATTCTTTAGGTTGATCCTTTGGAGCCAAAATAGTACTCCATGTCCTCCTATGTAGCTAGTATGTCAACTGCACCTTCTAATGGAAGATTGAAAACTTGAGAAACATATTCAAGAGTGAAGGCGAAGTTAACATCTGTAGTTTTAATGCATTCTTTTGCACTTCCATAGCAAACTGTTTTAAAACTTCGGGACCAGGTGGTATCTAGTTCCATGGCATAGAGGCAAATTGTAGGCTCACTTTTTTCAGCCATGCTCTGTTTCGGTTAAGATTGACATCCATGGTTGCTGTAAGCCTTTCAAATTCCACCATGGCTGCTGCTACTTCTAAGTTTGGAGGATAAAGTAAACTGTGAAGGCAACAAGCATAAAGAAAGCAGAGAGAACAGCGAACATGAAGAAAGCTAGGAAAGTAAAAAGTGCAAAGTGAGCTCTAGTAAAAGATTGTAAGAAAAGGATGAAAAGTAGATAATAAGAACGTTAAACTGTGTGGTGATGATAATTTAAACAAAAAAAAGATTTACCCACGATTTTACCATAATGACAATAATGAAGTTGCATTTTATTTGAAAGAACAAGGCAACGATGTGAGTTAAAAATGATTAAAGAAAGGCCGCCCCATTTTATGATAATAATGGCCCAATTTGGTACTGCATGAACCAATGCATGAGTGCAACATGGACTGCAACACATGGTACATGCATGTATGATAGAAACAGTGTACACTAGGGACAGACGTTGGTTCAAGTAACCATCCAAAATAAGGCTTTAACCAGAAACCATTTACAAGCTTCGAAAGTTTCACACCATCCAGTGTCACTAATTTGAATGTGCGGTGCCAAGTCTAGAAAATATCTGGTATGGGCCCGTCCACTGCAACCTTAATTTACCCGGATGTGGACCCATCCTGGAATTAAACAATAAAATCGGATCATTAACATAAAAAATTTGGAATTTTGTATTGCGCTCGATCGATCTACAACTTCCTCTAGCACTAGATGACATCAAATGTCCAAACACTTTCCAACCGCTTTTCTTCCGGGGCCAATAACTATTCCGATCTGTGTGCTTCGGATTCTTCGGAAGATAGTCGGGTAGACACTGCCACTCTTAAGCTAGGTACCACAAATTCCATTGGAACTACCACCCCCAATCCATAGACCATGGAAAACGGTGTTTGTCCTCTTGGTTGTGGTGATTTGTAAGTTGTCCGGAATGCTCAAAGTGCGGAATACAACTTTTAATCCCAATTTGTCTGATTTTCATTGACCACTTTCTTCAAGATTCTTAATAAGATTTTGTTGAAAGATTCAACTTGACCATTGGCTTGTGGATAATATACTGTGGACTTCTTATGAATAATCATATGGTATTGAGTAAATCTTTTAATTACTCCATTCAAAAAGTGTCCACCTTGATCTCACTGACCAACTCAATTGGGCAGCTGAATCTGGTCATAATCATTTTATAAAGAAATTTTGCAACAGAATTGGCTTTATTATCTTTTAATGCTTTGGCTTCCACCCATTTGTTGGTACAATAATATGTGCCTACCAGAATATATTTATTGAGCTGGTGGTTCAAATGGTTCGATAAAATCCAGGCCCCATTTCTAAAAAGGTTTCATTAGAAGTATTGGACTGTGGGGCATGCACTTGGCTGACCCAATCATTGACAAATATTACACTCTCGAGCAACCTTCCATGCATCTTTAATCACTATAGGCCATAGATTGATCAATGCCCATTTGGTACAATTGACTCGCAATTACCAAAAAGGTTTTACTTTGGAGAGCTGAACGCTTTTGAACATCTCTGGTCATACCATCTAGGAAATTTCATTCTAATAAGAACATAAGCATTTCATCATACCAATCTAGAGCTACAGTAATTCAAAACAAATCTGCATCCGGTTAACTGATCTAATACACCTTCTGGAGCTTCTCCAGTGTCTATGTGCGACAGAAAATCTACACCTATATGTTGATTGCCTGGTGTGTGACGAACAATAAATTCAAATTCTTGTAATATCAACATCCACCTTGATAATTTTCCTAATAAATTGGGCTTATTGACAAAATAAATACCAAAGCTTAATGATCTACGTGAAAAGTAAATTTATTTCCCAAGAGATAGTTAGCATCTTAAGGTGTAAAGCGCACTATTCACTTATTCATTCATTCAGAGTAGTAGTAATATACGTAGTCATTGATGGTTTGTCGATTACCTATTCTTTATTTACTTGTTTACACATTGTTATCGTTTAATGTTTTGTAATTTTTGTATGTTAACATGAGTAATTATATACGTTGGCATTTCCACCAACAATAATTAGTTGTCAAGCGCAATGACGTCGTGACCATTGAAAGTGGTTCAAATGAGAGCTCCAAGGAGGTTGCCTCCCTTGTGTTCAAGACAACTAGTAATCTCCTACATAAACCTCCTCTTCCCAAATAAAAGAAACCCGTAAATTACAAAAACCTTTTTCAAAGAAACTCATGGAGTACCCTAACCCCATGTTGGAGAAAGAGAGAATGAAATAAACCTAAGAGCTTGTTAGGAAGGTACACGCTATGAAGTGCTAGAGCAAGTGATCAATTACAAACTAGTAACCTCGCTCGAGTGTATCCTAGACCCTTGCCCATATCCAATGATAGAACTAGTGAGGTAACTTTAAAATTTGTTAAAGGCCTCAGAAATACCCGTTACCATGCATAATAGGCTGCAAACATAGCTATTTCTGGAGCCTTTACCACGAACCAATCCAACCAAGACCCACATTGCTAGATGCAGTGAGGGAGGACTCAATGGGAGGTGAAAGTTGGCCATTTATGGGTTATCATAGCTAGCGTAACATTTTCTCCGTGGGTGGTGAACGACAACTTCATGGCACTACTTGTTACACTTTAATAACACGTCAAGCATGGTCTCAAGCTATGCTAATACTCCTCTTCAAAGGCACCCCCTCCTAGGGGGGCAGGAGGATCAATGCTGCACATCCCTTACATATGGGTAGCTATCCCATCTCACAGAGTGAGTATAAACCTACTGAGTGTGAATATCTAGTAGGCATTATAGCCTTGTTGTCCTCTGAAGTCCAAGTTTCGATAAGTTCTCTCTTGCAAGGAAATTCCAAACACTTGAGAGACTTATTTGGTTGGATGAATGGGAACTTAAGAGCCCACACAGTTGAGCCTAAACAGGAGGAGGACAAGCCTTGTCCCATTGAGTATCCTCCCTTTTGCAAGGAAATTTTGATAAGTTCTGAATAAGTCCTCTTTTGTAAGGAAATTCCATTCATTGGAGAGACTTATTCGGTTCGATGAATGGGAACTTAAGAGTCCACATAGCCAAGCTTGAACTTGAGGAGGAGGAGGACAAGCCATGTCCCATTGAGAATCCTCCCTCCACCACCAAAACCAAAGAATAGCCAAAAGTTCCCATGGGACTATTTTAAGAGTGACAAAATGAACATCGTCATGTTACCTATCATGTACAAGGGCCTTGCGATCTTCACGATCTTGAATGGTGGTGCTCATGTCAACATAATCAATAAGGATTACTATGAGGCCTAGGGTAGCCCACCATTCATAGGCACAAGCCTCATAGTAAAGCTTGTCAACGAAAGGAACATAGCCAAACTCGTAAGACATCCTGCAAGATGTAAAGATTGTACTAAGCTTTCCACCACACATTCGTGGTGATGGATTTTCAGAGAATAGGGTCATATAGATGATCGAAGGATTTACATGAGAGAAGGTTGTTCATGATTGGGAAACCAATCACATTTATATATGCAAAGGCAACCACTACTTGAAGATAAAATTGAAGACATGGAAGACTCATCACATGGGTAGAGGTATCCCATGCGTAGAGACATACTCATTAATGAGTCTGATACAATTGTCTAAATCACTTAGTCAAACATGTCTAAATCACTTCAGTCAAACATGTCTAAATGTTACAAACAACTAGGACTACAAGTCTCTCCCATAGCATGACGACTTTGAGGATTCGGTCCATATATTGGCCACCATGAAAACTCTTCCACAAAATCTTGAATAAGGTTTGCAAGATTGGACGAGGTACAAATCACCTCCCTATATCATGCTTAGTGCACCATCCATTTTGGGAGCTAACACAATGACAACTTCAAACCAGGGGTAGCTAGTAACTCATTTAGCGAAGACTCCGCAATATAGAATAATCAACTCTTCTTTGTTGCCCATAATCTCCTGAGGCCAAGAAGGAGAAAACTACATAGAATTCCTAAAAGTATCTTCTCCCCATGGAGACAGGACTTCACTTGCTTCTCTAATGTTAAGGTTGTAGATTCACATGAAGCCTACACCCAAGACAGTGGGAAGCTAACCTACGTAAGATCACCATTCAGGCCAAGACAGTGATCTATCAAAGTGATGAGGAGCCTATGAGCTCCAAGCAAGCCAAGATCTACTGCACCACTAGACACAAGAAGCTGAATAAAGTTAAAGGTTGAGGCAAAGAAGGAAGCAAAACTCAAAGAGCTTGTCGAGCTTAAGAGGAAGATTTGAGGCAAATGCCTAAGTACTTTAAGTCATATAACATTTGGGATAAAGTGGTACATATTGTGAAAGGCTTAAAGAAGCATGGGCAAAGAGCCACATGCTTCATATAACATCAAAGAAGTGAATCTCACTAGCCTAGGTGAAGAACCCAAGCCACATTTATTGCCAAGGACCTCACCAATGAGCAAGAAGGATAATTGATATCTTTGCTCAAATAATTTTAGGATCTGTTTGCCTAGAAATATACTAACATGAAAGGGATTCCCTCAAAAGTGGTGAAACACAACATCCATCTCCATGAAGGTGCAAGACCATCCAAATAGAGAGCATGTCAAATGAATCCCAAGTACGGACAATCTAGAGAGGGTTAACCTCAAAAAGAATGAAAAGCTTAGAGAGAGGGTTAACCTAAAAAAGGTAATGCTATAACTGTTCATAATCACTACTCCTTGTTGCTTCTCACACTGACCACATGTTGGAAAGAATCATCGGAGCAGAAACTTATAGCTTCTTAGATGGCTTCTCTATCTATATCAAGTCTACTCCTTGCTAAAAAAGGTTAATGCTATAACTGTTCATAATCACTACTCCTTGCCTCTCACACTGACCACATGTTGGAAAGAATCATCGGAGCAGAAACTTACAGCTTCTTAGATGGCTTCTCTATCTATAACCAAGTGACAATCAACCCAACCAATCAATGTAAGCCATCATTTGCTATGGAATGGGAAACTTGCGTGTATATACGGTGTCATGCCATTTGGCTTGACCAATGTCCCTACCAACTTTGAATGCTTAATATGTGCAATCTTCGAGGATCTCCTTCCAAAGATCCTAGAGATATTCATTGATGACCTATGCGTACACTCAAGATGGAAGGAGCATCTTGCTTATCTTCAACTAGTCTTAAAGAGATGCAAACTCAATGACATCTCTTCACAACATGTCCCCCTTCCTTGCCCTTCCTCCTTACCTTGCTATCGAAATCAAAATCATCATTAAAATCATCTCCATGTATGTCTTTGCCTCACTACCCAAAGAATCATCTATGTCTTTGCCTTGCTACCTGAAGAATCATTTATGTCTTTGCCTCAAAGCCTTAAGAATCATTTTCTCCCACCTCTTTTTTCTTCTTTTTGGTCTTTAGGAGACGGGTTATGTTTTGCTCTTTTAGCTACCTCAACTAGTTTCTCAAAGACGTTAAATGACATTAATTGTGGCCCCACTGCAGGCCTGGGCTTACTGCTCAGACCCTTGATGAACCAATCTCCCAACAATTTCTCTGATGGTCTATTGTCTTTGTCGAATATTTGTAAAAGTGATTATAGCATATCCTTCCATATTTATCTTCTTGTTTTTTAGTTCTCATATATGATATTTGTCAACTAGCATGGTGTCTTGACTTAACATCTTCAAGAATGCATCTTTGAGCTCTTCAAAGGATTCAAAATGATCATCATCAAACTGTGTGTACATCTTTCAATGTAGAAGCAAATTGGTCTCTTTTCAGCTCTTCCAAATGCTATCCTCTTGCTATGTAGACTTTCCATGCTTGTTCAAATTTCTTGACATGTATATCTAGGTCATTTGATTTCTTACCTTTGAATATTTATGACATGCCGTTTAAAATTTATCGACATTTATATCTAGGTCATCACCAAGTCTCCTAGTAACTCTTCTTCTTGCAGTTTCTCGTTGTTCTATAATTGTTACACCCACTCATCCTCCACATTTGCTAGGTTGTTCTCAGTGCAATGTTGATCTGCTTCTGTTCATTAGTGTCTGCTTCAATATTCTTCCTCTTGACTATTAGTGAACTTCTCCTCAAGCTTCTTTGATAACCAACCTTTTCCCCAACAAGATCACTATACTAAAAGTGTCAAAGGTCAATTGACACAACAAGTAGACATTCGTTGATTCGGATGGATCTAGAAAAATATTTGGTTATGCAAGATCGTGAGTCATATAGCGCAATTTCACACACACACACACACACGCACGCACACACACACACACATAGAGGTAGAGAAGTACATAGTCAAACTACTAAAAGAGACTATGTAGATGCAGTAGGTCACACAATCAAAGAAGATACAATAGGATTATTAGGACTGTATTATTATTTGTAAAACAAGACTACAAGAGGACCGTTGTGTGCATAGAGCTTATTAACATTTAGTGCTCACAAGAAAGAACTGATAGGCTTTACTCTATGCAAATATTGAAAGAGTGCATAGAGCAGAAGCAAGATGAGCCTGATCTAAGAAGTGCAAGAGAGAGAGAGAGATATGAAGCAACTATGTTGAATATACTGCAATGAAAGTAGACGTGAGCAAGAGACATAAAGGTCTCATAAGTGAGGGATACAAAAGATGACCAAGCTATGACAAAAGTGAAGAGGCTAGCCCACATATATATAGGTCATGAAGGGCTGGCCAACTAGAGCACAAGACCTGGCCGACTAGATAAATAATATGGCCGACTAGAAAATAACAAGAAAAATCGAGGAAAAATAGGGGTGGCCAACCCACAACCAAGGGCCATAAAAGGGATCAAATATGGACACAATACATGGGTAGAATATGGGGATGAATATGCTAACACCCCCTCTCACCACCAAATATGGACACAATACATGGGTAGAATATGGGGATGAATATGCTAACACCCCCTCTCACCACCAAATGCTGAACAAACTCCGAAAAGCCAAAGAAGTCATCCTTTGTCAAAGACAAAAGAATACAGCAACAACAGGTACTAGGAAATCTCCACAAGCAATCTTCTTAGCAACTCAGCTTCTACAAAAGCAACAGAACAAGCTGCCAAGTACACTGCTTCTCTAGAAGAAAACAACCATATAGGTTGCGTCGTGCTACTCTAAATATCGGTGCTTGCCAAACCCAAATGTAAACACAATGCCACAGAAATCCCTAGAAGCTTGTAGCTCCAAGAAGATAATACCCTCAAAAGAAATAGAGTCCATCTACTCCAACTCCATAATAAGATTAGCCAAATGCTGTACAATAGCATCCTCCTCGAAGGTCGACATCGCCAGATGTAATGACTCAACTGCCCCCTCTGAAAACTGATGTCGGGACTCCACAAGCCCAACTAAATCCAAATCCCAATCCCAATCCTTCAATCCCTAAAAGTACCATTGTGCCCCAAGCACACGATCACAGACACACCTGACGAGAATCCATAATCCTCACATAGAGTAAGGAAAACAAGAACATTCACAATAGTGGTAACTAAAGTAGTAGTAGCCTCCTCAATAGCATCATATAGTGTAGAAGCAGGCTCCTCCATAGAAGGCAAAGGGTCCAGCAACACATCTTAGTCACTGGGTGTCGAAGAAAGAGTCAGAGGCGAAGCAATAGGAGACAAATCCCCCTTAAAAGCAGTGAAAAGATAGCCCACTCTCTTCCTCAAAAACATTACCAAAGATAGCCCACTCTCTTCCTCAAAAACATTACCAAAGATATCATCCTGGGGCAAGGAGAAGTATGCACAAAAATTGAAGGTAAGGCAACAAGAGAAACAAACTCTTCAGATGTAGTGAGCAAAACTAGCCCACTATCCTTCGCTACAAGAACATCTCCAAAAGAAGTATCCATACGATCACTGGTTGCATAGTACCCAGAAGCAGAAACCATCTGTCGATCATCACCATAATACAGGTCACAAAGCAACTGCCACACATAGAAAGTAGAAGCATCATCAGGAGCATAGATGAAGTGTCAAAGAACCGAATCCTGACAATTCAGGAGGAGAAAGCCATAGATCTATCCGTTAGTCTTCCTCCACCGACACACATCCTCTGCAAAGGCAAGGTCTGACAAGCACCAATTCTTGTATGAGAGAAACTCCATCAAACCATACTCCCTGAGAATAGAAGTAACCTGCAACTTCTATGACTGAAATTTACCACCATCCAACTTGTCTACCTCATCTAGGAAATAACAAGAATGGGAGCCAAATCTGAAGCTGTCATCATTGATCCAACCAATAGGACCAAACCTCATAAGATAAAAAAAACTATCCAACTCAAAAAACGCTAATGTAGGTCCCTTCCTCCCACCAAAACGCAGCCCTAAGAGGCTGGACAACACCTGAAATTCCTCCTGTAGCAAAAAACGCAAAAGCTTCTATTGATTGTACCTCTAACCTTGAGGCCACCAGAAGAAGGAAGCAAAAAATGTAGATGTGATATAGAGAGAGAAGGCAGCCACATAGGGCTTGGGAATATGTTGTAAGAGGGTGCAAGAGGGAAAGGCATCAACTATAGGACTGTAGCTTGGGGTCTCCTCAAGAAAAAAAAACGCACAATCTTAGAAGAAGTGTCCACCACCCACATGTACCAAGGTTGCCACGAAAGCCAGAATCACCACAAGACCCCCTCTGCAATAGGTAATGTCCACTTGAGAGGAAAATGCAGCCAAACAAGTGGCTGTAGACCTGAAAATACAGGCCGAACAGCTCCACACTCTTAGTAGAGAAAAACGCTGATGAAACAATACCTTCAGGCTAAAAGCGATGAAGCGCAAGTGAAGGCAAAGCGATGAAGCGCAAGTGAAGGCAAAGCGACCAACAACTGTCCAGAAAATGCAGTAACCAGAGGGCTACAAATCTAAGAAAAACACAGAGGTGAAGGGGCTATAGATAGGGCAAAATCTGGGGCAGCAGAGAGAACTCAGAACCGGGAGCTCTGATGCCATGAAAGAGTGCACAGAGCGGAAGTAAGATGAGCACTAGAGTGTGCTGATCTGAGAAGTGCAAGAGAGAGAGAGAGATATGAAGCAACTATGCTGAATATATTGCAATGAAAGCAATCCTGAGCAAGAGATATAAAGGTCTCATAAGTGAGGGATACAAAAGATGACCAAGCTACGACAAAAGTGAAGAGGCAAGCCCACCTATATATAGGTCATGAAGGGCTAGCTGATTAGAAAATAACCCAAAAAATGGGAAAAAATAGGGGTGGCCAACCCACAACCAAGGGCCATAAAAGGGATCAAATATGGACATAATACATGGGCAGAATATGGGGATGAATATGCTAACAAATACACTACAGTGTGAGTGAGTGGGGATCTTCTTACCTCTAACCCGATCGTGTCTAAGTCCACACATGTCACTTACATCCATGCATATTGGCTACATCAAAGATCCTATAACGGCTTAATGATTACAAGGTAATGTACAAGGAAAGGCACATGGATGGATGCTAACATATGGTGTTACTGAGTGGGTGGTATTTATATGGTCCAATGAGCAATTTGTGGTGCAGGCATGTGAAGAGTTATTCACATGGTCTGATAGCTCTCTTCAATGGCTATCTAGCGGGCCACTTGATGGGTTGGTTCCACCAGTAAACAATTTCAAACGCTAAACTTATTAGCATCTCCATCTCCTTTGTCTATTGGATATTTTCCTCATAGTTCCCTGTTAAAATGAGGTCGGCCATAAAAAGGACTATGATCATGTACTTGCCTTTCTTAGAGAAAATGTATAAATTTATATCTAGTGGGCATTTAGAAAGACCATTACTCATAAAATATGTGTCAGTCTACTCATAACAAATGTTTGAGGGGCCTGTTTCAACCTGTACAATGCCTTCCATAGTCTATTGCTAGTCTATTTACATTGCCTTTTGAATCGAGCATCACAAATCCTGGGGTTTTTCACAACATACACCTCCTCCTTGAGATGTCCATTCATAAAGGTAGACTTCACATCTATATGCGCATTACTATAACCACTTTCCATGGGTAGCCAAAGCTAGTACTAGTCGATTTAGTTGGTGAGGAAAATGTCTTCTCAAAGTTGAATCCTTTGACTTGTGCAAAGCCCTTCACCACTAGCTATGCCTTGTACTTCTCCATTGATGTAGCATTGAGTCTCCCATAGTCCTCACATTGTGAGTTCATAATTTTCATGAACTCACAATGTGTCATTGAGTTTGCCAAGATGTGATCCCATATGGTTTCCTTGGATTTTTGCTTTAATGTTTGAAGTTCCCTTGTTGCACTCAACCTAAAGCTACGCCTTAAGAATCCATGAATAATGCTTCTTTTAATGTTTTAAAATTTGCCTTTATCTCGTATCTTAGAGTTCAAAACCACTGGCTTGCTTTGACTTCTAAACGTAAATTTAAGGCATACACCTTTGAGGAGTAATTGATTACCCCACAAAGGCTTGCACCTTTACGGGGCAATCAAAGTTTCCAAAAGCTTCACCAATTGTATCAAACATCTCAAGTTATTGAACATGATCACCTTCTCCATAAAATTTAGACATAACTTTGGAAATTTCCATGGACGTGGTTTTAAGTGGCTTTAAACCTTAGCAGAGCAAGAGAGACTAAATAACATATAAATAGCCTCTAAGGGACCTTGCAAATGTTTGGGAAATCTGATTTAAGTCTCAAAGTTCTACAAATGTAAGCACAAGTGCTTTACACAAAAAGATCCCATGTGGTCACCCATCCCTGTAGTATTCTTGATGAACTAACTATGAAGTTTCCAAAAAGTGGTGTAATCCAGGATGTGGAGGTTTATTGTAAATACTGTGTGGGATTTTAAGGGGTGTGTTTTTTTTTTAAGAAGACACTCCACTCCCTCCATGCCTTTTGAGAGGAAAATCCGCTCATCTCCCCAAGTCCACTTTTAGGGTGTGTCTCAAGTCTCAAATTGTTTCCTCCCCTTACCTTCAAGTATGTGGAGGGTCTATCCCCACTTCTCAATGTCCATTTTTCACTCACTTTTATCCTTCTAATCACCTTGGTTCCTTTGGACTATATTATTCTCTTGGATGGGGGTTTGGGTGTTTGAACAACACCGTTATTTGATTTGAGTAACATCGTTAATGTGTTTGAGTAACACCGTTAGTGTTTGAGTAACACCGTTAGTGGGAGAGCACTAACATATTATTGGATTTATTAATTTGGAGGTTTGAACAACACCATTATTGGAATTAAGTAACATCATTAACGGGTTTAAGTAACACCATTGGCAGCACAAGAGCATTAACAACACATTATTGGATTTGATTAACATTGTTAGTCGGAAACACTAATCCATTATTGTATTTGAGTAACATCATTATTGGGTTTTTAAAATAATGTCATTATTGAGATTTCGAGTGATGCATTATTGATTTTTGAGTGATGCGTTACTGATTTTTTACTAACACCATTACATGCATTTCAGGTATAGAAGATGAAGGCTCTTAAAAGGACATTGGCTAAGTTTAGATCAAGATTTACGAGATCCCACACAGTCTACTATGGTACATGTGATTGTTCTTTGGGAGGGTCACAAAACAATTACATATAACATAGAAAGTAATTGATGTTAAAGGGAAGGATTCTTTCTTAGATAAAAGATATCATTGATGTTAAAGGGAAGGATTCTTTCTTGCCATCAACCTAAAAAACAAAAGAAGTTAGTACTTAAATTTGTTTTGAAAGGAGAAGGCACATGTCAACACCTTTCCCCCTTTTTATCAACTTTTCAACTTTGTGGTGCATGTAACTTCATTTTCTGTATCAATATAGGAGGTCCAAGTGTATGGTTGAAAAAAACAATCCATATACGTCAAGTTATATGTATCCAACTCACAATAAGAAGGGCTCAAACAGCTTCTTATCTTGTTATAGAGAAGCAAAATATATTGTAATTGAGTTTCCTATGTGTTACAAATACACACATATCTTTGGTGCCAAAAATGTGACAACATCTCCTCCCTTGATTCTTGTATATGCGCTTGGAGGCTTTCGAGTCAAAGTAACCACCCTTCCCTCTTGATTAAAGTCACCACTTCTCTCTAAGTTCAAGTTCTACTAGAACTACGCCAACATGTAACATGTAGATTCAATTTTATTTTACTTTTTCAAAGCCTACTTTCAAGGGAATGTAGCCGAGCTAAAGGCTTACACCACTCACACACACAACCCTAAGGTGTCACGGCTCGAACCCACCACCTCTGTTTTTCTTAGGAGAAGGAGCAATCCATTTGCTGAGAACAAGAAGACAACAATTGACCTCACCTTGCTCCAAAATGTAAGTGCAAGAGCTTCTTGGCCAATACAAATACCAACAACTACAAAGCTTTGTACCCAAAGTGTATTAGCTCCATCATCAGGCAATGCAAAAGAGGATCGACTGAACAAGTAGAAGCACGAGCTCAAGCCTCAAAGAGATCGAGAGACCATATGCAAACTGCTCAGTGCAAGAGCTGTGGAAGTACACCATTAGGATGGTTGCATCAGGTTGGCGAAATGCACCAGATATATGCAAAAGAAACGTACATAAATCTTGGCATAAGTTTTTGATAACCTCTGATACCTAGCGACCCTCATGTGCACAATGCAAGCTTCATATTTCCACCCGCATGGGTACCCCATAAAAGTAGAACCTTTGTTTTAATAGAATTAAAACTTAGTTATACCATCCACAACCCCCTTTTGTGGCTCAACTCGCATGTCCTTGATTGAACAACACCCCCCCTTCCCCTTTCTTCATCCCATTTAGCTCCAGCCCTCTCTAATCTAGGGTTCCTCCACTAATGTGTAACCGCCACTAGGAGAAGAAGAAGAAGGTTGGTGGGGGGGGCATCTGCACCCCTCACCTCACAGCTTATAACAATCATCCATAGATCTGCCATTAACAATTTTCCACACACTTGTCGGTCCATCGCCAAAGCCTGCACAAGTACCATGCCTTAGAATTGCTAGTATGACGACAAATGCCATATCACATGTGCATGTCTTTTGACATCCTTATAGTGTATCATCATGATACAATAATAGGATGGACAATTCATCCTCTCCTTTGATCATTATGATAATAATAACAAGATGGACATTCATCCTCTCCTTTGATGATCATCATGATAACAATATGATGGACAATTCATCCTCTTCTTTAATGATTGGCATTTTATGAGCTAAAACAAGTAGCCTTTTCTTTGGAGAAGTAGTTTGAGCATGTACAATAGCAACTTTTAATGCTACTCCTCTACAACAAGATCAACACCTTGTTCCTTGGCTCCATAAAACCACAACCGTTTTGTAGTAATAGCTCGCCTTGCACAACGTCATGAGGACTTGTAGGTGAACTTAGTAGTGAGACTAGCATCTTTATTGAAATAACTTTCAATCAACTTCATTCTCTATAGCGGTGGTGAAGAAGAGCAAATGGTGTGCTCCCCCAAATGGTCAATAATTGAAAGGTTTCATTCAAATTTTGGCTAAGGTTGTTAGGCCTAGCTCTGAAAGGCATAAAACCCTTTGTTGTGGGAGGTAGAATCGCAAATCGGTATGGCCTCAATCAATTCTGCATGGCTATAATGTGCTTTTGCAACAAGTTCTCATTATCATCACTGGGCTCTATTAACATTTCATTGCCATTGGAATTTACACTAACATTTTCTTCACCAAAACCTTTTATGTGCTTAAATCCTAAATGCAAACATTGTGGTTATGCTGAAATTTTCCATTGGCGAGAAGTTTCATGTTTTACAAGTCCCTTGCCTTGACTAAAAATGGTTGTAATCATGTGCAATTATGAAGTGTTGAGAGCTAGTGTGGGTTATCAAAGGGAGTAAGTGTGTAAGGGCATGGTTCCACCCTTGATTTTGTCTATCATATGTGCAACCTAAGGTGTAAAAGTGTCTTGTTGTCGTGAGGGTGCTCAAGGTTCCAGAGGAAGGGTCTAAAATTGGAGGAAATTCGCCTAGACTTCTCTCACCAATGATTGTGGAGTATTGGGGCAAGCTTGCACGAGTGCCAAAGAGCTTCATCACCAAGGAGGGAGTGTTGAAAATTATGGTAATTGATGATGTGTGAAAGTCTAAAGGGCCTTATATGAAAGGTTATTTGTGTGATTAGTGAAATGTAAAAGGGAAACACAAAGAAGATTCTAGAGACACGTATATTCCAATCACACGAGTTGATTAGTGAGTACATATGCATGAAGGTTATTTGTGTGATTAAAGGGCCTTATATGAAAGGTTATTTGTGTGATTAGTGAAATGTAAAAGGGAAACACAAAGAAGATTCTAGAGACACGTATATTCCAATCACACGAGTTGATTAGTGAGTACATATGCATGAAGGTCTAAAGGGCCTTATATGATTAGTGAGATGCATGAAGGTCTAAAGGGCCTTATATGATTAGTGAGATGTAAAAGGAAAACACAAAGAAGATTCTAGAGACACGTATATTCCAATTACATGGGTTGATGAAAGGAATTTATGAGTTGATTAACAAATTCCATGGAGAGAATCAAGGTGAGAGAATTTGTATGATAAAAGGGATTAGGAGTTGATTTACATATTCCAATTACATGGGTTGATGAAAGGAATTTATGAGTTGATTAACAAATTCTATGGAGAGAATCAAGGTGAGAGAATTTGTATGATAAAAGGGATTAGGAGTTGATTTATAGATTCCAAGGAGAAAATCAAGGGGAGAGAATTTTAGGTTTTTGATGGAGGAATCATGGAAAAAATTGTGGTTCTAAAGATGCCTTGCTTGGGCTATAGAATAATGTATTTGGGGTACCCTTATGCATGAGACAAGGAATAACATTTCTTGATTAGAGAATTATCATTGTCATTCAACCATGGCATTAACCATTTACTTTTATCCACCCTAGGTTAGCAAATTTAAGTGGATGTACCATTGCTCATTGTGAAAAAGACAAACTAGGTAATTCTTCTTACTTGCTTAGGGGATTTTGAGATTCATTTTAAAGTGCACAATCCTAATATAGGAGAGGGGATTGGCATGCACATACATCTTTTTTCTTCCCCCTCATTAGTATTCAAGTTTTTTAAGCACCTTAGAGTTGTGCATTGCCTTCAAAATATCAAGGTCACCCTCTCAAGGTGAAAATGACAATGTCCACCCCTGCACCTTTGTTAAACAAATTTGATGGGCTGGGGTTTTGTATTGTCCTGACTCGTCATTTGTACATCTAAGGGTGACTTCACAAAGCTAGTCCTCCTTTGAGTCCACCATCCCATTGGGTGACTGGTTGAGGCCATTGTAGCACTTGGGGCTCAGCCATTGTAGCACTTGGGGGTCTTGTGAAGCTAGTCTAACTTTAATGTGTAAAAGTTTAGACAACATGCCCTCCATCAAGAACAACATTATAAAGATTAGGATTAGGATAAATGTCACAACAATAACATTATTAGGATTAGGATCATGATAAATGTCACAACAATAACATTATTAGGATTAGGATCATGATAAATGTCACATATTAGAATCCCTATATAATACATGGGTCCTATATGCAGGGGTATGATGGCTTCTAAAACGAAGAAGCTAATTGGGTTGCTCTACGCAACAGCTAAGCAAAGCAGAAGTCTTCCCGCTGCGCGCACAAGTTTGCCTACCATCACCATTATCGACTGGCCATCGCCAGCACACAGCTGCCAGTTCTCATCCTTATCAGAAAACAATGTAGGTTCTGAGCACCCCCCATCGCAATCATTCCTTTCCCGCCCTTCTGGCTCAGCTCACCTTTCCCTCCTAAGCCCCCACAGGTCTGCACACCATTTCAATGCCTTGGCCGGAACCTGTATATCCTGTTCAACTAGAAGCCCCCTATTCCTCTCATCCCCTTCATCTCTGTTATCCCAATCGGCAACCCCCTTCTATTGCCCCAGAGATGTCGACCTTACATGGGTATGCCGGAATTTATGCATCCATGATGCGAAATCCCGCCTGCAGGATGATGCTCCACTCCACCATCAAGAAGCAGCATGTGAAAAAACACGTGGCCATGATGTTGAAGAAGTGAAGAATGAACGCTCATCAAGGCAAGGGAATCCCTGGAGTAGCCATGAGGTTATCAACTGGCCCAATGCCATCTCCTTTGGACGCCTTTTATCGGGCCCTTTTCTAGCTTGGTATTCTTCATAGCTCTTATACTTGCTTAATTGATTTTATGGTATATTACACCCATCTTCTCACACACATATTGCATGAACGAAGCCCCTTGGCAAATTCAGTAGGGATCATCTATGCCATCGGGGGCAGGTTACCTGAATAGACACAATCAACAGGCAAGGTGGCCAGAATCAGCATTCAGCAGGGCTCTCTGCAAGGTCATCATCACCATCATCAAGCGGTCTGTAAAAGCAAAACGCAGCCTGCAGCTATATGGGCAGCCTGCAGGGTAGCAAAATGCACCCAAAAAGGCGCCCAAATCTTGTCATAACAGGGGCAACCTGCCGGACAGCAATCGCACACCAAAGGGCAGCCGTAATCAGTTCTGAATGGGTTCATCTCAGCCCCACAGCAGGTCCATCTCAGTCCCGGTACAATTCAGTCCTGTGGGACAGCAACACAGGGGTATGTTTTTATTCAAAGTGGCAAGCAACTCTTCACGGCAGCATCGAATGCGTTTTGGGAAGAGTATCTTCGAGCATCCAAGGAACATGAAGGCCAATGCATTCAGGCATATGAAGAAAGAGGATGGGGAGCCCAGGAGCGAGCAGAAGTTCATAGAAAGGCATATGAGGAAGCAATACGAAAAGTGGCACAACTCCAAGAAGAGCTCGAGTCAGATGTTTGAAAGTGTTGGACAAGTTTTGTCAAACAAAGGGAGGAGTTACTAGCCATGTTTGCCGCATTCATAAGACAAGAAAAAAAGTGGAAGCAGTTGTGGAAAAACCTAAGGAAGTCGACAAGAGTGCTGTAGTTGAAGAAGCTTTCCAAGGTCGATCAAGGAGCACCCATATCCAGTTGTGCAGAGCCACTGTTGGTTTCCAAACCGCTCTCTGAAGTCATCTCATTCATCGAGGAGGTGGTGACACCTGAGGTTCAGGCATGTCTCTGCGAATGTGTTGAGGGGGAGGATGAGTTCAGTGCTTCAGCAGTGCTCGAGGTTTTCGTGGGGCCTACCATGCCAGCACAAGATCTAGAGGCAAAGGGGGTAGTTTCAATGTCCACAGTTCCTGAGGAGATAGTGGCGGAGGTGCTTGTTGGAGGATTGACAGCGTGGAGCAAAGGCACATCTTGTGCACCCGTGCTCCAAGTTAAGGAGGAGTGGATGTCAGGTGCACACTTCTTTGAGGTGCGATGTGGTCATGCTCCTACCTGTTGGCCAGCTCAGAGGTCGAGTGCTTGGCCGGATTCATGTGTGTTTAAGGACATTTGTGACAATTCATTGTATTCTTGTCCGAGTGCCCAAGGAGCAGCCAGTGGACAACAATATTATTATTATGGTGTGAACAACTTAGATTAGGGTTGGCAATTTCTAGCGAGATAAACTCTCTGCTCAAGGCTCTCTTTTACAAAGTGATAGTGTATCTCAATATGCTTAGTCCTAATATAAGGTGTTCACACCATTGGAGTAGCCAAATGTGAAAATATTGTTATTATTATGGTGTGAACATGAACACCTTATATTAGGGTTGGCGATTTCTAGTGTGATAATCTCCCTACTCAAGGCTCTCTTTTGCAAAGTGATAGTGTATCTCAATATGCTTAGTACAAGCATGCACCATTGGATTTCTAGTGAGGTAGATGCTAGAAATGTGATCACAATTGTCACGTGCATCCTGAACTTGGATGCCACATAGACATATCTGAACAAGAAGGTGCAGGACTTGGAGTGGAAACTTGTCCCATTTGAGCCCAGTCCGGGACGAGTCAACCAAGGTTCCACTCTATGTGTTTGAGGTCAGGTGTGCATTGTCTTGCACACCAGTCCGTACTGTGAGTCTCCCTCTGGAATGATGTCAGGTGATTTGAGTATTTGGTTTGTGACTGGGTGCCGGACATGTGTATATGCATGTAGGTTTGCATGTAGAGAAGGGGCCAGCCCATAGGGCTACCCTAGGGCAGAGCCTAGAGCTCTTATTGTGGGCGTGGGGGAGGTGTAGAACCACCTCCAAGGGGCCAGGAGGGCCGTAGGCTGTGCCCACCAGCCTTGGCTTGGGTTGGAAGGGCTGTCGGCCAGCCCTAGGGCCTCTGGACAGGCAGCTGATAGGGCCTGGACAGCCTGTTGGCCAGCTGTAGGGCAGCCCACACAGCCAGCACATGGGCTGTCCAGCAGTCCAGCAGGTGTGCTTGGTGGCCAGCCATTTCATTGGTGTGAAAGTGAGGAGATTAACTAGAATTTAATGCCTTTTTAGCAAGTCGCGGAGGATTTGCTGCATGTAGAACTGGCCGACCAGCAGCAGTAGGGGTATACAAACCCAACGCTGGAAATTCAGTCATTCATCTCAGTATTCACAAGGGGTTGACTCGATCCAAGGGCCAAGACAGCCAAGGGGAGTGCTCCAACCAAGGTGAACATTGCAGGTCAAGATTCAATCTTTATTTTTTTGATTTGCATCATTTTAATAAAGCAAATACACCATCCGTGGTGGGGGCCACACAGAGGGTATTTGGGACCCAATACTGCGTCCTCTTCTCCTCTCTTTTTCTCTCTCTCTATTTTTTGCACATCTTCTTTAGTTTTGTGCGTTATTATCGTCGTGAAAGATTGCTGAATTCTGAGCATTGAAGTTCCAATTCGACCACAAAGCTATCACATGTTACAACAATAGATGATTGTGGGGCAACCTAGAGCTATACCAAGCTCATCGACGAGCATCCTCCTTATCCCAAAAGTCACTATGAATAGAGGGCTATGGTTGAGGGTCATATCATTTATTCAATCATTCATCATTGAGTCATTGAGAGCTCACGAGATGCCCTACCATTGAGTATCTCTATTCCATTGTAAATACATCAGTAGGTTAGGTCATGCATATTGATACATGAGTAGGTTAGGTCATCTCTTTATCTACTATGTATCTTGCATGAGGCCACTAACTTAAAGGGTGTCTTAACGCTTTATGGGACACATCAGCTTCTCCAGGCAATTCAATCTTGTATGTCGGCATAGCATTGTCTGCTCACTATCTTTCAGGGGACCAAAGAGTGCCAAAGAGATCATGACACGCCCAAGAAAGCTCTGGCAAGTGCAACAATCTTTGAAGCTCCCAACTAGGATATTATATTTCATGTGTACATTGATGCATGTGCCTTTGCAATTAGTTTCATTAAAACGATGTCGTCATGAGGGAGACAATGTGGTTGATGGATTGATTGCTTTGTAGAAGATCAAGCAAATCATGGACCTGATATGATACTTAATAGAAGACAGAAGCGATTGAGAAATTGAACTCTTGAGAGGGTTTGATAGCCTAGAGAGGCAATCCGTTGTTTGATGCTACTTGGGAAGTTGAGTCGTAGTTGAGGCAATGTTACTGAGAGTTTATCATCAAGGGCGATGAATGAGTTAAAGCGGTGAGAATGTGATAACGAGCTGATGACCCGTGCTGGATCACGCGAGTTGGTCATCCACAAGTCTCTTTGTAGGTTTTTGTGCTAACGCGGGCGAGGACGAAATGCGAGACTTCACACTGGATGCAAAGTGGTCTTGAAGTGTTGGAAATCTTGGGTACCTTGGATGATCTTTGCTTGGATATTTTTCCTTTTATAAAAGGGCACTTTATGTGGACACCGTGCAGCTAAGGACAACTGCACTGCAAGTAGGGGAGAATGTGACACCTTCATGTACTGCGGTGTAGGTAGGCGCATGCACACAAGCCTGTGGGCAACATGCACAGGCATTTGACAGGCCCAGGTGCCACATGGTAGTTGGCCAGTGGTCATGTATTAGAGCTGGCTGACAACAGCATAAACAGGCTGACCAGCACATTAGGGGCTATATATACGAGCATGGAAAATTTGTTGTTATGATCTTCATTTCTTAGTGTGGAACTTCTACAGAGCGATTCTCTGCAGTGTGTGGGCTGGCCAAAGGAAAACTTCAGTAGAGTATTGGGCTGCGAACTGTTGTTTACATTCTCAGCCATCTCTTGTACTTGAAATTCAGTTGTAAATCAGTAGTTTAGGGCTATTGTGTTTGCTGTGTTTTTGATTCCACTGCTATGGAGTTATTGATGCAGTGGAGTAGAAGCCCGAACTTTGCTTCTACAGCCTGCAATAATATAAAGGGGTCAACACCAGTGGTCTTGAGTGTGTGGGTCAGCCTCATGAAGCAAGCTGTGTGGATCAGTCTGTGATGTAGCTTGTGGTTCAACAGTAAGTTGATGCATCCGTCAGTCTGCTGCCATAGGCTCTGAAGGGTTAACACAGTCTTTATAGCACTTGAATCAGTGGGCCAGCCGGAAAGGGGATTTGCCATCACTTGTTACTTCAGTTCAGCATGTCAAGCTTGGCATATTATGCATATACATGCATACATTCATACATACGTGTATAGATGCTTGTATACACGTGTAAGAATCTGTATATACATATATGTTTCTGCAACCCATCCTATTCAGTGATCTGCCAAAGGGGAGTATGACTTTATTCAGATTCTTATGGTAGCTTCTATGTGCAGCTGGGATGCTAACCACCGTTTTCTGGTGACAGGTTCATCGTGCAAGGTCTACCACAACCAGCATTGGTGGGATTAGTTATTGCGGGGGCTAGTGATTGGGTAAGTCCACATTCTCTCCACTTATACACATGTAACATAAATGATTGCCTAACATGAAAAACGAAACTGTAGTCAATTTAAACAGTATATATGGAGTCAATGTCCACCACCAGGGGTGGTGGAGCATATCTTGGATCTGGAGCTGGTGGGCAGATGGGCTGGATCTTGGAGGGTGAGTGTGTCTGGCTTTGTGAAGGGACTGTGCTTGAATCCCGACGACTCCCATGTCTGTGAGGTGCTAGGAGATTCCAGGTCCCTTGGGCCCTCTTGTGGCAAGCGCGGGTGTCTTGTCCATGATCTCTCTGATTGGGCTGGGTGTCTTGTCATAATAACTTGATGGTGCCCAAATAAAATTGTAATGGATGTCTGAGTGATGTCTTGTTGATCTCATCGCCCTCAATGAAGCCTGTTTGTTACAGGGAATCTCTAGAAGTTAGAGGCCCGAACATCTCTGATCTTGGTAACGAATCACTCGCGTGAGGTGGCCAAACTCATTGCTGAAGAGACAACGAAACCTCCCTCGTATCTTATAGTACACCATGCATTTGAACAGGTAGTGCTCCTCAGCCTCTACCTACTTAGTCCTGTGCATCATCTGTAGCCAAATTCCTCTATGAAGTGATCATGACAAGATTCAGGTGTCTGATTGAACTCGTAAGTGACCATGTATCACTCACGTGAGGGGGTCAAACTCATCGTTGAAGAGAGAATGAAACCTCTCTCGTATCTCACAGTACGCCATGTATTTGAAGTTTGAACGGTAGTGCTCCTTATTCTCTACGTCCTTAGTCCTCCATAGTTTGCATATTTGTGCCTCTTGTGGTTTGCCCTCCGCTCTCCCAATCTCTATTCAGAGGCAATGGAAAGACTTTCTCAACCTGGGCTCTCTTTAATCCTGCATATTCTGCATATTTGTGCCTCGTTGTTATCATTTTCTCTCCCAATCTCTATTTAGAGGCGGTGGAAAGGCTCTGCTTTGGCTGGGTGACATAATAACTTGATGTTGCCCAAAGAAATCTCTAATGAATTGTTGACATCTATGTCAGGTAGTGCTGTGTGAACACCGTAGGATAGCCGGGGCACTTTTTGCTCTCCTTAGGAGGGGTTTTTTCTCCATGCACAAGAATACACCCTAAGCCATTAGTGTGTGTCACCTTATCATTTCATTGTACTTTCATTTTTGGTACACCCAATATCGTTGTGTTACGTGCTTTCTCTCACAAGCTTGCTTGCTTGCTTGTGTGTGTGTGTGTGTGTGAGTGTTGCTGCTGCTCCTCTCTCTACCCAACATTTGGTATCAGAGCTGAGACTACAGCTATTGGGGTTCAAGGCACTCTTCAACAATTTGTGGGCAAACTGTCGAACAGCTCATTTACTTGCAGATGGTGCTTCTTTTTGGGAAGCCCCACCAAAAGGCCCAACAAAGCTTTGCTAGGTCCCCACTAAGGGAGCCTAAGCTCCATCTAGGAGCTTGCCCTAGTTAGGGCAGCCGCCGCCCAACAAACAACCAGCGTCGCCGCCTCTGTCCACTGCTCCTACTTTTTGCCTACAGGAGAACATTTGCCTTGCTTCCAATTAGAGAAGCCCCAAATCAATTTTTTGATTTGGGCACTTTTGCCTCCTCTGCCCTAGCAGCGCCCATTAGCCGGCTGTTCTGCCAGTGCCGCCCGTTGGCGGTGGTGCTACCGTTGTAGAGCCCATTTTCAGAAGTCAAAAATTTTGATTGTTTTTGCATGGGTGTATTCCTCATCGTTTTCTGAGTCTTCCAAGCCAAAGAAATCCAGAATTGGAGCCCGTTTAGGCCATCAAAACCCTGCAGCAAATTTTCAGCTTTTCCAAAAACAGAGCTGAATCAAGCCTTGGTTTGAATCCGGCATTCCTCGTGCTCTCTTTTTGTGCATTGGCATTGATATACGACATTTCGACACCCATCATTGGGGTCCTTTTTGGTCATCAAGCCTCTATTCAAATAACTTTTCTATTCCTACACTCTGTCATTTCAATACACTTGCAGGTCCTTGTCACATTAGTGGGTCATTGAGCATCTCAGAAGGCTACCTTTCAGTGGACATTGGGTGTCTGCAGTGCATTGTAATGACATTTGCTTGGGGAAAATTGTTAGTTTGCTTTGAGTCATGGCTATTCGGGATGCTCTTTGTCGAGGACAAGCTTGACAAGACTAACTACCCGTTGTGGGCCTACATGATGAGGCATTTACTGGTAGCCAAAGGGCTTTGGGGTCTTGTTATATGTGATGATGCTCGTCCACCAACGGTGGCTGCTGCACAGTAGACTGCTCTTGGAGCATCTATTGGAGAAGTTGAAGTCGCTTTAGTGATACAGCCACTAGCACCTCCTACTGCAAATCAAAGATGATGGGACTCTACAGATGCACAGGCACACGTCCTCATTTCTCTCTGTGTGGAGAAGTATCATACCGCACATCCGTTCATGTGTCAGTGCTAAGTTAGCATGGGATGCCCTTGCAGTACTATATCAGGTGCGCAATGAGGCTCGTGTAGCCTACCTGAAAAGGCAGCTGGACCTTTTGCAAATGAATGAGGGTGACAATAATTGACTCTATGGATGAGTATGTCACGAAGGTTAAAGACCTTCGTAAATGAGTGCACAAAGCGGAAGCAAATAAGCACCAGAGTGTGCTGAGCAGAGAGTGCAAGAGAGAGAGAGATGGAGCAACTATGCTGAATATACTGAAATGATACAATCCCTAGCAAGAGACAGAAAGTCTCATAAGTGAGGGAGCAAAAGAAAGACTAGGCAAGATGAAAAAGTGAGAGGCCAGTCCACCTATTTATAGGTAAGAGGGGTTGGCCAACTGGACATGATAAACTGGCCGACTGGGGAAAATACATCCAGGCTGGGAAAAATCCTAGAAAAATATATAATAAAAGGGGTGGCCAGCCCACATTCAAGGGCCATGAAAAGGGACCAAAAGGGACACCAAATATGGGCAGAAACTGGGGATGAATGTGATAACACCCCCTTTCAGCACCAGATGCTGAACATACTCTGAGATGCTGAAGATGAGGAGCCAAGGAAGCCTGAGAAACCGGCTTGGTGAACAAATCTGCAACATTCTCCGTGAAGGACAATACTCCAAACGCAAATCTCCAGCAAGAACACAAACATAGTGATACTGTATCTCAATGTGTTTCGTACGAGCATGAAACACAGGGTTCTTGGCGATGGCAATGCAACTTTGATTGTCACACCAAAGAAGAGTAGATCCGGTAGGACAACCAAGCTCCTCCAATAATCTCTGCAACCAAATTGCCTCACATGCAGCATAACAAACCACACGGTACTCCACCTATGTAGAGGAAAGTGCCACAGTAGGCTGCTTTTTACTGCTCCATGAAATGGCTCCAGACCCAAGTGAAAAAACACAACCAGTGGTCGAACGCCGAGTATCTGGATCTCCAGTCCAATCTGAATCAGACCATCCAAGGAGAGTGCATCCTTGGCCATAGAAGATGCCAAAGTCCAAAGTGCCACGTAAGTACCGAAGAACTTTGAGCGCACACCGCCAATGCTGCTGACGGGGTTTGGATGAGAAGAAACTCAATAAGCTGACTGCAAAACACATGTCCAATCGAGAAGAGTAGGTCAACCAAACCAAACAATTGACGAGAACCTGATACTGTCCTTGATCAATCCCCGGAGAAGCATCAAGAAGAGAAAGCTTGTCACTAGTATCCATAGGAGAAGATACTGGTTTGCATCCAGTCATCTAAAATCTGTCAAGAATCTCCCGTGTGTACTTCTGCTGAAGAAGAAAATGCCCTTCGGGGTCTGCCAAACCTCAAAGCCAAGAGAATAGTGCATAAAGCCAAGATCCGTCATCTCAAAGTCTGTCTCCAAAGCATCCATGACTGAATAGATACTCACAGAATAAGAACCTGTAAAGATGAGGTCATCAACATAGACCACAATGATAACAATCAATCCCCTCTCAAGGAGGATATAATGTAATATGCGGAAGCTTCGGTACTTCAAAACTCAGAAATCAGCACTCTTTTCGCGACGGAATTAACGCACAAACTGAAAGGAGATGTGTAGAAAATAGAGAGAGAAGGGGGAGATGGAGAGGACACAGTATTGGGTCCCAATTACCCTCTGTAGGGCCCCCACCACGGATGGTGTATTTGCTTTATTAGAATGATGTAAATCTGAAAACAAATACAGGAAACTTGACCTTTTCTTGGCTGGAAAATCCTGCCCTTGACCTTCAGAAGTCCACCCCTTTGCTTGGCAATCTCCTTGGCTTGACTGGCCCTTGATTGGCTTGAGCACTTGGTGAAAACTGAGATGAATGATGGGACTATGGCCTCCACTATTTATACTCCTCCTCAGGAGCAGTCGGCCAGCTGAAAAACAGGCTATGTCCCACGACTGGTGAAAATTCAGCAATAAATGCTGAATTAAATCTCAAAAAATACTGCCTTTTTTTCCTAACAGGCTGAAAGTAATGCGCCTGCTTCTGATTGGCTGGACACCACTTTTGTCCACAATCCCAAGGCTGGGCAGCCTGTATGGGCTGTCCCATACATGCCCTACAGCCATCTAAAGGCTGTATGCTCCTGAAAATAGCCTTATCTTTGCCCTAGGGTTGTCCCACAACCCTTCCGTGGCTGGTGGGTCCAGCCTGGGCCTTCCTGGCCCTCATGGGGATGGTTGTCACACCATTCCCATGCCCATACTAAGCTTCGGGGTAGCCCTATGGGCTGGCCCCTTGTCCTAAACATAATCTACTCAGTGATCTGGCATCCGGTGTACCATACCAGATACACAGAACCACTGACATCATTCTAGAGGGAGACTCACAGCGCGGACTGGCACTGTTTCATGTGCAAGACAGTGCACACCTGACCTTAGACTCCTGTGCAGAACAATGCACACTTGACCTCGGACATCTGAGATGGATCCCTGGTTGACTCGTCCCGGACTGGGCTCACATGGGACCAGTTCACCATCCCAGCTCCTGCACCTTCTGTACAGAAATGTCTACGTGGCATTCAAGTGCGGGATGCACGTGACATCCCCTTCTGCTTAACTTGATGGAAGCTGCATAGCCTCCAAATAATCCGTCAATAATGCCGGATAGTCTTCGAAAAATTCTTTGTCGAGCCATACCGCTTCATGAGTTCCTCAGTCTTGAAACTTCGTGAGGAACTGTTGTAGTCTTCGGCCTGAGCCATGCTTGAAATGGTGTAGAAGGATTTGTTCTGGAACCATTACTTCTGCTTCATCAACAATGTTTGGTTCCATTTTGTTTTTGACCTCTGAAGGGGGTGGACCTGCATATGGCTTTAACCAACTGACATGAAATACATTGTGCATAGTCCAACTCGGAGGTAACTTTAACTGCATAGACACCTCATTAATCTTTTTCCGGATGGGAAATGGTTCGAAACTCCTGAAAGACAACTTTGGGCATCGCTTCAATCTTTGCTTCATAATCCGAAGATACACCCAATCCCCTTCCGAAAACTTCATGTCCCTTCGGTCTTTATTGGCCTGTCGAGTGTAGACCTCTTGCGCTTTAGCCGATCTGTCTTTAACGGACTCTAGGATCTCCTGGTAAGACTCCGTCACTCTGTTCGCCTCTGGTACTGAAGACGAAGTCCTGGTTAACAACGACTGGAAAGGCCTTCCAAACGTTGCCTCATATGGAGTCCTGCCAATAGTTGAAGAAAAAGAGTCATTCAAAACAGCTTGAACTAAAGGCAAAAACGATTCCCACTTACCTTGCTGATCGTGGACATAACACTTCAGCACATCAAAGGCCAACTGGTTGTATATCTCTGTCTGGCCATCTGTCTGTGGGTGGAATGCACTGGAAAAATTCAACTTAGTACCAAAATTATCAAACAATGCTCTCCAAAAATGATTAGTAAACTTGGCATCTCGGTCTGACACTATGGTTCTAGGAATCCCGCCAATCGGGTACCAATACCGAATGAATAGCTGGGCAACATCCTCGGCGGTCACATTGGCCCTGCAAGGAATAAACATAACAAATTTGCTGAACCTATCAACAATAGTTAAACACTGCGTATTACGCTTACTCGGACTGGGAGGCAAATTTGTGACAAAGTCCATCGAAATGTCCTGGAAAGGACCCTCAGGAATTGGCAAAGGCTGTAACAACCCTATCTTCTTTCCCCGAGGAGCTTTCACCTTTTGACAAATGTCACAGCGTTGTACATATGTAAACACATCACGCCTCGTCTTTGGCCAATAGTATTGCCGTTCTAATTTCTGCCGTTCTAATTTCTCCAGAGTCAAATTCATGCCCCTATGACCACCTGTAATGGTGTCATGGGCATCATGGAGAAGAGCTGCCCGGAATGATTTCATGACACATAGTCGGCCTTTGTAGAAAAGCCAACCCTCGCGTATCAGAAAATGGCATGGTCCTGTGGCATCCAATGCCTGTTCCCACTGAGTACCGAATTCCTCCGAATCCGCGTACGTGTGCATCATGTCTTCTAGTCCTGTACCAACAAGGTCAAGTCTAGTGGTCTGAATTGCAGATACTTGTCCCTTCCTGCTCAAAGCATCGGCCACTGGATTGGCCTTTCCTGGAAGGTACTCAATCATACCACCGAACTGCTGGAATATCTAACTCCAGCGGTGTTGTCGATCACTCCACTGTGCACTTGGCATTGTCTGAATCTAGCGCAATGCCTGATGGTCAGTGCGAACCTCGAAGTGACGGCCATACAGGAAATGTTTCCAATGTTTCAAGGCGTGTATAACTACTAAGAGTTCACGATCATAGACTGAGTAGTTCTTTTCGGCGGGCAGTAACTTACGAGACATGTAAGCTACCGGATGACCATTCTGTTGTGCAATACATCTCCAATTGCGATGTTACTCGCATCGGTGATCACTTGAAATGGTTCGTCCCACGAGGCAAGGGCTAAACAAGGCGCTTCTGACAAAGCCACCTTGAGGTTCTGGAATGCCTCCAACGCTCGTGGAGTCATTCGAATCTTTTGCCTTCTTGTTTTCACTCCCTTTAGCAGATCGGTGAGGTCTGTCGAGAGGTTGGAAAACTTGTCAATGTGGGTGGAATATGCCTGGCATATACCCACAAATGATCTAATGTCATAAGCTGTCTGTGGTACTTCCCAGTTAACAATCTCGGCCACTTTAGCCGGATCCAGTCGAATGCCTTCAGCACTAATTATATATCCCAAGTAATGTACCTGGAACAGATAAAATTCTGACTTCTTTTCATTGACGTAGAGCTCGTTGCTTTCCAGCAACTTAAGGACTTTCTCCACATCAATGTCATGCTGCTCAATTGTAGCTGAAAATATGAGTATGTCGTCCAAAAATATGAACACACTCTCTCTAATCAACTCCCGGAAAACACGCATCATCATGCGGTTAAATGTAGCTGGGGCGTTCGTCAAACCAAATGGCATGACCACAAATTCATAGTGGGCCCGTTCTGTATGGAAGGCTGTTTTGGGGATGTTCCCCTCTACAATCCGTACCTGGTGGTACTGTCAAATCCCCACGGATCCCCTCGTGATCGATCTTGGTTCGAAACTCGAATCCTGCAAACAAACGAACAAACAAACAAGCATGGGGGTGCAGGCCTGACTCACCTCCCAACCATGACAGCCGTGGGCAAGCCCACAGTCTTGGCTGTCCCCACCGAGCCACGAGCTGAGCTAACTAGGTTGACGTACCGACCAATCTCCTCCTCGCGACGTCCCATACCGCCACGAAGCTGCCCTCGCGGGCCTCGAGATTGCTGCCGGCCTCGGCTGCACAAAGCAGGTGCACGTCTGCACTAGATCCAGGCTCCAAGACCATAGAGCTCTCACAAACTCGCGAGACTCTCTATCTTCCAATAACTAACCTTGGCCACCCTTTTATAGGCTCTTGGCCGGTCATCGGGCGTCCACACTTGGCCGCCCGCCCGTCCATACTTGGGTGCCCGCCCGTTAGTATTTCCCTAACTCAGCTCGTCAATCAGCCTGCCTAGTTCCAAGCTTCCCCAAGCCTCGAAACTAGTCTTGCATGCGTATAGCACACGGTAGATACCCACTGTGCACATGACATACTCCCCTTCCTCTAAGAGCTCACTCCTGAGCTCACTAAAAAGCCAGGGTAATCTCTCTGAAGAGAAGTCAATGTCTCCCATGTAGCGTCCTCCTCAACACGATCCTTCCACTTGATCTTGTATTCCGTGATAAGCGTATGACGCAATCTTCGTTCACGAAAGCCAAGAATCTTTTCAGGTTCGTGCGGAACAAATGTCATGTCCTGGACATCTATAATTTCTTGAGGAGTAACTAATTGATCTGCTCCACCCAGTACTTCCTTAAGTCTACTGACATGAAATACAGGATGAACTTTCACATGAGAAGGCAAATCCAATTCATATGCAACTGAACCAATCCGTCGTGTAACACGAAATGGTCCACAGTATCTAGGGGATAATTTCGGAGATCTACCTGTCCGTAAAGTCTCGGAATCTTTCGGAACTCGCAAATACACCATCGTTCCTTCAGAGAACTCTCTAGGTGAACGATGTCTATTAGAATAAAACCTGTCTCGGTCTTGAGCACTTCTAATAGATTCCTTTGCAACTTGTAACATTTCCTGCATATCTTGCAAAAAATTACGTGCTGCATCATGCTGAAGTCCTGAGAATCCTACTGTAACAGGTGATCTTGGTTGAAAACCGTACATAAGCATGAAAGGACTAAACCCTGTACTCGTATGCTTAGTACTGTTGTATGCAAATTCTAACATAGGAAGATAATCCTCCCATGAACTTTGTCTTTTGGATACATATGCTCGAAGCATATCCTCCAAAATCTGATTCACTCTTTCAGTCTGGCCATCAGATTGAGGATGATCAGAGGAACTCAAATTCAAAGTTGTTTCCAACTTCTCGAAAACAAGTTTCCAAAAGTCACTCGTAAACTTAGAGTCCCTATCACTGACTATGTCCTGCGGTAACCCGTACAGTCTAAACAATTGCTCGATAAACTGCCGAGCTAATTGCGTAGCTGTAATAGTCTTCCGGGTCGGTAAAAATCTAGCCATCTTTGTCAAGCGATCTACCACAACCCAAATAGAATCGTGGCCTTGATGTGTTCTTGGCAATCCGGTAATAAAATCCATGGAAATACTTTTCCACTTACTACCTGGGATTTGCAAAGGATGCAACAACCCAGCCTGTCTAAAGCGTTCAGCTTTATTTGCCTGACAAATCTGACACTTGAGAACATAATCTTCTACATACCCTTTCATCTTCGGCCAATAAAAAGTGTGTTTCACTAATGATAGTGTCCTGTGTACCCCAGGGTGTCCAGCAGAAGGGGCGTCGTGACACTCCCTCAGAATCTTGGACCTAATGTCCGGGATCTGTGGTACACAAATTTTGTCATTACGGAATAGTAAACCATTCCGAATCATCCACTGACCTCCTGCAGCCTGAATGGTAGACTGCACAGTCACCGAGTCTTGGTCAATCAATGAGCTCCCGTCCTGGATCTTCTGCCAAAATGGACCAAAATAACTATCAGTCCTGCAAAGCCCTCTCAATGACTGAAATAAGTCAGTAGAAATCTCGGTGAACGACAAAGTATTCACCTCTCTAATCCGACTAAGCGCATCTGCAATATTATTCATGGACCCTTTCCGATAACGGATCTCAAAATCAAAATCTTGCATTAACTCTGCCCAACGAGCTTTCCTGCCTCTCAAATCATCCGCATCACACACATACTTGATTGACTGATGATCAGTCAATACCACAAACTTGGAGCCATATAAATAATGTCTCCAAACCTTGAGAGCATGAATCACAGCATAAAGCTCCTTCTCAAGGGTTGGCCAACGAGATTGAGTGTCGTCTAGCTTTTTACTTTCAAAAGCAACCGGTCTACCATCTTGAAATAAAGCAGCCCCGATAGCATAGTCACTGGCATCAGTTTCAAGAACATAAGGCCGACTAGGATCAGGCAATGCTAAGATAGGTGCTTCCTTGACTTTATCTTTCAAAAGTCTGAAGGCCATATCCAAATCGTTATTCCAAGTGATAGGCTGATTGGACTTACGTCCACGACCTTTCAATAAGTCGGTCATCGGTAGTGTGAGCTGAGAGTACTCCCGTACAGATTTCCTAAGAAAAACTACAAAACCGAGAAAAGAACGAAGTTGTTTCACTGTTCGCGGTATAGGCCAGTCCAAAACCTTCTGAACTCGGTCATAGTCAATGCTCAATCCATCTCTAGTGATCTTGTGTCCCAAGTAAATGATGTCGGTCATAAAGAACTCACATTTACTCAATTTAGCATATAGTCGATTCTGTCTTAAAATAGATAAGACAATCGTGAGGTGTCTGACATGATCCTCAAGAGTACGACTATAAATCAAAATATCATCCAGGAACACCACCACAAATTTTCCCAAATGTTCACGAAAAAGATCGTTCATCATTTGCTGGAAAGTGGCTGGAGCATTGGTTAACCCAAAAGGTAATACGAGAAACTCGTAATGGCCATACCTAGTCCGAAAGGCGGTTCTTTCGACATGCCTTTCATGAATACGTATCTGGTGATAGCCAGTACGCAAATCTATCTTCGTGAAATATTTCGCTCCTGCTAACCGGTCAATTAGGTCATCTGATCTAGGGAGAGGATAACGGTTCTTAATTGTCAACTTGTTCAATCTTTTGTAATCTATACACATTCTCCAAGTATTGTCCTTCTTTCTCCTAAGCAACACAGGTGCACCCCAAGGTGATTTACTTGGACGGATCTGGCCCATCCTCAAATAATCTGCGAGTTGTTTAGCCAACTCATCTTCCTCAGCTTGGCTCATCCTATAAGGTGGAATACTCACAGGATGAGCACCAGGGATCAAGTCAATACGATGATCTACTGCCCGTTCAGGTGGTAAACCCGATGGCAATTCCTTAGGAAATACATCTTGAAATGAATCAAGTATCTTCTGTAATTCTTTGCTTTCAAACACACTTAATTCATTCACATCCATGGAAGGGATGAGAAAAGAAGAAAGTGGAATCAATACACAATGGAAAGCGGTATACAAAGAAGAATCCATTATATTTCCAAAATCAATTGTATTTACAAGAGGTCCCTGAGAGGGATGGATACAATCACCTAAAATACTATACTTGGTGTCCCTATGCTGAAAAGAAAAAATATGACTAGACCAATCTATCTGGACATCAAGAGTCTTAAACCACTCAATCCCTAATAACAAGTCTACATTTTCCAGATGCATGACATAGCATTCCAGAGTATCTTTGTAGTCCTGAATCTGGATTGGAAGCATCTCGACCTTGCGATCCCAAACTTGTCTGCCCGCAGGTAGACGTACCTCATAGGTATGGTCGCTGAGTGTCGTGTCAAGACTCAATTTCTGCACAAGTTTGTAGTTAACAAAGTTATGCGAACTGCCAGGGTCTAAAAGAATGTGAATTTTATGGCCATTCACTTCTCCATAAACTCGGAGAAGATCATGCATGCCAAATACCTTAGAATTAAACAGACAATCAGAACAAGTACTAGGGCGAGAAAGTACAGTAATTGACGTACCTGTCAAAGACAACTGGTTAGCTGCCTTTGACTTGGGTCCTGCGTTTGACTTGGTACCCTTTTGCTTTGGGCACTCATTACGCATGTGTCCTTTTTCTTCGCAGATAAAACAACGTCCTTCCTTCTTGAGCTTCAAAGCCCGAAGTAGTCGTTTCTTCTTCGCTGGTGTCGAACTTGAATTCTTCGAAGGTTGGTCCGAAGACTTGCCTTCATTCGTGTTAGCCATAGGTGCGGAGAACTTTCTTTTATGCTTGTTCCCCTGCTCGGTAACGGGTTTTGACTTGGAAGAGACCATCGTATCATCATAGATACGAGCTGAATGAATGGCCTCGTCCAATGTTTTACATTTGTTATTTTTAACTTGTAATCGGTACGAGTCGGGTAAACCAGCTACGAAAAACCCCAAAAGAGTAGTGGGATCCATCTTTGTAGCCTTCATCTGCAAGTCACGAAATTTCTGGAGATAGACCTCATAAGTGAGGTGCTGCGAGGTCATGGTCAAAGCTGAAAACCGGGCAACAACATCGTAGTCATCCTCTTTCTTGAGGAATTCTTTCTTGAAAATGTCTTCGAATTGTGCCCAAGTCGTTGGCTTTGGGTTCAGTTCCTTCCACCAAAGCAAAGCTTTGCCGGACAGGAAACCTGCTGCTAACTGTATCTTCTTTCCATCATCATATGGATGAAACTGAAAGTGAACTTGCCACTTATGTAGCCAAGTGTCCACGATCTCCTTGGTTCTCTGCTTTTGCTCGCCCCCGAACGGTTCCGGAGTAATATTGGGGCCTAAAGCAGAAGCCAAGGTATCCATTCCCGAAAAAGTAGAGAGGGTAGTGGTCAATAGAGCGATGGAGTTCTGCAAAGCCTGCATCTGGGCTGCGATTTGTGCCTGACGTTCCGCCGAAGAAGCTTCGAGAGCTACTTTGAACTCTTGGAAATCTGATTTTGACACAAACTCGTCAAAAAGATCGGCATCAGTGCCTTCCGTAGCCGGCAAGCCTTCGCGTTCCACGAGGGGCTCCAACTCTGATTCTTGGGTCGACATCGTGAAGAGGGTACGCGGAGAGAAAATTTGGTCTTTGCACAACAAAAGTGCGAGCGAACTCGAGAGCTTGAGAGCTTGAAAACTTGAGAACTTGAGAACTCGAGAAGTCGAGAGATGTGTGGCAAGAAGCCCACCTGAGGGGGGTTTATAAAGGTTTCCCAAAAGCCAAAAAAAACTCGAAAAGCTAGGCTTAGCTTTTGCTTTAGCTTTTGTGTTTTTTTTGTTTTTTTTCTTGAATAAATATATATATATATATATATATATATATATTTTTTTTTAATATATATATATATATGGATATATATATTCTCTAGTCTTTAAAAAAAACCTTGGAAACCTTAAAGATGGGAAGACTTTTAAACCTTTTTTTTTTAAAATTAAACTCAAAAAAAACGAAAGCTAAAAAAAAACGTAGCTTTTCTTGTTTTTTTTCCCCTCCAGGATTAACTGGCGGCGTGTGCTGCTGGCGCTGACGTCAACCTGCGCTGTCTTTCTTGCTGGCGCCTGAGTGCGAATAGGTAGGCTGCGCCACCCTCGAGTACGCCTGGCCACACCTGGCTGGCTACGCAGGACCTGGCCTGGCGTTGCTTGGCTGGCTGCGCTGCCTGGCCTGGGCGTTGCCTGGCTGGCTACGCAGGCCTGGCCGACTTGATTGGCAGGCCTGGCCGCCTGGTCATGCAGGCCTGGCCGCCTGCTTCCCCGCCTGGTCATGCGTACAAGTCCGCCTGCGCACAAGGCTTGCACACGAACGTGTGCGAATGTGCAACCTTGGCCGACTATGTACTTGCCCGCCACAACGCTGCCCACAAACATGGCGCCAACACGAACTCTAGCACTTTGTCCAGCACGCCTCCACGTTTCAACCCTTCTCTTCTCTCTCTCTCTCTCCCGTTCAATCAACGAAAAGCAAACTTGCTTTTTCGTTTTTCTGTTTCTCTCCCTGCAGGTTAAACGGCTGCACAACAATTCACCTCTTCTTTGCAAAAGCAATCAACCCTATTCAACCTACCATCTCCCATCAACATGGGGTTCTTTGATGAAGAAAAAACACATACAAAACTGAAAACTGCAGTATGCACAGAAAAAACAGCAAGCTTTTTTTTCACATACCGTTCTTCGACCTCTTCTTCTCTACCTACCGACTTGCTCGTTCACGAGGTATGCTCTGATACCATTGTCAAATCCCCACGGATCCCCTCGTGATCGATCTTGGTTCGAAACTCGAATCCTGCAAACAAACGAACAAACAAACAAGCATGGGGGTGCAGGCCTGACTCACCTCCCAACCATGACAGCCGTGGGCAAGCCCACAGTCTTGGCTGTCCCCACCGAGCCACGAGCTGAGCTAACTAGGTTGACGTACCGACCAATCTCCTCCTCGCGACGTCCCATACCGCCACGAAGCTGCCCTCGCGGGCCTCGAGATTGCTGCCGGCCTCGGCTGCACAAAGCAGGTGCACGTCTGCACTAGATCCAGGCTCCAAGACCATAGAGCTCTCACAAACTCGCGAGACTCTCTATCTTCCAATAACTAACCTTGGCCACCCTTTTATAGGCTCTTGGCCGGTCATCGGGCGTCCACACTTGGCCGCCCGCCCGTCCATACTTGGGTGCCCGCCCGTTAGTATTTCCCTAACTCAGCTCGTCAATCAGCCTGCCTAGTTCCAAGCTTCCCCAAGCCTCGAAACTAGTCTTGCATGCGTATAGCACACGGTAGATACCCACTGTGCACATGACAGGTACCCACTCTTTAAATCCAGTTTGGAGAACACCTTAGCTCCATTCAGCCTCTCGAGAATATAGTCAATTCGAGGCATCGGGAATCTGCTCTTGATAGTTAGCTTGTTGAGTGCACGATAATCGACACAACCGAGAAGACCCATCTTTCTTCTTGACAAACAAGATCGGTGCTGCAAATGGCGACACGCTGGGGCGGATGAAGCCAGCTTGCAACAATTCTTGGAGTTGGCGGTCCAACTCCGATTCCATTGCCTTAGAAAGGCGATATGGAAACTTGCTCGGGGGGTTCCGAGCCTAGGAGGAGGTCAATCCTGTGATCCTCCGGTCTGGACGGGGGGAGCTGGGGAGGGAGACTGTCCCGAAGAAAAATCTTCTGGAACTTTTCATGGAGGACCGAGTACTTCTCGGAAGCACTAGCCACCATCTGGGCTGTCTGGATGTAAATCATCGCACACTGTGCGCCTTTTCTTACTGCTCGCTTAGCCTGCAAGTGGCTTATGAGCGGAAAGTTTGGAATACCTGGCTCACATTTAATGGTCACCAGGGTGTTCGACACATTCCGATTGATTTGAAACGTGTGCTTGTCCCACTTGACATCAGGAAGAAACTTGTGAAACCACTGGATACCCAAAATTATGTCTGCCTCTACAAGAGGGGTAACCATAAAGTCACGCACAAACTCGATGCCCTGAATCACTAACTTAGCACCTAGAGCTTCATACTTGACGCTCGTTGTCATACGTGTGCTAAAACCCTCCACCTGTTTGTCCACTGGAGTCAACTCGAAACGGGCACGCCTAGCGGCCTGTTCCGTGACCATATCCTCCGTGCTGCCGCTGTCAAACAAGACGACGACTCTCTAGCCACCTATGTAGCCAAAGGACTTGAGCAATTCGTTGCGCTAATACTCCTGGTCATGGGTGCCCTTCTGCTTATCTTCGAGCTCCCGGCTAATAATTGCTCCAACTGAAGCACCGGGGGTTGAAGAACTAGGGGTAGCCGTTGGGGTCTGTGTGGGAGCTGTGCTCACCACGGAAGCTGTGGAGGCGGCGGCGGCCTTTGGAGGCTTCTTCGGACAATCCCGAGAAGTATGTCCTTTTGTGTGACAAAAGAAACATCTACCCTCCTTCTTGTACTGAGAAAGCTCCTCAGCACTCAACTTGCCACCTGTCTTGCTTGCCTTCGCTTTTTGTTATGGAGTAAGCTTAGATGCATTGTTCGAGTTCTTGGAGCCAGAGGCTCCCGGGCTTTGTCCTGGGGAAGACCCCGTCTGGTTCTGGCTTTTGCCCCCCGAGGTGTTAGCCCTGGGAGAAGCCGGCTGGGAAGTCTTGGGCTTGCCACCGTTGTGTTTCATTTCTGCACTCTGCACAAGCGAGAGTGCGTCCTCAAAGGTGGCTGGCCTAAACATACGCATCTCCCATTGGATTTGCGTATTCAGGCCATACAAAAACTGCCCTTTCTTGTCCGTATATCAGATAAGCCTAATTGCAGACACAAGGTCGAAATTTTATTGGCGAATTGAAGGACTGGTTGCTCGTTCTGACGTGCTCCCCTGAACTCGTCTTCGAGTCGCTCAAGGTAGTAGAAGTCATCTCCTGTCTAGATTTATACACCAGGGCCTTTGTTGTGGGTGTGCCCGCCCTTATCAGGTGTTTTATCATTTTTCCTCACTCCCTGCATTTTTCCCCTATTTTTTCCATTTTTCCGTGGCTTGGGAGGCAGCCCATGTGCTGGCCGACTGTTGAACTGGTCCACGACTGCATCTGGGAGGTGGCCGACTGCTGATGATCTGGCCGACTGGAGATGTGTGCTGGTCGTGGAGTTCTCAGGGCAGGCCGACTGCTGATGTGGGGGCATATAAATAGGCCCCCAACCCCCATACCACACTTGTACCAATACCGGGATCTTCTTGTGTATATCAGAGCAGAGTTACACGCCTACATCTCTCTCTCTCTTGTGCTGTTTTTTTCCATGCGTTTTTTGCTCGTGTTCCCAGATCTGGTCATCATCTCCGCTGCGTATTCTGACATGGTATCAGAGCCCTAGGCTCTAGATAGGTCTTGGGATTTGTGTGAGCAAGAGGGGGACTGTTTTGTGGCTGATTGGTGGACTGTTTTGGACTGTTCGGGAAGAGGAGAAGCAAGAGGAAGGCGGGCTGATTTGCTGGACAGCCACTTGCAGGTTTTAGTTCTTCTTTGTTCCCACCCAGCCACCCTTTTCAGAGGACATCCCCGCAATGGCAGATCTGTTTGAGATGGCCGAGAGACGTGTGAAGATCCCGACACTCCCCATGTTCCCGGTGGACCGTTAGTTGGACGGGAGCAACTACGGCATATGGAAGGTTATGATGGAATCTGTTCTGGAGTCTTACGACCTCTCCTATTTCGTCGTTGTTGGTGTTCCACGGCCGGAAGTAGAGGAAGGGGAGGTACCGTCGACCCGAAAGAACCGGGAGGCCTAGACATAGATGTGGGATCGTGTCAACGCCAGGGTCCGCTCATTTATTTTCCTCAACTGCACACTGCAGGTAATCAATCATGTAAAGCATATGACGCTGGCCAGAGGTATATGGCAGCATTTGGCCTCACTTTACAACAGGGTAGGATTTCCTTGGAAGTAGAGATGCGGGTTATGAGCCCTGCAAAGTCGTCGACGATGCGGGAGCATATTAACAAGCTGCAGGCTCTTCAGCAGGAAGTTCTTCAGGCTGGGAAGGAGATATCGTCAGAGGACATGGCCATCACGTTGCTGTCACATTTGCCCTCTTCGTACTCAGCATTTTACTCGTCGTTGATTACCAGTGGCAGGCTCAGCACCATCACGTGGGAGGAGCTTGTGCCCATGGTCCTGGACCAGGAGGAACGATTCACGAACCCTCCTCAGGGTGGAGGTTCGGAGGCCTTAACTGGCCAACGGTCGAAAGGCCGTAACTCGGGCAAAGGGAAGGCTTCATCGGGGAAGTCTTCTGAGAAGAAGTCCGACGCTGACCGCGAGAAACTGAAGGCAGAGAGGACCTGTAATGATTGTGGCGAGAAAGGCCACTATTGGAGCCAGTGTCCCAAGCGGAAGACCGAGAAGGGTGAAGATTCCTCAGCAGCAATCATGAAGACTCCGGCTTTTGTGCACCTGGAGGTGATGGACACCGATGTTTCATTTTCTTCAGGCAGGGAGGAGATTGGAGGACTCTCCGCAACGGATACTCGGGAGTGGATTCTCGATAGTGGTGCTTCTAGGCACATGACTCCTTCCCGTTCCGGTTTACAGGATCTCTGCTGGCTTTCTGGTCATATTCTTACTGGGGATACGTCCACTATCCTAGTTCATAGTGAGGGTAGGATGGAGATAGTTCCCGATGGCAGAGGGGGGAAGCATTCCTCCCAGGTGTTGTATGTTCCGGCACTTGGTTTTCATCTGTTGTCAGTGCATTAGGTTTGCAAGACTAGCGTACGGGTGGAGTTTGATGAGCATTTTGTTGCTCTCCGGGACAAAGCAACAGGCCAAGTGGCTTGGGAAGGCGGAGTGGAGAATGGAGTTTACAGGCTTTCAGCACTCTCTCTCCCAGGTCCTCAGGTTTGTGATGAGTGGCAGTCTAGTAATGGCCACTTAAGTGTGGATACGCTGTAGGTGCGGGCTTTCCGGGACCAGATGGTGGATAGCTTGCCAGTAGATGGCAGTAGTTGGCAGGAACTTTCCAGTACTGATGTTGGTAGTTCTTGTGTTCGTCAGTCAGAGGAAGCTGAACAGGTCACTTATGCTCTGATGTCTCGTAGTATTCGGGACAAAGAACCTCCAGTAGATGAGGATGTTCTTTCCACGGGGACCTTTCGGAAAGCCAGGCAGGTGGTAGTTGATTACTTGCAGAAGGAGGTGGTTTCTCCAGGCTTTGTGGTTCCGGATTCAGAGGGGGTGGCTGACAGGTTTCATCAAGTTTCCAGGACTTGTTTGTGCACCGGAACAGGTGTTGATCCTTGTGAGCAGTGTGATGTCTTTTTGACTCAGAAGCTGTATGGTTCATTGATCTGGTTGATGGACACCAGATTGGACGGGAGCTTCCTGATGAGGCGGTTGAGCTCATGGTTGCAGGATTGCGTTTCCTGTGGTTTCTGCGGCATGCGAAGGATCAGGGACTCTTGTACACATGAGGGGGATTGTTGGATGGAGTCCGACTCCACGATTGGAGTGACTCAGTTTGGGGAGGAGATCCGGACACGAGGGGATCTACTTCAGGCCCAGGAGCAGTTTTACGAAGCAGTTGGAGACAGTCATCTTTTGCCTTGTCGAGAACAGAGGCAGAGTACCGGGCTGTTTGGGATGCTGTTTGTGAGGTGGTGAGGATGCAGAGGTTGCATAGCAGGTTTGGGCTTCCACTGGAGGAACCCATGGTCATCCAGAGGCACTTTGTTCGTGAACAGATCGTTGCTGATGACATCTTGCTAGAGTTCTGTTCGACGGAGGACAGTACGGTGGACCTCTTCACGAAGTCGCTCTCTCAGGATTTGCTCAGGCGGCACCCCAGCTCCCAGTGGTTGGTTTCACAGCCAGGAGCTGAGAGGGGGTGTTAGAAGTCATCTCCTGTCTAGATTTATACACCAGGGCCTTTGTTGTGGGTGTGCCCGCCCTTATCAGGTGTTTTATCATTTTTCCTCACTCCCCGCATTTTTCTCCTATTTTTTCCATTTTTCCGTGGCTTGGGAGGCAGCCCATGTGCTGGCCGACTGTTGAACTGGTCCACGACTGCATCTGGGAGGTGGCCGACTGCTGATGATCTGGCCGACTGGAGATGTGTGCTGGTCGTGGAGTTCTCAGGGCAGGCCGACTGCTGATGTGGGGGCATGTAAATACGCCCCCAGCCCCCATACCACACTTGTACCAATACCGGATCTTCTTGTGTATATCAGAGCAGAGTTACACGCCTACATCTCTCTCTCTCTCTTGTGCTGTTTTTCTGCATGCGTTTTTTGCTTGTGTTCCTAGATCTGGTCATCATCTCCACTGCGTATTCTGACAGTAGAAACTGCTGCTTAAGGTCGCGGACGAATACGTCCCACCCATAAGCTGCCATACCTGCTCTGGTGTGGGCATGAGCCCACTGAGTCCACCAAGGAATGGCCTCACCTTCCAAGTACCAACTAGCTAAGATCACTTTGTCAGTATCTGTTTTCCTAACTGCGGCAAAGTAAGCTTCAAATTGATGCAACCATGAATAAAGAGTTGTGGGATCGAGTTTACCATTATACTTACTGAAATTCATTTTCTCGGGAAAATGAGTCGAGGGCGCCGCCGGTGTCAATCTGGCGTCCAAAGCTCTGAGGTAACGCTCGTGTTCCACGCGTCGCATGGCATCGTCTTCTCGTTGTCGAATCTCCAATGCACGCATCTGCAACTCAAGCAAGGAGCTTGGCTGCGGCTATGACCCCGCGAGAGGGTCCTTGTGACGAGGATCTGGTATCTGGGATACGGAAGGAGAGGGAGGAGGAGATGGAAAACGCGACGCTGGAGAGCGAGAACGCTCCTTCAGAGCCAAGATCCGTGCCTTTTGCTCATCCAACTTGGCTGTCTGGTCTGCGATTGCTCGCATCATCTGCTGGAACATGTTTGTGACACTCAAGCCTGGTGCCCTAGTTGGGTTGCCTGGTGCACTCTGGTCCCATGGTTCTGGTTCTCTCTCGTCGCCGAAGCTCGCCATAGCGGGAAAATGCAATTCCTTTCCGGAACGCAATCTGACCATCCACTATCTGTGTGGGAGACTTCCGGAGGCTTCCGGAGGCTAAAAACCAACCGTCCTTCGAGGGACAGGAGTCACTCCGAAAGGGGTAGTCCACCGGCGTCTAAAAACCAACCACACGAGCGAAATTTTTTTTCTGGTTTTCTTTGTTGAATCTTTGTCCTTGAAGTAGGCTCTGATACCACTGTAATATGCGGAAGCTTCGGAGAAGGATCGGTACTTCAAAACTCAGAAATCAGCACTCTTTTCGCGACGGAATTAACGCACAAACTGAAAGGAGATGTGCAGAAAATAGAGAGAGAAGGGGGAGATGGAGAGGACATAGTATTTGGTCCCAATTACCCTCTGTAGGGCCCCCACCACGGATGGTGTATTTGCTTTATTAGAATGATGTAAATCTGAAAACAAATACAGGAAACTTGACCTTTTCTTGGCTGGAAAATCCTGCCCTTGACCTTCAGAAGTCCACCCCTTTGCTTGGCAATCTCCTTGGCTTGACTGGCCCTTGATTGGCTTGAGCACTTGGTGAAAACTGAGATGAATGATGGGATTATGGCCTCCACTATTTATACTCCTCCTCAGGAGCAGTCGGCCAGTTGAAAAACAGGCTATGTCCCACGACTGGTGGAAATTCAGCAATAAATGCTGAATTAAATCTCAAAAAATACTGCCTTTTTTTCCTAACAGGCTGAAAGTAATGCGCCTGCTTCTGATTGGTTGGACACCACTTTTGTCCACAATCCCAAGGCTGTGTAGCCTGTATGGGTTGTCCCATACATGCCCTACAGCCATCTAAAGGCTGTATGCTCCTGAAAATAGCCTTATCTTTGCCCTAGGGTTGTCCCACAGCCCTTCCATGGCTGGTGGGTCCAGCCTGGGCCTTCCTGGCCCTCATGGGGATGGTTTTCACACCATTCCCATGCCCATACTAAGCTCTGGGGTAGCCCTATGGGTTGGCCCCTTGTCCTAAACATAATCTACTCAGTGATCTGGCATCCGGTACCATACCAGATACACAGAACCACTGACATCATTCTAGAGGGAGACTCACAGCGCGGACTGGCACTGTTTCATGTGCAAGACAGTGCACACCTGACCTTAGACTCCTGTGCAGGACAATGCACACTTGACCTCGGACATCTGAGATGGATCCCTGGCTGACTCGTCCCGGATTGGGCTCACATGGGACCAGTTCACCATCCCAGCTCCTGCACCTTCTGTACAGAAATGTCTACGTGGCATCCAAGTGCGGGATGCACGTGACATATAAAGGTTCGAATCTGCATGAGAACGGCACAGGCTGAGCGTCTGAAAGAACTTATCAATCCGCTGGTACCAAGCCCGCGGAGCTTGCTTCAGTCCATATAAAGCTTTCTTCAGTCGGTACACTTGATCGTGTTTGCCTGGAACAACAAATCCCGGCGGCTGATGAACATAAACCTCCTATGTAAGCTCTCCATTCAAGAAAGCTGACTTGACGTCCATCTGGAATACGAGCCATCTATGATGTCTTGCAAGAGCAAGAACGGTGTGAATGGTAGTCATTTGGGCCGTCGGAGCTCATCGAAGTCGACTCCAGATCCGGGCTGCTGATGAACATAAACCTCCTATGTAAGCTCTCCATTCAGGAAAGTTGACTTGACGTCCATCTGGAATACGAGCCATCTATGATGTCTTGCAAGAGCAAGAACGGTGTGAATGGTAGTCATTTGGGCCGTCGGAGCTCATCGAAGTCGACTCCAGGGCGGTGAGCATAACCCTTGGCAACCAACCTCGCCTTGTGCTTGTCCAAGCTGCCATCAGCTCGGAACTTTGATTTGAAGATCCAGCGCACACCAATCACCTTACGCTGCAGTGGCCTAGGCACCAAAATCCAAGTGCCATTCCGTTAAATAGCATTCAGCTCTGCTTTTATAGCACGACGCCAAGGCTAATGTGAAAGAGCCTCGTCCACAAAAGTGGGATCAGAAGGACCATGAATGATAGAGGACATAAGAGCATAGTTAACAAACATGTTGCCCTCATGAATTTGTTTCCCTGAAACTTTGGAAGATCGCGTGAGAGAACCAGGCGGAGGAGCACAAGGAAGCTCACGTAACTGTGAATCACGAACTGTCTGATAGTACCATCCAGGCACAGATCTACTCGAACTCGTTGGAGGAGGAGCAGAGTCATCATCATCTGACTGAGACTCCACAGCTGGAGGTGTAACAGAAGTAGAGGGAGGAGGAGGAGGAGGAGGCGGAGGAAGAAGAAGCTCACTACCGCCCTCTGAAGATGTAGGAGTCTCGTTGAATACCACATCACGGCTCACAACAACTTTGCCGGCTTGCTGATCATAAAGACGATATGCCTTGGACACAGTGCTGTATCCGAGAAAAGTCATGCACTGAGACTTCGAGTCCAACTTGGAGCGATGCTCCTTAGGCACATGTACATACGCTGAACAACCAAATACACGGAAATGAACAACAGAGGGCTTCTGAACATGGAAAACCTCATATGGAGTTTTATCTGGAAGAGCAGCAGTAGGAGACCTGTTCTGAACGTAGACAGTAGTGGAAGTCTCCTCAGCCCAGAAATGTCGAGGTAATGAAGAATGCTCAAGCATAGCATGGGCCAGCTCCATAATGGTCCTATTCTTCCTCTTTACAACTCCATTCTGTGATGGAGTATATGCTGTAGTAAGCTGTCTCCGAATGCCATGAGTCCTGCAATATTGCTGAAACTCCTGGGATGTAAACTCACCCCCTCTGTCAATCTTGAGAGCCTTGGTCGAGGAACCACTCTTTCTCCACCTCAACTCTCCAATCACAAAAGTGTTGAGAAAAGCCTCATCCTTGGACTTCAGAAAGAAGACCCAAGTATATCTAGAGAAGTCATCCACCATCACGAGCATGTACAATGCCTTACTCAAAGACGCGGTACTCATAGGACCACATAAGTCTGCATGAACAAGAGCAAGTGATGTCGAAAATCTATGTGTCGCCTCCTTCGGAAGGCGGCTTGGTGTTGCTTTCGTTGTAAACAAGAGGAACCAGCAGTAGATGGAGCCTTGATGGTCGGTAAAGTTGTAAACCCTCAACCAACCCATCCTTAAAAGCTCGTTGAAGAAGTTGATAGCTCAAATGGCCAAACCGAGCATGCCAAAGAGCAGAAGAAGAATCAGAAGAAAGCAAAGCGGTCAACTTGTACAGACCACTATCTTGGATTCCATGAGCCAAGAAGCTACCAATCTCCTTATCACGAATGGTAATCTCATAACGAGAGAAGATAACCTCGACACCCTGAGCTGTAAGAGCACTTACTGGCAAAAGGTTAAATGGCAAATCAGGAATGTACAGAACGTCAGAGAAGTACCTCTTGTCCTCGGAGGAGCGGAAGATGGGGATGGTGCCATGTCCATGCACTGGAACGGAAGAAGAATCACCCAAATTGATCTCGCCTATCCTGGCAGTGAAGTCCTCGAACCAATCTCGATGGGGTGTCATGTGAGCAGTAGCACCGCTATCCATAATCCACTACCGCGATTGAGAAGTCACAAGAGCAAGTACATGACGAGTACTTGCTAATAGAAGAATACCATTATCCTTCTTGGTCTCAGACACCGCTGTAGAGGAAGAGTTCTTTGCTTCTTCATCCCGCTTCTTCTTGTGACATTGGGGTGATTAATGACTCTTCTTGCCACAATAATGATACTCAATGTCCTTGTTTTTAGAAGATCTGCTTTTGTCTTTATCCTTGTCGTTCTTGTCAGAACCCCCTTTCCCTTTCTTCTGTTGATTCTTCCCTTTATCTCGTGCAGCCAAAGCTCCATCAGAACCACCAGAGGTGCCAATCCGCTCCTCGAAGCGAGACTCAATCTGTATAATGGAGAGGAGAACTTTCTCCCAAGTAACTGGAACAGGAGGAGGAGAACTTCCTCCCAAGTAACTTCCTCCCAAGTAACTGGAACAGGACGAGGAGAAGAAACAAGAGACTGAAAATAAGCATCAAACCTCTTTGGAAGCTTGGAGAGAAGCCGAATAGCCATATCCTTTGCAGAGATATCCTTGCCGCATCCTGGAGATCTTTCATCTTCGAGATGAAAGCAGATAAAGATGGAAAGGCAGAAACTGACAAGTTCATAAGTTGCTTTTCTAACGCCAAAATCCGACCTAGAGACTTAATCTCGTAGAGATCTACAAATGCCTTCCAAACTTCATGTGCAGCATCTGCTGTACACACATGAGAGAGAACAGAATCCTGACAATTCAACATCAGAAAGGAGAAAACACGACGATCATTTGCCTGCCAAATATCAATCTGTGTGCCTGAGTCACACCACCGGAATGAAGCAAGGGTGGGAGGGGTGGCATTGGCAGGTGTAACAAGCCAATCCCAGAGATCCACGCCACGCAAGGTTGATTTCACCTTCACCTTCCACAAAGTGTAGTTGGAACCATCCAACTTTGCAGACTCGGAGAACATGTGAAGTGTCAAGACAGCCATCACAAAAGCTTGGGCTCAATCTTAGAAATATGCACAATCTCGGACGTCGTGGAGGTACTTTATCACCAGTCGGCTGCCTTCATGTGTGCATATATATAGCCGGCATGCCTCCCTCATATCTCACTGCTTGCCTAGCTGCAGTCCCTCACATACGAGGTTCTTCCCTCTTGCTCGGGACATGTATTCCTTTTGGTGATGATATTGAGAGTAAGTTCTCACCTGTGTTTCCTCTCCATCTTTCTCTCTTACTCTCTCTCCTGTGTTTTCACTTTCCCTTCTTTTGCTGCACATTCTATCAATGAAGAGAGTTTCCTTGGAGCTTCAAATGTTGAAGCTTTCTACTTCCATGTGGGATCACATCAACAAATTGGAGTCATTGTGATTTGAGATGGGTGCGGGAAGGAGATTTCCACTAGGGATATGGCCATCCGGCTACTTGCTCAGTTGCCCCCGAAAAATGAGAGTTTCTATTCTTCACTTCTTACCTAAAGACGAACTAAAACCATTATGTAGGATGAGTTGGTGCCTATCGTCCTTGATCAGGATAGCAGATTGAGGGATTCTTCTTCAAAGAAAGGTAACTAGGTTTTCATTGGATAGAGAGGGACAAAGGCAAAGGTGGGGCACTCCTCCTAAGTTCTCCAAGGACTCCAAGGATGCAAAGCCGAAGGGGTCTTGAACTTCTAATTCTTCTGGCTACCAGAAGGTTTGTGATTATTACTCCAAACAGGGCCACTTATGGCGACAATGCCGGAGTCACATGAGAGATTTGGAAGGGAAGTCAAAGGACAAAGGGGCAAGCTCATCTGTGGAGGAGTTAGCTTTCGTCACCTTGATTGATCTTGAGTCCGAGACTCCCTCTCCAGGGGTTGAGTAGGCTCTTCCTTCTTGTTCCCACTCTCCTCAGTGGATTTTGGATAGTGGTGCCACACATCACATGACTTATCGCAAGGATTGGCTTGATGAACTATAGCAAAGCCGCGGTAGAGTTGCCGTTGGAGATAACTCTACTGTCCCTATTCTTGGCGAAGGGACAATGTCTCTCATTCCGGATGGCAATGGAGGGAAGTACACCTCGAGAGTGCTATATGTGCCAGATTTAGGATTTTCTCTCCTTTCTGTACACGAGATTTGCAGATTTTCAGTTTGTTATTCCATGATTCAGTTACTCATGGATTCATTGTAACTTTTGGTCTCATAGGCCTTGCGGTCTTTTGCAGACGGTCATATATCTTTCTTTCTCTCCGCAAAATGTCTCCAGTGCATCCAAGTGTCTCTTTAAACCTTGGCTGAATCTGAGATCAAGACAATGTCATCTGCATACAGCAATAGGGGCACCACTACATGAGTGAACGGTGAGCCTCTGCATCCAAATCTGTCCACAAAGGCCTCTATCTCATTACTGTATAGACCAAAGAGTGTAGGAGATAAGTGGGCAAACCCTATTTGACCCCAATAGTTTTGCATATGTCCTCAGAGAGTCCACATCGTGCACGAACTTGGCCAGTCATTGCCTCGTATAGGGCCATCACACCCCAAATCATGTCATGTGGGAGCTGCCGCTCGTGCAAACGTGCTAATAGGAGAGAGAGAAATGAAATGATATATTTGTTAGCACATTCATCCCCAGTTTCTGCCCATTTCTGGTGTCCTTTTGGTCCCCTCCGATTCTTTCTTTGACAACCCCAGTGACCAGGATGTGTTGCTGGTCCCTTTGCTTTCTTTGGAGGAGCCTGCTTCTACGCTATGTTATGCTATTGAGGAGGCTACTACTACTTCAGTTACTACTACCGTGAATGTTCCTATTTCCCTTACATTGTGTGAGGATTCTGGATTGTGGTCAAGTGTGTCCGTGACCGTGCCTGGGGCACAGTGGTGCTTGAAGGATTAGGATTTGGATTTGGTTGGGCTTGTGAAGTCCCGACATTAGTTTTCAGAGGGGGCAGTTGAGTTCTTACATCTGGCGATGCCGACCTTGGAGGAGGATGCTATTGTACAACATTTGGCTACTCTTGGTACAGAGTTGGAGGAGATGGACTCTATTTCTTTTGAGGGTATTATCTTCTTGGAGCTACAGGCTTCTAGGGATTCCTGTGACACTATGTTTATATTTGGGTTTGGCACCGATGTTTGGAGCAGCACGACATAGCCTACATGGTTGTTTTCTTCTAGAAGAGTATTGTACCTGGCAAGTTGTTCTGTTGTTTTTGTAGCTGAGTTGCTGTGGAGATTGCTTGTGGAGCTTTCCTGGTACCTGTTGTTGCTGCATTCTTTTGTCTTTGATAGAGGATGACTTCTTCGGCTTCTCAGAGTTTGGTCAGCATTTGGTGCTGACCAAACTCTGAGAAGCCGAATTTCTGCCTATTTCTGGTGTCCTTTTGGTCCCTTTTGCATGGCCCTTGATTGTGGGCTGGCCACCCCTTTTTTCCATATTTTTTTGGGGATTTTTCCCAACCCTTTTGGTATTTTACCAGTCGGCCAGCTCTTCTGCTCCAGTTGGCAAGCTTATTGAGCTCCAATCGGCCAGCCCTCCTCACCTATAAATAGGTGGGGCTGGCCTCTCACTTTTCATTCAATCTTGTACATATTTGCTCCCTCACTTATGAGACTTGTAGTGTCTCTTGCTTGGGATTGTTTTGCTTCAGTATATTCAGCATAGTTTGCTCCATCTCTCTCTCTCTTGCACTCTCTATTTAGCACACTCTAGTGCCACTTTGCTTCCGCTCTGTGCACTCTTTCAATATTAACGTCTCTAAGAGGCCATAATGGCCTATGAGACCAAAACTGAGAGTACATCTGAAGTTGGTGTCTCATCAAAGAGAACAACCAAATGAAACTGAAAAGGGGGAGAGAGAGAGAGAGAGAGAGGGAGAGAGAGAGAGAGAGAGATGTTGAGCTAAACAGGTACTTTCTTATATGTCTGACCAGTTAGATGGTTATGTGGCCCGAAAAAAAGGTATCGACTCAATTGTTGGAACCTACTTGGATCCTCTCGCTGATAAGGTAACAATTTCAAGAGTTCTTGCTAAGAACCTTTTTGGTGCTGGATATGCTTCACATATTTTCATAAGATTCAACTCACTTTGGTGTTTCAAAACGTTTTCAGGTTTTGATAGGTTGCGTTGCATTATCAATGGCACATGTAGGCTACTTACCTTGTAAGTGCAAATTTTAACTGCCTTCCGATGAAAGCTTTTCTTGTGAGATGCATACTTGTAGTTCAAGAGATGTATGGGATATAAAAAGCAATGATGTAAACTAGCCTTAAAATTTTGTATTTTGATGTTGTTTATGCAAACAAATTATGGGTATGCTTGCAGCGGCACTGGTTGCTTTGGTAGTTGCCAGAGATACGGCACTTGTTGGTGGGATTTTTATCCATCGAGCACAAAATTTGAATTGGCAGGTAATCTTGTGCTTATGTGTCTTTTACATTTGACATTTTTATGGATTGAATGGTGATATGTGGACTTCTATTCTTCATTATACAGCTGAACAGTCTAAGGGATTTCTTTAACATTGCGGATGGGCAAGTGCAAAAAGTTAAGCCACTCTTCATAAGCAAGGTCTTTTACTTCGTCCTTGTTTTGTTACATTTCTTACTTTAAGAAATTTCCATCGATGCTATTCTGATCCCTTCATACCTACCATGTTTGGGAAACAGATAAACACAGTGTTTCAGTTAGCTCTGGTTGGTACAGCACTTGTGCAGCCTGCCTTTGGCATTGAAGATACGAATTCACTTGTTCCTTTGTTGAGGTATATCATTCGTTTTGTATGATTTGCAAAGCTTAAGGAGTAGGTAGATGGTAACCCACCCAACAAACACCCCCCCCCCCCCCCCCCCCTTACAGTGTATTGATTTCATCGTAATCACATCATGGCTACGAGTCATTTCAATCTTTGGCCTTTATATCAGCTCATAGAGCAGCCAGATCACCACACTCATCCACGTATGTGTTTAGAAGGATCGCTCTACCAGTAGGAACATTTTTGCATCCCTTTACCCTATATTACAGGCTGAATATTCAAATGAAAACCCCTCATCATTCGCTCAAGCTGCATGTCGATGTACATTATCTCCTTGGGCTGCATGTCCTCTCACCTCAGTTGCATGGGCTGCATGCCCCCTCATAATATCTGTCGGGGCTGCATGCCCACTTACATCACTTGCTTGGGTTGCATGCCCTCTCACATCACTGTCTTGGGCTGCATGCCCTCTCACATCATCAGAATTCCCTTCGCAGGATAGCCTGTGAGATTGCCTTGTGAAGACCCACTTGCCTTCATCATTGGAAACGACATCGCCATGGCTTTTCAAATAAGCAACAACCAGCTCTCCAGGTTTGTCAATTCCCATCTGTTGGACAATTGTATCAAAGGTGACCACATCAGCCTTAACTTGAGACTTTGATTCAATAACCCTCTGTACATCTGGGCCCCATTGCAAAGCACGGAGCTCTTCAAGCTCATTCATCAAAGCATCAGGATCTTGTTGATCCTCAGTCCTAGCAGACAACAATGGATCGTTATCTGCCAAAGCCCCAATATGGTCCCTATCTCTATCCTCTTCTGACATGTGGTGAATACGGGTAATAGAGTCCTCCACATAATGATCTGACTGGCTGGCCATGATGTATTTACCAGATTTTCAAAAAGAGAAGAATTTCCGTGCGCCGGAATTGCTCTCTACCAGCTTTCCAAGTATGATACTGAATAGATTGCAAGGGTGCAATAGTGCCCCTACATAGACAGGAGGGCCACAAAGTCTTTCCACAAGCTCACTGCCGCTTAAACCAAAAGTAACCTCTTTCGATGCGCGACAGTAAGACGAGGGCTACCTCAGAATCCCAACCTTCTCTCACAGATAATGACTCCTTAGAGCCATATCCAGCATCATATATGTCACAAGCTTCGTAGAAAGCCAAGCTCTGATACCAATGTAATGAAGGGCAATTGTAACACGAAAATCTTATCAATCATGAAAACTGAATAAACACATAAGCATGCCAGATAAAAGAAAGATAACAGCTCTGCACAAGACACCACACTAGGGGCCAGAAGATGGGCTGACCTCCCCCCCCTCCCCCCTTTTATGGTTAGATTACCAAAAAGGAGTCTGCTTCCAAATACAACTTTGTGGGTGCCTAGGGATTCTCCACTGGCTAGCACCTATTTCTTCCACTACAATATGAAAACAAAACAAAACATATGCTGAATTTGATGTCAATCCTCAGCACAAGTGAGCATTCCCGGCATAAAGCACATGTAGGACAACCATGGATAGCCCATAGCACTCCCACATCAGCCCGGGATAGCCTTGCATCTTCATCTTCCTCCTGTTTGGTTCACAGAGCAAGTCGACCAGCCTTGAAAGGCTGTTTACAGTAGTCGACCAGCTCTCAGAAGCCACAGAAGAAATTGACCAGCAACAGTTCACAAACTAGATGATCTCTGATCAGTAAAGGATGTTTCTCCCACAAATCGGCCAGCACTTCCCTGCCTCCGGATGCCCTGACTAGTAGCTTCTTAGGGCTGTAAACAATTGGCCAACATCAGAAACAGCCACCAGATGAAGTCGACCAGCATTGGCCACACACCTGGTTGAATTCCATTGCCGGTAGGTACATAGTTGTTTCTCGTACTGGTACGAACCCATTCGTACTATACGGTATCGTACAGTACGAGTTCCTCCCTCCCCCCCCCCCCCCCCCCCCCAAAAAAAAAAAAACTTTGAAAAAAAAATCCAAATGCTTTAAAAAAATATAGAAACCCTGCTTAGCGAAGATCCCAAATGTCCGCAATACTTCGCAACTTTCGTGTCCACTCAGTATTCCATATGGGGTTGTTGAGAGACCTAAAAAATCTGGCAAGGTAGACTGGTAGTGTACACTTGATTGGTAGGATGAGAGAATCTTGCTACTGGAGATCCCTGGTATAGGTAGGCTAGACAGTTAGATTCTCAAGTTATGTACGAGGGAGAAGATTTGGACATGGTCATTTTGATCTAGAGAGGAGTCCCTAAACTTATCACCCTAGATGCACTGCTCGTATTTGTGCAAGGACGGTCCCTTAGTCATAAACGCTACACTGGGAGACCTTTGGTATTGCATTACCCATCCAGGTTCTTTTTTGGAGACAATCGGGAGATCCAACTGGGAGAGACACATATCCATGTTCTGGTTCGTCAAGCACTGTAGACTCCCCCCCCCCAACCTTCCCTCACATTCAAGCTTGAAGCTCCATAGGTTGTAAGTGTAAAAAAAAACCGTATTTTATCGTACGGTATCCGAAAATTTCATATCATATGAAAAATTCCCGTACGGTATTGTATTTTCGTACCATGACAACTATGGGTAGGTAGTGGTAGATGGTGTGGGAAGCTGTAGAACCAGTCGACTAGCTCCCCCCATGCACTAGAAAGCAAGCGCCTATGCAAAACTGAAGTTCTCCCTCCTAATAGAGTTCTAGCGTTTAAAATAGCCCAGTCGTGTGTTTTTTTGGACCAGAAGGGGTGCCTACTATGGTTTGGCTCAAATTAAGTCCACATGTATTAAAATAGTCCTGTCCTGTGTGAAAATCTTATCAGGTGTCCGGTCACTTATAAGTGAGTGTGTGGACATGTGCCTATAATTATTAGTATGTGAAATCATAAAGCTGTAAATTGGGCTTTTAGGGACACTTTACCACCTGCAAAACACATCTAGACCACATGTCTTTCAGTCCCAAACAGGTGTGCACATACATGTCCCCAAGGTGCCCAGGTGTCCTGGGCCCATGGACAACACATGTAGTAATCTCAAGAATTGTCCAGGCGAACAAAACAAGTCATCCAAATATAAAATCAAAGTCATGCACACATGAGTGCAGCTAGACTGGAAGAAACACCCATCTGCTTAGTTGTATGAGATAAAATGTCCAGGGCTTCATGATCCTTCTAGAATCTTCCCAGAACATAAATACAGAAGATCTCCAGGATAGCTAGTCCCAGGGAATCTGTCAAGCTCCATGAACCATACATGTACACCAGTCAGGCTCCACAAACCACACATGTACTATCATGTCAGGCTCCATGAGCCATACATGTACTGTCATGTCAGGCTCCATATGCCATACATAAGTATTCTCATTGGCCATAGCCTCTTTAGTAAAGATTTTTTAAATTAAGGATCTTGCTACCACTATGCTGAACTTGCCGGAATGTGCTATACCATGCTCTCCATAGAGTGATAGGGCTGAGGTCATAAGACATTCTTGAAGAGCCAATTTAATAGCCACCTATGAGCCCGCTAAGGCATTCCACATCCCCTCCGTGGGCATATCTCCAAGAGATGATGAACTTCCAAAAAGATTATTGAAGCACTCTGGGACACTTTCATTGTGAGCACTAGGATGTATGAGGTGGTTGGTTGATCCTGGAGTCATCCATCTTGTGTGTGGTCTACTATTTTGAGTGGAGAAGCACTACCGCTACCTGTGTCTTTGGTTGTCATATTTGGTGACCATATGGAGGGGACCAACTTTTGGCATTGGAAGCACCCTTGAATCTCATAGTATGCTGAACATGAAGCAGGGCATGCTCTTTTGTCTCAACTTCCTGTGTGTCACTTTGCTCTGCTTATTGAGAGATCCTCATGATTTTTTGTTAACTCTACGTTCTGGCTTGTCTCCATATTTAATGGGATTTTGTGTGTTGAGACTCATAGCTCCCCTATTAAGCTGGAATTTCGCTTGGGAGCTTGGGACAACTCTCGAAAATTTTAAGAAATTTTCCATGAATTTTTTCTGTAATTTTTTGAGATTTTTTGGGCTCAAAAAGGGTATATTTGGGTATGTAGCAAGTCACCACAGCTGATGTCAAGATATTTGGGCATCTGTAAAAGTCATCCTTAGTCAATGTGAGAAATTGGTCAATTGTTTAAGCATGTGGTGGATGTGAGAGTGACCCATAGGAGGGAGGTTTTCTGGATGAAGAGCGGCTGTAGCTCTTCTATTTCTAGTTAAGTAAGTGTGTGTGTGTGTGTGTGTGTGAGAGTGTGTGTGTGACGCGTTCTGACGCATTCTGATGCGCCTTGATGTGCCTGTTGCAGCTCTGTTTTTGCCCCTTCTTCGTGCTCCTTTCGCCTTGTGTTGTCTGCTGCTTTGTTCCCTTGTGTTTGTGTGCGTGTGTGTGTGTGTGTGTGAGAGAGAGAGAGAGAGAGAGAGAGAGAGAGAGAGAGTACAGAGATGGGTTCTTCTAAGCAGATTCACAATGTATATAGCAAACACCACTCTAATCCCAAGGAAACAGAAGCAAAACGAGCCAAACTTGCAAAGAATCTGGAAATTCAATTTCTCTATGACATACTGCACAAAGATTATGAGTTGGCACATAACAAGTGGAGCAAGGCAAAACCGTATGTGAAAGTGGTAGTGCAGAGAGAAACCATAATGCCTGAAGTGAGGAAATTTTCACGACATGCTGCAATATTGTTTTTCGTGGGACATATGCCCTTAGCGAGGGATATTGTCAGTGGGTCAACAATCTCTTGGCTGAAGAATGTGTGGACGGAGTTTACTATGCAGTGAGAGGATTCTTAGAAATCTTGCTTGACTCATTGTAGGCAAAACAAAAGTTGTTTGAGATTGCACCTCTCTTTTACGCCATGCAAATGGTGCATGTGCTTCCATGGGTGTGTACTGCTGACTATCAAGGGCTGCTAAAACATCAATGCCCGGATTGGTTGAGGTGGTGGATTTTCCCACTAATCTATAGGATGCATTGCCGCAGATAGATCAAACATTGGGAAAAGTAGCGTGCGCATCCAAAATCATGGGCAATAGAAACAAATTATGTGCGCTGTGGGATATGGATGTGCCAACACCCGAAAGCAGTGAAGTCAAGATTGCCGATGTTCCAAAGGCCATATGAATTAAATTGGTCTCCTTTTGCTGGGTCATGTTTTAAATGTCACAAGTTTAGGCATTTTGCATTGGAATGCCCGACACTGAAATTGCAACCCCCCTGAGGACTTAATTCCTCCCCTAGTGGTGCAGGAACAACCAAAACTGCTAGAACAAATACCAATGGTAAATGTGGTGAATGCAAATGCGAATCAAAGTATGGCACAAAGTAAAGGGAAAGGATTGCAGCAAGCACAAAATAAAAGCAATGTACAAAACTAACAAATCAGCCAAAGAAAAGATGCTTATGGTTGGACTACACCAATTGCTCAAAAAACAGTGGCCTTGAAAAATAAGCCATTGATTGCGAGGCACTGGGATAAAACATCTATGGCCTCCATCTCGAGCGAATCAACCAGCCTCGTTTGATCCCTTTTATGCCACCTTTTATTCAATATTTTTTGCGCAAGTGTTGGATCATTGTTGGCTGCTTCGAGTCTCTCCTCTGCTTCTCCTTGTTGCCTTCAACTATTCTCACTTGGCACTCCACAACAAAATGGTGTGGTTGAAGGCAAAAACAAGACTGTTCCGGAGATCGTCTTTTCCCTTCTTTTTTCTTCCGATTTTCGTCCCTCTTTCTGGGGAGAAGCTGTGACCACTAGAGAGATTACAACAGCTTCCATTGTGGGTAGGGCAATTCCTCTCCGGAAACCCGCCGGGTTCGTAGAGTTTTTAGTGGGTGAGCCTAACGGCAAGTCCCACAGTGCCTGGGCTCCTTCGGGAGTTCTTGGTCGCTGTCGTGCCCAGTTATTGGGTCTTCCGAGGTCATGCCTTAAGGAAGTAGCGAAACCGTTCTCACGACCGAGACGACGAAGCTAATGACAAAAGCGTTTCTCTGCTCGAGTCTCAGAGACGAGCATGCTTGTCTCTGACTCCGGCTCGAAAAACAAAAACAAAATTACAACAGCTTCGTCATTCTTGTAACCCCCCCTTGATGAGTAAAGTGGTTCTTTGTCCAGAGAACCATCGGCATGAAACTTTGTTTTAAAGACCCAATGACCTACCTATGCAAAGGCCGGTCCACAAGCTCCCATGTACCATTCCTTTCAATGGAATCAATCTCGGCCTGCTATTCTCAGATTGAGGGTATCGACTATGAGGAAAATTTTGCCCCTACAGCCCTTATGGTTTGAAACATGCACCCAAAGCATGGTATGATAAGATTGATGCATTTTTTCTTTCCCTTGGCTTCCAAGCTTCATGTGTATGCAGGGAATTCTCTACCTGTGCTTCAATTGTCTACAAGTTATCTCACCTCCATAAGCCACCATCCCGCATACATGCAGGGGTATCAGGCTGCTCAACCATGGTTGGGGGCCTTACATACATGAGCTAGCCAGTGCCTGGCCATTACAATATCAGGGTGGATCATTTAAACCTTCCTACGCAGAAACTCGTGGATATGCTAGACACTTGCCAACAAATACTTGCATTCTACATGTTATGTGAATCACATTCTCAAATTTTAGCCTATAGAGCAGAGTTGTATTCCCTTAAGTTTATGTCATTCGGGGTGCATGCTTTGGACATTTACAATGTTGTAAAGGTGCATGGATCTGCACTATGCACCCAACATGTGGAGTGGACCTCATGGTCACCTTCTTGAGTACAAGGCTTTCTCATACATCTGGGACAGGTCCAGACTCAGGATGGGTATAATTGAATTTTGGGAAACAGGGAAAGCTAAAGTCAAGGACAGGCCCAATCTCGTGTGCCCCCAGTCGAGCTCATAGAATGTGAATGACTGCTTTTGTTCATCAGCACTTAACTGTGGCTCGCTTGCCTTTCACTCTAGGATTGGTTGCATATTGTTTGATTCTTGACTTGAAATTGTGCATTTCAAAGAGTGATTTTTATTTGTAATAATGTGTCTGCTTAGCTGTTACTGATTGACTGCTTTCCTATGACAAGTGCAGCTGGTGTGTGGCCTTCACAACATGTGCATCGTCAGTAGGCTATGGATGGAAGCTTTTCCAAAGCAGGCATGGATGAGGAACAGATTGGCGGTGGCTGATGTCACACCTACCCTGTACAATATATGACTATGGTACATCTTGAAACAGGGAGGCATTGAATGCCAGTGAAACAGGTGTTTGACTGGTTCATGCAAGCTGAATTACAATGTAAGTAAAGCTTCAAGAAAGATGGAAGACATCTTATTGAGTAGGGACTGGGCCGCACCTATTTGCCCGAAATTCTGCTTTGACGCAGGGAAACCAATGCAAGTAGGTTTCAAAGACAGCCCCTGAAAGGTAGTATACCTGTAGGTTTGGTAAAAGAAGGTTATAGAAAATCTGTGCATTACACATCTTTTTTGGTTAATTATGGAAACCTGATGACTCGGGTGCATGTTTTTGATGTAAAATGTGCATTTGGGCAGAAGGTGATGGTGTTTGGGAATGAGGCTAGAGATGGTGCTGAATTTTCATCTGCAAACAATCATAACTAGTTACTCCTCCAAGGCTAAGTATATAAAGAAATGAACATTTTCTCTTAAAAGTCAGCGAAGAAACATAATGCGGCCCATTCTATTTTTGCTATGGTCTCAAAATGAGTTTTATTGTGCTGCTTGATCACTTTTATGTTCAATGCTAAACCCTCCGTTTCTTTTCTTTTCTTTTTTAGTAGACATTGTGTTCATTTCATTTTTCTCCAAAAAGTAAAAATAGACTTGTATAAATGTATACAAACTTAGCCTGCCATAGTGCTATTTCAGTCCCCTCCTCCCTCCTCTCTCTTTCTTTCCCTTTTTTTCGTCTTGCCTTGCCACATTGAGATTCCATTGCTATTTCTAAATTGAGCTCCATTTTTTCATACACCCCCCGGTGTGGAAAAATGTCGATGGTGGTAGATGTGTGGATGATTGTTATGAGCTGTGTGAGGTGAGGGTGGTGTGGGGCGCAAATGCGCCCCCCCACGGCCCTCTTCCCTTTCTCTTCTCTTAGTCGCCGGTTGCAAATTTGGTAGAGGAACCCTAGATTAGAGAGGGCTTGTGGGGAGCTAAATGGGATGGAGAAGGGGAAGGGGGGGGGGGGGGGTGTTGTTCAATCAAGAACATGCGAGTTGAGGCGAGTTGAGGCACAAAGGGGTTTGTGGGTGGTATAACTAAGTTTCAATTGTATTAAAACAAAGGTTTATTTTATCGAACCTTACTTCTATTTGGTAATTAGTGGCCTATGGCTTTGCCATGGGCAAGACAAATACATGATTAGCTTTTTGAAATTATTTACTAATAGGTTTTAGGAGTGAAAGAGAGGGATTGAAAACCAATCAGTGGAACAAACAAAGGTTTACTCCCTGCAGTACACTTGAAATAATCAAAATTTAAGGTGTAGAACGAATGTCTATATGCGTATAAGACAGTGAATAAGATAGTTGTTTTGAAAATTATGCCATTCATGCTTCATGTAGAGGTATTGTAAGGGATTAATGATGAGTTCATGGTGATTGCCTTCCATGGTCTTCATAATACATGCGAGGTATTTGGGCTATTTCACAACTAGTATGATTCGTGTGTCTAGGCTCTTGGCTTTGATTCACTTTCATATTGCTCTTTAACCCCCAACCATCGATTCAGTCGAATAGTTGAACTTCTTCTTCGATCCCTCACCTGGTCTACCAGTCCGATGAACTCATCTGCATCAATAGGTTTTGCTTTTATGGGGTACCCATGTGGGTAAGACTACATTGCGCGCATGAGGGTCGGTGGGTATCAGAGGTTATCCAAGATTTATGTACTTTTCTTTTGCATATCTTATGCATTTCGCCAATCTGACGCGACCGTCCTAATGGTGTACTCTCACAGCTCTTGCATTGAGCAGTTTGCATATGGTCTCTCCATCTCTTTGAGGCTTGAGCTCCTGCTTCTACTTGTTCAATCGATCCTCTTATGTACTGCCTAATGATGGAGCTCGTACACTTTGGGTACCAAGCTTTGTAGTTGTTGGTATATGTATTGGCCAAGAAGCTCTTGCACTCACATTTTGGAGGAAGGTGAGGTCAATTGTTGTCTTCTTGTTCTCGAGCGGATGGAATGCTCCTTCCCCTAGGAAACCTTGGGTAAGTCAAGCTAAAAGAGTTGAATCGACATGAGTAGGCAGTTACTTGCTCATTCGACCCACCTTATCCAAAAGGTGATGGGTTCGAGCCCTGACACCGTAGGGATGTGTATGAGTGGTGGTGTAGCCTTTAGCTGGACTACATCTCCTCGAAAGGGGGCTTTGAAAAAGTAAAATACTGGGGTAGCTTTAGCTCCCTATCTATTGTAGTAGTTTCTAAATGGGTCATGCTATTCGAGAAAGGCAACCAACTGATTGCTCCTTTGATGACTCTTTGGATGTTCGAATGTTGGCTGTCCCGTATGAAGTCTTTACTTGGGGGCTAGAGGCATCAAGTTTTTGGGTGTACTCGAGTAGATGATGTCTTCATACTAACTCATCATCTCATATTGCATATGGAATGGACAACAAAGGAAAACCCAATTAAAAAAGAGAAATTCACAAAAGGGATGAATTCGTACTCATCATGACCATTCTAACTCATCATTAACAAAAGGGATGCATTCTTACTCATCATGACCGTTGATATTGCATATGAAATGGACACCAAAGCTTAACCCCTTAAACAAAGGCCATTCAACCGTTACATTCAATTGTCTATATATACACTTTGAGAGCAATATCACCACATAGAATGAGATCTAGTTTAAAAATTGGTATGAATATCACCACATAGAATGAGATCTGGTTTTAAAAATGGTCTATCTCTATATGATTATCATCATGTCTATCTTTACATGATTATCATGTCTGAACATTTGATGGGCCAACATCTAGACATACACACTTAAAACAAGGGTAGGATTATTAGCATAGAAAATCGACATTTTTACCTTGATTATTCTAAAAAATAAAGAATTTATGAGTATTAAAATAACCATAAGCCAACCATTAATAGCAAGCAAGCAATGTAAGTAGGTGAAAAGCCATAGAAGATAAATGCCTCAAAGGTATTGAAGTCATAAAAATCAAAGTAGAACTTGAACTTAGAGGAAAGTGGTGACTTTAATCAAGAGGGAAGGGCGGTAACTTTGACTTGGAAGCCTCCAAGCACATAGACAAGAATTAAGGGAGGAGATGTTGTCACATATTTGGCACCAAAGATGTGTGAGTATTTGTAACACTTAGGAAACCCAATTACAATATATTTTGCTTCTCTATAACAAGATAAGAAGTTGCTTTAGCCCTCCTTGTGAGTTGGATACACATAACTTGACATATATGGATTGATTTTTTTAACCCTACACTTGGACCTCCTATATTGATATAGAGAATGAAGTTACATACACCACGAAGTTGGGAAGCTGAAAAGAAGGGGGAAAGGTGTTGACATATACCTTCTCCTCTCAAAACAAAAAGTACTAACTTCTTGTGTTTGGCAGGAAAGAATCCTTCCCTTTAACATTAATGATATCTCTTGTCTAAGAAAGGTAAGAGGTCAATTACTCTCTACGTTGGACGTAATTGTGTCGTGACCCTCCCAAAGAACAACCACATTCACTACAATTGAGTGTGTGGGATCTCATAAGTCTTGATCTAAGCTTAGCCAATGTTCTCTTAAGAGCCTCCAGCTTCTATACTTGAAATGCACGTAATGGTGTTAGTCAAAAATCAATAACGCATCACTCAAAAATCAATAATGCATCACTCGAAATCTTAATAATGACATTATTAAAAAAACCCAATAATGCGTTAAAAGTATCAAAGCCAATAATGATGGTACTCAAATATAATAATGCATTATTGTTTCTCACTAGCGATGTTACTCAAATCTAATAATGTGTTGTTAGTGCTCTCCTGCCACAATGGTGTTACTCAAACCCATTAATGATGTTACTCAATTCCAATAACGGTGTTGTTCAAACCTCCAAATTAATACATCTTAATATGTTATTGCTTTCCCACTAACCGTGTTACTCAAACACATTAACGATGTTACTTAAATCCAAACACCCAAACCCCCATCCAAGAGAAAAATATAGTCCAAAGGAATCTAGGTGATTAGAAGGATAAAAGTGAGTGAAAAATGGACATTGAGAAGTGGGGAGACACCCTCCACATACTTAAAAGTAAGGGAAGGAAAAAAATTGAGACTTGAGACACACCCTCACAGTGGACTTGAGGAGATGAGGGGATTTTCCTCTCAAAAGGCATGGAGGGAGTGTCTTCTTTGAAAAAACACACCCCTCAAAATCCCACACAGTATTCACAAGAAACCTCTACGTGTTGGACTACACTAGTTTTTGGAAACTTCATCAAGAATACTATTGAGATGGGTGACCACATGCGATCCTTTTTCTCTAAACATGGGATGGGTGACCACATGGGATCTTTTTGTGTAAAGCACTTGTGCTTACATTTGTAGAACTTTGAGACTTAAATCAAATTTCCCAAACATTTGCAAGGTCGCTTAGAGGCTATTTGTATGTTATTTAGTCTCTCTTGCTTTGCTAAGGTTGAAAGCCACTTAAAACCACGTCCATGGAAATTTCCAAGCTTATGTCTCAGTTTTATGGAGAAGGTGATCATGTTCAATAACTTGAGATGTTTGATACAATTGGTGAAGCTTTTGGAAACTTTGATTGCCCCGTAAAGGTGCAAGCCTTTGTGGGGTAATTGATTACTCCTCAAAGGTGCAAGCCTTTGTGGGGTAATTGATTACTCCTCAAAGGTGTATGCCTTGAATTTGTGTTTAGAAGAAGGCAAAGCAAGCCAATGGTTTTGAACTCTAAGATCTGAGATAAAGGTAAATTTTAAAACATAAAAGAAGCCTTTATTCGTGGATTCTTAAGACAGCTTTAGGTTGAGTGCAACAAGGAAACTCCAAACATTATAGCAAAAATCCAATTAAACCATAGGGATCACGTCTTGGCAAACTCAGTGACATATTGTGAGTTCATGAAAATTAGGAACTCACAATGTGAGGACTATGGGAGAAACTCAATGCCACATCAGTGGAGATATGTTTTCTCATGGGATTGAAGAAAAATAATTTGCCCAATTTAATCATAGTGTCAAATCCACATTCTTTTGATCAATATTGCAAAGAAGCAATCTGTTTAGATAACTGCACACAACAGTCCTCTTGTAATCTTGTTTTACAAATAATAATATAGTCCTGATAGTCCTATTGTATCTTCTTAAATTGTGTGACCTATTGCATGTACATAGTCTCCGTAACCTATTAGTAGTTGGATTGTGTACTTCTCTATGTGTGTGTGTGAGAGAGAGAGAGAGAAATCACGCTATTTGACTGGCAATCTTGCATAACCAAGTATTTTTCTAAATCCATCCTAATTAGCAAACGTCCTCTTGTTGTGTCAATTGATCCCTGACACTTTTAGTAGCGACCTTTTTGGGGAAAAGGTTGGTCATCAGAGAAGCTTGAGGAGAAGTTCATTGACAATCAAGAGGAAGAATATTGAAGTAGACACTAATGAGCAACACTGCAGTGAGAAAAACCCAGAAAATGAGGAGGACGAGTGGGTGTAAAAACTATAGAACAATGAGAGACTGCAAGAAGAAGAGGTACAAGGAGGGAAAATTACAATGGTCACCAACAAAATGAACAACACGCACTTCTTGACATTTAAAGGTAAGAAATCGTTGATGACCTAGATATACATGTCCTCGGAAATTTTGAACGGCATGTCCTAGATATTTAAAAGTAAGAAATCAAATGACCTACATATACATGTCGAGAAATTTGAACAAGCATGGACAGTCTGCATATGAAGAAGATAGCATCTAGTAGAGCTGAAAAGAGACCAATTTGCTGTTGCATTCAAAAATGTACACACAATTTGATGATGATCATTTTAAAACCTATGAGGAGATCAAAGATGCATTCCCAAAGAGGCTCAAGAAAGTCAAGACACCAGGCTAGCTGAAAATTGTCATATACGAAACTAAAAATGTTATGACCCATGTTATTTGAATAATAATCATGGTCATTTAAATTTGTATATATTTTTTATGATGCCTATTTCTCATCATGAACACGTTAGGATTGATTGATGTGATGTCAATTGATTGTTACTACTACTGACGTGGTTTATGTTTATGAGTTTAGGTGATGAGGTGTGCAAGGGTATCGATTTAGGTGTTGCACAGTGCGAGGGTACCGATTTAGGTGTCGCACGGATGGTGGATTGAGTCATGGCGTGTGGACAGATCTCACAATATTTTGTGACTGTATTATGGCATTTGATATTATTTTGACATCAGTGTGATGTGTGTGTGTGCACGCATCAATTTATTGTACAGTGTGCGTACGAGCATTAGTTGATTTATTTTGTAATGTGCATATGTGCACAAGTTAGATTATTGAATTAGAAAAATAGTGCAAACCTTAGAAGGTTTGAGGACAAATGTTAATTGAGGACAAAGGCTAATTAAATGGCAAAGTCCAAATATGGATGTGTACTTTATTTTTAGCTGAAAGCCTACTTTTTGGAATATATAAAAATACCCACGCGAGAAGAAGCCACTCACGTTGGGGGGGAAAGATTGCACCCAGTCTTGTGTTGCCTTGTGTTGATGGTGATGTATTTCTTTCTCTTGCTCTATGTTTTGTTATATGCTTAATTTTTAATTTAATTCAAGTAGTTGTTTTGATATTTGATTTAATTTTTATGAGTCTTTTGATTATTTCCTTCAAGAAAATTAAAGGTCCGGTTGCAGTGGTATCAGAGCTTTGGTGTAATTTAATTTTCTTAAAGGCGGTCAAAAGAGGTGAAAGAGACAAAAAACAGAGGTGATTTTGGTAATTTTCTTGAATTTAAATTGAAGAACACGTTTAGGGATTCTTGTTTATGTATGGATGAAATTAAGCTTGTTTTTAACCATTGGGTAATCAATCTCCATCAATCTATTGCTCAAAGGATAAAACTAGGTGGAAAACCATTAGTGGGTTTCCCAAAACCATGAAACCACCTTCCTCTTCACTAATCCTCTTCCTAATCTGTCTGTACGGATTGAAAGAGCAAGCAGAGGAGCATGGAGAGCCATAAGCAGAATTGCTAAACCTTCCCTTTGCTCAGTTTCTATAATAGAGGGTTGAAGATTATTCAAGAGTCTTTTAAAAAATTACTTTGCTTTTTAATTACTTTTTCCTCCTCTGCTGCGTTGGGCAAAAATTTGAGAGTAATATATATATATAATATATATAATTTCCCTCTCTCTCCCTCCTTCGTACCCGGGCGGCAGCGGCAGCAGCTTCTCTTTTCTGTCCATCGAGCTGCGAATTCAGGGAGGGCAGAAAATTTTCCGGTTGCGCGAAATGCATGAGGCATTGATTTTTTTTAATATAATTATTATTCTCTTCAAGAAAATTAAAGGTCCAGTTGCAAAAAATAGGGAGATACAAATGTGGAGGGATATGCTATACTCACTATGAAAAATATTGGATGAAGACAAGTAGTCACAATCAGATGGCATAAGCACGCTCGAAGGTACCACATCGTCTTAGACACAAAAGGAAAGGAAGGAGGAGAACGAATTGAAGAACATGAAATTGAATCTCACATTGGATTAGCTATTTATACGAAATTACCGGAAGAAGCTAGTAGCTAAGCTATTAGGACAGTTAACAGAGTTAGAAGAGGATAACTTGGAGGTTACAACTGATGGGCTAGAAGTGGATTTTCCAAAATATCAAAGTAGAAAAGATATTAGAAGTGGACAATGCAGCTTCACAAACAATGAACATTTGAGGAAATGTAATACTCAGAGTACTTTTGGATGAAGGTTCTAGAGTGAACATAATGTTGAAAATACATCTAGATAATTAGGAATACATGTATGGATGCCAACATCATTTAATATCCACATAATGACATTGCTTGTGATGTGGACGAAATCCATACACAGAATATCTAATCCTACTCAAAAGGCTATGGTTGTAACATGGTAGTAAGATTAAGCAGAACTAGGAGTAAGACAAGATAGCCATCATAGAAAAAGCAAGAAGAAGCTAAAATTATCAGGCAAGAAAGATAGAAAACACAATTTGACCACTTCATGTGGGACTAAATCTGATGAATTGTGTGGAAGAAGATGAAGAGGAGAGGATCCTCTTCATCCTCAGAGAGAGGATATAAACTTTGTGTCATTTTTCATGGTGGATAGGAGAAGATCATTGCATAATACACAAGCTGCATAATAGAGTTGAAGGGGCCACAAGTAAGCCCAATCTCAGCAGCAGCAGCAATCATGTAAACATGTTCAATCAGAAGACAAGAAAGCTTTGCAAGGACTTAAAGCATAACAACCTTTCCTAGAAGAGTTGTGAAAAATTGGATGGAAAATGAAAAGATGAAAGAAAAGCTCAACATGAAGGCAATCAGAGTAGTGCAAGAAGATAAAGTGGTGGATGCCAATCTATTCTTGTAGCAAGACACTAAGAATGTTAGAATCAGTACAAAATTGGATGAAAAGATGAAAGAAAAGCTCAGCATGAAGTCAATCAGAGTAGTGCAAGAAGATAAAGTGGTGGATGCCAATCTATTCTTGTAGCCAGACACTAAGAATGTTAGAATCAGTACAAAATTGGATGAAAAGTTTAGAGAAGAACTAGTAAACCTCATTTGATAGAATTTAAAGATGTCTTTGCATGGAGACATAGTAGGCATTAGTCCTAGTTTTTATCATTGGATCAATGTCAAGGAGGATGCAATGCCAAGCACTGAAAGAAGAGATAGACAAACCATTGAAGAGATTGGATTCATTTATCTTATAGAAAAGGTAACTTGGATTTCACCAATTGTGTGACTGTCCCCGAGAAGAATCTCAAAATTAAAGTCAATGTTGATTATGGGAGCTTGAATGTAGCTACCATTTCAAATCCCTTTCCCTTGCCTTTCATGGATTCATTGCTAAGCCATGAAATGTATTTATTCTTAGATGGCTTCAACGGATAGGGAAAATCCATGAGATGTTTTTATTCTTAGATGGCTTTAACCAACCCATCAACCAAGACAGCATGGCTTTAAAGGATAGGGAAAAGATGACCTTCATCACCAAATGGGGCACCTTTGCCTCAAACATAATGACTTTTGGCCTAAAAGATGCCCTTTCTACTTTCCAATATATGGTACATGAGATATTTTATGCATATCTAACAAATTTCATGAAGGTGTTTGTAGATGACTTTAGTGTGTTTGGTCAAAAAATGAAGTATTTACATCACCTCGGGTTATGCTTGCAAAGATGTAAGGACACACAACTAAAGTTCAATCTAGCCAAGTGGGCATTTAAGGTGACATCAAGAATGCTACTTAAACACATTATCTTAAAGGACAGATTGACAATTGATTTGTAGAATTGAGAAGAATTTGGGAGAGAGGATAAGCTTGAAGTGCAAGTAAGCACACACACACACACGAGTAGACAAGCACACAAGAGAGTGGTTGATTTTTTTAATATTCTCGTCTCTTCTCTACAACCATAAGAGAAAGAGATAAGAGTACATGCTATAAGGGAAATTACTCTCCTACTATAACTTCCAAAGGTGGGTCCATAATGTGAACCCGATTACGTGAGTTGACACTATAATTATGCGATAACTCTAGTACACCAAAGGTCGGTCCATATTGTGAACTTGATTGCATGAGTTGGCACTATAATTATGCCGTAACTCTAGTACACAGTCTATAAACCATTCACGCATAATTATGCCATAACTATAGTACAGAATCTTTAAACCATTTACCCATAATCTCACCAACCTAGTGAGTGGTGTTAGTGCAAACGATATCACTCAGCGGGTCATCAATGTCTGTAGCACTAGTTGAGCTCGATATCTCCCCCTCAAGCTCAACTCCACACACTACACTCCAAGTAAGCACCTAAACTTGCAAAGCTTCTCTATACCCCCAATACCTTCGTGAATATATCGGTCGGCGGCCTATCGGATGCCCTGTGCTAATACATAACAAATCTACATCACTTGGTTGAACCTTCTCCCTCTCATAAAAGGATAATGCACCTCAATGTGCTTCATCCTTGCATGATAGCTACTCATATTGTCATAATAAATGATAATGGCCATATCCACATGGGCATACATGTAAAAAGGTGGGGACAATGGAAATGCAACACAACAACCAACAATCAGATAGAATGAACAAGTTTGACACCAAATCAGCACGGTTTATATTATTGAATTAGATGAGATACAACAAATGATAAATTTTGACTCTACTGTGGATGGACTAATCCTCAAAACCCTATCCTAGTACTAAGAAGCTTAATCAGCTTAGATGAGAATTCATATAGTGCAATGGGTGCTAGGCTACACACTCAGCCTAGGTGGCTTCTCGTCGTTTTTTTTTAAGCAGCTGCATACAAGAAAGAATTTTATAATGATTCAAGTAGGTGAACAGCTCGTCGCCAATTGTAGATAGACGAGTCGTGATTGCAGCGTCATCTCTGTAATCTTGTCTCGCCGATGTAATCAGGGAGGTGCAACAAGTAATCTACAGTTTCCAGTTGGCTACATTGTGCCACTTAGGTCAGCTATGCAGAACTATCTCTTGAGAAGTCTACAACCTGCAATTCTTGCTTAGATGTAGGAATCTCTTTCCACCACACACAGGCACACATCACGTGCACATTTTCCAAAGGCTTTGCATACCTTGCTAATTTTAACACCTTCCCTCAAGATCAGCAACATCTCTAAACCTTTGTTTAGATAGCAAACTCCGTAGATTGGAAGCTGACTCTGACATACTCATTTAGTCAACTAATTTAGTTAGCTGACTCCGATATAGCTTGTTCAATTAGCTAATTCAAACAGCTGACTTTGATAGACTCCAGAGGTCAGAAGCTGATTCAGTCATCTGTTGAAAAAGAGCTCTTTTCCTAGGGCTTTAGTGAAGATGTCTGCAACATTCTTTGGAAATGCTGTAACATTATGTCACTTGAGTGTTATCTTCTCCTCCCTAATGAAATGTTCTCTGACTTCAATATGCTTGTTCCTTTGATGCATGACTGGATTCTTGGCTAAGGCTTCAGCTGAGATGATGCACAAAGAATAGTAGTAGGACCATCAACTCCATAAAGGCCAAGTTCCTACAAACATCTTTTCAGCCATATAGCTTCACAGGGTGAGGTGGTTAAGGCTTTGTATTCAGCCTCTAAGGATGACATAATGATTGTATTCTTCTTCTTAGAACACCATGAAATGGCTCTTGCACCACGAAAGAATGCATTGCCACTAATGCTTCTTATGTCCATCAGACATGCTTCTTATGTCCATCAGACAGGCTGCATAGTCTCAGAATCACTAAATCCATGTAGACTTAGTGTGTCACACCTGCATATAAGATACCCCAATGTTAAGTGCCTTTCAAGTATCTGAGCACTCTTTTGGCTGTAGTCCAATGAGATAATTTGGGGTTCTGCGTAAATTGAGCAAGAATAGTTACGGCAAAATAGAGGTCAGGCAGCTTAGTGATAGTCAAGTAAATGAGCAAAGTAACGAGTTACCTATACAAAGTAGTATCAAAAGGATGAGATGTTCATCCTTTGTCAACTTCATATTGGATTCCATTGGTGTAGACACTAGCTTGCAGGTCTCCATACCAAACTTCTTGAGAATAGTCTACAAGGTGCTTTTGCTGAGAGATGAAGATTGGTCTTGGCTACTTCAATCCCAAGAATATAGTGTAGATATCTAAGGTCTTTCATCTCAAACTTAGCTAAGAGTTTGGATTTGACAGCTGCAACCATGGCTTTATTGCTTCCTGTCAAAATCAGATCATCAACATAAACAAGAACAAGAACAATGTCCTTCCCTTTTACAATGAAGTAGAGAGTAATCTGCATTACTCTTCTAGAAACCTTGGGCTTTGAGATTCTCATCAATTTTACCATACTAGGCTCTTGGAGCTTGTTTCAAACCATACAAGCTCTTCTACAACCTGCAAACAAGATGCTCTATTCCTACTTTGACATAACTTGTAGGCTGTTGTATGTAGACTTATAGCTATTGAGGAAGGCATTGTTGACATCCATTTGCCACAAATTCCACTTATGAAGAGAGGCTAGAGAAAGGAGTAACCTGATGGAATTAATCTTGGCTACTAGTGCAAAGGTCTCTTTATAAATAAACCCCTTATTTTTTAGCAAAACCTTTAGCCACAAGTCTTGCTTTTTACCTTTCTATCTTCCCTTCCTTGTTGTACTTCAGTTTGTAGATCCATTTGTTGCCTATTGCTTTCTTATTGGGTGGAAACTCACATAGATCCCAATTGTGATTCTTGTGTAATGCAGTCATCTCTTTGTCCATTACATCCGTCCATTTTTTCTTACTATCACAGGCATCGTCATAGCAAAGGGGTTCATCATGCTACATCAGTGATGTTAAGAGAGCATAAGTTGTTTGTTCAAAGTTTGAATCATTATCTCTATGATATGTTAACCTTTGGGGTTGCCTTTCATCTCTTGTAGACCTCTGAGGGTTTGGTGGGCATTCTTCCTCATTCTTCAATGGAGTCTTTCAAAGGTGGTATCTCTCCTTTGAGGGTAGTTGATGAAGAAGGGGTGTTATCTCTCCTTTGAGGGCCCCTTTTCATATTTCATAAAATGTCTTATATATAAGAGCTCTTAGTTTACAATGGCCGGCCACCCATTTATGATTGAGGTCCCAAAACTAGTCTTTCTAGCTCTATGTACAACTCTTTCCTATGATCGGAATTACACAAGCCGTAAGCTCGGTCATCCCATGTCTCTTTTATCATTAAGCGCTTTGCGTGGTTATAAAAAGGTAAGTTATAATGAGCGTAGCCATGCTTGGAAAATAATGTTAACCGAAGTGGTTAACATAACCCCCTCCCTAATTCAGGTCCGTTCTCAGAGCTAGCCGGATCTAGCGACAATAGATCAAATAGGTTCTGATAAAATTGTGGCTGCAGGTAGGAGTCGGGGTGCTCGGTGTAAGACTCGATAGTTGGTCCAAAAGGTAGTCTCCATCATGTCTTCAAAAGTCTGGAGACACTAGGCGGGTATCCACACGATGAGCTCATAGTAGCCAAAATGTTTCTTGAGTTTTGGCCCTTTGTTGATGTTGAAGGCCAATCCGTGCATGGCTTCATGGTAGTGGTCCCAATCGGGGAATGTCTCTAGTAGCATGATGATTAAGTTGAAGAATCTGATTGTTGCAATCACGGTTGGGTCCGGGACCTGATTATATCTTTCGGATGAATTCGTGGAAGCGCTTGATCATGCTCTCCTCTGTGCAAGGATGCTGGGGCGTTGGAGGAGCGAATCACAAGAAGTTGAATTGCACCTTGGGTTTCTTTTTTGTTCCTCGTGGAAGAGGTTCCAAGCCCACCTTCTTCTAATTGGCAAGTAATCTAGGTTGATTCGAAGGGGGCGCGGCGCCTTGCAGTGCTTCAGTAAAAATGGGCACCTCCAGGCCACGCGGTTGCTCGCCCATGAGACTGAAAGTATTGGAACGAGTAGCAGTGGCGGGTGGCCGATGGTAGACTCCTCGCTGTTGGGGTGGATGCTCTTGCCGCCGGTTGTGCAATGCTTCACATCGATGTATGGACACAAGACATGGATGTCCATGCGTTCTGTGATCAGTGTGAGTGGCGCTGCCACAACAGTTGTTGACCTTTCTCAAGGAACAACCTCCCGGATGGCCGGCAAATTTGTGCAATATGACTCGGCCCCCAAAGGTCACACAATGGACAACTAGGGACCTTATACGATGGTCCAACCAAGGTAAAATAAATTAACCTGGCAAGCCCGGGTGAAGACTCGAGGCCAGTATACATTGGAAAAGACCTCTCTACAAAAAGGAAGAGACCGAGCTCGTTGTTCTACTCACAGAATTCCAGGATTGCTTTGCTTGTTAGAAGTACACGGATATGAAAGGTGTACCTCCTGAAGTAGTCAAACACACCATTCCGATGGTTGATGGAGCAAGACCGGTCAAACAAAGGAACCCAAAATATTCCAAGATGGTCCACAGGAAGAAATCGATAGACTTATTGATGCCAGATATTCATCTACAAAATCGAGCACACAGAGTGGGTATCACCCATCGTGATTGTGCCCAAAATGAATGGGAAGGTAAGAGTGTGCGTGGACCTCAAAAAGGTCAATGTTTCCACCATTATGGATCATTATCCCTTACCCTTCACTGAACATGTGCTAGAACAAGTCACAGGAAAAGAAGCCTACAGCTTCCTTGATGGATTCTCCGACTACAACCAGGTGTTGATCAACCCCAAGGATCAGCACAAAACAACCTTTGCTATAGAACGGGAAACTTTACGGATACCGTGTCATGCCTTTTGGGCTGACCAATGCCCTCATGTGCACAGCCTATAAGGAGTATCTTTGAAAATACCTTGAGGTCTTTATGGATGACCTTTGTGTTAACTCCTCATGGAAGGCACACCTTGATTGTTGTTTACGTAAGGTGTTAGAAAGATGCAGCTATATCGCATTTCATTGAACCCACTCAAATGTCAATTTTGGGTTAGGCATGGAGAAATCCTAGGACACATTATCTCCAGACATGGAATATCCACAGACGATAGCAAAGTGCAACTCATCCTTAAGCTACCTCCACCCACCAATTTTAAAGGAGTCTAAAGTTTCATGGGACATGTTGGCTATTATCCGTGATTCATTTTTATGTATGCTGATATAGCTCGACCTCTATATAGACTCTTGATCCTTTTAGAGTGGACGGAGGAATGCTAGCAGGCTTATACCACTCTCAAGAAAGCCTTGGCTAGTGCTCCTATTCTCAAGTCCCCCAACTAGGACATTACCTTTCATGTCCACATGGATGCCTCCCCCTTTGCTGTTGGATGTGTGCTAGCCCACAACCGCGGGTGTACACAGTATGGATTTTCCCATCAGCTTTGCCAACCGCCAACTAAATGAGGCCAAGAGAAATTATACCACAATTGAAAGAGAAGGGTTAGCCATGGTCTACACCATTAAGAAGTTTCGCCATTACCTTCTAGCAAGACTAAATTTGTCTTCTTTGTAGACCATCAAGCTCTTCTATACCTGGTAAACAAGCCCTGTACAACAGGATGAATCACTAAGTGGCTATTGATCCTACTTGAGTTCGACTTCACTGTTATAGTGAGGAAGGGTTCACAACACGTCTTGGTAGACCACATGCCAAGAATCCCCAACGGCGAAGTGCCTATGGGAATGGATGATGATTTACCAGATGTCGCCCTATTCCAATTATGCTTAATTCCTGAGTGGGGTAAGGAAGTAGCACACTTTATAGGCCAATGGCTTACAAATGGACCCCCCCTAAATAAGGATCTTGCCCGTCGCATAATTAAACAGTTAGCCCCCTACCAACTCATTGTGTAGGCCAACTCTATAGGCAGGGGAAAGACAAGATTCTCTACACTGTCCGTGAAGACGAATATATCTTCCTTCTAGAACAGGCTCACTCTGCCTATCCTAGGGGGCACTTTGCAGTAGATGTCACTGCATGCAAAGTCCTCATAGCAGCCAGGTTATGGTGGTCCACCTTAATGGCTGACATAGCAGAATACGTCAAGCGGTACGATGAATGCCAATGTGTGGCAATCCCCCGTTTTAAGGACAACATGCCTTGCAAACCATTTGAAAAGTGGGGCATTGATTTCATTGGTCCTATTAGTCCCGTAGCCAGATCAATTCAAGCCAGATATATAATCAGTGCCACAGACTATTGCACTAAATGGGTTGAAGCTTAGGCTACCTGTAAAGCTGATGCGCGATTGACTACAAAGTTTCTATATAAGTCAGTCTCATCACACGTTTCGATTTCCCCCTAGAACTTGTGAGCAACAATGGAACACATTTCATTAATGAGGTAATCCAATTCCTCTTACAAGAATTCCTTGTCACTCGTAGAAAGTCCTTCCCATATTACCCACAAGCTAATGGCCAAGCTGAAAGCACTAACAAGGTTTTGTGTGCCATTCTCACCAAAACTGTGGAGGCTAGCCGCTGCAACGATTGGGAACAAAAGTTGTTTGGGCCTATAGAACATCCTACAAGGCAGCTACCCCAATGCCACACCCTTTAGTCTGACTAATGGTACTGAAGCAGTCATGCCAATGGAGTTCTTGGTTCCCAGCTTACGCATTGATGTACAAGAGAAACTCACAGGGAATGTCTTAGGCTATTGCCTTTTCGAGCTTGAAAAGCTCGATGAAACCTAGTGGTATATAGCATGATTGTCGAGAAGCTAAGGCATAAACAATGGTTCGATGATCAGTTAAAAGACAAGAAAATGAACGAGGGGATGACATGGTTCTCCTATTCAGCACAAAAATAAACTCAACCTCAGAGGCTTAGGACCCTTCCTAGTATTGAGATAACCCCGAAAGGCGGTGTGTGCATAGAGACACTTGACTGTGTGGAAATGGTAGAATATTTCAACAATAGCAAGTTAAAACGCTAATATGGCCCATTCACCAAAGCCACCCTAAGGGCCATTCATGACCAGAAACAATGAAAAAAGGACCATGAAGAAATGAAACAAGCTGCCCAACAAGAGGCAAAAGCGAGGCAAGCCAAGCTTAGACAAAATATATAGTGGTCAATATGGCCTAAGTGGTAGATCTCGAAGAGGAAGAACGGGAGGTGAAGCTTGCTCGATTGTGGTTAGGAATGACCACCCCGACGAGCTTTGCCCAAAAATTAGCTCTCGTAACACAAGGGGTAACTACAATTTGATGTCTCACGAAACATGGAGTTCCCTTGGGGAACCTTCATTGAAAGATACTCCTGCCACAGTCACAATAATGGCATCTCAAGAAGTGCTTAGGCACAATCACACTTTTGTTCCACATTGGAAATAATCCCTTGGAAGGGAAGTTCTATGTGATGCTTGTAGGAACAATGCACGAAGAGATACTCCTCGGAAGAGGTTGGCCAGCTGGCCTCTGGCCAAGTTACTGTCCTCATGACGGATGAAGAGCCCATACGCTACTCCCCCATGCCAAGAAGTCACTCCTCCACTCACCACCATCATCCCATCCTCACATCCCCACAAATTCATTTGACTCAAAAAGAGGCCTCTCGTCTCACTCCGAACACCCCACTGCCTCTCACACCCTCCCCACTACTCCATTCGGCAGCCCACTCCCACATCTCAAAAAACACCCAAGCTGCTGATCATAGAAAACTAACCACACTAACACTTGTAGCCACTCACACACATAGGGCATGCCTTCTCAGCAATAGGTACCTAAAAGGCTCCTAACCGTGTAGGGCTATTATGAGGGCACGTCTACTTTGTGGATCCCCCGATGATCCAACTCTAATCCTCATATACTAGCACCTCAAGCTCCTTGTCCCCCTCGTAGACAACCAATTTGTCAACCATAAGCCCCCATAGGGTACACAACAAATGCCTGCCCAAATGCTCTCCAAAGCCCAACTATCCTCAATCACAACCTCAACCTTGTCCCACACTAACCTTCAAGTGGATCCCTAAAACTCTACTATAAGCCCAACATTTCTATAAGGGAAATCACCACATTTGGATCCCCAAATCACCACGACCCCAACTCCCAACTTGTGTCACTTTGTAGTCACAACCACCCTTCAATGGAAACCCATCAATGGAAACCCAAAGTGCCCTCCACTGCAAAGACTACTCACCAAGAGAAAGGGAAGAAAAAGCTTCACAAAACGACACTCTAACCCCCCATCAGCAGAGCAACTGACAGCCCTTACCAGTGATATGCCCTCGACATCAATATCAGGCAACCTCGAAGTGCTCCCAAGCAATCGTCAACCTCTCTAGTTTCAGGTACTCCCTCGTCATTAGTCTCTGAACCCCCCAAGGAATTGGAAGTCCCAACCTCACCACCATCACCTAATTGGAACTGACTCCTCACTTTGGTGAATTGGGCATGCAGTCAGTATAAACCTGCAATGGGGTGCTAGCATAGCCAAGGATACAAAACCCGATTCATGGTGCCCTAAAAAAATCTATTTGCCACCACCGTACCACACTTGCCACGGCCATACCATTCACCTCCATTTTTGCCACGGCCGGACCATTCAGAGCTTCAAAGTTACACACGACCGGACCATTTAGAGCTTCATGGTCATACCAAATTTTCCACAGTTGTACCATTCAGCATTCCAGATGCTTTGGTCATACCAACCCCAACATGAAGTGCCATGGCCGTACCATTCCCCTTCTAATTTTCCACAATCGTTCCATCATCAGACCCAACTACCACACCCGTTCCATCCTCAACACCAGTTGCTATGGTCGTTCCGAATAGATGCCATGCCCATACAAAACACAAACAAAGAACCAACTGCCATGCGCCCATTTGATTCAAGTTGCCACGGCCATATTGGCAATGCCATGCTCGTACCATTCAGGTTGCCATGGCCATGTCCTTCTGGACAATTATATATATGGGCCCCACCCCTCGTTTCCTCAATTTTAGCTTTCAGCCTAACAGAACTCTTGCAATTTTTTTCCTCAAGATTTCCCTTTCTTCCATCCTCTCTCACCCATGGCCGACAGCTCGGATTCCTCCATGGAGGTACTACCCAAAAGAGAAAACAAAACCTTCTAAAACCAAGAAAAACAAAGGACAAAAAACTAGTATCGAAACCAAGGTCGAGTTAAAAGACAGGGAAAAAGTGTCTGTAGAGGACATAAATCCAAAAGGGGACATAAACACAAAAGAGCCAAAAGCTATACATGATGCGGAAACATCCACCTTAAAGACCACCACACAAACCACAACACCCATATGTGCGACACAAGATACAAAAACCCAAAAGAAAATCCGATCTCGTCGCATGGGTAAACATAATGAAAAATTGACAAACCCAAAAAAGTCAAAAAATGAAACAAGTTCTAGTACATCACTAAGTGAGGATGAGGCAGGTTCTTACTCTTCACTCAGTGCACTACATAGACCAATCAAGAAGCTAAAACCCACCCAACCACCCCAAATGGATAATGATGATCACATGACATATGCGGAATGCAAAAAGCAAGCTCAGGAGAGCATGCTTAGCTTGGTTGAATGTCTTACAGGGTCACCGGTTGTGATTGAGCCTCATAATGCCAAACCTAAAATAGCAACCAAAATACAAAGCCTAGAGGAGTACCGCTTTCCCTTTAAAGAGGAAGACATACTCTCTACAGAAGAGTCATTTGAAACAGACTGTACGATCGTGAGGAATTCGATAATTCCCTTACAAGATTAAAATAGTCTCTCAAAACCTCATTCGGAGGAATGCTCTTCTCTCATGATAAAGCCAGCATCACGTCAACACTTATACCTTTAATGGCTCAACCTGAGTTATACAAGGACATAACAAACTACATAAAACATGAATGCCAGGATTTGCAAGTTTCCAAATAGCCCTCATTAAGAATTGTCAGAGGACCAAGTGTGCCATTGTACACATTGGGTACTCTTGAAAAAGCTGAGACCCAAACAGAGGATGAAAGTGAATGGGAATATCAAACATAGGATGAAAGTGAATGGGAATATCAAACAGACACAGGATCTGAAACTGAAATAATAACCGAAACACCCATGGTTCCTTTGGAAGATTCTATCATAGTATGGTTGGATTTTCCTACATGCAATGATGTTTAGTGCAAACACGCATTGATTAGCCCTCGAGCAAGTCATGACATCATGACGACAATAGACACTTGGGTGTCATTGGGATAACCTAAACTCACCCCTGACAGGCAGTAGTCTTGCAAAAGGAACCAATGAACAAAAAATTGAAGTTCCAGGTTACTTTAGATACACTACTCGAACAATCGATGGCAATATGGAATTTACATTTCATGTCACCCTAGATTCCCTTGAGTATGATGTCATCATTAGTGGACCTTGGATAAGTGAATCATTGTATTCACTAGATGAATCCATGCAAACAGTCACCTTGAACACTCCTGCATGCAATGTACAATTGTTATTAAGGAAGAAACCTTACAGGAGCTGGAACGTCTAACATATCTTACTGAAAAGATCCCTAGGATTTTGGTTGGATTGGAAATTACAAATAAAATCACCATAGCTCCAGCATAGCTTTATCCAACACAAGAACACAATCTCATGACCCTCGAGCTATGGGATTTGTTAGGTCAATCAACATTCACGGCACATCTCCTGAAAGGATTACCTTTACTACACAAGACTTGAATATGCCATGTTTGGGGTAATTTGAACATACAATGTATATTGAAACTAACCCCCTCACTTGCAAGTTTTTTGTGGTTGAGTATGTGTTGGAAGCAGATTTAATCTTGGGGCATAAATGGACTATTGCTGCCCAAGCACCACTGTGCTTTGCTAGCAATAGAGTCATCATGAGGGTCAACGACAAAAAGTTGAGAATACCATACTGGAGCACAATAAAGATGATGTAGAGAAAATGATTTGAGTCAATTTTGGTAGAGCTTTGGGAGCACCTACATTGGGATTGTCGGCAAAGATAAGCCCTGATTAGGTTTTCATCTTTATATAGGGTTCCTAGTCAAATCAGTCATGTGGAAATTACCCTAGGTCGGCGATCTATATTTTGGCCATCTAGAATGGATGATCTTAAACATGTGCGATCTAGAATGGGGATGATCCAAAACTTGATGATCTATAAGCTATCGATCTAGATTGGGGATGATCCAAAACTTGATGATCTATGGGCTATGGACGATGAGGTTTTCACCTTGGAGATTTCATCATAGTAGGAGAGAGGATTTTGTCATGGAATTCTCAGGTGATGGGTCATACGCTTGGCTAAGCAGAGGAAGGTTTCCCTTCCATCCTCTTGCTAGTGCCTCCCCCAACCAAGAATGTACTTGAGAGGCTTTTGAAGTCGAGGGTTTTCTTAAGCGTAGTCCATGATTAGTGCATAAGTGGGACTTAATTCTTCACTCCATCAACCTTAACTAGGACTTGAGTCTTATGCTAAGACTTAACTTGCGAATTATGCTTGCCTCTCTAGCACAAGTCACTTGACTATAAAAGACCTTGTGAATAGCATGTTGTGATGTGCTTAAGATTTGACAATTATGCTTGCCTCTCTAGCACAAGTAACTTGATTTGTAAAAGACCTTGTGAATAGCAAGCTGTGCTGTGCTTAATATTTACATTTGGTCACATTTTGGCCTTTTGCAACCCAATTCTTGACTCCTATGCCCTTGGCACATTTTGGCCTCCAGCAGCTACTTTACAATTCAATAGGGTGGCGATGCAAGTAGCCTCTTATAGTATATTTTTTCTGCTTTATTTTGTTTGGTGCTAGTATTGAGTAAGCAACAACTTTCTTTGTTTGCATGAGGGTGACAACAGCCTCTTTACAATCAAGGTTTCTGCCCATGTAAGGATTGAAGGCTTCAAGGTCTTTGGGCCATTCTATGGTGAGGTTTGCTGTTGATCAATGCTTTTATCAAGTCTAGAGGAATTTTCTTCATGTTGGAGGTTGAGGGGAGGTCTTGAATTTGCCTTTGGAGTTAATCTCGATCTTTGTCAATCAAATGTTCTACCTTAGCGTTGCCTTTGTTGGTCCTTTTAGGTACCCACTTTTGCTTTGGCTTGGCTAGCTTATGTATTAGCTTTGAGCACAATGATGATTTTTAATGTTTTGTTGGCTCACGTGCTCTGTTTTGTTGATGGCCCCTCGTTGTTGGCTTAATCTTTTGGCAACCACATCAAGCCTTATCCTTGATAATATCCCTAGGCCTTGAGGGAGCATTTTGTGGTTATCCATCCTTGGGTGGCTCAATCATTACTTTGTCTAGTGTTTCTCCCTCACTTTGGGATCCCTACCAACTTATGCAGTTTGTTGTAGGTTTTGTATACTGGCTTTTAAGGATCCACAACTATTTTGGCTACTTGACCTTGGCTTTTAGAGAGGTATGGGGTAAAACTATTGGAATAGTTGGGACTTTTGGTACCCATACTTATTAAATCTTGCCCTTGGGTGTTACTAGTGAAGGGGAGGCAGTAGGGATTATTAGTTCTTTGGCTGTTTTCTATATCTCCTTTTCTATGTCTCGTGTGGTTCCTCCTTGGCTTGGGCTTCTTTGCCTTAAGTTTGAATTTTGGCTTGTTGGTCCGTATTTGTAATAGAGTTGGGAAGGGTTGTGTTTGTTTCAATGATGCTTAGAGTTTGCGGATGATCAAACTTATCGACTTCATACGACTTGCTTGTAGTAGAGTGAGTAATTTTTTGGATCTTTGAGGAGACTTGTCTTAGTTCTGATTCTACCAAGAAGGACACTCATGATTCTTTGCTCAAATTTAATGGTTACAGTCCTTGCCCTCATTTAATGATGTAGTCATGTTTGTAATCCACCCTCTTTGAAGGATAATTTCTTCTTGCATAGTTCTTATAGTTTCCACGAGATAAGATTTTATGTAGAACTTAAGCTTTACAACACCTTCACACTATTATCTAATCCTAAAACAATATACACTAAAGCCTTTAATGTGGGTTTAAGGATTGGTTTGCCTAGTGAGATCAATGTCTCATAGGACATTAGGTTTGCACAACACTATTATGTAATCCTAAAACAATATGCACTAAACCCTTCAATGTAGGTTTAAGGATTGGTTTGCCTAATGAGATCCATGTCTCATAGGACATTAGGTTTGTTCTTGCTCCAATGGCTAGTAAGGCAAGCTTTGCTACATCTTTTGTGGTGGTGAAGAAAAACTCCAAGGAAAGCTTTATTGGCTTCACCTCTTGTTCTCTATCAATAGTATATAAGGTGTGTAATTGGTAGTAATTTAGCACAAGCTCTTGATTTTCAAACACAATTATGCTTGGAAGTTGTGAACGGAAAGGAGTGATTAGAGCTATATATTGTTGATATAGAAGAAGAGGTGAAGCCACACAAGGCTTTCCTTGGACTTCTTCTCCACCACCATAAAAAATGTAGCAAAGCTTGCTCTACTAGATATTGGAGCAAGAACAAACCTAATGTCCTATGAGATCCATGTCTCGTAGATCTAACCACTCTTTTCCATTAACACCTCGGAGATCCTGCTTCATCGATTCCGAGCATGATGGTTCCAACTGGGCAGAATATGGCCAATGAAGATGCTCCATAACTTCTCAACAAGGAAGGTTGGCGACCATGAAACTCAAACACTTGGTGATGAAGGCGACACAGTTGAGAAGATGACGGTTAACTTTCCTGATTATGAAGATGCAGTCGACACATTGCAAGCAGTTGATCTCCCACGTGGAGGCCTGCTGTGCTGATCACAGTTCGGTGGAGGACCAATCCTGGAAGACGCAATCCGAAGCATAGCACGCAAAGTACAAGAGAGGACCAGTAAGACACATTGGCAACGGCCGACTCCGAGGTAGACAAGGACCAGCGGTCCGATAGGATCAGACCAGACGGGGTGGAGCACCGCAATATCGGATTCCAATCCAAAGTGGACTGCTATAGCGGGACATTTGGAAGCGGCCTGCAGGATCTGGAGCCCGGAAACGGTTTGCAAAACTGCAGTCGTGGATAGCAAGTTGGTCCGGAAGTTGGAGTCACGGACTGTAGTGGAGTGAAGTTGCCGGATCTGATATCTAATTGAAGGTCCCAATTGCCATCCGATTTCGATGTTCATTTATCGTCCGAAGTTGCCAACGCGATTCGTCGGAGACGGAGTGTTTGTTAGTCGGATCATCCGCCATCGGATCCTCCGACAGACCATTCGGTGGAATCGTCCGAGTCGGAAATCTCATCGGAAGAGTTCGATTCCAAGTTCTGAGCTCAGATTAGTATCCAAAGATGGCCGACCAAAGTAGTAGTAATTTTTGAGGTTAAAATTCACTTTTTCTTCTAAGAAGTAATCACATTTAAGGGGTTGTTTTCATGCTGTATGCAAATCTATTTGCAAATCCATTGAGGAAGCTTTGATATTTAATGTGATGGGGAAGAAGAAGAAGAAGAAGAAGTGTGACATTTGCTTAGAGCACATTTGCATGCTCATTTTTTACTAAGCCTTGTCATAAGGGAGATGGATGCAAGTATTGGTGCATGGTTGAATTAGCAAAGGAGTGATATGGGATCATTAAATCTTTTCGCAAAGCATTTTCATCTAAAAATTGGAGAAAGCTAGAGATAAATTGTTAGAGTTTTCCAACACACTGGATTTTAGTTTCCTTTTCTGAAGCGTACACCCGTACCATCTTAAAACGTACGGCCATACCATTTTTAAAAAAAGATTGTTCACAGGGGGTTATGCACAATAGTTCCACACATTCATGCACCTACGTTCATGTAAATTGGTATGAAACAACCCTCTCTTTGATTATGTAAACTCTCCCAAAGCTCCCTCGCTCATAAGGTCAGACCCATCGGTCAATACCGCTTGGAGCCAAACGGTACTCGTCTTTGATAGCACCAGTGAGAGTGCAGACCATCCTAGCAGAGGATAAGAAACTCCTGAAATCGAAGCACAAGAACCTGAAGCTCAGTGTATGGATAGACCACCTGTCCAGAAGCAAGACCCTACCTCTCCCACACATTCATATAGAGAAGCCTTGCTTCGAGGCTCCATAACTTTATCCTAGGAAACGCATAGTCAGAAGAGCCACAGCCAAGGACGAGAGGTATGGAACATCAACAAAAAAGTAAACCCACGTTGTCTCTAGATCCTAGAGAGGAAATAGGGCAAAGTGAGAGCCATCAGACCTAGACTCATACCCAAACTCAACCACCAAGTCTGGAGAGCCATGCATGTCTCAAGAGTGGCCGATTCATACAGGGCCCAAAGACCCATATTAAACCTAGGGCCGGATCCATCTTCCCAAGGGCCAAAAACATCGTACCAATGAGAAAGGGCCTACCCAGCCCCTTCACATCATCCTAGTCCACATGTATATCAATACTACCCACCACAAGGAGTATACCCTGGATACCACATGGGGCCACATGGGACTCCAATGGTCTATTATCCACTCGGCCCCACTCCTTCACCGACCATTCCCCATTCCCCAACCACCGCTCCGGCCATGTTAGGGCTAACACTAGAAATGTTAAGATTAGGCATGGAAATAGGGAGGGGGTGGTTGCGGGCATCATGTCCCCAGCCCCGCTCAACCAGCACACCAGGACCCAAATGAGAGCGAAAAAAACCCACAAACATCTCAAAGCTAATCACTAAATTCGATGGAACTGGAGACCCCATCCCACACTTAGAGATGTTCAATCAAATTTGTGAAGCCTTTGGCCATGTGGAAGATCAAGTTAAGGTGAGTGCCTTTGGCCTCACCCTAGATGGTAAAGCTAGCCAATGGTTTAGGACCTTGAAAGTTTAGGACAAGGCCACCTTTGAATCCTTGAAAGAGGCCTTCAAGATAGGATATTCGTGTCAAGGGACGAGATGGAGTCCTGTTGAGCAATTGCGCAACGTTAAACAAAAGGATGGTGAAACCATCCGAGATTATATCAACGGAGTTAGATATCTCCACTGTCAGTGCAATGCCAGAGATAAGTTATCTGATGAAAGGTTAATAGGGAGATTTCGTACCCTTCTACGATTCCTTGTATGCCTTGGCCCATACCTCCTTCGAGCAATGATGTAGGAGTGCTATGGACTTTGAGGAAAACTTCAAGGGAACACGTTCTCGAGAACTTCATGAGGGTACATCAAAAGCCTCATTCAAGACCACCAGCACAGAAAGAGCAAGGAGTCCACTTGTGGACAATAAGTTGAGGAGTTGGCCAATGCCTTAATGTAGTAGATGACCCAACATTGGAGAGCCGGCCAACCCCCATATCTATCCAAAGAGGGAGCTTATATGGTGCTCGATTTGTCAAGCTAACCACACCAGCATTGAGTGTCCACATTTGCAACCCCGTCCCAAGCCCACACTCTACCTTAAGCCTTGCCTGCAAACCCAAGGCAACCTCTGGCTTTGCCAGCACCTGCTCCTCACGATGTACCTCAACCAAGCCAAGAAGTGACCCAAAAAGGAATTCTTAGGGTACCTGAAATGCCCTTACCACCCCAAGTTCTCCCACCTCAACCCCCATTACAACGAGTCACGCCTGTTCATCAACTAACCTTGAATGAAAATCTTTGAAGAAGGGGATGAGGGGGAAATTCCTGAAGGTCCTATCTACGAAACCCTTGAGCCAACTAGTCCACACTCTCAAATTCTAAGCCACTACATGATGGGGGGTGACCAAATGTACCTAGTGTACTTAGCAGCCCCAATGCCACAGGGCTGGGACATGAATACAATAGCGAAACAACCACCCATGCAATGTTATCATTATGCAGCAGGACCTTACCGAGTGGCTAAGTGTCCAATCAAGAAAGGGATGGCAAGTACCTCTGTAGGTGCTTCTGCGCGATAACCCCTTTATGCATTGGTGGGTGTGGGATAGACCATATGTATAAGGATTCTCTGCTGAGACCTAGAACAACAGGGAAGGCTTGTGAAGCTAATCACATCACCAGCATTAACCTGATGAGTGTAAGAGACAGCTTCATCTGCACAATCTGTCTCAATGCCATAACCAAATTACAAAACAAACAAAGGGCCACCACTCATACTGCTAGAAGAGGCATCAACCTCACAAGACCAGGGACAAGCAAAGGTCTTATCCTCAAAGAATGTCCCTAAACAAGCAAGAGCAACTAGATGCTCAAGAAAGAAAACCATGAAGATCGACAAAGGAGAGAGCCAAGTAGTTATCAAGAGGGGTCCGAAAGATGGCATGACCACACATGCATCTACCTCTTCTTCAAAAGAGGAAGATCTCCTATGCTCAGCTGCCATCGAGCTAGGGAACCGATTGATGCTAACTAGCTATCGAAAAAGCTTGCCGTATACCCTAAATCCATATAGAAGAAGGAAAGACTCTTGGCAACCCAAGAATTGGGTAGGGATTGCCAAACACAAATAGAATATGAGCCACCTACTGCTTACCTTGAGCCATGTCCTTCATTCTCCAACCCGAGACCTAATGAAGAAGCTCAGGTATATACTAGAGAGCTCCCAAACCCATCCCACCGCAGGTAACTACCCCCCACCATGGAAACTAGGTAGCCAAATATCTCACGAACTCAGGGGATGACCATCTTAAATGAGTGGACACAAAAATCCCCGTTCACATACTGTATACACATAAGAACTTAAGATTGAGTCAAGTTGTGTCTTGCCAAGGGTCCCTTCCTACGGCAATTATAGCTTGATGCTGGGAATCTCTAGCAATGGCTTGGGATAGAGAGAGGTGGTTGTGGCCCTTTATGTGGCTTCCTGTGCTACTTGGAGCTGGTGCTGGAGCTCTGAGATAGTTGAGATGGCCTATATCAGCTTGTTGCTCCTTCTCATCGAGCACCATCTGGAGATGGAGGTTTTTGAGGTTAGTGGTGTACAAATCTTCAACAGTCTGCCGCTCTCCTGAGCTTTTGCCACCAGCAACATTTAGCGCTGGGCCATTGCTGTTACTTCCTGTTGGCCAGTAAATACAATCTATCATTTGTGTGATGAGCTTGTGGGCCATATGAGAGAATCCCAGGGCAAAGTTCGGAACCGCCCCATGTGCAGCATATGTACACTTTCTGCATATGCTTCACTAGATTTGAAGCTACGTGTCCTTGCCTATGTTTTAAAGCATGTTCTTCTACCCATGTTGAGGTATTGTCTTTTGCTTTCCTTTTGACTGGACAATTGCCCGTTTTGTACACTTAAGATGTTAAGAGTTATTTTTTGTGAGACAAGTTGCATTGAAGCAACTCGTCTCTTGGGAAATCTTGGAACATGTGATCAATGCCACATCGTTCACACATTGGTCGCACGGTGTCAGTGACTATGGGCATAGAAGTATTCCAAACTGTGTAGTCTACCACCTTGTGAGGTCCACGACAATAGAAACACTGAAGTGTCTGAATAACTACTTCCTGAGCAGTTTCTACCCTTTGGACTATTTCTATTTGGTGCACGGGAGATGGAGGTTTTGAGTCCATTGTGGATGAAGCGGGACACTTTTTAGTATCATGGTCAAATGTTTTACAATATACACAATATAGAAGGACAGGTGCCTTGTATGCACAATGAGGATTGGGATGGTCGTAGTGATTGCATTCAACACAAGGCATTTTACTCGTCACTTTTATAGGCATTAAGGAGCATTAAGGATGTTTGGTTTTGAAGGTTTACATCCTCTCTTACAGATGTTGGCCTGTAAGGTTTTAAACAAGGCTGCATAAAATTATGGGAATGTCAATTCCAAGATTGATCTTTCTTTTGCCATTACTTCACTTGGTTTAGATGAGGAACATCTCGCAGCATGATCATCTTCTAGCATGTTGCCATCTAAACGTATTGCTTGTTTACAACATTGATCGAATGTTTCCGGATTGGATACAATGATCAAGTTGTGTAAGTTGTTATTCGTCAAGCCCATCATGAAACATCTCCTCAATTGAACATCGTTTAATTTTTCTTATGACTCACAACGTGAGTCCAAGATTTTTATCCGAAGGATAAAGTCTCTAATGGATTCATTGGGTTGACGCTCAATTGAATAGAGTTCTGTTACTGCACTCCATCGATCACCTTGTCTGGAAAAGCCATGTATAAAGGTTGATTTCAAGGTTTTGAAGTTGGTCTTGATCGCCAGCATCAATGCGATGAACCATCGACTAGCTTTTCCCTCTAAGCATAAGTTCAACACACGTACCTTAGTGGGGTAGTTGGGATTTCCAAAAGCTTCACATCCCTGTTCAAACATTTGAATCAATTGAACAGGGTCTGTTGTTCCGTCGTATTTGCTCATAATTTTGGAAATTTGTACGGCCATATTTTTGTATAAATCATTGAGACCGTATGTGAGTGCTCTTGTTGGAAGAGACTCAGTGAGTCCTTGGGCTACCCCCCTTCCTAGACGTGTCAATATGTCCAAGGTGTGGGCATCCAAGAAAGGGTTGGTACTTATAGGACTTGCGGGAATGTTAGGCAAGGGACCAAAGCTGGTGGGATCGAAGTCATAGGGGGTGTAAAATCCGATGACACGCTTGTTATAGGCATGGCCAATAGCATTGGGAGGTGAATTTGTGGCATGGATCTTAATGGCTTGAAGATGTCAGCCATTGGGTTTAGTCCTTGTGTAATCCCTGGCAATCCCTCTATTGTGGCCATGTCGGAGTGCCTAAATGCTCCTTAATGAGCAATCACAATTTTTTTTTTGGTCTAGTGGGAAATACGAATTTCCCTTTTGGGGGAGAATATTTTTTGAATTTAGAATGAAAGGGATATGAGCATTTTTCCAAAAAAAAAAAGGTAACTGGAATCAAAAAAGTCAACCTTTTAATGACACCCCTTACACCCTTTATAAATGACCCCCAAAATGGACAAATTAACAACTCATGAGCATCTTCTCATTGAATGCTCATTAGCCTTAATGAGTTATATAAAAAAGTGATTAAAGATTAATCTAAGATTAATCCTTTCACTAATCTTTACCTCTTTTACACTAATCAAGGACTCTAATTAACCATTAATCCCTAATTAATTCAAATAATTGAGCACATCATTGGATAGAGCAAGGAAAAACTAATCTTTGTGCATCAACAATTGTGTAAATTAATCTAAATTAAGGGATTAATAAGACTCTTGATTATAGTCTTCTCTTTAAGGCAAAATTAAGCAAGAGAGTCAAATTTCTCCAATTGATCAAAAGATTGATGTAATTAGGTAATTTGATGCATCTAGATGCTCTCAAAACACTCAAAAATCCCAATTTCAACTGCTCATAAAACACTAAAAAATCCCAATTTCAACTACTCACATGATCCATTTAGACCCCAACGAACACGTTTTCTAATTTTTTGGCCTCTTGAACAAGATTAATCACCCTTAAAAACCAGTCCATTAAGAAAAATTAGTCAAATTCAAGGGTTTTTTGATGGTTTCAAGAAATTTTTTGAAAGATTAAGCTACTCCTAATGCTTACTAACACTCTAATCCAAACAATTTCAACAAAAAACACACAATTAAACTCAAATTAATGATCTTAGATCTATGCCTAAACTAAAGAGAGCTAACATTCACTGAGAATTGCATTCTCTTACATTGTTTGATGCAATGGATGCAAAATAAGCCTAATACAACTATGCGCCCGTCCGAGTTGTAGCTTTGGACACTATTGCTTTATATCTTGAATGTATGACCCTTTGGTGTATTTATCGTGACTCCTTGATGTAAGATAATGGCGGTAGCTCTTGTTAATCCTAGAATTGGATTAACAATCATTAATCTCTCATTATGTCCCAAAGATAAAGATGCTATAGTAGTACCATTCATTGCTATCCTTCTTATTATACTCTCGTTAGCTGCACTTGTTTTGCAGATGACACAACTCTCTCATCATGTGCCATACATTATGTTACCCTTCTTGGTGCATTATAAGACGTTCTATTCGTACAATTAAACACTACATGCTTCTAGTAAGTTTCAATCTCTCTGCTAGTGCCATACATGAATGTATTATTTGCACTCTCACTGGCTCCATTCATTGATATGACTATTCTCATATTTTGTGCCAAAGATGAAGCTATTATGGGAGGACCCTTATTAGTTCCATTCATTTGTTACCCTTCTTGTTGTATTATAAGAAGTTTTATTGCTAGCAATTAAATGGCGCATGCTTCTAGTAAGTTTCAATCTTTCTAGTAGTGGCATACCTTCCTAAGCTCCAATTCCTTTCCAAAGATTCATATTACTAGCCAATGTCATGGGGCGAATACTTCTATTAAGTTTAAATGTTACTGCTAGTTGCCCTAAACCCTTGTTTAATGCATTCACATTATCCTTTGAACTCTATCTTGAGCAATCTAGGATCTCCTAGTCTTGGGCTAGCGAGCATGCATTGAAGTAGTTTTTGCTATTGACATAGAGTTATGCACATCCCCTTGTCTATATGCATCAAAGTTATCCTTTTTAGCATGATCAACATAATGTCCTAATCCACTCTCTATCACATGAGTCTCTTGCATCAACATGTCACCATTATTATAGGCAATACTATGTCTCCTTGCATCATAGCAATTAAAAATCACTATCCCTTGATTTATTTGCACTTATTCTTCTCCAATTACTACTCTTATTCCTCATAGCATTCAAGGAAATTGTTTGGAGAGGATGCATCAAAGTGGTTGCCTTTACCATTCTCACCAAAAACCTATATCCAATCAAGTATTGAATCTCTCTACATACATACATACATATATATACATATATACATATAAATATTTAAATATTAAGATAACTATACTAATAAACAAACTTATCTTCATGAAGAAGAATCAAACTAACCACAAACAAAACTTTTTCTAAGGGGGTAACTTGGTCCATTGAATCCATCTAATAGTTCTTCTTTAATTATTCATATTTTTAATTTATTATATCTAATAAAAATAAATAATAATAAACATTTTTAAGTTAAAGTAACTCACACAAAAAACATACACAATACACACAAAGAACATACCTAAAATTTGAACAATAATAAGACAAAATGAAAAAAATATGACTTAAAAATGCTTACATATAAAATTAGAAAGGTCTACCTAAACACTCCTCCTATCACGTAACTTTGGCAATTCCTCACAATACTCAATCCAAGCTTGCATTGGAAAATACCTTAACAATAAAAAAATATACACTAAATTAATAACAATTTCAATAAATGTACTCTAGATGTGTGCGTTGCTTGCACATATGTGTATGTGTATATATACTACTGTTGCCATATATATATAGACAGTGATGGTACAACATGAGCATATGAAAGCACTCAATGCATCCAAACACTACATCCAATAAGTACTTTCCCACATATGTTTCATGGTCATCCCGCAGGAGTGATGTGTGTGAACACACTTACGACCGCCGGGGCACTTTTTCCCTCTTTAGGAGGTTTTTTCCCCCGGCTTGTATATACGCCTATCCTTCTAGGGCTAACTTATCTTTTGTACATTGACACAATCTAATACACTTTGTGTTGTGTGCATTCTTGCTTCTTCTTCTCCAAGCTTTGTGTGCTTTCCTGCAACCCTAATTCCAACAATTGGTATCAGAGCAGGCATCGGCTTCCAGGGCTACACCGCCAGCACCCTCCGACTCACGTTCTCCGATTGAGGTGAGCTTTCACGAGCGCTTCCAGATTCCTATACTTTGCAAATATACCCGTAGGGCTTTGCGTTCTCAAAAATCGCATCTGAGGTCGTTTCGGGCTCCGTTTTTGCATTTCAAGTTCTGCACAGGTGTTTTCGTCATTTTCTGCAAAAATTTCGACAGTGCAGTTTTCTGCAAAACAGGCATACGTACTCTATTGTGGACCGTGCTACATAGCACGAGTTGTTTTCTGTTCAGTGCTTGCTTCATTACAGGTAGCTTTTGCATCAGTTTTAGTCAGTGGCCATGGTTGATAACAGCAATGATGTATTTCGCATGTTATCTGCTGATGAGACAAATTGGATGGAGACAGCAACTACCCACTTTGGGCATACATGATGCAGCATGTTTTGGTTGCAAAAGGAGTGTGGAACATTGTGCAGGGTATGGATGTACGTCCAGGTTCTGTGGATGTAGGATCTGTTGAGGATGTTGTAGGTTCTAGTAGCTCTACTGTTGCTGCTGTTTTACCCACTGCTGAACAAGCTCGTTGTGGGATGGTAAAGATGCGCAGGCTCATGCCTTAATTGCACTTTCTGTCAAACGTAACATCACCCCACATATTCGTTCAGCTAAAACAGCAAAACAGGCTTGGGATATTCTAGCCGGTTTGTATGCAGGTCGTAACGAGGCAAAAATCGCTTACCTGCGTAAAGAGCTAGAATTGAAGATTATGCAAGAAGATGATGACATGAATGTTTTTCTTGCTGAGATTCAAGATCTCAAAGAACAGTTGATTTCTGCATGTGAGATTATTCCTGATCATTCTCTTGTGCAGACTGTTCTTGATGCTTTACCTGAGACATATCAGACTTTTACTTCCACGTGGAGACTTCTTAATGAGGACAGACCTGATGCTGTCAAGTATGATACTTTAGTCAACAAGCTCTTGCAAGAAGCGCAGTCCATGCAAAACAGGGCCAGGTAGCGTGCAGTTGATCAAGCATTTATTGCTGCCCAGCAGCAGAGAAGAAGTGGTAAGGCAGTCCCTTCCACTGTTTCTTCTCCTATTAGTAGGTCTGCAACTTCTTCTCCTTCCACCACCACAGGTAGCAACAATAAGTCTAAGAAGGCTCTTGAGATAAAGGTAAGAAAAAGACCAGGTGCAACTATTGTAAGGCAAATGATCATGTCATTAAGAATTGCCCTAAGCTAAATGCTAAAGAGGCAAATGATCATGTCATTAAGAATTGCAACTATTGTAAGGCAAATGATCATGTCATTAAGAATTGCCCTAAGCTAAATGCTAAAGAGGCAAAGAAGAAAGACCAGGTGCAACTATTGTAAGGCAAATGATCATGTCATTAAGAATTGCCCTAAGCTAAATGCTAAATAGGCAAAGAAGAAAGAGTCAAATGCAACCACAATAGCGGATGCTTCTACAAATACAAATTCTACAAATGTTGTGCAGGATACAGAATGGACGTTTAGCGTGTATTGCCAGTATGACCCATCTGTACATGATGCATGTTTGGCAGTTTCTGTTGACTCTAATGTATGGTATTTTGACTCTAATGTATGGTATTTTGACAGTGGTGCTACAAATATGTTCACTTGTCTTGAGGCTGTCTCTAATGGGAATACTGTCACATGTGCCAATAATGCTTCTTACCCAATGAAGGGCATTGGTAAAATTATGCTTACTGCTGCAAATGGCAGCGCTTTCACACTTTCAGATGCTTTGTATGTGTCAGGGATAAAGAAGAATCCATTGTCTGTCTCTGCACTTGCTAGACTTGGATTTGTAGTCAAATTTGTGGATGACAGATGTACTGTTCATGATTTGACTTCTGGTGATACGATTATTGCATCTGGCACCTTGTTTCGTGGGCTGTATAGGCTCAATTCTTATGACAAGTGTGTGGAAGATTCAGCAAATGCAGTTTCTGATGAAAAGGCAGTTTCAGATGCAAAACTATGGCATGCTCGTTTTGGTCATCTGAACTTTGCTAGTTTGCTGTGTTTGCAGAAATTTGATATGGTTGCTTCATTGCCCCCTCTTGAGGCACCATTGAAACATGTTTGTGAAGGCTGTATTTTGGGCAAAATGCAGCGTTCTGCGTTTCCAAAGGATGGTTCTGTGCGGGCCACTCGCAAATTGCAACTTGTACATAGTGATGTATGTGGGCCTATGCAAACTCCATCATTTGGTAAACACTTGTACTTCGTGACTTTCATTGATAATTACTCGAGTCATGCATGGGTATATCCACTGAAGGCAAAGTCCGAAGTGTTTTTGTGCTTCAAACAGTTTTTTCTTATGGTTGAAAATGTATCCAATTGTACTATGGGCACCCTCCGTTCTGATCGAGGGGGGGGGAGTACTTGTCTAAAGAGTTTGATGCATTTCTGGCTAGTCGTGGGATAAAACACCAATGTACAGTGCCATATACCCCTCAGCAAAATGGTGTTGCTGAGAGGAAAAACAGGTCACTTATGGAGTTGGCTTGGCAAGAGGTTTTAGATGCTTTCCTTCCAACATGTGATCACCCTGATTTGACAGCTAGAGCTTTTTACCAAAGACACTTAGATATTATTGGGAGGAGATTTCAGACATATCTTGCTTGTAGTTGTGAAGGGTAGATGATAGGATATTGTTAATGCATCATTATGTCTCTCCTTTCTTTGGAATTTCATTAAAGTTTTGAAGTTGATTGAAAATATATGGATTATGTCCGACAACTCTATAATGAAAGCAATGAGTTCAAAGAGTGGATTATGAATATTGGCAATGGAATAGGTTGTAGTGGTGATAATCAAATGGTGGTTCTACTAGCATACATAGTTTTGCAAAGATCATCTCTAAAAGATTGGGTCAATTTGGTGTACTCAGAATTGACTACCACTATAGACTATGGTACATACTTCAGTCATCATCAACAGGCCATGCTTGCTATCAAAAAACAATGAAGTTGATATTGTGAGTAAAACTGCTTTGGATGCCATGCCTGGTGAGGCTAGATAGTATTTCAGTGCAAATTTAGTTGTTGTTCAGAGTGAGGATAATTCCTTTCTATACTCCATTGAAATTTTGAATGGTCTCAATCTGGGGGGAGGATATCCACCTTATTGCTTGGTTTTAAAGTTAGAATCCCCTATTATATTGTTAGATGACTTAGATCCAAGATGTGGGCTTCACAATGGTACATGGTTCATTTGTGAAGCATTTCACTCAAAAGTCTTGGAGATTGAGGTCATCACACCAGCACTAAAGTTGGAGAAAGAGCTTTTATTTCACAAATTACCTTCATATACATTGAGACACATGTGCCGTTCAACATGAGACAGAGACAATATCTCGTGTGGCTGGCATTTGGAATGACGATAAACAAATCATAAGGAAAAACCCTAAATGTGTTAGACTTGTATTTCATAACACCTGTATTTACACATAGGAAATTATATGTTGTATTGTCACACTTATAAGGAGATCTTAGATGCCTCCGGGTGATAATTTCAGGTATTGTATTGAAGTTGTGTGTTCTATTTTTTTTATATGTATCTTTTTGTGTATTCCTTTTTGTATGTATGTGTATCTTTCATATTGAGTAAGCTCCCTTCCTCTGCCATGTGGCAAGAGGAGGATGCATGCTAGAAGGAGTCTCCATGGCTCTTTGTGCTTTCTTTTGTGTATATTTTCTAAAAAAGTTCATTTTGTTTTAGGGACAAGTATGTATGACATCATATTCACTTTGGATCTATTGGAGTAGAGGGTTGAAGGTTAACAATTTTATATCAAAATTTTCCTATTTTTTTAAATTATTGACTTGAAGTCATGACATTCCATAACTTATTATATTTGTAGGGCCACCTCTTTGGTGTGCACCCCTTCCTTATGAAAATGTTACTCGGATTATGCTAGATGGTTACAAGGCTGGATACGTAAATTGCAAGAAATTATTAAAGGTGTTAACATACAACATTTCCATGTATTTTTATGTAAATTCTTAATTTCATCTTTGTTTTAGGATTCTATCTATGGTGGAATTTTTCATGGTCAGAGCTGTGGATGAGGGGATCGAGAGAGATAGTGTTCCTTATGAGGAGCTAGGGGTATATTTATTTACAAAAGAGTGCGTTTCTAACATGGTCCATGACATGGAGAGATGTGCCACCTCTTTTGAGGGTTACTCTACACCAGAGGCTTGGGTTTTATTTACCACGTATAGGAGCTTCTCCTTTCGATACAAGTTCTTTATGGTACCTGGCATAGCTTTATTTCAGTCTTCGTTTTTTTGTGTCTGGTAAGATTATCTATAACAGATTTTTTATTAATTTATTAATTAATATTTTATCAATAATTATCTCTTTTGTGTATAGGTCCACGAAAGAAGAAGACATCCACACTTCATGGTCAATGTAATAGAGTTGTGTCACCCCGTCATACCATGTTGGGCGGCGCGACGACATACATTGCCAATTGTTGATGGCTCTAGGAAGCGGAAGCTTGGCTTTTCTATTGATCACTAGATCGATTGATTGATTCTCGGTGCTTTTACTATTTTGTTTTTTTGATATTGATCTTTTTTATTGCTATATAGTGAGGATGTTCTTTGCTTATTTATTTTTGGATATTGTTACTTATTCGATAATATTATTAATATATACATGTGTTCATGCTTATTTTTCATGGAGAGAGAGAGAGAGAGAGAGAGAGAGAGAGAGAGAGAGAGAGAGAGAGAGAGAGGAGTACACACACACACGTAAGAATATTCATTGTATGTAACATAGAGAGAGATACACACACACTCGTGTAGGAACATTCATTTGTACGTTTCAAATGTATCTATCAAGCAAGGAGGAAAGGAGGCGCATGCACTAGGTGCAGTCACATGTAAGCCAAGGAGTGAACGCTTTGTTTTTTTTATTGTGGCAACGCATAAGTCACTAACTAGATGCACACACACAAGCACACTTACATACACACATACATATGTATGAACATGTGCATACAAGTGGAGTATCTATCATACTGCATCACCATATGGCACGTTGATTTGGCGATTATGGCATTAACGTGCTCATCAAGTTAAAGTTTGTATGCCCTTTGACTCAGCTACGCTCCTGCCTCTTACATATATATATATACATATTCGTCACTTATTCTTCTCTCTTCAACTTCAGAGTCCACACCAGCAGCGGGTGAGTCTTATCTCCCTTTCCCTGGTAACGCAAACCCTAAATTTTCATCACCGTCTAACATATAACTCTATGCAGCCCGACGTCTTCACCTGTAACTCTGTCAAGCCCTAGCTCGACTAACCATCATCCTAATCCTGGTTTTATTTGTGCAGTTTTGTTCTCTGTAGTCGTTAGAAGCGCCATCGCTCCATCCTGACCGTCTGAGCAGCTCGTCTTCTTCCGGCAGAAGGTGAGAATGCTCACTCACGCCGTTTGCCTCTCGCAGTTCCCTTTCCTCGTTTAAGATTTGTCGTTGTTTGTGTCATTTTCGGCCATCGTTTTACATTGTCTTCCGTGATCTCCTAATTCTGTCTTCAATTTCATCTCTACTGCCTGGAAAATAGTTGTGACTCCACTGGCGGCTGATTGATAGTTGGATTGCTTTTACCATTGACTCTGGACATGACCTCACGCACGAGTTCTGCCGTTGGTTCAGTATATATACACCTTCACACCATGTGCAGGTGAAATGGAAATATGGACACCCAACATCTTTTCACTCCTTCGTGAGTGTGTGAAGATCCTTATATTTTTTGTCAGAGTAGCCTGTGCTTGACATTACCCATATGAAACACTGGTATTTATTGTAAAGCTGTAGATAGTAGTCATCCTTAATCGTCATAGTTTTTAGAATATTTTGTTAGACTCTAGAGGACTCAGAACTACATGCTGTAGTTCCGAGAAGGTTTGTCCTCACTTCCACGCATTTTTCAAACCTTAGAGCAAAAAATAGGTGGCCTTATGCTGAGAGGCATCTAACACATTTTTTGACTGAAGTCCCCGTGAAAGGAATGCAAGATTGCTAGATAAATTTCATAGTGAGAGGAGGTATGAGAATAAATTTATTGGAGACCTTGAGTAAAATTGAAATCCATTTGAAGAAATTCACATTTGTGAAATAAGACAAACTAAACCCAAATTGCTTGCATAATTTCTTCATCAAAAGGTTACATATTTGTAGCTTTAGAGAAGGCTTTACATATGCTCTCGACTTTTGAACCATCACCTAAGGTTTCAGTGCAATTACATCAACTTTAAGTTTGCAAGATCACTTTTTAACACCCTTCTCTTGATTGAAGCATCCATAAGACGGAGCGTGTGCTTGACCATCACTCAACAAATAAATTTTATCCAAGGAGACACTCATGCTCCTTCCCTCAAGTTACAACCATGGAGACTCTCACGCTCCAACACTTAAAAGAAGTACCTCAAGTCATGCAAAGTGGACTCTCGTGTGCCACATGATCCACCGTATTACAAATTTAAGTGCCTCAAGGCATACCATGGGAACCCCTTGTTGTTACATCCCAAGGCTAACCAGGGTCAAGACCTTAAAGTTAGGTTAACCATAGCGTAGGGGTTAGGCATCTTAAGTGGGGTCTATAGCTTTTATGAGGCATGTGCTATATTTGGCTCCTGGCATATAGGTGGCCTGTGTAAGTGACTTTATGAGTGAGTTTGAGAAAGAGCTCCTCAGACCTAGACCTGGTGGAATTAAGTTGAAAACATTTTAGAAGGAGAGGATAAAATCCATCGCGTGGATCTTCCGGGTTCTAATCTATGGGTTGCTTTGTCTTTCAGGCATAGTAACCTGGACCGGCAGAAACGGTCGGTTCGGACCGGGTTGGAAACGGTGTTTCCGAGTTTCCGCGAGGTCGGAAACGGCAAGAAACGGAGTTTCTTTTGAATTTATTTTAGACATGTAAAAAACATGCATAGAGACATCCTATTAAATAAACTTATGTCAAGAGATGCAAAAAACATGCATAGAGACATCCTATTAAATAAACTTATGTCAAGAGATGCAAAAAACATGTCTCTATGCATGTAAAAAACATGCATAGAGACATCCTATTAAATAAACTTATGTCAAGAGATGCAAAAAACATGCATAGAGACCTCAAACAAGACACATCAAAGACTCAAGTGGACATTAGAATCATAACACTTAACAGAATGAAAAAATCACACGCGGTCCCCCCCGTTTAACCTGCCAAAAAAAATGTACGGAAACGGCGTTTCCGCCGGTCTGCCGTTTTCGAAAACGGCCGAACCGTTTCCAGAGGGCGGAAACGCCGTTTCTGGTTACTATGCTTTTAGGGCCGGGTGGTATAGGACACTTAGGGTAGAAGACGAGGTGAACGAGGAAGACTCCATCGCTAGATGTGTGCAGATAGTTCTTGAAATCATTGTATATCTATCCCATTCATGCTTATGTACGGTTATCAGTTGAAGTCACCCATTGATGTAGGGCTATAGGGGGAATCGAATTGCAACCTATAGTGGATTTCTTGCAAGATATGCATGATGTGTTGAAAAGTTGCAAGGGAGAGTGTAATGAGTGCTCAAGGTTGCGCTCAGTTTTAGGCTAACCATTGATGGACTCCAAGAGTTGTGCAAGAGAGAATGTGGGTATATCTTAAAGCCCCTGAGGACGCTAGGACGATTAGGACTGGCAAGCATTACAAGTTATCTTCTCAATGTTGTGGTCCTACTAGATTATGAAGAAGATTAGTCATGTGGCTTACTAGTTAGTACTACCTCCTAGAATCAATGTTTCACATCAATCGTTTGAAAGAATGTGTGGGTGAAGGTGATGAGATTATGCTAGTGGAGGAGATCCCTAACCTCGAGGACATGACTAGGTATATTCCTATGAAACTTGGGTTGGTTTTGGATCAATGTACTAGACTATCTCGGCACACCATCTATTTTGAATGCTTGATCAAATGGAAAGGATGGTGTAAGGTCGAGGCTACATGAGTCATTCGAATCCGTTGCCTTTTAGTCTAGACACCCTTTAGCAAATCGGTGAGATCCGCGGAGAGGTTAGAAAACTTGTCTATGTGGGTGGAGTATGCCTGGCATATACCCACAAAGGATCTAATGTCATAAGCAGTCTGTGGTACTTCCCAATTGACAATCTCGGCCATCTTGGCTGGATCAAGTCGAATGCCTTATGCACTAATTATATATCCAAGGTAATGAACCTCGAACAAATAAAATTCCAACTTCTTCTCATTGACGTAGAGCTCGTTGCTTTCCAGCAACTTCAGGACTTTCTCCATATCAATGTCATGCTGCTCAACCGTAGCTGAAAATACCAGTATGTCGTCTAGAAATATGAACACACACTTTCCAATCAATTCTCGGAACACCCGCATCATCATGCGGTTGAATGTGGCTGGGACGTTCGTCAAGCCAAAAGGCATGACCACAAATTCCTTTGTTCTAATATCAAATGTTGGCCCTCAAGAACCTACTATTAGGTTTTGTGTACAATGGAAGTTCTCTCACACACAGAGGAATCAAATTGATTGAGAGAGAGAAGAGGAGTAGAGCTTGCACGTATGTTCAAACTTCAAAGACTAATAATAAGTGACACGTATAAGTGATAATAATAAAACGTATGTGCAAACTTCAAAGACTAATAATAAGTGACACGTATAAGTGATAATAATAAAACGTAGTCTAGATGTCCTTTTACACCAAATGTCCAGGAAAAAAACCCCGTAGGACGAAAGTGCCCCTCGAGTTAGTGCATGTTTACATGTAGCACTACATATAAGCATATACCTTCATCATAAAAGCTACTAACCCCCACTTAAGATGCCTAACCCCTAGGCTATCGTTAACCTAACCTAAAGGTGTTAATCCTCATTAGCCTTGGGACATAACATACTTCCTCCCTTAAGGACCACTGATGCCCTCGGTGATGAATCCGAAGAAGCAACTTTTCAGACTAAAACGTTAGAGGCATTCAAGAATCTCAAGGTAGCTTTATCAGAAGCGCCTTGTTTAGCACTTGCCACATGGGACGAGCCGTTCCAGGTGATCACTGATGCGAGTAACATTACAATTGGAGGTGTATTACAAGAGAATGGTCTGTTAGAAGTCATCTCCTGTCTTTATCAGACACGAGGGCCTTTGTTGTGGGTGTGCCTGCCCTGTATAGGTGTTTTATAATTTTTCCTCACTCCCCGTATTTTTTTTCCATTTTTTTCATTTTTTCCATGATTTGGGTGGTTGCCACAGGTTGGCAGGAGCCTCTAATGCTGACCAACTGCACTCATGTGTACCAGGAGTTGGCCGACTTCATTAGGAGGGGTCGTGGTATTTTTCTCTGCTGGCCGACTGGATGTGCCCAATCGTGCTGGCCGGCCCCATGATGGGGCTATATAAATAGGCCCCATTGTCCCACATTGTACTCATTCAGTTTTTCCTCGGGATCTTGTGTATAGAGAAGAGTTATACGCCTATCTCTCTCCTTCTCTTGTGCTGTCTATTTTCTGCACTCTACTTGCCCTTGTGGTCTCAGATTTGGTTATCATTTCCGTTGCATGTTTGACATGGTATTAGAGCCCTAGGCTCTTGATAGATCTTGGGAGTTTTCTGAGCAAGAGGGGGATAGTTACATTGCTGATTGGTGGACTGTTGGGACTGTTCGGGAAGAGAAGTTGCAAGAGGAAGGCGGGCTAAAGTGCTGGACAGCCACTTGTAGGTTTAGAGTTTTTTTTTCCCACCCACCCACCCTTTTTCAGTTACATCCCCGCGATGGCAGATTTGTTAGAGATGGCTGAGAAGCATGTGAAGATCCCGACACTCCCCACGTTCCCAGTGGACCGTCAGTTGGACGGGAACAACTACGGCATATGGAAGGTTATGATGGAATCTGTTCTAGAGTCTTACGACCTCGCTGATTTCGTCATTGTTGGGGTTCCAAGGGCCAAAAGTAGAGGAAGGGGAGTTACTGTCGATTCGAAAGGACCGGGAGGCTCAGACACAAATGTGGGATCGTGTCAACGCCAGGGTCCGTCCGTTTATCTTTCTCAACTGCACACCGCAGGTAATCAATCATGTAAAGCATATGACGCTGGCCAGAGGTATATGGCAGCATTTGGCCTCTCTTTACAATAGGATATCGGGCATGACGAGGATTTCCTTGCAAGTACAGATGCGGGTTATGAGCCCTGCAAAGTCGTTGACGATGCGGGAGCATATTAACAAGCTGCAGGCTCTTCAGTAGAAAGTTCTTCAGGTTGGGAAGGAGATATCGTCAGAGGACATGGCCATAACGTTGCTGTCGCACTTGCCCTCTCAGTACTCAGTTTTTTACTCGTCTTTGATTACCAGTGGCAAGCTCAGCACCATCACGTGGGAGGAGCTTGTGCCCATGGAACGATTCACGAACCCTCCTCAGGGTGGAGGTTCGGAGGCCTTAACTGGCCAACGGTCGAAAGGCCGTAACACAAGCAAAGGGAAGGCTTCCTCGGAGAAGCAGTGTCCCAAGCGGAAGACCGAGAAGGGTGAAGGTTCCTTAGCAGCAATCATGAAAACTTCGGCTTTTGTGCACGTGGAGGTGATGGACACTGATGTTTCATTTTCTTCAGGCAGGGAGGAGATTGGAGGATTCTCCGCAACGGATACTCGGGAGTGGATTCTAGACAATGGTGCTTCCAGGCACATGACTCCTTCCCGTTCAGATTTACAAGATCTCTGAATGTATTCTGGTCACATTCTTACTGGGGATACATCCACTATCTCAGTTCACAGTGAGGGCAGGTTGGAGATAGTTCCCGATGGCAGAGGGGGGAAGCATTCCTCCCAGGTGTTGTATGTTCCGTCACTTGGTTTTCATCTGTTGTCAGTGCATCAAGTTTGCAAGACTGGCGTACGGGTGGAGTTTGATGAGCATTTTGTTGCTCTCCGGGACAAAGCAACAGGCCAGGTGGTGTGGGAAGGCGGAGTGGAGAATGGAGTTTACAAGCTTTCAGCACTCTCTCCCCCAGGTCCTCAGGTTTGTGATGAGTGGCAGTGTGGTAATGGCCACTTAAGTGTGGATACGTTGCAGGTACAGGCTTTCAGAGACCAGATGGTGGATAGCTTGCCAGTAGATGGCAGCAGTTGGCAGGAACTCTCCAGTACTGATGTTGGTAGTTCTTGTGTTCATCAGTCAGAGGAAACTGAACAGGTCACTTATGCTCTGATGTCTCGTAGTATTCGAGACAAAGAACCTCCTGTAGATGAGGATGTTCTTTCCACGGGGACCTTTCGGAAAGCCAGGCAGGTGGCAGTTGATTACTTGCAGAAGGAGGTGCATACCCCAGGCTTTGTGGTTCCGGATTCAAAGGGGGTGGTTGACAGGTTTCAGAAGGCCTTGCATGGTCTTCAGTAGGTTTCCAGGACTTGGTTTTTCACCGTAACAAGTGTTGATCCTTGTGAGCAGTGTGATGCTTCTTTGACTCGGAAGCAGAATGGTGTCAAAGTTGACAATGCGGAAGCAGTATTGCGTTAGTGAGAAAATGCTAAGGGAGAGAGGATGAGAGAAAACGCACGCAGAGAAAAGGGAGAGAGGGTACACAAACGCTAGAGAGAGGTAGAGAGAGAGAGAGAGAGTATTCGAACCAACACAACAGCAATGAATTAGATGAATTTTTACAATGGAGCTAGGATGCTTATATATCCACAAATGGACTTGGCCGACCTCACTTGAGATGCATGCAAAAAATTTTAACACCCTCTCTTCAGCTCATAGTGGTCATAAGTAGGAATACCAAGTCGATGAAGAAGCTACCATGGACACCCTAGCAGTGGCCAACCACTAGGTACACCTCGGATTTGCAACCACCAGCTTGTCACCACCAAAAATGCCATCCTGAGCACCAATTGCCTCAAAGAACATTGAAGTGTAGACCACACTACGTCCAAGAATCCCCATTCATGAACTGTGAACACATCATGTCCAAAAAACTCCACAAGATAATGAACTTTGGTACACACCCTATCCATAATCCCGAAAACAGCAATGAATGACTGCAGCACATCCATAGTGTTTTATACGCCATGTTGGTTCCTTGCTAGATGCCTAGTGCTTTGAATTTCGACACACGGATCCAAACACCCAGAAATTGAACTCCGACACACGGGTCCAAGTCGTCAAAACGGGAGCACAGACTGCCCCTCTCTGCCACTCACATGCCTCTCTTTGGCTGAAGCACGTGATAGCATCCATCCACCAAGCTAGAATGTTGGAGCATGTACCAGTGTAGTCCTCGCCACACTGGCAGAAGCCGTATCATCCCTGGTAGTATCAGTGTCACTGTCATCCTCGTTAGCTTTGCCTTTGCCTTTGTCATTCGTCGAGCCTTGAGCTTTAGCTTTGGATTTGCAATCCCGAGCCAAATGCCCTCGCTTTCCGCACTTATAACAACGGCTCCTAGACTTCTTATTGGATTCCGATGGAGCATGTGCCGATTCTACATCCTTCGGAACTCGAATCTTGCCTTGGGAAATGAGCACTGCTTCCTCCTCAATGAGAAAAGAGCCTGAGATCATCAAATTCCAGCTTTTCCTTCGTGACTTGTAAGCGTAATGCCCTCGAGACCATCTCGTACTCGTCAGGCAACTTCGTAAGAACCAAGGCAACTAACTGGGTACTAGTTAACGCACTATTCATAGCCGATAACTGATCATGGATAACCTTTGCCTTCATTAGAAATGACTGCATAGAGGTCCGGGCTTCAAACTTGATGGAAAACAACTGGCGGAGAAGGGTTACTGCTCGCATTGTAGAGTCTCGATCAAACATTCCTGCAAGCTTTGACCAGATTTCCTTGGCAGTCTTCAAAGTCTGTATGGCAGGGGAAATTCCCTTGGTGAGAGATTCTGCAATCGCCGACATCGCCTTCGCATTGTGAGCATCCCAATCCACAAGAGATTTGAGAAACTCCTCCTCCTGAAGACGTGTGAACCGATTGCTATCCCTTCGGGGACGTTCCTCCGAGCCATCAACAATGTCCCATAAGCCTTTTCTGCTAAACCATAGCCTCATGATCAAGTTCCAATGCGCATAATTGTCGCCATTCAGTTTGTCGTCCTTGCTTGAACACGGGATACCCATCTCCTTCGTCAATCCAATCCACCTCTCCAAAAAAAACGCAGCCCAAATCTCGTCCAACTTCACGCTGAAAATCAGCAGCACTCCTCCGGCTGAAAAACACAGATTTGAAGGGGTTCTCCGCAATGAAAACGCTGCTAGATCCTATCAGCCCCCCTCTTATAGCAAAAACGTTGGTCCAAGGGTGCTTCTCGTGATGAAAACGCAGCAAATCAATCGCTCTCCTGCCGGCTGAGAAATGCAGCCGAGATCTGCCTTCTCCTCGCGCTCCGGTCCCCTAGGCGTTGACGTGCCTTGGCTCTGATACCATGTCAAAGTTGACAATGCGGAAGAAAACGCTGAGAAAACGCACGCAGAGAAAAGGGAGAGAGAGGGTACACAAACGCTAGAGAGAGGTAGAGAGAGAGAGAGAGAGTATTCGAACCAACACAACAGCAATGAATTAGATGAATTTTTACAATGTAGCTAGGGTGCTTATATATCCACAAATGGACTTGGCCGACCTCACTTGAGATGCATGCAAAAAATTTTAACAAATGGTTCATTGATCTTGTTGATAGACACTTGATTGGACGTGAGCTTCCTGATTAGGCTGTTGAGCTCATGGTTGCAGATGACTCGTTGGGAGGCAGGATTGCGTATCATGTGGTTTCTGCGGCATGCGAAGGATCATGGACTCTTGTACACAGGAGGGGGATTGATTGATGGAATCCGACTCCACGGTGGGAGTGACTCAGTTTGGGGAGGAAATCCAAACACGAGGAGATCTACTTCAGGCCCAAGAGCAGTCTTATGGAGCAGTAAGAGGCAGTCGTCTTTTGCCTTGTCGACGAGACAGAGGCAGAGTACCGGGCTGCTTGTGATGCTACTTGTGAGGTGGTGAGGTTGCAGAGGCTGCATTGCAGGATTGGGCTTCCATTGGAGGAACCCATGGTCATCCAGAGGCACTTTGTTCGTGAACAGATCGTTGGCTGATGACATCTTGCTAGAGTTCTGTTCAACAGAGGACAGTACGGTGGACCTCTTCAGGAAGTCGCTATCTCACGATTTGCTCAAGCGACACCCCAGTTCCTTGTGGTTGGTTTCACAGCCAGGAGCTGAGAGGGGGTGTTAGAAGTCATCTCCTGTCTTTATCAGACACCAGGGCCTCTGTTGTGGGTGTGCTCGCCCTGTATAGGTGTTTTATCATTTGTCCTCACTCCCCGTATTTTTTTCCCATTTTTTTTTCATTTTTTCCATGATGTGGGTGGCTGCCACAGGTTGGCAGGAGCCTCTGATGTTGGCCGACTGCACTCGTGTACCAGGAGCTGGCCGACTTCATCAGGAGGGGTCGTGGTATTTTTCTCTGCTGGCCGACTAGATGTGCCCAGTCGTCGTGAGGGCCACTAGTGCTGGCCGACTGCATGATGGGGCCATATAAATAGGCCCCATTACCCCACATTGTACTCATTCAGTTTTTCCTCGGGATCTTGTGTATAGAGAAGAGTTATACGCCTATCTCTCTGCTTCACTTGTGCTGTCTATTTTCTGCACTCTACTTGTTCTTGTGGTCTCAGATTTGGTTATCATTTTCGCTGCATATTTTGACATGGTCATCCAGTAGCTTACATATCTCGTAAGTTACTGCCCGCAGAAAAGAATTACTCATCTACGATCGGGAACTCCTCGCAATTATACAGGCCTTGAAACATTGGAAACATTTTCTTGGCATTCAAGAACCTCAAGGTAGCTTTATCAGAAGCACCTTGTTCAGCACCTACCTCGTGGGACGAGCTGTTCCAGGTGATCATCGATGCGAGTAATAACACAATTGGAGGTGTATTACAACAGAATGGTCATCCAGTAGCTTACATGTCTCGTAAGCTACTCCTGCAGAAAAGAATTACTCAGTCTACGAATGGGATCTCCTCGCAATTATACAGGCCTTGAAACATTGGAAACATTTTCTTTATGGTCGTGACTTTGAGGTTCGCACTGACCATCAGGCATTACGCTGGATTCAGACAATGCCAAGTGTAGAGTGGAGTGATGGACAGCATCGCTGGAGCCAGATATTCTAGCAATTTGGTGGTATGATTGAGTACCCTCCAAGAAAGGCTTATCTAGTGGCCGATGCTTTTGAGCCGGAAGGGACGGGTAACTTTGATTCAGACCGCTAGACTCGACCTTGTTGGTACGGGACTCGACGACATGAAGCACACGTACGCGGATTCCAAGGAATTCGGTACACAATGGAAACAGGCATTGGATGCCACAGGACCATGCTACTTTTTGATACGTGATGGTTGGCTTTTCTACAAAGGCCGATTATGTGTCATGAAGTCGTTCAAGGTAGTTCTTCTCCAGGACGCCCAGAACGCCATTACTGGTGGTCATAGGGACATGAATTCGACTTTGGAGAAGTTAGAACAACAATACTATTGGCCAAAGATGAGGTGAGATGTGTTTTCATATGTACAACACTGTGATATTTGTCAAAAGGTGAAAGCTCCTCGTGGAAAGAAGATAGGGTTGTTACAACCTTTGTCAATTCCTAAGAGACCTTTCCAAGATATTTCGATAGATTTTGTCAGGAATCTATCTCCCAGTCTGGGTAAGCATAATACTCAGTGCTTGACTATAGTTGATAGATTTAGCAAATTTGTTATGCTTATTCCATGCCGGGCCAATGTAAGCGTCGAAGATGTTACCCATTTGTTCATTTGGCATTGGTACTCGATTGGCGGGATCCCTAGGGCCATAGTGGCAGACCGAGATGCCAAGTTGATAGATAATTCATAGATTTAGCAAATTTGTTATGCTTATTCCATGCCGGGCCAATGTAAGCGTCGAAGATGTTACCCATTTGTTCATTCGGCATTGGTACTCGATTGGCGGGATCCCTAGGACCATAGTGGCAGACCGAGATTCCAAGTTGATAGATAATTCATAGATTTAGCAAATTTGTTATGCTTATTCCATGCCGGGCCAATGTAAGCGTCGAAGATGTTACCCATTTGTTCATTCGGCATTGGTACTCGATTGGCGAGATCCCTAGGACCATAGTGGCAGACCGAGATGCCAAGTTTACCAATCATTTTTGGAGGGCATTGTTTGATAACTTTGGTACTAAATTGAATTTTTCCAGTGCATTTTACCCACAAACGGACGGCCAGACAGAAATCTACAACTAGTTGGTGTCGCCATTTGGCCACCCGAATGGTTCACTCTTACTTTCACACTATGTACATATTGGATTGGTGTCCATGGCTTATGGAATGTGCCTATGCATGTGATTGACACGTGTCATGCTGTATAGTTGGATATGATATTCCGTTGGGACTTGACGTTATCATGCCCGGAATATCTGGAGGACTTGGCTTTCCGCTGGGACTTGTGCCTTTGTGTACATGCCCGGAAACGCTTGGAGGATTGACTTTCCACTGGGTCTGGTATTGCATATACTTGCCTGGAAATGCCTGGTCTTATATGGTTTCATGAACGGAAATTGCTCATGCCAATGCTGCATTGCATAGCATCTTTATGTGCTTGCTTGCAATTGAAATTGCATGGTGTTTTCATGCTTGCTTGACCAATGTGTAGTTCCGGGTAAGGGGACGCCCACTCGTGAACCGTGCGTGTGAAACTGTCTGCTGACATGGTTGTGTGGCATGTGAACAGGTGGTAAGTATTACCTAATCTAGGCTCAAATAGCCCTTAGGACTTGGCCAATATTTATAAGTGAGTGCGTTCCCATTTCATTAAAGTTTGGGCGTCCAAAAGTCACTTATAAATTATGACCGCGTCCAAGTTCACACTCACTGAAGTCCCGAGGCGGACAAGACTCAATGTCCAGGACCTGATCCTCCCTTTTTACTCATAAATGGGCATCTCCCCATGTCCTCTCACATGATTGGACCCCAATTCACTTACTTATTAAGAGAAAATTCGTGTTTTCTCTTCATGAGGATTTTTGGAGGCTGAAAACTCTGTTTTTCCACCATTTCTCTCCACTTCCAAGCTCTCCATAGCCATACCCAACTTGCTAGGGTGTTTTCCAAGCTTCCAAGAGTGTTTCCAAGTGCTAATCACTCTCCTACTCACTCCCAATGACTAAAACTCAGCAAAACAGCTCTCATTTTTGCTGTAATTTCTGGTCTTTTTGTTGAAATCCCTAATTTCAGCCTTCGTTTCTCAAGTTGAACTATAGGGGAAGCTTTCCCAAGGTTCCCTTCATCCTCTTGAAGACTTTTGTCGCGAAGGATTGCGGCAAATCGAAGATATCAACACTTCTAAAGCTTCCAACGCGAAGGCTTTCGCTTGCAACAACTTCTATGAAGATTGGTAAGCTAATTGGACAATGTGTTGTCATTACTTATTCAGTAGAAGGGCAGGACTCCTTGTTTAGCCGCCCTGTGTAGTATTTCTTTTGTCCTATGTGCTCTTGAAGATGTTGCTACCTTGCTTGGTAGAACATAGAGCCAATGGTAGAGAATATGGGCACTGAAGTCGGGCCGGGCATCAAGGCAGCTCCTTGGTGATCTACATCGACATACCATTGTTTTCTAAATGCTGAATTTCATATGCATTGGCATGGAGGATTTGGCAATGGATGCCCGTGAAGCTATGTATTGAATTTCTCCAATAGTAATACAATTTACTCAAGGGAGGGGTCGGCCGTTTCGGCTCATTGTGTGTCTCTTGTCAATTCAGCAATTTACTTCTTGTATATGAGCAAGTGTCCTTCAAATCTTAGTATATTTAAGTGCATTGTGTTCAACCAAGTTACATTGGTATCAGAGCATATGGTTCTCTTTCACTTCTATTGTGAGAGACGATCACCGTGAACACTAGCTATCTCTACACTTAGAACATTATGGACAGCCATACAATGAATGTTGGAGATGCAAATACAAGAGGCAGGGACAATGAAATGCATGCCTCCAATGCTTTACAGGATGAGCAAACTCATGTGGTGCACAATAGGGAACATGAATATGTGGGACAGTCGTCCCGTGGAAAAGAGAAGATGCAAGAAGAAGAGTCCATAGTCTTGAGGGCTGAACTTACTCGTATGCAGGCTCTTCCCCATGCACAACAAGAAGAATTGAATCTCTATCGCCGTGAGGATCCATTGGTACATGATCGTTTGAAGGCCAAGAAAGCTGAATCTTATATGGATCATGCAATGGCAATGATTGCTCAAGAGTTGCACATGCAACCGAGGAATGCAGCACGTGCATACTTGGCTCGTACCGAGAATGCCTATGCAGAAAAGGCAACCATCCCATATGTCTTGGAGTCCCGACAAGTGCCCGAACAAGAACTTATGTCTAAGAGGATGAATCTCCATGCGATGGGAGAGGAACAATCAGTGACTTCACGCCATGTAGGAATACCTCATGTAGCCCGTGAAGGATACAATGTTTATGGTAGTGGTCAAAATGTATGTCAAATGCCATTGCCGGCTGAAAATGTACATGCACAACACATGCAACATGGGCTGCAATTTTCTGTTGGTGCAGGTATTCCACTTATCTCTCATGCCACTCATGCCTTCGAGTGTGCTCGTGAGGGAGAAGTTATGGCTGAAAATGTATCAATGCATGTTGAGGGGCCAACCATGCCTCATGCTTACAGGGCACATGTATCTATGCGTTATGTATCACCTTTTGGTCCAAAAATGAGTCACAAGGGCTGTCCCAATGGACAAACATGGGGGAAAACATGTTGAGATGCACACACATGCATCAAAGTCTCGTGACTTCAAAGCCGGAGACAAATCTGTGAAGTTTGACACATATCATGGGGAATATGATGCATCAAAGGCACTTGCTTTTATTGCCCAGTTTGATATTGCTTTCAGTGATGAGGATTTCACTCAGAAATCCATGATCCGGCATGTAAGCATGTTCATGAAAGGCACTGCTGCCCATTGGTGGCTCACAGAGAAGCTCTCACCGAATCCCGTTAGATTATGGGAAGAGTTCAAGGAGAGGTTCTATGCTCAATTCTTGCCTCCCAATGCATTGAATGAGATAACAATGAAGTGGGATTGGGTAAAGCAAAATGAAGGGGAATCGGTAAATGCATATTTACAAAAGTTTTGGAAAGTGCTCTTGGAGGTGTCTCCATTTATGCATGTCACCGAGGCGGAAAGGAAGAGAAGGTTTCAATCGGGATTGCAACCCGTGTACAAAGCGGGATTACAAATGTATCCTGGTCATACCTTACACCAATTAATCGCAGCCGCCACCACCACCGAGCAATTGGAACTCAAATTGAGTCGATCCAATAAGGCTAAACCCTCATTTTAAGGCAAAGAGAGGGCTGTCCAAAACCTGCAAAATGATGGACAGCCACCTAAAAGGGACCAAAACCAAGCCAAATCAGGTCCAAAAGCTGAAAATAAGTTTGCTAAAAAGCGCCCTTATAAGCCGGCAAACTTTGGTCTTAGTGCTGAGAAGGAGGAGCAATATATGCGTGAAGGCAAATGCTTTACTTGTGGTAGCACTGAGCACATGGCAAGAGCATGCCCAAATAAGAAGAACAAAGCTGAAAATGCTAATGTGCATATGGTTCCGGATGTGCAGGGCAACACTTCACATGATAGCAAAGATAGGGTTGTATGCAAAGCTTGGGGACAACTCAAGGATCAGCCCGCTTTGTTCATGTTTGATGATTGTGCATCTGAAAATTTCATATCCACTCAGATGGCAGCTGCTTTGGGTATTGAAGTGGAGGACATGGGTCCTCAAATTGAAGCAGGGGCTGCCTTTGTTGGTAGAGAAGTGCAGGTCATGCCTATTTTTGGCAAGTTGCGCATACACATTCAAGGCTATGTGGATCATGAGGATTTTCTTGTGGCGCCTTTGAATGGCTGTGATGTATTGCTTGGAAAGCCTTGGCATACACGTATTGATCCGTGCAAGGCTTACAAGACTAACAGGATCACCTTCATGCATAAAGGTCGAGAACATGTAATTGATGCTGGTGAAGAGGGTGATACTATTCCCCTTGTATCTCATGTACAAATTAAGAAAGTAATGAAAAAGAGTATTTTTGCGTACTTGATTTTTGTACGAGATCATGTTGAGGAAAATAATGTACATGTAAACACTCTTTGTAATGATAGGCTGAAATTTTTGCAAGAGCACAATGATTGTTTTGCTGATGAGTTACCAAATGAGTTACCACCTGTACGACCGGAAGATCATCGCATTGATCTTGTGCCAGGTAGCTCACCACCTAATAGGCCAGCCTATCGTGTAAGTGCATCCCAAAAAGAGGAGATCATGAAGCAAGTAAATGAGCTTCTTGAGAAGGGTTTGGTTCAGCCAAGCTCTTTCCCATATTGTTCACCCGTCCTCTTGGTTCAAAAGAAGGATGGATCCTTTCGTATGTGTGTGGATTATAGAGCTTTGAATAAGCTTACCATCAAGAATCGGTTTCCGATCTCACGCATAGATGACATCCTTGACAAGTTGGATGGATCGGCATGCTTTAGCCGAATTGATCTCAAGAGTGGATATCATCAAGTGCGTGTAGTGTCTGAGGATGTACACAAAACTGCTTTCAGGACAGCATTTGGGCTTTATGAGTATCTTGTTATGCCTTTTGGTCTTACAAATGCCCCGGCTACATTCAATAGAATGATGGATCACATATTTTGTGGGTACAGGAAATTTACGAGTGTCTTCTTTGATGACATCCTAGTCTTCTCGAAGACCGAAGAAGAGCATAAAACTCATTTGGCTATTGTTTTTGAAGAGCTCCATAAGCATAAACTCTTCATAAATGCAAAGAAGAGTGAGTTCTTCTTGTCAGAGATACATTATCTTGGGCATATTGTGTCCAAAGATGGAGTGCGGATGGATCCTGCAAAGATTGATGCAATTCGGAATTGGCCCGAATTGAGTTCGGTGCATGAGATCCGTAGTTTTCTTGGATTATGCTCTTACTACCGTAGGTTCATTCGGCACTTTGCATGGATTGCTTCTCCTTTGCATGATTTGACAAAGAAGAAGGCCGTGTTCAAATGGACTAATGTAGAGAGAGATGCATTCCTTAAATTGAAAGATGCAACTACTCATGGTCCAGTGTTAATCGTTCCGGATTTGCAAAAGCCTTTTTGTGTGGAATGTGATGCATCTGGAAATTGCATAGGGGCTGTCCTTAATCAAGAGGGACATGCCGTGGCTTATGAGAGTCGTAGATTGCATGATGCAGAGCTATCTCTTGGCATTTATGAGAAAGAGCTCTTGGCTGTAATTCATGCACTTACTATATGGAAACATTACCTTCTTGGGGTTGATTTCACTGTGAAGACAGATCACCAGAGTTTGAGGTATTTTCTTACTCAAACTAAGTTATCAGAGAAGCATATGAGGATGGCCAATTTCCTCTCTATGTTTCATTTTCAGATCTTGCACACCCCGACAAAAAAGAATGTAGTGGCTGATGCATTGTAACGAAAACCGTATGTAGCAGCTATCTCGGTTGCCTCTCATAGGGACTTGTCTACCATGCGTGATTTGTATCATACGGATGCTGATTTTGCCACTATTTGGGCTGATTTGATGGCTAGTCATGCACATGCCTCATATGTGATCAAAGAAGGTTATCTCATGAAAGATAATTGCCTATGTGTGGCGTCTGACATGAGGCCAAAGATTTTGGATGAGTGCCATGCTCCTCCATATGCTGGTCATAGAGGCATAATGCCTACTACACACATGATTGAGCGGTATTTCTTTTGGCCAGGTATGTGGAAGGACATAGAGGCACATGTACGTGCATGTATCACCTGTCAAAAGGTCAAATTTGATAGGCAAAAGGCACCAGGTTTGCTTCAGCCATTGCCTTTTCCCACGCAGCCATGGGAAAGTATTACAATGGATTTCATTATGGACTTGCCACGCACCCAACAGGGTAATGATGCAATTTGGACAATTGTGGACAGGTTTAGCAAGCAAGCTCATTTTTTGCCGGTCAAAAAGACCATCAAAGCTGAGCATATGGTTAAAATATATCTTGCACAAGTGTTCAAACATCATGGAATGCCGAAGTCCATTGTGGGGGATAGAGATCCGAGGACTACAAGTCTCTTTTGGCGGGCCTTATTTGATATGGGCACCAAATTGGACTTCTCATCAGCTTATCACCCTTAAACGGATGGGCAAAGTGAGGCTGCAAATGCAGCTGTGTTGGATCTCTTGAAATGTTATGTGGCGGATCAGAAGTCTTCTTGGGAGAAGTACTTACCGCTCGTGGAATTTGCATACAACAACACAGTGCATGCATCTACGGGAAAGGCCCCGTTTGAGATTGTTTATGGTAAGGTGGTTTTGCCACCCATCCTTCGCACAAAGGATGAGATATTTGCAGCTGATGAGTATGTAAGAGACTTGGATATTGCTTTTGCTCAGGTGCGGACAGCCATTGCAAGGTCACAAGACAAGCATAAAAAGGTTGCTGACAAGCATAGAAGGCAATTAGATGTTAAAGAGAATGATTGGGTATTGCTGAAATTTGAGAAAGCAAGGCAAAGAGGGTGCATATCGGGGGTAGGAGACATGAGCTATCTCGTCTTGCGACAGGCAGGTGGACAGAGTATCACTCTGCATTAGAGGTTGCTGCATTTGTGGTGGATCCAGAATTTCAAGGCAAAGGACAAGAGACAAATGCAGAGGTTGTGCAGGGTTGGGAGGATATCTTGAGGAAGCTTGTACCCAGTGCAGATGATAGGTGGAGGGTTCGTGAACACCTTTCCTTCTATCGATAGAAGAGAGGCGGCCCATGGTTGTCACGGTACGAAAATACGATACCGTACGATACGATACCGTACGGGGATTTTTGGTACGATATGAAATTTTCGGATATCGTACGATAAAATACGGTTTTTATTTTTTACACTTACAAGCTATGGAGCTTCAATCCTCTTCATGGGCGATACCCTGTTGTAAAGAGAGGCCAAATGCTGCCATATACCTCTGGCCAGCGTTATATGCTTTACATGATTGATTACCTGCGGTGTGCAATTGAGAACGGACCCTGGCGTTGACACGATCCCACGTCTGTGCCTGTGCCTCCCCGTCCCTTCGGATCGACGGTAACTCCCCTTCCTCTACTTCCGGCCGTGGAACCCCAACGACGACGAAATCAACGAGGTCGAAGACTCCAGAACAGATTCCATCATAACCTTCCATATGCCGTAGTTGTTCCCATCCAACTGACGGTCCACCGGGAACGTGGGGAGTGTCGGGATCTTCACATGCCTCTCAGCCATCTCTAACAGATCTGCCATTGCAGGGATGTACTCTGAAAAGGGTGGGTGGGTGGGAACAAAGAAGAACTAACACCTGCAAGTGGCTGTCCAGCAAATCAGCCCGCCGTCCTCTTGCTTCTCCTCTTCCCAAACAGTCCCGAACAGTCCACCAATCAGCAACACAACAGTCCCCCTCTTGCTCACACAAATCCCAAGAACTATCTAGAGCCTAGGCTCTGATACCATGTCAGAATACGCAGTAGAGATGATGACCAGAACTGGGAACACGAGAGCAAAACGCAATGCAGAAAATCACAGCACGAGAGAGAGAGAGAGAGAGAGAGAGAGAGAGAGAGAGAGAGAGGCGTGTAACTCTGCTCTATATACAGAAGAAGATCAAAAATGATACACAACTGACAAGGGGCTGTGGGGCCATTTTATATGGCCCCAATGATGCAGTCGGGCTGCCCTTCCCCCAATGATGCAGTCGGCCCTGCAGAAGGGCAGCCGACAGGCCCTGATCTTCCACGACCAGCCAACACAGCCAGTCGGCCAGCACAGATGTGGAGTCGTGGACCAGTACCATCAGTCAGCCAGCTCATGGGCCCTCCTGCCAACCCTGGGCATCCACCCAAGCTAAAGATAAATGGGAAAAATGGGGGGAAAAAATACAGAGAGTGGGGAAAAAATGAGAAAACACCTAATAAGGGCGGGCACACCCACAAGAAAGGCCCTGGTGTATATGTATAGACAGGAGATGACTTCTAACAAAGGTAGTTATGTGCATGTTTTGACTAGGGAGGTAGGCTGTCCCAGAAGCGCTGGAAACCATAAAGTGCAGAAACCCGTGCTTTCCTTTGGCAGTTGCTAGGTTGTTTCACCTGTGTGTGGTGTTGCACTTGGGTGTGCTGTGTATGAGCCTGGGCAGCAGGTAGGACACCTCTGCTCTTGTGGGCAGCAATGCTGTCCTCTCTATACAGAGGCGGCTGCATTGGACCACCAGCAACAATGTTGCACTGCTATTTGTGTGATGCTGCCCACAGCAGGTGCACCTTGTGCAGCAGGTCAGCGAGCTGTGGTGTCAAGAGGGCGGCGCATCTTACAACAGCGGTGACAAGGGGGCAGAAGGGGTGGTGTGCAGGCATGCAGATACTGTGTACAGAAACAGACGTACTGCAGGCGCACAGTCAGCCTGTTGTATAGTACCAGATGGTGTTGGCTAGTCTATTAATTTTTTTTGTTTTAATATTGCAAAATGCTCTAGCTTGTGATTATATCAAAACATTATAGTGTGGCAAATCATTTTTTTTCTGGACTGTTTTGGCTTTTCGATCTTGTTAGTACCTGGAGTAACAGAGGCAATGCACTAACATGCTCTTTTTGTGCTGTGAGATGCACTTCTTGGCATCTGCTTCTTTCAATAATAATGCAGGAAAACAAGTTTGTCCACTTAAAGCATTCAAAGGCAAATGGACAGTAAGAAGTTCCTGCAACTTGTGGAGGATAAGAAAAGGAAGGCTTTGGAGAAGAAGCAAGCAGGTCTAGAATGGGAGGAAAGGCTTGAAGGGGCAGGAAAGGCCAAAACTGAGGCCAAGGCAAAAAGGAGGGGGGAGAAACCAGCGCTCAGGAAGCACAAGAAAAAAATACGGTCTGACTCGTCTGATGAGAGTGACACAGATAAGAAGGCTCGAAGGAGGCACAAGAAGAGATGCTCTTCATCTGATTCCTTGGATGACAAGGATCCTCAAGGAGACAGCAGAATTGAAAGACGAAAGACTCACCCAAAGCACACAAGAAGAGGCTCAAGTTCAGATTTTAGTGACTCTGAATCACCGCAGGATGAACGCAGGTCAAAGGGAACACACAGAAAAAAACATAAGAAGAGCTCAAGTCATGAATTGAGTGACCGCAGTCAGGGTGACGAGACTAGGGGGCACAGGAGGCGGCACAAAGGAAGGGGCTCAGAGTCTGATGCTAGTGACTATTATAATGAAGGAAAGCAGTCTCACAGGAGGCTTAAACGGAGGGAGACTGACTCAGATGTTAGTGGTGATCAAAGCGGTAGGAAAAGGAAGCATCATGGACGAAGGCACAGGAAGCATTCCAAGAAATCCCGCAGGGAAGACTATGGAGGAAGTGGTGGTTCATATGAAGAGGAGAATGTATTATCGGGTGGAGAACATTCACATAGAGAGGGAGAGCACAAAGACTCGAAAGAGCATCGGGGTTTAGAAACGTACAGAAGTTCTGACCTCCAGGATCACAACGAGAGATGCAGAAAGCAGGATTCTATGAGTACCAGTGAGCATGAGCTTAATGGCGACATGGATGAAGCAAAGCAGAAGCACAAAAAGCACAGACATCACCATCATCATAGGCAGCATGGCACAAATGAGAAAGAGCTTCCTGCTGTTAATGTGGGCTCTGAAAAGCTGGTCTGATGGCTTCTTGTTGGGCTTGGTTTTGGGTCTAAGAAATTCTGTGCAGGCAATTGTTGGCTAAGATGGTTGCCACAGAGAACTCAAGGCTGTTGAAAACTTTCATAGCTGTAAGATTGCATTCATCCAAATGCTGCAGACATTCATTTTTGTGATATTTTTCCTGACCTATCCAGGTCATCTCCTTGCATCTGATTGTGAAGAGGTATAGTCTGCCTCTTGGAAGTTAGATTTCTGTTGTTGAGTTTGGGAAGTACACGTTTGGGATGGGCATGTTTTAAGGTTACAAGCCTTTGTTTTAACTAGGGAATTCAGAAGAGGTATAGTCTGCCTCTTGGAAGTTAGATTTCTGTTGTTGAGTTTGGGAAGTACACGTTTGGGATGGGCATGTTTTAAGGTTACAAGCCTTTGTTTTAACTAGGGAATTCAGGACTTCACACACACACACACACACACACACACACACACAACACATTGTTCAGCAATTAGTGATCTCTTGTGTCTTGCTTCTTTCATCTGATTGTGAAGAGGTATAGTCTGCCTCTTGGAAGTTATATTAGATTTCTGTTGAGTTAGGGAAGTACACGTTTGAAGTGGGATGGGAATGTTTTAAGCTTACAAGCCTTTGTTTTAACTAGGGAATTCAGGAATTCACACACTTTATATTGGTAATACTTTATATTACTTCTCTCTCTCTCTCTCTCACACACACACAGTCCAGCAATTAGCTCTTATGCCATGCACAAGGGAAGTGTAAGGGTCTATGCAAAGGGTTCGGTGGTAGATGGCAAGCAAGTGCCGTCCCTCCATGTGAGAAAGCTAGGAGCTTCGACCTTGCCACTAGAGGGGTCACTCCACTAGTGATTCCTTAAAAGGGTATGGGACAAAGAGGAAAGGAGCTATAGAAAGCTCAACCTCTACCTCAATGCCTATGTGCATTGAAAGAGAGAAATGGAGATGGAGAAGAACATGGAGAGGAAGAGAAGCAAGCAAGAAAACAACTCAATGCAAACACCACAATCCACAAGCATGCATATGCATAAACAAAGAAGAAGAAACAAATATGCAAGCCATTACCACAAAATGTCTTATGTACATGGCCTTATATGTATAAGTGTCTGACCATTCATAGTATATCAAGACCCAAAAGCTAGCTAAGCCAATATATAGGCTATGTATATAGAAATTCTATGTCATAGGCCCGACTAGACCCCATAATTAATAATCATTCGTTAAGCTCATGGTGCAGTTACAAATGGTGGAAAGAAGTGAGGCTGAGACTATGCATTTGAAGTAACCAAATGTAGTTAACATATCTCCCTCTCTGATTTAGATTTCGTTTTTGAAATTGATGAAGTACTATAAGTAGTAGTTGGAAATGTGGGTGTACCGTGACTTCGTAAATGGAGGGACTTGTATGATGTCTAGCATATTGCTGCTTCGCATTGAACGCACCCATTTGTAGTTACTAATTATCCACCACTTTAGGGTAGGCTTTTTATTGATGTCGGACTCGAGGCTTTGGAGTCCTTAGTTGGAGAGGTATTCGTTGGGGAACTCCATTAGAACAATGGCATGAAGAACTTGATGGTGGCAACTACATTTTTAGATTGAATACATTTTTGCATGGACCGGGATCATGCATGCTTTGTTGAGTACTTGTGGTGTGTGAAGATGCACGATCAAGGGAGGTTGAAGTGCATGCTTGGTGTCGTTGAAGAGGTAAGGAGTTGAAGCATGTGCAAATGGAGAGACTCTTGTTTGATTGGGGAAAGACTGCGGTCTTTTCCAAGTCTTCGCTTCAACAACTATGTAAAGTTGGCATTTGGGGTAGGGCCTACCCTTGTAGTCGGAAGCTCACCCTCTATCTACTCTTGGTAGGCATTGGCTCAATGCTGATGAGTAGCTTCCAACCTTCCTTTTTCCTCTATGGGATTTGGGTATTCTTCTAATTTCTTTAGTATGTTGTTAGGTCGATGACAACTTCCTCTAGCTCTCCTCAAAGGATTATGAAAAACATTCAAGGCAATGCCCTTGCCCGAGCCGGTCTTCTTTCTTTCCAATCTTATTTATTTTACGCCTATGGGTCTTCGGGGCGACTCCTTGTTCTAAGATTTCATCAGGTGGTAAGACCCATGCTTTCCAATCTTCTTTGTTCTACGTACGTGCCATTCTTCTCGTATTATGTGTTCCCAAACAAACAGATACAGAGACTAAATTTTGGCTAAATTGGGCAAAACCCAATTAGGAGTAGGAGAGACTATCAAACAACTACTAAGGCAAACGTAGTTGGCTCCTAGCCCTAACCATGTTCTTCATGTTCATGTAGATGCATTCAAGGAGATTAGTGGGAGTTAGTTCACCACCTTTAGGAGAATGCTTCAAATGGCACGGAATCTCAAGCAGCCTCAAGGGTAGAGACGGTTCCCTTAGAACCATCAAAAGAGACCTATAGAAGCCACACCCCCTAGCAATTAAGCACACCAGTGATAGCAGAGACGCTAGCTCAAGGGATGCTTATGATTGGGAGAATGGAGGTCTAGCCAACAAGAGATAAGCTCTCCAAGAGGCTTGCACATTAGACACACGAGAATCCCCTACACATTCTTAGAGAAGTCTCGTCTTGTAGGCTCAAAGACCCATTATAGGAGCTCCATCCAACCTTTAGTGGCTAGTGATGCTCACCTTGCAAGAGTGGTGGAAAAGGCCCAGAGAGAGACGAACCCCATCCAAGCCTAGGTCAAGATGCATCAAGATGGGGGTGATAACCTGTCGGGGGGAGAGGAAATTCTCTCCACCCACAATTAACACAAAAACCATAGCTAATCGAGAGCCTTTGATGCCATCCACTTAGAAACATTTGACCCATGACTCACTGGCTTTGGTCAAGGAGACTTCAGAGCATAAATGTTCGAAGTATTTGGGTCGGGAACAAGAGGAGGCACAGGAGTTGTTGGCTTCACATCCTCACTCTATGAAACAAAGTCTTTAGGAAGTTTTGGCTTTGGAACAGCTAGAACCACAAGTGACTCAAGATTTGCACCATAAACCCTGGAGCTGGGAGCTCTAGAGGATTTTACCCAAGGGTATTTCAGCACCTCGATTGGGATATATACTATACCTAGCCTACGCCCCTGTGCCATATTCACACCTGTATGCTTACACACACCCACCTGAGCTTGCGCCAATCCTTGCGCTAGAAGTGGGAGGTTTGACACTAGACATGCTTAGGATAGCAATGGAAATTGGGAGGGGGCTAGCGTTGCACTAGCAGTTGTTGTGCCTATAGCTGCACAGGAGCTACCACACCAAGACGAACCCAACAAAATCAAGCCAATCTAAATCACAAAGCTAATGCCAAGATCCAACATGATTGAATATATGCTATCGGTCACCTAGAAATGTTGATGATGTGTGAAACTTGTGGTCAGCCCCACCAGACGATCATGTTAGGTGGGTGCCTCACCATGGAAGGAAAAATTGTGGGGCAGTGGTTTAGATCACTCAAATACTTAAAAATTGCCTTCACGATAGGTTACTCCCGACAAGGAGTTGGATGGAACCCTTAGATCACTCAAACCTTAGGATAAGGAAGACTTTAACACCTTAAAAACTTCCTTCACGATAGGGTACTCCCGACAAGGAACTCGATGGAATCCCTTAGATCAACTCTATCATGTAAAACAACAAAAAAAAGGAATCAATCTATGATTATATTAATTGAGTACAATATTCCAGTCATGGGTACTAATAAAGATAAATTCTATGATGAGACATTGATAGACAGATTCTTGGAAGGAATTAGAGATCCAACCTTACTCAATGCAAAATACATCTAAACATCATAATCTCATATCTAAATCTGGCTCTGATACCAGTTGTGAGACCCCCCCTCCCCCCCTCCTAGGTACCACAAGTTGGCATAGAAAAGGGCGAGCATAAAGCTCAACAAATCCCCAATAGGGTACAGATAAATCCATCCAATTTCCTATTGGGATGGCAGGATCCGATGGAGGTTTGCGCATTCAGAGATACCGTCGATACCGTCACCAATGATATCCTCTACGGTCAACCTAGAGAGAGGGAACCATGAAGCCTATTTCTCAAAGGACTACAACATTAAAATGAAAGAGCTTGATGGCACTTGGAGCATTCACTACCCACCTCCACTTGCGTTGCATGGCCAACCTAGTGGTGCATCCCAACAATCATTTGTCTGCTCATCAAAGCTTTAATCCAAAGCCTTCCCTAGATGGATTGCCCGCTTGCCAAGTCATGGGCTTGCCTTGGACTTTAGATCCTACCATGGGCTTACCTTTGACATCCAACAAATCATTAGATACTACCATGGGCTTGCCTTTGAAATCCAACAAATCTTTGGATATTATCAACGAATGGTTCCTATCCCACAAAATCATCGACTTGAAGGATATGTTTGAGGGCACATACAAGATGTTCCCATTTTGCTCTTTTGAGAGCTATCACAAGTTTGTGTCCACTTGGTGTGACTACAAGATTCTAGCTCCGCAACACCGATTTTGAGGATCGAACCCCGATTAGAGTGTATAAGAGGATACGTGCCATAATATATACAAGAGAACACCTATAAGAAGTAGGATCTTTCACAACACAAAACTTAAAAACTCAAATTGCACAATAATAGAGATAGATAAGAATACTCCATTCTCTGTCTTCTTTGCATATAATGAAGAATGTGAATTTCCCACATGAAATCCAATCTTATGAGATACTTGCTAATCCTATCACTCCATGTATGTGGTGCTTGATTCAATCCATATAATGCTTTCTTCAATCTACATACATGTGTGGGAAACTCTGGGTATACATAACCCTATGGCTATTCTATAAACAGCTTTTAATCTACATATATGTGTGAGAAACTCTGGGTGTACATAACCATGTGGATGTTCCATAAACACCTTTTCTTGCAACTCTCCATTCAACAAGACATTCTTGATATCCATTTGATGTAATTCCCAACCTTTAGATGTAACCAATGAAATTACTGATATTACGATAGAGCCATCTTAGCCATTGGGTTAAATGTCTCATCATAATCAAGTCCATGAGTTTGTATATAATCCTTGGTGACGTAGTCTCGCCTTATATCTTTCCACAATTCCATCTGACTTATATTTGACCTTATAAACCCATTAATCACATTCTTGCCATTTGGTAACTCAACCAAATCCCATGTGTCATTATGTACCAATGCATCTATCCCTTCATCCATAGCTTTGTCCCAAGCTTCTTTGCCAATAGCCTCATCAAAACATGTAGGCTCCACATGCTTCACCATAGATGCATAATGCATAGCATATCCTCTATATGTCAACCTATGAACAAGGTACCTAACCCTTTGTGGTCTCCTCAAAACCTGTGGATCACTTTGAGCTTTTTGAGCTCTAGCATGTAGCGGTATATACTTGTCATGCTTTACACTTGGAGTTCACTGGAATTCCTAACTTATCATCACGACTCTCCAAACTAGATGATTCATAACCTACATTTCCAATGCCAATGCGTTCAATCTTCTTTTTACCTTTGTCCAATGCTGCATGGTCTCCACTCTTCAACAAAGATGGTAACGCGATGAAGAGGTTCTTATTCAACTTGATGCTCAAGAGAGGTTCATGCTTCTTTTATACTTGGGGACTACTCTCAGTGCTCACCTCATGTCTTAATCTCCCTAACCATGGACTCACCTAATCACTACTAGATGTCTCATGTGGCCCAGACATACTAGTAGACTCCTCCAATGGTAAGTTTACATCCACACTGGCATCAATGCCATCAATCATAACACTCTCACTTTGCTTATACTAACTAGCCATCTCATCAAATATCACATCAGGACTAATGAGAACCTGTTTTGTCTCACTGAGTTGTAACACTTATATGCTTTTCTATATTGTGCATACCCAATGAATACACACTTCTTTGCTTTCAGATCAAATTTCCTTCTTTTCTCTTCAGGCATATGTACATAAGCCACATAACCAAACACTTTCAAGTGTCCAATGTTAGGCTTATAGCTTGTCATCCTCATCTCTGGTGTACTCTCATAAATGGTAGATGTAGGTGTTTTATTCAAAATATACATTGATGTAGTACATGCTTCCCAATAATATGATGTCATACCCTTCTCGTCATCATAGCTCTTGCCACTTCACCAATCACTCTATTCTTTCTCTCAACAACATCTTGCTGAGGGGTATACCTGCATGTAAGTTTTCTTCTTATCCCATGCTCTCTCAAGTAACGATCAAATGCACGTGTGACCTTAGAGATTGCATTTCTTCACACCACCACCACCATCATGTTATCAAACAACCTCTCCATTCATGACATGTCATGTGATTTGATGCACTAGAATCCATGTACCAAGTATCATCATTACCCTTATGTGATGTCACAGTACCCATCACATGTTTCATTGTAAACAAATTTTCCTTATGAGCTTCATTGCTAGGTGATGCATAGTTCCCATGTTGTATTCTTCCACCACGTACACCATTTTGCTTTTGTAATAATCTCTAGCCATATGTCCAATCTTACCAGAATAGTGACAGTCAATGCTAATACCATACTCCTACTGAGGTTGCCATCTACGTTTCCTCTAGAATTCGATCTCCCCCTACCTTGGGAATATGACTCTTTACCTCCTTATACAACATATGATGGCTGAAAATTATTTTGTTATTGTGGTGGTCTATCCTGCCACAATCACGTCCACCTATATGTCCTCTAAATGAGGAGCTCCCCCTGGTTCTTGCACCTCTTTGAGTATAAAATACATGGTCCCTTGCATGCCCACTACTACACAATGATACACCTAATCCAAGCTTCAAGTCTTCCACAATAAGAAATGAAATCAACTCTTCAAAGTCCAGGGAATCACCACTTCTCATAGTGATAGAGATGTCAAATGATTTGTATTTCTTGCCTAACCCTTTTAATGTATAGTAACCGAATCATCATCATCCATTGGTGCATTGAATGATGCCAATGCATATGCACAAGCCTTGATCTCATGCACATAATCATGTATTCTCCTATTGTTTCATGTTATGATGTGTATCTTTCGTTTTAACTGGATCTTTCTTACCTTTGTATTTGTATCATACATCTTCACCAATGTATCCCATGCATCTTTGGGATTGTTTGCATCCTGGATATGACATAACATCCCATTTGTCACATACAAGTTGAGAAATAATGCAACACCTTAAATGCTCTTTTCGTCTAGTTCCTATGTTTTGTTAATTATGTTGGAGTTGCATTAACTATAGGAACCCTTGGCTCCATCTCCTCACCTATCGCCACCAAATTGCAAAGCCCTTTACCTTTCAAGAAGTTTATCATGTGATACTTCCAAATCTGGAAGTTGTTCCTGTAAAGCTTTTCACCAACAATTTTATCTAGACCATCACTTATCTTAGCCAAATACAATGCTTTAGGAGGCACACCAACAAATCAACACAATGTGATGCGATACAATGCATACTGCTCAACACTTTCGCATATAACACCTTTTAAGGATAATTCCCAATGTACATTCATCAGTGACTCAAGCTCATACATATTCGGAATACATCCTCTACATCAACCACATGTCTAGATACTTGTATTTGAATCATACATGCTCCCATGAACACATGTGAGCTCTAAACTCGCTTCAATTTTGCAAAGGCAACTCAATGTTTTCATACATTATTATAACAATCCATGCTCTGCTTCTTTGCTCAACAATTTGAAGTTCAAATCTTCAACCAAGTGATCAAACACATACTATTATGATTATACTTGATGTCCAGATTCATACATGACCATAATGAAAGAAAGATACATCTAGATTATCCTAGCTTAGAGAGATTAGCCTAGGTTTAGAGAGAAGAATGGTAATTTTCTATTAGTAAAGTGATTAGTGTCCAAACTGGTCTTATGTTGACTTATATACAAGACCCTCCTTTTCACATTACACTTTAATGTGTCCATGGGGAGTGTCCATGGGGATGGTCCTTTTCCCATTCTCCAAATCTCTTGGCCTTGGGAAGTTACATGAGATCCTTTAAGCTTTGTTATAAACCATCCCCACCCAAGAGGTTTTGTCCTTGAAACCATTGACGTATACAAATATAATCCACATGGATGAAATATACCACTGACTCATGTCAACATCTTGCTCTCTTCTCATGCCATATATGTGGTTCCAAAAATGCATGTGTATGGTTGTAAACTACCTCCAAAGCCTACAAAACAAGCCATTACATCTACCCCATAATGGCATAAGAGCTTTGTGTAACGTCCAAGCACTATGCATCCAAAACCCAAGGGTATAAGGCTGTTTACAATGAATTTACAAGAATTCCAACAAGCTAATTCATTGTTGTTGAGCCTCATTGGACCCCTCAAATGCATCCACCAATAGCCCTTCAAATCCTTCCAATGCAGAGGCAAGTTGCCAAGAAGCTTCTTCCTTAGATAATCCTCCATTTGATCAAGTATTCCATCCGTTCAGTGGGGTGAAGAATCCTTTCTCTTGTACCCAAAATCAATTATGGCACATACACATACCTTGCTCTACTTCCATGTGTATAATTTACCTCATAGATCTCTGCAAAGAAGCATGGCCTCCTTGATGGTTTCAGGTCTTTGAGCATCCACATTAACCCTAATGTTTTTTTGCAACCCTTTGATGAATTTCCTCAATTTGTAATCCTCACTCAAGCCTTCCACATGAAGCGAGAACTTCATGAACTTGTGTACATAATCTTTGACATTGGCCATTTGAGTGAGATCATCCAATTCTCCACCATCCTTGATCTATTAAGGGCTGAAACAAAAGTTCTCCTCATCTCGTTCTTGAAGTCCACCCAAGTAGTGATCAAATAGTCAAGTGCCGCCACCAAGCATGGGAATAGCCTTCTAGATGCAAAGTAGCAAACAATACCTTAGCCCTTTCAGTACGAGAGCTAAGCTCAAAGTAAAGCTCCATTTTTTTCAACCCATTCTTTAAACTCCTCATTGGTTGAGCCTTCACCTTTGAGCTTAGTAAATGTTGGCTTATTATTCACTCCCTTAAACTCATCTTCATCACCACCTCGATGACGATCATGCGGTCTATGCTCAAGCGGTCTAACATTATAATTGGCCCTGGACTCATTGAAACGATGTGGCCTACCATGACTAGATTCCATCCATTATAATGATGACCCATCTCATTGAAGTGATGACCTCCCATCGCATTAAAGTGAGAACCACCCATGTGTGGAGGAGGATTCCAAGTTTCATCCACCCTTGGTTCTTCCAAAACTATACCTTTGCCTTAGTCCAAACTCCTTCCTTGCATTGAAGTGACACCATGCATAAGTATATCCGGTACATTTGTTCCACCTTGATGGATTAACAAGACGGAGGAAAATTCTCCTTTCCAAGAATAGTCCATAAATTCTATCACCATGGTGTGTACTAGCTTTAGGAGTATGCGATGCATTTGCATGTGAAGCTCCTACAAAAGGTCCATAATCTTGTGTTCCCATTGGTTGAATAGTGTTTGGTGCATATGGATGCAACATAGGTCCACCATAAGCTTCTTTGCTTTTGCCTACATTTTGCCTCGAATCAGCAAATAAGTACATCATGCAACTCCTTGCTAATAATAGAATAAACTTGTCCACCATGAATTGAAATCTTTGGTCCATTCTATCAAGCATGTTTTGCATGAAGTACATCATGGTGTTCATGTTCATGTCTCCGCCATCCTTAGGCATTGGTGGAACATTAGGCATAAGTGGAACATTAGTCTCTTGTGATGCACCCTCTCGTTGACATTGCCATTGATCTCTTCTTGAATAGCTCCTTAGGCATCTTGCCTTGCATCTGTTGTGCTCGAGGGCTTCCTTATAGTTTCCTTTGGGTTTAGCCTTCGACATCATATTAAAATGTTGATCGATCTTTGGATAAGCTCTCAAACTCCGATTTAAGTGATCTTTAGCTCTATGGAGAGGTAACACAGTCTACAATCCAAGTATATAATCAGCTTTGACTTGGTCAAAGTTGTAGTACTCTCTTTTTTTGCCCTTTGACCCCTTGAAAACGATGCCCGACTTGGGAGTTCTTCGGCTGCTTCACTTAAATGTGCTCCACGGCTCCGACAATGTTATACAACTTCAATGGAAAGTTCCAAACCGGCTCGTTGTACCCACATCTGCTCATGGAATTATCGGCGTCTTGAGTTACCCATATCAACATAGAGAGTCATCAACATCTCGATGAGTCACATATGTCCATCCACAAACTATCACGCTGACTGTATAAATCACCTAAAGTATGAAACTAGAGAAAAAAAAAATACCAACAAAGGAAAAATCCAAATTTCCTTAATCCGGACACAAGATAAACTCATTGAACTTTAAAGAAAGAAATTTTAGATGTCACTGCATGCAAAGTCCTCACAGCAGCCAAGTTATGGTGGTCCACCTTAATGGCTGACACAACAGAATACGTCAAGCGGTACGATGAAGGCCAACTCTACAGGCAGGGGAAAGACAAGATTCTCAGACACTCTGTCCGTGAAGACGAATATATCTATTTTCTTCCTCTCTCTCTCTCTCACTCAACAAACCCTAGAAGTAAGAGCTTCTAGCTCTAATACCATGAAAAGGAAATACAAGATGCGAGTGTTAAGACACACAAACCCTAACAGCTTCCATTAATCCATCTCACACAATGTAGAGAAGCTCCATAGCTACCTTCCTTCTAACATTCCCAAAATCAGCACATTCCACTACTGATAAGTTCACACATAACATAATCTAGTACTAATGTCTACACATTGGCCAATTGGGCATGGCCATTATTATCTACACACTGTTAGACTATTGTCTGCACATCTAATGCTCTCCACCAGCAAACTGTCAAAGAGCTTGCATTCTCAACATAACCTAGTACTAATGTCCACAAACACTTGGCCAGTTGGGCACGGCCATTATTATCCACACACTGTTAGACTACTGTCCACACATCTAATGCTATCCACCAATTGTCAATGAGCTTGCATTCTCAACACCCCCTCATGACCTTGTCTGGTCCCATTTGGAAATCCCTTACTAGTTCACGTGGTACGCACAAGGTTGTAAAGCCTTCCATTATTTGAGGAACACCATTTTGCAGGTTTGTGAGACTAAGAGAAACCATCAAAGAGGGTGAGGTTTGAGCACAACAAAGGCGGAGGACTTAGCACAAGCACAAGGATTGATTGCACCATCTGATACCATGTAGGAATTCAAGTATAGGCCTAGAGGCCTTAATAGATTACACAAAAATGTTATATTCTAGATAGACATAAGCATAGTCACAAAGATAACACACATAGAGATGCGTAGAAATGAGACAAGAAATTAAGCGAATAGACACTCTATTGATATGCTTGAATGTGGCAACATCCTTATAATAGGAGGTGATGGTTGCATGCCGCTTGCATTCACTGTTTGGTGGCTTGTTAATTGTTCACATTCCAACATCTCGTAGATGAACGTGATGGTGTAGAAGCCTTCATCTCGATAAAGAGTCATAGGTTCTTTAAATAACAAGGCCTTTAGAACCACCTTCGTAGAGGCTAGTGCTGAAGTAAGCCAACGACTTTGCATAATAAGAACGGGCAAGCCCTTCAATAATCTTCAAAACTACTCTACCAATCACGAGAGAGAGAGAGAGAGAGAGAGAGAGAGAGAGAGAACTCGAATCTATAACTTCACTACACTCACACTAAATTACATGACTCAGTTTACATTCTCAAAGTTTACATGCATTGCAAGAAATAACCTTTACCCAAGCTTAGAGGAGTTTGCTCAAATAAGGCAATCATGCTAAGTGTGCTAGCATAGCTATGTAGGGTGAGCATCACCCCTGAGATGAGCGGCATCTAGAGACATGGCTCACACGTATGCTAAGGTCCAGGTGTCCAGATACCACTAGGACACGTCATACAAAGTAGAATAGGCAACAAGTCCACGACTACACTTTGAACGGAACACTAGACCTACATTAGGGTTAGACAGGAGACCTAGCCTAGGACTTATTGCAGCTTTTGCCGCCGTTACCGACCCGAAGACTGAGATGTGGCGCACGTGAGAACCCGAGCAGCAACAGCAGCAGTAGAACGTGTGGACCATGTTTTCATTGTGAATGCCCAGCACTCTTTCTAGGCCAATTGATGACCGTCCACCAGATAGTGGCTTTCTTCCATCGGAGTCTCGATGAGTCAGTAGAGACACAGATCTACTACAAGGGCGCCACATGCCGGAAGGGCCATCAAAATAGCAGCTTACTTACGTCGATCTATACAACTCTCGCTTGATAGATTCCATTCCCTCTCCTATCACATCACATGGCCTTCTTCACAGTTGCCATGAAGATGTGCTCCCGCACGTGATGGCGTGTCTATGTCGCTAGGTTGGATGTAGAGACCTCCTCGACTCCTTTTCCGTTTTCTAATTAAAATAATTAGCGAAGCAAATGTCACAGTGCCTACGCTGAAGAGGGAGCATCGTACTCTTTGCCCCATATCAGTTTTCCATTTTATAGATCATTAAATGCAATTGGCATGTCAACGTGGTCCTATGGTCTAGTGGTTAGGACACTGGACTCTGAATCCAGTAGCCCGAGTTCAAATCTCGGTAGGACCTTTTTTTTAAAAACATTTTGGTCTCAACAGATCAATGAATCATATGATTTACGAAATTAGTTTGGTCTTTAGTTTCTTGTAAAAAACTTAGATTAACGAAATTAGTTTCACGTAATAAAACTCAAAAGCCACGTGTGCATTGTACTCGCTAGAATTTTAGTGATAAAAGCGAAATGGGAAAAGAAACACACCTTTTAATATATATATATATATATATATATATTCTCCGGTTGGTGCTGCCAGCATCGCCCCCTTTTGGCACACTTTAGCCCTAGGGCACCACCGGCGTCAATAGCGACCTTGCCCCAATCCAAAGCACACCATGTCGGTGGATCACTCACCGGCGTCAATAGCAACCTCGCCCCAATCCAAAGCACACCACGTCGGCGGATCACTCACCTTCCCCTCAGCCATTCACTCGTGCACAAGGGGTCCACAACACCCTCACCGCCACCATCTTCACGCACATCGCCCACTATTTTTATTAGTGGCTTGACCTGTTCCTGTTGGGCAAGAGCATTCTTACATTCATCCTTGTCACAAATTAGTGCAGTAGAGAGAGGTGTTGCTCTAGAGTACCAAGGTCACGAGTTCAAGCGCAAGTGATGGCACGCACAGGTGTGTGTGTTTTGGCACTTTCTAATTCCAGCCAATTGCAGCAAAAAAAAAAAGGGAACGCTCGTCCTCGAAGGGTAAATAGAGATAAGCCTTATATTTGAAGCCCATGATGGATCCCATGGTCCCTAACTTGCCAACCTATATATAAACACACCATGCTTGCCATATATATCCATGTAGAAGCTCCTAAAGCACTTTGGCGTAAATAAACAGCTAGCATTCCAACCCAATATAATGTTGACAATCTCAACACACCTGAACAAAGCTTTAAAACAATCTTCGGACAATTGGATTATCTCTCCTTGGAAGCCTATACTCCTCGCCTCCATTTGGCCAAAAAAAATTAAGAAAACAACATTAGCTATTACAAGATATAATTTTTCGTGGGAAAAAAAGAAGGAAACGACAAAACCTTACAGAACTCATTTGGTGGATCAATATTTGAGGCAAATGGGGTTTGAACAGGCTTGTAGACAGCAAATCGAAAAATTCTGTATTGTCCAGTGCGCCTACGACTTGAAAATCTAACCTATCAGGCTTTTCATAGTCCACAAACATTACATGTACATGAAGTTGATCCGCGATCTTTTGTAATCTTAGACTGTAAATTCTAAGGAGCCCAAAGCTCTCGTTGTAAGGGTCTTGACCATACAAAACCGATGATAAACACGTATAAAGCTCGACGAACGAGAGGAAAAAAATCAATTTTCAATTTTTCACGTAACTCGACCGAGTTCCATTGGATACCACTAGAAGCCCACAATACCTCAGCATCATCCACATCTAGACTTTGCCTCCTCAAAGAACCACCTCTAAGAGTGTGTGGTGCTATGCAAAGAATGCGAGAGGTAGCTCTCATCTTGCTTGCCATGTGGGGTCTACATATGGCCACTACAATAGCACGACGAGCAGCCAATACATCCACCAAAGTATTCCTCTTCTTGATGGATGCATATGAGCGATAAACACTATTAAGAACCTCAGCACCCACTCTTCTCCTTCGATATCCCAACAATAGTCCTACACTTGGCTAGGTAAGGATGGTTAATAAGGAATGTGAGAATAATAGATTGTGACAAGGGAGCAAGATCTTGAAAAAAGTTACGAATGATCTTGGACACATGATGACGTATGGCTGGCTTGCCTATGGTGGCTCTTGCATTCACACTTTCACTAGGAGGAGGAGGCTCACATGCTTGCCTATGGTGGCTCTTGCATTCACACTTTCACTAGGAGGAGGAGGCTCACATGCTTCATCCAAACCAAGGGGGAAATAGTAGGGAGAGGTGGAAGAGGCTCATATGGAGTAGGTGAGGGTGGTGGCCCGCCAACATTAGTGGGTTGCCTGTTGTGACGTACTCTCCACTCTCTTTTCTGCTCATGAGCTATCCTCTTTCTCTCCGCTTCTTGAGCCTCATGAGCAGGGGCTTTCCTATTCTTATCAGAACTATTACTCCCACAACTTTATGAGCCCATTCTCTACAAAATGCTATGAAGACTAAATACCAAGCTATGATTAAATGAAATGAGCATAGAAGTGCATGCATTTGTACAATATCTTTGGCTAGATTTTTAAAATGGGGAGGATTTTGATATACTATGTTTTAAAAAATATATTTTAAAATACTAATTCTAAAAAATAAATAAAATATTTTTTAAAGAAAAAGATAAAATATATTTCTTTTAACTATAAAATGATATATTATTTATTTATTAAAATTAAAATTTATTTTTATAAAAATAATTTAAAAAAAGCATATAGGTGTGATAATATATTTTCTAATTGATGCATATTTTATTTAAAAGATTAAATATCATAAGAGTATGTTATATACATATGCATGGATTATCCTATAAATTATATATATATTAACATGTATGTGAAACTATGAATGTATGCACCCACACATGGGAGGTGAAGATGACATGAAAACTTGACGTGATGATGTGGCATGGCAAAATGCTAATGTGGCATACACGTGTGTGACAAGTGGCACGAACTCAAGATGATGTGATATATCCATGGTGGATGTTTTGATGACATAGACTAATGATGTGGTAATTTGAGTGAGGTGGCAGTTCTCCCTCCTTGATGATGTGTTAATGCATGTGACATGGCATCTAATGAGAGGTGGCATGCAATGTCATTAATAATGAGGTGGCATGCCATGTCATCAATGATGAGGTAGCATCGTGAGATGGCATGCCATGTCATTAATAATGAGGTAGTATAGTGAGGTGGCATCATGCCATGTCATCAATGATGAGGTAGTACAGTGAGGTAGCATAGCCAAATGACATGCCATGTCATCAATGATGGCATAATGAAGTGGCACATTGAGATGGCACATTGAGGTGGAATGCATGCCATGTGTAAGTGACGTCAGACACATGACCACATGCATGGCCACGTGCCTAACATGTGTAGGTGACATGTTAGACACGTGATCACATGCATGGCGACGTTAGGGGTCTCCACCTAGGTTTGGTACATTACCTAATCTAGGTTACCAAGCCTAGTTAGACTTGGGGTTTAGGCTTGGGAAGGAAGAAACTACTCCAGTAGAGCTATTTTCACATTAAATGGATACAAATATACATTTTCTTACTCAAATTAAACCATTTGTTTTTCACATATTCGTCATGATTACCACTACTTTCTCACATAAAACTATTGCATAATCACATAAAATTTAATTTTTATAATTAATTTACTAATTATGTTCAGCTGCTCTAAGACTTTGAAGTAAATTTCCAATATGGTCACATTGTCCTCATAGTTATATATCCTTGGATCATTCAATCAAGTAAAAATACATAATTTTTTGTTATAAAGCTGTGCTATACAAAAAAACTACTCTTTTATATAATTTCAAAATATATAATAATTAATTTAAAATAGAAATTACATGCAAAAATTACTTAATAAATCAAGTTAATATCTCCGTTACATGCCTTCTTTGTGTGCAAAGTGGGAATGAAATTGGAGTTAAAACAAGGAAGTTATTAACATTTTATCATAAGTTTGGGACATGCCATATACACTATATTTATGATGTAGGAAATTTGGTATTTTAAATTTCTAGTTTTTGATTGGACCATATGTTCACGTGCAAGACTAATAATGTGATGTTTCATTAGAAGAGCTCAATGTCAAATTCCTTTACCAAGTGGGTGAGATTAGATAATTTTAGTGAAAAAATGATTGTGTTTTGCTACAAAAAACTTTAAAGGTGATCCAAAGTGAGGGCCCTTATTGTACAACCACCCATTAACTATGTTAAAATATTAAAAAAAGACTAAATTTTCCAAACTCTCTTGTACCCCATAGGTATAGATGTACAGAAAGCGTCGTAGAGGCAATCCTTGAATGGAGATGCAAGGTCAACTAAGATGTTTAATTTATGACCTTTATGAATCTAATGTAAGGAAATAACGGAAGATGCCATCATAATGTGAAATTCTTGAAAAATTATTAGCAAAAAGTCCTAAAAGGTCCATAAAATCTTGGAGCGAACTTAACAACTAGGAATTTCAACACTCTTAAGTATGTGTTTCTTGATTCCCAAAAGTACATAATCTCCAATTTAAAAAGAGATAGCATTACCTTTGCAATTTGCTTTCTTAACATATTTCTCTTGAGCATGTGCAATAGAATATCTTATCTCACTCAAAATGTGACTGAAATCAATAGTGAATTAATCAGCAACTTTAATTTTGAGGGATATTTTTATAGCCAGAATAGGCAAAGCTTTTCCAAATAGGATCTCGAAAGGTCCTTGACTATGAGGAGTATTATTGTATCCAAATTGTAGAAGATGAATGTACTTATCCAATGAACTAGGTTGTTGGGTAACAACATAGGCTCTAAGTAGATCCAAGATAGTATTTCCAGATGGAAAGTAGTGGAGAGGTCTAACTTAGTACCTAAGTTGGAGAAAAGAGAAACCAAAAATTAGTACCAAATGAACTAGGTTGTTGGGTAACAACATAGATTCTAAATAGATCCAAGATAGTGTTTCCAGATGGAAAGCAGTGGAGAAGTCTAACTTAGTACCTAAGATGGAGAAAAGAGTAATCTAAAAAGTCCTGCAAAATCTAGAGTCTTTGTCAAAAATAATAACTTTTGGGAAACCATGATACAAAAAGATTTTCTTGATAAACATGATATGATGCATAAAGATTTACTTGATAAAAATATGATCGTGGCTTGCTAAGAAAAGTCAATGTTTTCTTACAAGGTAAGAAATAGGCTTGCTTACTTAGACGGTGTCCAAAACATGTCATTATGACGAGATGTAGTAGGAAAACCTATAGTGGACTCCATTGATATTTGTTCCCAAGTATCATTAGAGTAGAGGTGTGAGATGTCCTTAGGTCTTACCTTTATAACTTTTAATTTCTGAGACTGATAGAACATTCAGGCACCAATTTTGCTACATCTTGTTTAAGATAAGGCCAAAAGAATTCTCTTAACAAAAGTAGCAGAAACACCTTGATGACCCATGTATGGTGGTTGACGCATTTCCTCCAATATAAATCGTGTGAAAGGTTGTGTAGCACACAATATCTTCTGAAAGAAAAGGTAACCATCATAACACGAGTAATAGGGTTCCAATTAATATCTCTAAGCTTTATCCAAACTTTAGAGGAATTAGGGTCATGCTCATAGAACTCTCTCATAAGACTCAAGGGTTTACTCTCAACAAAGATGTTATGGACACTAGGACTCTCTCATAAGGCTCAAGGGTTTACCCTCAACAAAGATGTTATGGACACTAGGACTCTCTCATAAGACTCAAGGGTTTACCCTCAACAAAGATGTCATGGACACTAGGATGTCTACTTAAATCATCTTCCATAACATTTTACTTCCTCGGTTAATGTTGGATCATGCGTTAGAAACTTTGGATAAATGAAGTCCATTTGATATAGCGGTTAAAAATAAAAGGTTGTGTCCAACAAATGATGAATGCTCTATTGGTGGTGGTTAGTTTTTATTAAAAATTGAGATCCCATTAAATAATGTTTCCACGGTCTCAAAGCATGAATAAAAACAACTAATTCTTTATCATATATACTATAATTTCTTTATGCTGGTTTAAGATTATGACTCTTGTGGGCAATGGGATGTCTATCTTGCATGTGAACTAGTGAATGAGTCAAAGCTTTCTTGAGCTCATAAAAGGAATAGTTCTATCTACTAGTCTAGTCAAAGTGTCTAGCTTTCTTAAGAAATTTGGTTAAAGGATATACAATATATGAAAAATTTCTAATGAACTTCCTATAGTAGCTACACAAGCCAAGAAAAGGTCAAAGTTTGTGAATATCATGCAGTTTGGGCCAAGTAACAATGCTTTCGATATTTTTAGGGTCTCCTCGAATATTATCAATATATATCAGGATTGACATAGAGCTGATTCTCTCAAAGAAGTGAAAATACTTTTTCTAAATGATGTTCATACTCTCGATGATTCTTGCTAAAAACTAAGATACCATAAAAAACACTATAATTTTTTTGATATTTCAAGAATATTCTATTCATCATTCTATTGAAAGGAGTCTAGATCATTAGTCAAACCAAACAACATAACTAAAAACTCATAGTGATATGACCGATTTGGGTTCTAAAATCAGTCTTAAAAATGTCTCATTTATCCATATAAATCTGATGGTAATAACTAGACTTGAGGTCAATTTTGTTAAAGACTTATGCTCCCATGAGATTGTCTATCAAGTTATTCACTCGTGGTATTGGATATTGGTTCTTCACACTAATCTTGTTCAAAGCATGATAATCGATACACATTTGATATGTATACTAGAGCACCAAATGGAGAATCATTGGGTCTAATCAGTCCTTTGTCTTTAACAATTCTTCTACTTGTTTCTGAATCTCTTTCTGCTCAAGCATGTTAACTCAATAAGGAGATTTACATTGTGGAGACCTACATGGTGGAGAGCTTCAAGGGACTATCTCAATTTTATGATTTTTTAGATGGGATTTAGGTAAACTAGGAGGTAGCTCATCCATAAAACAACCTAAGGACTTAGAAATAAAAGAATTATGAGACACATTTGTTTTAGAGTCAACTTGAGCACTAACCTAGTTGACAAAAAATAAAAAATGTTGCAAGAGGGTGATAGTCCTCTTACACAAAAATAATTAAAATGATCCCCATCTCTCTCTCTCTCTCTCTCTCTCTGTGTGTGTGTGTGTGTGTGTGTGTGTGTGTGTGTGTGTGTGTGTGTGTGTGTGTAATTGCTTGTTCAAAACCATAGCATAAAAATATATCTAACTTGCTAGAATACACAAAGAAGAAGAACATGCACGACACCAAAATGGGTTAAATCTCCCCCACTTGCTTGACAAATCACACTTTCACACAAGTGTATTTAGATATCTTTTTGCATCACCTGTGAGCCAAAAATAGTTTTTACACTCCACTTTGGGCCTTGCTCTTAAAAATAGAAAAGTCTAAGCTTTTATATATGAACCTTGCTACTATAACTTTAAATAAATTGGTCCATGAATCTACTAAGGCTAAATAAATCATATGAACAAATATGCTTGGCCACCATTTGGCTACAAATAATGATGGCCATAAATGCAAAATAAAAACGGCCATAAATCTCCTACAAAAATATAATGCCACAAGAAATATGCACACATGTGCAACCCTCATCGAGCCTCCCTCACTAGCTCTGCCACCACTGATCTACTATTAAAAACACATGTTAAATATTATATCCAGTGACTATCTACCGAATACAGTGCAATCGGTACCTTGCAATAAGTCACTAACCATGCAAAAAATAATCAAAAGTAAATATCCATGATAAATGAAACACATCACAAAAATACCATTTCAATAATTTTCATTTTCATAACATGCCCCGAGGTTGAAATGCAACTAGCCTCAATGATCATGAACCCATAAAAATGCCTCAATCAGTGGGTTTTCTTCCCAGAACATGAGTTGCTTCGATCGGCGAGTCTACACAAAACGGACCTGATAGTGTGTTGCCACACAATGGACAAGTCTACACATAGGAGTGGATATCTATACACTGCCCCAATGGGCAAGTCTGTGTACATAGTGTACTGGCACCATCAGCGAGTCTGGCTCAATGGGCAAGTCTGTGTACATAGTGTACTGCCACCATCAGCGAGTCTGTATACTTGAACCTAGAATCAAGGTACTTGTGAATGATAAATAGTAATCTGGGAATGGTAGGTGGGCAATGATGATTCTGGGAGCTTGTATGCTTCCTTAATAGAGTGATTTTTGTACTTAATCAAGTAGCGATGATGATGAACAATATTAGTACGGGTTTTGGTCAGGTCATGGTCAATGACTGATTTTGGGACTAAGATTTCAGTGCTTTCTTGTAAAAGGGGTGGGGCATCTAGAGTTGGAAGAGTTTCCTTAAATGTGGGTAGTAAATTGATATGAAAAGAGTTGTGTATATGATAACGAGAGGCGAAAGGCATTGTCATTAATATTCTCAAGAATCTTAAAGTGAGTTTAAGTTTGGGGTGCTTTTCAATGCTCTTAAGTCTGTGTTTCTCAATTCGTAAACCAAACATAATCATTTTCTTGAAATTACATAGGTGTTTGCTTCTTGTTAACTTGCTTGGTATATCTTTCTTGAACTTTTTTAATAAATTGAGTGACTTCGGCCAAGATCTTGGTATGGTCATGAGAGCAAGATTATTAGCCAGCTGGAACTTGTGTCCCAATCCTAGAAGCTGGGATAGGTAGTTTTTTACCATAGACAATTTCAAAGGGAGATTTACTTGTGGTAGACTGGGGGTATTATTATAAGTAAATAGCAAGATATGCAAATGATCATATCAATTAGAGGGTGAAGTAATAGTATAAGATCGTATAGAAGATCCATGATAGTACTATTAGTAGCCTCGGTCTTTATTGTCGTAAAGTATCATCAGGGACATCCTCAAGCATGCGAAGATATAGTAAAGTCTACCAAAAACGCCATGTATATTGAGATATAGTGTCATGGTTATTCCAAGAAAATTTGCTCCATGCACGATATGCTTGTAGATGAAACTGGGGTGGCAAAAAACACTCCTTGACTTTGTCTTGGAAATCAACCTAAGTGGTTGGTTTTTCACAGCATGATGCAATATATTCCACCAATAAAGATGCCTTATCCACCATATGATTAGTAGCACATTTGATCTTATCCTTTTTTGACACTTTCAGTCACAAAATAATCATCTAGCTAGCTTAACCATGAAAGAATAGAGCGGCCTAACTTATCTTGGATTCCTTGTGTGTATGTGTTGAGCAATATCAAAATTTGCTTTGAGAATTTTGGGGATGCGTTCATCCTCTTGAGAATCCTCGGCCCGAGTGCACTTCTTATGCTCCAGTAAGGATTCCGCATGCATGCGTCATTGTTGCTCTTCTTCCAATCAAGCTTGGATTAAAGAAAGCTTTTAATGGAGCGTCAGCTCAGGAATTAGGGAGTTGGTGAAGCCATGAGCATTGTCCATATGCAAATCATCATCACTTGAAGAAGGATTCATTGTGAATTTTGTTGATGAAATTGGAGATTTGTTACCTTGTTTACATAATGCAAATCACGATTGTGTTGATCAAAATGACATCGTATGAGTCGAAGGTAGATGGAGGTTCACCTTGCTTTGTATAAGCCAAAGAAGAAAGATAATAACAAAGCAAGGACTTGAATTTGTGTTGAAGATGAACAAAAACTTTTTGTCGAAGGTCGAAATCAAGTCTTGCTTCACACAATATTGATGGAGTTTATGTGGGTATATGAGCTTGAGCATAGGTCAAATATGGTCGAAATTAATCTTTGCACTTTGCACAATGCTTGAAAACTTAAATTCTACTTTCCAAAGGCTGAAATAAATTTTGTAGATTTTTTATTTATTTTGAATTTTGGTATTTTGATGATTTTTATGCCTTTTATTTTTAAAATATGCCAAAAAATGAGTTTCAGGCCCCGAAAATTTACCAAAAAATCACCTAAATTTTAAAATTTTAAAATTGATGGCTAAACCTTCGAGTACCCAACCAAAAATTTATAGCATGTCAAAAACACTCCAAAAGTAGTTTGTGTGGGTATATGGGCTTGAGCGTAGGTCAAATATGGTTGAAATTAATCTTTGCACTTTACCCACTACTTGAAAACTTCAATTCTACTTTCCAAAGGTTGAAAGAAAATTTTTTACTTTTTTTAAACTTAATTGGGATTTTGGTATTTTTGGCTTTTTTATGCCTTTTTATTTTTGAAATAGGTTAAAAATTGAGTTTCGAGCCTCGAAAAACTACTAAAAAAACACCAAAATTTTGAAAATTTTAAATTGATGAGCTGAACCTCCAAGTACCCACTAGAAATTTATAGCATGCCAAAAACTCTCCAAAAGCTTGAAATAAGAGCTAATTTAGGCCTTTGTTGCTCTTTTCCAAGCTCAAAAGCTTGTTAAGCTTAATCACACAATTAATCAAAGACGTTATAAGATGAAAGTACGTGCATATGGGAAGAAGGATAGCTTGAAGTGAGGCACCTATAGGCCTTGATGATATAGACAAGATGAAACATGTTGTTTTGATAAGATTTGAGTGGTTTCGGAGCCTCTTTTGCTTACTAAATGCATTTATAGTGTCTGATTAAGACGAGGATTAAGGAATTGACAAGTGGTTTTTGATTCTTGAGTGGTTTTGAGTAAACAATAGTGGTTTTTCACCTTCCTTTTCCCTTTGGTTATTATTCAATGGTCACAACAACCTATACCCTTTAACATTTACCTTTAGTCTTTAATTTAATTTTGGTCTTTAATTTCTTCAATCCTTTTCAAAATTTTCCATAAATTGGCCTATCTCGTGCTCTAATACCTCTGACACAAGTATTCCCATCTAGGAGTTTATGAAAGATAAATTCTTAAGAAAAATAATTATTCAACCATTCAACTTAAGCTATTGCTACAAATTCAACATAAACCAAGCTTTAGAAAACAACACATGAAAAATACTTAGCTCTTATACTACACAAACATTGGGTATAATATTCCCCCCTCACGTCTGTGGCCTATTCCTCGCACATGAGTATTTTGAGAGCATTCAATTGCCAAAATAGGCTATAGCCTCCAAAAATATAAAAGTTGTGCTTTTTCTTGAACAATGCTATCTCTTTACCCAAAATAGAGAGCTCTTAAATATTAAATTATGTGGGGCTAGGGAAAAAGCTTTTAAGCTTTACAAAATAAATTTTTGCAAGTCTATGCTTCAAGTGTAGAAATAAATAAATAGATGTGTATAACCTACCACATAAATATAAAGCTTGTCTAAAATAATAATTTATGCGCTTTCACCTCAATCTTCACAATCATTTTCACCTATGAATATCCAACAATCAACTGGTAAAAACAATTATTCCATAGGCATACAAACCATCACCACACACATGTTCATTAGGCATAAGTGTACTCCAAGAATCACCCTGCCATATAAATCAATTATAATAAACATAGAAAGCCATAAGCATACATCAATGTGCACCAAATGTATTTTAAAATGAAATCACCCACAATATTAACATAATTTGGCATGATGCAAAGACAATCCTTTTAGTGACCTCCCTGAAGAGTTGTTGAGGTTGAGGTTTAGAGGGTGGCCTTTGTCTTTGTCAGTGAGGTTTAGGATCTTCATAATGGTTTAAGGGGGTGGACGATGCATTGAGGGAAGAGTGTTGTGAAGTGTTAGAGGTTACCTGAGGTGGTGGCTAGGATGTTGATAGGTTCACAATAGATCTTGGTGTCTCACAAATTTGATTGAACTTCTCTAGAATCTTCAGTTCCATGAAATTTGGTTATCATCCTCCTTGAGATGTGGTTTGGCTTGGTTTTACCCAACTCAAAGCTTCTAGGTGTGATGTTCGATGCAATCCGCCTTTCCATTTCAAATATCATTCCCAACATGTCTTCTGCATATTTACGTGGAAATGGAACATAAGGAACATAAGGAGGTGGTTGTGCGAAACTCTCTATTTTAGGGTACAAGATCTCTTTCCCTACTAGGTGCCTTATTGGGCTATGTACATGCCCTTGTAGCTATTGGACTGCTTGTTATCATGGTCTGAGATCACGATCAACATCATATGTTTGAAACATTTTGGTATCTCTGATATGGTTTGACTGCTTCTTGTGGAAGCAAACCTTAAGATTCCTGGTCCTACTCCCACTCCTTCTCATTGAAGCTACGCCCAAAAGTAGAGTGGTTGAATGCTTTCTTCCATAAAATTTAAGGTGATGTTAAACAGAGCCAGTTGATAAATCCAAAATTCAGAGGGCTAGCTACTCCTATTTCCAAGTGTTTTGATGTTCCTCCAATCATGTTTGTGTTTGGTTGGCTCATTTCCTCCCAAATTTCCTCTCTTGAGGTGGATTTGAAGGAGTCTAGTTTTCCTAACATGGGAGCACTCGACTAAGTGTTGGTCATTTGCTAGGAGCGAAGTCTTGGTGGGTTTGAGGAAGTGTGGTTTGATGTTGCTCCACTCATGTCTATGTTTCATTGGCTCATTTCCTCCCAAAGGTCCTCACTTGAGGTGGATCTAAAGGAGTCTAGCCTTATTAACATGGGATCACTCTACTAATTGTTGGTCATTTATTGTTGGTCAACGAAGTCTTGGTGGGTTTGAGGAAGTGTGGTTTGATGTGATGTTAATTGTATTGTTGTTTTAACAATTAGTAAATATCGGGTTTACATCAATGGTCATGTGCTTATAGATCATGTTTGAGAATGATTTTAGACATTTCCCCCCTACTTCTAGGCTTATGTTTCCAAGTTCAATCCTAAGCTAACGTCTCCATATAGGCTCACATCTACAAGTTCTTGTGTCTGGGCTCACATCGATGTGTTGCTATCTCTTGGCTTGCATGTCCAGGTTCATGCCTCTAGAATCACGTCTCCACATTCACATATGTAGGTTCTCGTATCTACGTTCGCGTACATAAGCTATGCCTTTTTTATATGAACTCGGCTCACGTACTTCCCTTTTATGAAATGAGCCTACTTGGGATATCAAAATTTAGGAACGGGCCTTATTAATAATAAATTTTCTTAATTATCTAATAATTACAAAGAACAAGAATTTTCTTTGGAATAATTACAAAGCAAGAATTATCAAAATTTAGGAACGGGCCTTATTAATAATAAATTTACTTAATTATCTAATAATTATAAAGAACAAGAATTTTCTTTGGAATCTGTAGTTGGTATAGATTATATGATAAGAAAATCTTCCAAATACATGGGTAGGTGTGTCCGTACGTGTCCGTTTTACGATGGCTATAATAATTAGTCCGTACTATATTTGATATACCTACGCTCTGACTCACGTGCTCCAAGCTCACGTCTATGGTCACGTGTCCAGGCTCATGACTCATGTGTCCAAGCTCATGGCTCATGTGTCTAAGCTCACATGTCCATGCTCATGTCTTGTTGCACATAACTATGGGCTCGCATCTCATATCTGAGTGTTAGTTTGGCCTGGTTTTTAGTGATTCAGATTTTGGACTTGATAGATTGATTAATGATCTTAATCCTAGTTAATGGTTGTGATGCAACTAATTAAGTGTTTTTAATTATTTTTAATGAGTTAGCATGCCTCTAGTTTGCCAATTCTAACAATGCATGAACAAATTATGAGAAAATATGAAATGTATTAATAAAAATCAATAATTTCACTTGAATTCACCCTAATGAAGCTCAATGTTCATGTTTTTGGAGTGGATTCCACTCCTAATTGTAATTGTAGGCTAATCATTAGATTAAAGTAATGAAATATAAGCCCCTTGTGCTCCAATTTCATGCAAATCATGAAAGAAATAGGGTTTTACCTTACCATGAGATGAAAATAGAACTCCCTAATGAAATATCAACTTCAAATCAAAATCAAAAAACAAACAAAGCTAATGCTCCAAAAGTATATGTTTTTTAGAGTGTGACTTCCTAATCAACACCAGGCAATATTGGGTGATCTCAATAGCTTAGAATGGATAACAAATTAGAGCTAAACCTAGGCTAGTTCCTGACAGTGACGCTAAATATGTTCAAGTCAAGAATTTACCTTAGGCTTGTCAAAGCATGTGTCATTAAGTCTTTCCTTTTAGCCACCGTTTGCAAATGCAACTTCCCATTATGGTTATGCTAGCTCATCTATCACATCCTTACTTCAGAGAGCTTTGTTAGTGTTGCTTTTTGAAGTGCTTTTGTTGCCATGGATGTTCTTCGTAGCTCCTTTCCTTTGATCCTCATCCCTAAGGATCTGCTCCACTTTATCTAGTGAGGGTTTTTCCCTCAAAATGATGCAACCTTAAGCAAGTCCTTCATAGCCTTTCTTCAGTCCATGGATGATGATTGTAGCAAGCTCGTTGTCGAACATCTTATCTCCGACATCTATCAATTTACTGATGTAGATCTTTCACCCACTTGATGAAGTCTGACAGTCTCATTGGGCTTCCTTGTCTCATTTGTGAGTTTAGCTCTTAAGGCAATTTGCCTTGAAATGATTTAAGACTCATACACTTTCTTCATGTTTTCCTAAGCTTCTTTCAGAGTCAGCACCTCCCTCAAATGGCTGAGGATATCATCCTTCACACTCAGCTTGATCATGTGGACAAGAAACATGGCCTTCTTGTCCCACTTTGCTAAAGCTTCACAATTGAAATCAATTGGCCTCTCCATAGTAGAAACCATCTCCCAAAAGCCTTAGAAGAATAATAGTGACCCCATCTTCAGTTTCCAGGTTGCATAGTTTGTCCTATTGATTTTTTCAACTCCCTTCAAGTGTAGACTACTCAGGTTAGGTGCCATTGAGTCAGTAGAACAGAGAGCTGATTTCACCTTCGGATTCCAACAGCTAGAGCTAACTCCCATAGCAGTTAATTGTTGTAAACCTAGCTAACGAAGAGTAAACATGACCAAGAAAAAAGAGTAAACCCAAGAAAACTAGTAAAACCCGACCAAAACTTAGTAAACCTGGACAAATGTTGATTTTGTTGACTTTGACAATGGCAGTAATTGTCAGTTAGCATGATGACAGTTATCAATAGCAAGTTAATGGCTTGTCAATAGTAGTAGATCAATGGCATATCAGTGATGCAGACGGCTGACTTTGACCGATAATGTTGACTGATTTTGTCAGCCAATTCAAACAACTGATTCTGGTAGTTGTGTCAACTAGTTGGCTATGATAACTGTGCTAGAAAGCTCGCTTTGACGGTCAAAAGATGACATGTCTGCGGACGATGATGTGTCTTTAACACATCGAAAGATGATGTAGCATCAATAGGTTGAAGGATGATGTGTCATCAGTAGGTCAGATGATGACGTAGCTTTAATGTCGAAAGATGATGTGGCCTCAACAGGTCAGAGGATGACATGGCATCAATAGAATCAAACAATGATGTGGCTTTAGTATGTCGAAAGATGATGTCGATTCTACAGATCTAAGTCTGCAGAGACAAGAGTAGCTAATGTTGAACCTGCATCCTAAGTGCAGAATGCTGAATGACAGGATATGAGTACTGGCTTAGTAGTTTGTGCAATACCAACTCGGAGCAGAACGGCTGCAAATCTAAGGCAATGTGTGACTGAAATGCTGATGCAGATACTTGTATGCTTGATCTCAGAGGATAGTGGCGCCTAGGCAGACTCTACGCAATGGATCAAACCTTACCAATAAATGAAATAGAATGCCCCAATGCAAAATAAACATCAAACCAAAATCAAAAACAACAAATAAACATATCCAAGACTCCAAAACCATATCTTTTTTAGAGTGTGACCTCCTAATCAACACCGAGCAATATTAGGTGATCCCAATGGCTTGGAATGGATGGTGAAACAAAGCTAAAAGCCCTAGGCTAGCCCCCAATAGCACAGCCAACTATGTTCAAGTCAAGAGCTTGCCTTAGCCTTGCCAAAGCATGCCAATAGCTTGGAATGGGCAAAAAAACGAAGCTACAAGCCCTAGGCTAGTCCCCAACAGCAGCACCAGCTATCTTCAAGTTAAGAGCTTACCTTAGCCTTACCAAAGCATGTTTCATTGGGTCTTCAAGCCACAAATGCAACTTCCCATGCGGGTGTGCTAGCTCGTCTATCACATCCACACTCTGTTTTGTCGATGCTCCTTTGCCAAAGGGTTCAAGGGAGAGATCTCAATGTCTAGGTGGAAGCAAGAAGAGATGGTCCTTTGCTATGGTTCTCTCTCACAAAAGGCAGGAAAAGAAGAAGCTAATGTAAGAGGGAGACCGATCACACCTAGGCACATGCATGATAAAGTGCTACAAAAAGTGGTGTCCAACCAAGACATCACTTTTAGGGTTGTTTACAAGTTCTCTTCAGAAGTTTTTTTATCCTATTGAGCAAGGTTTTTTAAGGATGGAAAAACCAATTCAAATAGGAGGCTTTCTTTACTTTTTTTATTACTTATTTGTAACTTCCCAAGACCCATGATGCTCTCTCTCTCTCTCTCTCTCTCTCTCTCTCTCTCTCTCTCTCTCTCTCTCTCTCTCTCTCTCTCTCTCTCTCTCTCTCTCTCTCACACACACACACACACACACACACACACACCACACATAAACACACGCATGCAAACAAACAAACAACATGGAGAGTACAACGCAAAATAGCCAAACATCTTGCTCACGTTAGCAGCAAATCTATAAATGCAACATTCCTACATGCTCCACCTACCTTGACTATGCTCAAGAATTTTAAAAAATGTGATAAGGCAACAATTAGCCCAGTAGAAAAGGGATCAGCCTAATAAAAAAACACAAAGAATTTGTGAGCTATAGGAGGATCGAGATAAAATAAGAGACAAAGTATTTGTCATGATATTGTAAGGGCTTTTTCATAAGATGACTAGAAAAGGGATCAGCCTAACAAAGCAAAGCAAAGAATCTATGAGGTATAAGAGAATCAAGATGAGATAAAGAGAAAAACATTGTAAGGTTTCTTTCTCATAAGACGACTAGAAAGGACATTACTACTAAAAGACACATATTCACCAAAATGATTAATCATCCCATAATGGCAAACCTTCAGCAAAAATCAAATAAAGATAATGTTCAGGTAGCTCTACTAGGATGTGAACACAACATACTTTACATGATGGTGAAGCCGCCAATGTCTACCAATGAGTTGTTTTTTAGAAGATCAAGTCTAATGATGTTAGTAAATGATGAGAGAGTGCGGGTCATCCAAGATAAACATTTCAATAACCTCCACAGTTTTGAATATTCAGAGAATAAATTTCTATGCAGCTAAATCCAAGATACTTCTTCAGGATGATGGAAACCTCCCCTTATCCACATGCTAATGGAAGCAGGTAGCACCATCACATAGGAGGTTAAGGACTTGGTTTTCTCTTTTTGGTCTACTCAAACACATGTCTTGCCCAACAAAAAAGATATATGCCGCAAAAGGATAGGAAGGAAAACATTTGTACAACACCTAATTCATCTTTTCAATATGCCCCAGGTTAGTGGATTAACAATATCCCTATCCTTAAAGTATTTTATTTTGTAATATGGAAGTTTGGTCATAGTATTGTTGGGGAAAAGCAAACAACCATCCATGTTGTGGGGGTGAGCCAGGATCCTTAGTTTTAGTCAAAGTATTTGTCCCACATGGGACTCTTTTGATGTAACCTTTTAGTGCCTATATAAAGGCCAAATTTCTAACATAAAAGTAACAAAGTCTTTTGGTCATTTTACATATGTGCACTTGTGTGAAACTCTATCTCGTGTTAATCACATCATTACTGCTAATCTCTTTTGGTCATTTTGCATAAGTTTCACTTAAGTGAAACTCTCTCTCTCTCTCTCTCTCTCTCTCTCTCTCTCTCTCTCTCTCTCTATCTATCTCTCTCTCTCTCTCTCTCTCTCTCTCTCTCTCTCTCTCTCTCTCTCTCTCTCTCTCTCTCTCTCTCTCTCTCGTGTTCATCACATTATTATCTTTATTAATTACCATAACTAAGCCATATTAATCTCATTTCTAACATGGTATCAACAAATCCTTCATGCATAACTAATCCCTCATCTCCCCCTCTCGTGTTCATCACATTATTAGTGTTAATATCTTTATTAATTACCATAACTAAGCCATATTAATCTCATTTCTAACATGGTATCAACAAAGCCTTCATGCATAACTAATCCCTCATCTCCCCTTTCTTGCAAAAACATAGCCTCTAGTTTTTTGTTTCATTCGCATCGAATTCAAAAAAAATAGATAAAAAGAAATATATTTCATAGCTCTATCCACACCTAAAAGGGTTTACGCCAAAACGCTCTACATTGATAGCAAATCACATCGCAACAAACAGATGCCTTCACAAAGGACAAATTCACCAAAATCAATGGCTCTACAGATAAAATTGGTAAGAATGCTCTTAGGGCTGCTTTAGAAATGTGTTGAAGATTAAGCATATGAAATTTAAGCTCTAATGGTCAAGTAGAGCAGTCATAAAGAGAAGATTTGAGAAAAACACAAAAACATAGATTTCCAATCATTTTTCTTCATATCTTCAACAATAATTTTTCTTCATATCTTCAATCAGCTAGATGTGACATCCTAACATGGGGCTTCATGGAGTGAGTTGTTCTTGTTGTGTAGCTGTGAATTATGTCAGCACAACCATGCAACATCTAGTGTTGATGTAAAGGAAAAAGGAAGACAAGGAAAGTACTTATAATCAACATGGAGTGTGTTGTTCTTGTTGTGCAGCTATGAAACATGTCAGCACAACCATGCAACATCTAGTGTTGATGTCAAGTAAAAAAGTAAGACAAGGAAAGTACTTATAATCAAGAAAATGAGTTGTAGTGTCCTATTAAAGTTGTTTAGTAGCCATCTTCAAAAAATCATTTGGCACTTCATATACAGGTGGCAAGCTAAATAGTTTAAAGCATGTGTGCACACTTTTCTTGAAGATGGTGTGGTGTCTGGTGGATTTTATGGAGAACTATGCATTCAAGGAGTAGAATGAGATACAATCTATGCATTGGCTTTCAAACTAGGTCACTATTCTTGTTCACACCTCGTATATTTAAATAAAATGTGAGGTACAAAAAACTTGCCATTTCTACATTTCTAATTACAAGGTGCATGACACTTTGTTTATTCAACATTGTTTCGTGCTACATCACAAGTGGTTGTTAGAACAAGGAGTATAATTTTAGCAACCCTAGGTCTGGTTAGATGGTGCTGCTAGACAATTCAAAGCAAGGCAGCCTTTCTACTTTGTTGCACGGTATATACGGACTCATCGGCTTGAAGATGCTATGGAAATTCTTTGAATCTGGGCATGGCAAGGGGGAATGGCTATTGAAGAGAGAATTGATGCACGAGCAAATAAAGGTAGATTTTGTGAGGCTCCAATGTGTTGCTGATGTGGTGATTTTTCTTTGACAATGTTAAACACGATCAAGCCTCCTTTCCATTGAAAGAACGGGATATAACAAGAGTGTTCTTGAGGTGAAAGTTGGAGAAGTGGATAGATCTCTCTCATGGAACTAAAACCGGTTCCCAACTCTCAATCTCTACATTATGTTTCTGGAGTCTTAACACATAACAACATAGCACTTGGATCACAAAATATTATCATGCTCTTGTAGAGCTGGCATTTGTGGTTTATGGAAGACGTGTAGGAACAAATCACATGTGGCAGGATGGGAGTATCATATACTCATACCAACAAAGGGCATAGAACCTGAAGATCAGATTTGTGATGAGCATGCATATGAAGACCAAATTTGTGATGAACATGCATATGAAGACCAAATTTGTGATGAGCCTACATATGAAGGGCAACACGATACTCTAAGCGATACTCTTTGCATCAGAGATAATTTTGTAGTAAATGCTAAGGCAGACGTTGATGAGGGTGTAGACTTCTACATTCTAAAATACTCGGCTAAAAATGAGCTTATGGATCGATCCATGGGAGATGCGTGGGGAAACACCATTGCAAAAAATACACGTCTCAAAAGGAGCTCATAGATCAAGCGTGGGAGATGGGTGGGAAAAACCATTATAGGAAATTCATATATAGTGAAGGTTCTATACTATGAAAACAAGGATGATCAATATTGCTACCTTCTAGACATACCAAACCTAAAGTTCTTATGTACTCCCACTTAGTAAGAGCCATCAAATTTCCAATGATAGAAAAATGACATGGACTCCATGCTTTATTTTCTTTTAGATGAAGGGCATCACAACACTCTTAGCGATGCTTTTTGCATATCAGAGATACTTTGCAGTAAATACTAATGCACACAACAATGAGGGTGTAGACTTCTACATCCTAAAATGCACGGCTAGAAAGAAGCTCATGGATCGGGCCAGGGGAGATGGGGAAAAACCATTGTAGGAAATTCATATATAGTGAAGGGTATGTACTATGAAAAGAAGGATGATCAATATTACTACCTTCTAGATCCCAAAACTTGAAGTTCTTATGTACTCCCACTTGGTAAGAGCCATCAAATTTCCAATGATAGAAATTGATAGTGATTCCAAGTTTTATTTTCTTTCAGGTGAAGTATGCAAAGCTATATATAATTGTTGAAAATACATTTAATAGGGTGTGTGCGAAAACAAGCCCTTGGTTAGAGGCTGTAAAAGAGGATGAGTAAACGTGAAAGAACCTGTGAAAAGGTGAGAAGAATCTACTGGGAGAGAGTAAAGGGTAGCATGAGAAGATTTAGGAAGTGTGGAGATATTCTGGTAATCTATTTGCTAATTACCCACTAATTATATCTTAATTATTTACTAATCACTTTGTTAATGATGTTGATTCTAGTGTTTGATCCACCATAGCTCATCACAATGCTCAAATTTCAACATGGTATCAGAGCCATGCCTAGAATCCATCAAGTTTATGAGCCCATTATCTAATTAATTAGAATTAGTAGATAATTAGAAAATAATCAAAATTTTAGTTAGTTTTCAACTCATCTCTGTACCCCCAGCCAGTGGAGGAGTCCATTCTCCTTGCACACTTCAAATTAGGCCAAGCCCTTTTAGGAGCTTAAACTACACTCAAGGGGCTACAAGCCACTCCAAGGAATTGAAGAGAAACAGCGCGAATCACCGGCAGCAGCACGTTTTTTCGTTGCGTTTTTTTCTGAGTAAAATTGACATTGCAGCTTGCACAAATCAAATGTTTCTAATTCCTCCTAGCGCAAGGTGTTTTCAAGCATGCTCTACAAGCTGGTGAAGACAGAATTCAGTTTCATCAAGTCTACAGTGAGATCCAAGCTCTTCATCAAATCTGCAGGTGACTTTGGTAAAACAGAGATTAAGCTTTCAATATTTGGTCAAATCTTGTGTTTCTTGGCTTAATCCTCTACTAGACTCATTGCTATTGATGCCTTTGAAAGCATTTGAGCTCATTTGAAGTCTAAGGCACCAGATCTGGACTCCCCGCATACTCTGTTTTTTGCACACAAAACAGAGCATTAATTTGCTAATCAATGATTAATCAGATCTAATCATTGTATTTTGGTGCAATTGAGGGTTCAAATTAACCATTAGGTATCTGATACAGATCCCTATAACTTCAGATTGCAAATCGGAGTTGGTTTGATACTCCAACCATCCCGTACAAATTGGTTACCCTTGATTTAATGTAATTTCTGAGAAAATTGTGCTGATAAATTTGTGAAAATTATCATTTTGCATTTAACCCTTGGTTAATGCCTGCAAATTACACTCAAATTCAAGATTATTCATAGCCAGAGTTGCATTTGGGAATGTGCATGAGAATGAATGCTATACGTATTATGTATTGGGCACATTACATTAGTGTAAAAATGGGAACAGACACTGCCCTTGTCCAGAATAAGGCAAGAGGTAAGACCTTCCGCATAAATTTGGGTTTGCATTAATGACACAAGACGAACATCAAAAACCCAAAGGAACTATTAGCAAAACATTTAAAAATGTTGCTCACATGGAGCAAAAAGACCTGACGGACAAGCTCATGGCCCCAGCCATGAAAAAAGAAGGATATCTCTTTCCAAGAAGAGGATCCACACTAAGAAGATCTAAAGGAAGAATTGAAGGAAGAAATGGACACGAGAAGAGAAGCTGCCACGAGAAGAGAAGCTGCCCCAAGAAGACTGAAAGAAGAGACGGACGCGTGGAGAGATGCTGCCACGACAAGAAGACTGAAGAAAAGAGATGTGAGGATCCAAAGAGTGAGGAGCCATGTGAAAATCTCTGAGAGAGAGAGAGAGAGAGACCCCACAACCCAATGTAACCTGCCCCAACAAAGTAAAACCACCTCTGAGCCACCGATGATGTAGGCCACGTGGTAGAGAGATGTATGTGTGAGGACTTTAGTCAAGGTCACGGGGCAACTATAGTAAGCCTTGGACACAGAGAGAGAGAGAGAGAGAGAGAGAGAGAGAGAGAGAGAGAGAGAGAGTGTCAAGGACTATGAGTTTAGGGACTCGAGGCACTGGTCGCAGGCTATCAAGTAAGAGAGAAACTTGATATAGGGTCCAAGTGTGCTAAGATAACTTGAGGGGAGGTGTAGACACTAGTCACGGACTATCAAGTAAGGGGAGGCAAACTTGGTATAGGGTCTAGGTGTACTAGGAGTATTCACTTGAGGGGAGGTGTTGAAAATACAAGTGAATAGGGTGTGTGCGGGAACAAGCCCTTGGTTAGAGGCTGTAAAAGAGGATGAGTAAATATGAAAGAACCTGTGAAAAGGTGAGAAGAATCTACTGGGAGAGAATAAAGGGTAGCATGAGAAGATTTAGGAAGTGTGGAGATATTCTAGGAAGTGTGGAGATATTCTGGGAGATATTCTGATAAAAGTGAAGAGGTGGAGAGAATCAGGGAAAAGAGGTGGAGTGAATCATGGAGAAATCAATGGGATTTGATGCTTGATGTAAACTCTATAAATTGAGGCATAGCCCTAATGAGAATTTGCTGGTTTTTGAGTATCCATGCCTACATTAATCTATTTGCTAATTACCCACTAATTACGTCTTAATTATTTGCTAATCACTTTGTTAATGATGTTGATTCTAGTGTTTGATCCACCATAGCTCATCACAATGCTCAAATTTCAACAATAATAGCATGCCCCTCAAGCTGTAATCTTTTTTTGGCATGAGACACGGAAAAGCTTTGTTATTTCTTTGAAATGAACACATCTTCTTTTCAAAATTTTACTTTCACTTTTTTTCATCAATGTGAAGTTTGACTATTTTAGTTATATTATCCATCCAATTATATTGCATGTTTAAAGGCTCATGTTCCCAACTTTTTTTTCAGCCTATTATCAATCCATGTCTGCATATCTAACCATCCCATCATCTCCCATAACTACAATACATGCCCCAAAAGAGAGCCAATATGGGTTTCAAAAATCCAAGCCATGACCATCTCATAGTAGGTACATGATGGTACAATGATACAAACCTCTCTTGTTAAAACCAGATCATGATTTGCTTACATAAACTCTTATCTGATTTTTCTTTAACCATTATACACATCAAGGTTAATCAAAACTACTAGATTAACTATTCACACACACACAAGCAATGAAACCATCAAAATCAATACATAGTTTGTAGAGAAGGGTAATCTTTTTTAACACATCTATCATAGGATATTACCAATACATAATGCTTCAAAAGGTTACTATTAATCTAATAGCCCGCACATTCAACCAAAGTTATCATCAAAGCATGAATTGAAGGTGTTTAATGTTTATTTCATCACTTTTAAAGTATTTTCCCAACTTATTCATGGGCACTTTTGGCTCTCCTTTTGTCTCGGGCATGGAAGAAGAGCTCTTAATGCGATAAGGCTTATCATCCTCCTCTTTAGGTGTGCAGGAGTATGGGCCCTTACGTTTCCAGTCATCCACCAATCCAATAAGTCTCTCCAAAGTTGAGAATTTCCTTGAAAAAGGACTTGATCTTTTGAGGATAAGAAGGCTCTGAGGCCTGTTATGTCCCTCGTGCAATATACTTTTTCATCATTTTTATGTGTACACATAGTCACTGCAATACTTGGTTTATATATTTTTATTAATTCCTTTATGTAAGTATGCTTTATCATTTGTAGTAACAAAATATTATCAAAAGAAACATGTATATTTTGCATGTACTTTAACAAAACAATTTGATCTTATAGCCAATTAAATACATAAAATTATTAAGAAAGGTAGTCCAACCTCCATGGAGAGGAACTATTGATCAGAGTTGAGTATAGAAATTCTCTACACAATAAATACACACATATATATCATATCCCACACACAATGATAGATCGTGATGATAGTGTGAGAGAGAGAAAGAGAGAGCATAATATATTATTTTAGTGTGTGAGAGAGAGTATTTTGTGTGTGTGTGTGTGTGTGTGTGTGTGCTCGGGGTGCTACCGATCGGGATGACATATTATCCACATGAAGCAAAAAGTTTTCATGTGGAGATGTCTGCTCCTCAGGGTGTTACCGATGGGGATGACATTGGCAAAATGACATATTGCATCGTCGCATTGTGTGCGTTGCTCCTGCTACAATGAGACCATTTCACACCTATTATGGTAGTGTTCGGTTACCAGGCAGTTCATTGTGGCATTGTCGGCACGCCTACAGATTTGTTTCCCATCAAAACGTTTCTTGAAGCAATTTTGGCTCTTTGCATTTTTCAGGCATTCTTTGCATACCTCTCTATATGATGCCTATCATATAAGAGATATTTCTTTGCATATGTTTGTTTTCCCACTGTTTCTAGCTTCCATCCGCTCTAGGTGGTAGCGGTTCTACATTAAGTTAATTAAAATCAGTGGTTTCACTAAAATGTGTGTGTGTGTGTGTGTGTGTGTGTGTGTGTGTGTGTGTGTGTGTGTATAGAAGATGGGTATTGATACCAGAATCTTTCCTAGTGTGTGTAACACCATGAGCAACAAGTTGTGTTATCGAAAGCAGACCAAGGACATTTATCATGAGATGTCATGTGAAGGAAGGTCTTTAAAGGATGCTCAGAAGTTCCTAAGGAGTGCAATGTTTGTGTCAAACCAATGCTATGGACTATATGCCACACAATTCACCGGTGTTACCCCTTGAGCCATTGTAGAAGTGGGGCTTGCATTCTGTGGGACCATTCAAACAGCCTGCATTTTGGTGGCAACACATTACTATACCAAGTAGGTGGAGGCTCGTGCTTAAAGGGATCTTTAACAAGGCCACATATGTTGCAAAAGTTCTTGTATGAACTAATTAGAAGTAGATAAATTCTGCTTGTCAGTGATACATCACTTGACTAAACACCATATTATTATTTAAAGAAATATATAGTTTATTATCCTCAAGCAAATGGTAGGCAAGCACCTCCAACAAGATTTTGTAGAATATCCACAAGAAGGTGGTTAATGAAAATCAAACAAATTGTGTCAGGACTATGGAAGTCGAACCCTAGCATAAGTTAATAGCTTTCGGAATCTCGAGAGTATTATTAGTGCTAGCGGGGTTCAGGGGTTAATGGGCGTTAGGGTTTGGTCGATGTGTGTACACATCTAAGTTAGCACAGCTCTTAAGTAAGATGGGCGGCCGGGCTAGGAGGTGTGGACACAGGCCAAGGTTTTGGTATAAAACCCAACGAGAAACCCTAACTCGTCATTATATGGGTGGAAGTCGTTGTTTTCCCAAGTGGAGCCTTCCTCTGGACGGTCCTTCCACTTGATAAGAGCTTGTTTCCGAACTTGGTGGCGAGTACGTAACATGTGGTTCATCCCATCTTTCACGTAAGCCGTTTGAGGAAACGCCTTATGGGTCATGAAAGGCCGGTGGATGATTCTTTCTTGGTAGAATATGTGGAACCTCCAATACTACCTCATGAACAAGAAAGAGTATTGGATTACCACATGTTACGTACTCGCCACCAAGTTCAGAAACAAGCTCTTATCAAGTGGAAGGACCGTCCAGAGGAAGGCTCCACTTGGGAAAACATTAGTGTGATGAGGAAACGTTTCCCCACTTTTGTTTTCGAGGACGAAAACTCTTTTCAAAGGGGGGAGTAATGTCAGGACTATGGTCCTACGGAAGTCGAACCCTAGCATAAGTTAATAGCTTTCGGAGTCTCGAGAGTATTATTAGTGCTAGCGGGGTTCAGGGGTTAATGGGCGTTAGGGTTTGGTCGATGTGTGTACACATCTAAGTTAGAACGGCTCTTAAGTAAGATGGGCGGCCGGGCTAGGAGGTGTGGACACAGGCCAGGGTTTTGGTATAAAACCCAACGAGAAACCCTAACTCATCATTATAAATTGGGATCAAAAGCTCCATTCCACATTATGGGCTTTTCATATGTCTATGGATGGCTAGATAAAAATAGGGTTAACACCCTTCTCAATGGTGTATAGACGGTAGACAACAATAGGGCTATGCATTCTCAGGGAGTTGTAGTCCCAAGTCTATGGTGGATAGCTATATCTGTCATACTATCTTTGGAAGAGTGCGAGAAGCACCATACTTAGTAGTTGCTAGGGCTTGATGAGAAATGGCTCTAGAGCATCTTATAATTTTAAACCAATCATTTGTGAAACCCCTTCTGTAAATGTATTTCTGTAAAATTACCTTAAAATTTTTAATTTAAAAAACTCTTCATTTGAACCCACATTGTATACTTACACATTTTTAGGTGAACCAAAGTCTGGATTTCTTGGGATACATTGTGAAGCTGTCTGCTCTGATGAGGCCTGTAAATGCATGTTTGCGACTTGAAAATGTGCCTCCTATTGACAAGGCCTGTAAATGTATGTTAGCCACACATGTTTCCTCGTGCGAATGTACATTTGTAAGAAATTGTATCCACGAAGCACAAGCTCCTTCACAAAAAAAAAAAAACCTATTGTTTGACTTGCCCATGCATGTGTCTAGGAAACACTATAATTGTGTAATCCCCACATGATACATCCACTCCTTCATGGCCACACCCACATCTATTCTTCATCTCCTTATCTGTTCCTTTGTGCCCACGCACGTTCCTTCATCCCACATCTATTTCTTTATATCCCCATGTCACACGTTCCTTGGAGCCCACGCATGTTCCTTGGAGACCACGCACGTTCCTCCATGCTCACGTTCCTCCATGCTCATGCATGTTCCTTCATCCCCACATTTATTCCTTTACATCCATGCACGCCCACACGCATTCCTTTGGTCCCATGTCTGCTCCTCCATATCCATACATGTTCCTGTGTGCCTACGTCCATGTCTTCATCCCCGCATCTATTCCTACACCCTACAAACATATGTTCCTACGTGTAACAGAGACTACCATATTTTTTTTATTTTTTGGAATTGGGCAAAAACTAATTCCTTGTTGAGGCAATCAAATAAGGACCAAACCCATCATAATTGGCCTCAAGACAATACGCCATTCACGTACATCCTTCTTGCTCTTTGGCATAAACACGTGAAAACGTTTTATGTTTAAAAAGCAAGCTGCAGAGCAGCTGGGTGGAACCATAAGGGCATCAAGATTGCACTATTTCACCTTAGAGCAAGGAGCTTTGGAAGATTTCACCCGAGATATGGTTAGGATAGCCTTTCACTATTGGTGGGTATTCTTGATAAGGAACCCAACGGAGTCCATTAGATCAACTTTACCATCTGAAACAATTTGAGGAAGGAGGAGTTGAACCATGATTTGGGTGTGATACTTTACATTCATGTTGTGCAGATAAAGATAAATTCTCTGATGAGCAATTTCTTGGAAGGATTCTGAGATCCAACACTGCATAATGCCTTATACTTGGAGAAGCACACACGTCCTATGTCAAAGCACAATAGACCTTAATTTCATGGGAACTCCCTCACAAGAGCTCTTAAAGGAGAACCCATATGAGGCATCTTTATTGCTCAAGGAGCTAGCGGGTTGCCACCAATGTAATCTGCTAAGGTTGTGGCGAAGTCCTATTAAGAAAGCCATGACTACAACCCCACTCGGTCAGCCAACAATGACATCACTTTGCATGGTGTGTGGGATAGAGTATATATATATATATATATATATATATATATATATATATATATATATATATGTATGTATGTATGTATGTATGTATATAAGGATTTCCCCTTGCATGGGATATGGGATGGATCACATCTATAAGCTTTTCCCTTGACACTACTTTGCATGGGGTGTGGCATACATACATCATGATTGCCCCCTTGCACCTCATCAAATCCCACCAAAGATCAAAGATGAACATCCATTGGCAGGTCTCAACTTACTAAGTGTGAGAGATCGATATGACACTCCCTCTCAATGTAGTTACAAAGGAATAGCTCTTCTAAAGTTCTCTATTTTTGTTTCGTATAGCTTCCCACTTTGATGCTATAATCAAAAGTTACATACCCTCTACGATTACATAGAACTACTTTAAAAATATTTAGTTGGTAAATGAATGGTGCTCAATTTGCATATTTTTTTTTTTAATTGTATAGTATATATCCCAAGATAAGCACCTAATCAAAAGATATTCTCGATATATCATGTGAGATGTGCACTTGTCAAAGGGAGGAGATACACATGGCTTACAAACATGGCCGTGTAAGACTTGTGTGATTCCACACATAATAATCCCCAATTAGTGAGATTCAACTTGTGATTAAGAGATCAATTAAGCTAAATTTGGATAGAGTTGATTAATGATTAATAATCCTTGTTTAAATTATCAATTGTCCTTTTTTTAGAGGTTCTTATGCATCCACTTACTAGTTGGGCCCAATCAATGTGTTTGCAAGGAGGGAAGACGGAGGGCAGCCTGCCTACAATTCTTATAAATATCACTATCTATAAAGGAATTAAGGATTGGTCTCAACCAACTTTCCTCTTAGCCACAAACCTCTTTCCATATATGATCCATTAGTCAATTTAGTGAATGATTTTCATGATTGAGCTTATATCACAAATCTAGATTATCATTTACAAATTTAGTTTATTTGTTTCTATAGTATAAATCAAATCACCAATTTAGCTCAGTATAGTGTGATTGGCCATTTTTCTTTGGAGTCAATGAAACATGCAACTGAATCTTGAACATTCAATTTTTGGGCCTTTAAGGATTATCTAAAGCCTCTAATTAACCTTTGAGGAATGTTTATTACATGAATTAATTCCTAGTTTGATATAATTAGCCAAACCACTATTCGCACCAAGTTTCTTAATATCAATCATACCTCACTCTATTTTATATTTTGCTTTCTTTCAATCTATTACTCTTTGTTATATTGTGCATTCTTTCAATTTTGTAGTTGTGAGTGATTGTTTTTTTAATTTAGTTCTACGTATTCTTGAATATTGTCAGTAGAGTTTGCAAGTTTTAAACCCTAGCTTTAATAATAATACTTTATTTAGAAAAAAATGTACTTGGCTTTGTGGACATCAATTTTAAAAGATCAAATTTTAAAGCTTCGAAAAAAAAAGTCTCCCATGGACATGCTATCAATGTAGATGGAGATAACTCTCCTTTTAAGATACTCGCATTCATGAGCTTGTTGCAAACCTTTTGGAGTCCCCTCAAGAAGATAAGTTTGAATATGTAAAAGATAGACTAAGAATTCTTTACCACATGTATTTATACATTTATCTATGACATTAAAACACTTGGTTTCATGTACTTCAATCCAAAGAATAAATAAAACTAAACTAGATATCAACGCTCCACCCTCCACTACGAGAAGTAGCCATGGTTGAGGAACCCAAGCGTGTCCCTCATCCTCATATCCACATGGGAAGGTGGCCTAGGAAGCCAAATAGTTTAGAGACGGCTTGGATTAGATTTGGCAGACATTGCCAAATAAGCTACATGCTACACTAGATCGTTATCTCAAAACGGTCCACAAAGTAAGCAAAGTTCACTCTTGGACACCCTATCCTAACATTGCAAGGCTTGCACAGGTCCAAAATGAGCCTGAATGGCCATGCTCAGTGAGATGATTGCATAGCAGCTTCTAGTTCATCTTATGGACCAAATCTACACCGTTGACAATGCAACCCACTATAACCAAGACCCTACTATGAGCTACTATTACCAGATACACAACCAACCCCTTCTCCACACAATTCATCACTCATCACTGTATGTTTACTCCCTAGCTTCTGGAAGCATACAAACTCTTTCTTTAAGAAATACAAACCAACCATCAAAGCTCCCTTCTTAGTAGCACACGGCGGTGGGATTTTTCCAACCAAGAAAGTGTAAGCTGTAGTCATGAAATGAAACCCTGCTAATAATGATCTCACTGGTCCTAGTATCGCTTCTTTTTTGCAAGATCTCATGGGGAATATTAAAAAGCAATAACCAGCGGGATTTTCTTTATTCTTGAAGATAGGGACATGTTACGTAATTCTCATTGGGCCTTGCATTGAAGGTATTTATCCAAGAAGCTTCACCAAATATCCTTGCAACTAAACTAAACACACACACCACCCCTCTAAATAAAAGGACTTAAATTTCTTAGATACCCCAAAACCGAAATGTGCTAGAAAAGCTTATCAACACCCTAACCAAGGGCTAAACCACTAATTTTTGTCTGATTTGTCATGCACCTGAAAGTTTACCTTCATAACAACCCCTGCATCCGACACATAAAGAAGGGTGTACAAACACAAACCCCTTCCCCTGCCACTGCCACATATGCATAATCACTCATTTTTAGAGCCCACCTGTGTGCTTTGTCATGCGCCTGCAAGTTTACCTTCATAAAAACCCCTGCATCCAACACATAAAGAAGGTTTAACAAACAAAAACCCCCGCCCTGCCACAAATGCATAGAAATTGTGGATCCCCATTTTTAAAACCCACCTGTGTAATACCAGTTTAATTCTACAGCAGGTGAATTGCAGAGGGTGCCTCGCAGCCTCTCAGTTAGTGTCCCACATAATTTATTCAAACACAGCTTTAACAGTTACCTCACCCCCATAGCTAGTTAAGCCTTCATAACTTACAAAGGGATTTCTAATCATGCAACACTAAATGTTACAGCCAAAAAACCCCACTAAAAACAGCCTCGACTCTTTCCACAAAGCTGTTAATAGAAAATGCCTGCATCTTTTTTCTATATTGAAGTCATGTAAACAAAAAATTATGATTTCCAAGAACTGTCCTAAGCAAAGAAGCACTCAATGAGACCTTCGCCAGAAATGGCCAGAAACCATATTTTCTCTTCCAATTTGAAAAATTATGGATCTGATTACACTAGCACCGCAATAAATAATGCAGATGGACTACTCAACCTTATCAACCAAAATGCATTGTCAATTAGCATTTGACTACAACGCTCCAAAACCATGCCAGAAGACTTTTAACAAACAACTCTACATTAATCAGCCTGCATTGTCTCTCCTTATTGTGGGTTTTCAGTATCCATAGGTTCTGCATACTGTGCTTCTCCACCACCTGCTGCAGGTCCATCTGTAGGACTGTTCGACTCTCTGCCTGTTGCTGGCTTGGATTCTGAAGATGGAGATGCAGGTTTTGGAGGCGGTGGTCGAGACTTCATCATGACAGGCTTACAGGTCCTGGACAAATACAGCAATACAAACCCTACAATTAATAGACAGATGAAGCATAAAAAACGTAATGTGCAAACAAATGATGTTATGATCAACTTTCTATCTTCAGCGAGGACAAAGAAACAAACAGCAGCGTGCTTTGATTCCTTGGTCACAAAATTCTACCAAGTACTCACAAGTTAGCAAGCAAAAGTGTAGCTTTATTCACAGTAGATCTTTAAAAGATACACTATCCACAAATGTTGACATGTGGGGTGGAATTTGCTGAAAGGCTTTAGAAACCAACGCTTCCATCTCAATTAGACTAGGCAACTACTATTTCATGTTTGCAAGGCCTACATGACAACCCTAGTCTAGGGCATGCAAACCACCTATGCTCTCATACCAATGTTACAATGCTAATATGGTAGTTGTTACATCCCGACAGGCCTAGGGCTATGTATACCCAGGACTAGGGACATGTCCTAACCCAAGATTAGGGTTTTGATTCATGGTCTGATGATCCTTGGGTATGGTCCATAATTATTAGCCTAAGGCTAATAAGTCCCAAAGTTATCAAATAATGCCCTCCAAAATGTCAAGTGAACTTGGAATCTCTATCTTAAGTGGTAAACCACAAACAAGGTACAAAAGTCAGATAAACACGCGAGCAATACCTTCAATTGTGGCTGTCTACTTGCACGGAATGAGCATATAAGAATATGGCACAACGAAAAGAAATAACAAGACAAAACACAATAGACAATGCGATAGATACATAATGGAGAGAATTCAAAAATTCTGATTATACCAAAGAGGTACAAGTGATGGTGCTGTCCACCCGTGCGCTCTCAAGTAGAGCTTCGATGGCGATCTAGACAGACTCTGGATGGAGGATGTACGAAGTGTAGAAAGGGGTGGATACTCACAAGCATTGGATGCCTTAGCTCATAGCAACCATGTCCATATATATATACCTAGATGAATCCAAGAACATGCCCAAATTCACCTTTTAGGATTGTGAATGTTATATACTCATGGTAGTCAACCCACAAGACTATATAACTATCAACTCCATTATGCATAGTATGGACTAGATACTACGACATCCCCACTAACGTCATCAGTGCCCAATAGTGGGTGTAGAACTCTGTATCAAGATATGCTCTCACGCGCGCGCGCGCGCACACACACACACACACATGAGAGCATACATAGTTGTTTGCGGGACGCGTACCACAGCACCCATACGTAAAGTACGAGACGGGGTGAAATGACCGGAGCGAAACACTGGCGAGCCGTTTTTTTGGCCAACGGACGTTTTGCTGCAACGAAACGACCATTTTGTACCATACAGTACGGTACGAATGCGAAACGGTCTTGAAAAAAAACTGGCCATTTTTTACCTTTTTTGCGCCCGTTTTTTCTCGTTTCTTTCACCCGTTTGTTGTAGCCATTTGGGCATGTGCCATGGCCTTGGATCCCTTTCACCTCCATGCTTGTATAAGGCTCTCAAGGTCTCCCAGTCTCATCATACATGCTCTTGAGTCTCAAGCTCTCTCCCTCTCTTATCCTTCATGCTCTCAACTTTCAAGTCTCTCTCTCTCTCTCTCTCTCTCTCTCTCTCTCTCTCTCTCGGCTTATTTCGTCCATTATTTGTATACATGCATAAATTTGTTTTTGCATGACTTGTTTGCGTGTGTCTGCTTGTTATACCGTGCCAGTACACTGGACAAGGACGCCCCCAATGTACCGTGGAATGCTGTTTGCTGACTTGGTGGTGTGGCATGTGAACAGGTGGTAAGTATTTGTCGTTTTGGCCTTTTAAAATGGTAAAACCCATAAACTTGAGTGAACCTTAATATTTACAAGGTATTGTGTTCACACTCAATTTAAATAGGGACTGGACACTTGCTTATGCTTATGAGGGGAGGGCCCAAAGTAATAAAATGAACTAAGGTTTTATAAGCTTTTAAAAAAAGGCTTGCATGGAAATTCCCCCATGTGGGTTGGTGGAAAACTTGCCATCATCAGGATAGCTACCCGCCGCCTCCTCCACGCCTGCTGAATTTGCCCCTACATGCCGCCTCCACGCCTGGAAGGACTCGCCTGTGTGCTGCCCCTACTGTACCACCTGCAGTACCCGCCTACCTCCTGCCCTTGTGTACCTGCTGTACCACCTGCAATACCCGCCTACCACCTGCAGTACCCGCCTACCTGCAGCCCACATGTACTTACTGTACTACCTGCAGTACCCGCCTACCTACAGCCCACGTGTACCTAGATTATTGGTTGCCCATATGTACCTGTTGTACCTGCCCTATGTACTGGCTGGTTGCTTTGTTTACAGCAGCTGAAGCTTCCATTTGGAGTATAATACAAGGGAAATGGTCTTCATTACTGAGATATGAATTAAAATCCATGCCAGGTATTTATTTCAATATTTTATCTCAAATTCAAATAATAATTCAAGTTAAATGATGTTATTACAAGCTTTGTGTAGGTAAGTTCTTAGTTCTTCTCCAGTTGCATACACTCTGGAGGATCATTGGAAAGAGGTTTCTCCCATGACTGCCTTGACCGCGTCCTCATTTATAGAGGAGCCAGTGAAGGTCAAGAGGATACGAGGAAAAACCAAGTACAAAGCTTAATTGGGAGAACCGAGAAACGTTCCCTCCGCAGTGTACACTGTTGCCTGCGTTAGTACGAGCGTGCACATTTGTGCACGGTCCCGGAAGACCAGTGAAAGGCAAGTGTACACCCAGTGAAGGTGGGAACGAGCCTATGATTTGGGGCTACTCCAACCAACACTTTCTTCATCGGTTTGAACCAAATCTGTTTGGTTGTTTGCACTCCCTAGTGGAGGAATCTGGCCTTTTCAAGCCCATGACACTTATACAAATATAAATACTCAAAGAAATACAATAAGTATTGAGGGGGGGGGAGGGCCGACCCTTTTTGGCCCCAATGCTGGTGTCCTTTGTATTTTTTTTCAGTATTTCCAGTGTTTGTGTTTTTGATGATGTTTCCATTGATTAATAATAATAATAATAAGATTAAGTGTTCTAAATATGTGTATATTGTCTTCCAATCTGTAGGCCTCCTATAGAGAGCGGTGACAAATGCCCCAGCTATATTCAATAGAATGATAGATTGCATGTTCCATGAGTATAGGAAATTTACAAGTGTCTTCTTTGATGACATCCTACTCTTCTCGAAGTTCAAAGAAGAGCATAGAGCTCATTTGACTATCGTTTTTGAAGAACACCGTAACATAAACTCTTCATAAATGCAAAAAAGAGTGAATTCTTCTTGTCAGAGATACACTATCTTGGGCATAATGTGTCCAAAGTTGAAGTGTTGCAAAGATTGATGCAATTCGGAATTGACCTGAATTGAGATCAGTGCATGAGATCCATAGTTTTCTTGGGCGAAAGAGAGCTGCAAATGCTGAATCAAATCAACCCCCCTAAAAGAAGGAAAAAAAGGACAATCTGGGCCTCTCTAGGCAAGACAAAATTGAATATATGAAGAAGGGTAAGTGTTTTAAATGTGGCAGTAAAGAACATGTAATTAGACATTGCCCACAATGGAAAACTGAGAGGGAAAAGAAGCCGCAAGTTAACACTATACCGGATGTACAAGGGAAGACTTCTCATGCTCCCATTGAGAGAGTTATTTAAAGCATGGGGTCAACTCAAGGATCAACCTGTCCTCTTCCTGTTTGACAACTACTCCACAGACAACTTCATCTCTTCACATATGGCTACTTCTTTGGGCCTTAGCATGGATGATATGGGAATAGAGATTGATGCTAGTTCCGCATTTGCAGATAAGACCGTGAGGATCACCCCTGTGATTGGGAAACCACGCATTCATATACAGCGTTATGTGGATCATGAGGACTTTTTGATTGCTCCATTGCAGGGATGTGATGTGTTATTGGGGGATGCCTTGGCATGCACGCTTGAATCCAAAGCTGGATAATAAGAATAAGAAGATAGTGATAACTCACAAGCATAAGAAGCATATCATTGATGCAAGAGTAGCCGGGGACACTATTCCAGTTGTATCACAAATACAGATAAATAAAGCAATGAAAAAGAGCATTTCCTCGTACTTGATTTTTGTTTGTGATCTTGTAGAACATAATAATGCACATGTGGATGCACTAGATGAAAGCAAGCTGACTTTTCTTCGTGGGTTTAGTGATTGCTTTGCAGTCTTTACCGGCTTGCATGCCACCCCCTAGACCTGAGGATCATATCATTGATCTCATACCTAGCAATTCTCCTCTCAATAGACCAGCCTATAGAGTTAGTGCTAGCCAACAGGAAGAGATAATGACACAGGTGAATGAGCTCTTAAAAAAGAGTCTTATTCGACCTAGTTCTTCTCCTTATTGCTCTCATGTTCTCCTTACTCAAAAGAAGGATGGTTCTTTCAGGATGTGTGTTGATTACAAGGCTCTTAACAAAATAACCATTAAGAACCGTTTTCCTATTCCTCACATTGATGATATCTTGGATCGTTTGCAAGGAGCTTCATGCTTTAGCAAGATAGACTTGAAGATTGAATATCATCAAGTCAGAGTTGCACCCTAGGATGTGCATATGACTACTTTCCGTACTTCATTTGGCCTTTATGAGTATTTGGTCGTGCCTTTTGGTCTTACCAATGCTCCAACTACATTTAACAAGCTTATGGATCGCATCTTCCGAGAACACTGCAAATTTACTGACACATTTTTTATGATATTTTGGTGTTCTCTCGAAATGAGCAAGAGCATATCAAACATATGACCATTGTGTTTGAAGAATTAAGGAAACACCAACTCTTCATAAATGCTAAGAAGAGTGAGTTTTTCCTTTCTGAGATCCATTACTTGGGTCATATTGTTTCTAAAAATGGAGTACGAATGGATCTAGACCAGCAAGAACGTACATTAAGTACAAAGTTTTCTTGGCGCATTTTGCTCATAAGGCATCGTCCTTGCATGCTTTAACTAAAAAGAAGGCTACATTCATTTGGAAAGAAGCAAAGTCTAATGCTTTTATAGCACTCAAAAATGCCATTGCAACAGGACCCGTGCTTATTGTGCCTGACCTATATAAGCCTTTCTCAGTTGAATGTGATGCATCGAGAGAATGTATTGGAGCTGTCCTCAATTAAGAGGGACATGCCGTAGCCTATGAGAGTAGGTGTTTGCAAGGTGCCAAGAAGCATATGGATGCTTATGAGCAAGAACTCATGGCTGTAATTCATGCTCTTAAGGTGTGGAAACACTATCTTTTAGGAGCTGAATTTACAATAAAGACAGATCATCAAAGTTTGAGATTCTTCCTTCCTCAAACAAAGCTTTCCAAGGAGCATAAGCGGATGGCAAACTTTCTTTCCATTTCTAGATCATTCATACCCCTGGAAAGAAGAATGTAGTTGCCGATGCGCTCTCACGAAAGCCATATGTAGCTCCTATTTCAGTCGCATCACATGAGGATTTGACTATGATGCTTAATACTTATGCTACGGATGCTGATTTTTCATCTTTATGGGCTGATTTGCAATCCAGGACAGCACATATGCCATATGTGTGTAAAGATGGATATTTCATGTATGCTAACAGATTATGTGTTACCAAAGACTTCAAGCAAAAAGTTTTGCATGAGTCTCATGCACCAGGGCATAGAGGAATTCTACCAACCACTCAGTTTATTGAGAGGTATTTCTTTTGGCCTACCATGCACAAGGATATTGAGGCATATGTACGTCAATGTATTACTTGCCAAAAGGTAAAATTCAGTTCGCAAGACCCCACCATTACTTCAGCCCTTACCCGTGCCAAATGAACCTTGGGAAAGCATAGCCATGGATTTCATAATGGATTTGCCTCGTACATAGTATGACAATTATGCCATATGGACTATTGTGGACAGATAGCTCACTTCATCCCAATGAAAAAGACCATTAAGCCAAACCACATGGTTACACTTTTTCTCTCACACGTCTTTAAGCATCATGGAATGCCTAAGTCCATTGTGGGTGACAGAGATCCTAGGAATACTAGCCTCTTTTGGAGGGCTTGTTGGGTAGGAGGGCAGTTAGCTTGCACACACACACACAACCTCAAGCACAGAGAAACGTGAGTGCTGGAAAAGATGTACTCAATGAATAATGAAATGAAAGTACAAGTGAGTACTAAAAAGCCAAGGGCTAAGTGCCCAACACACAAAAGTGTGTTCACACGGGAAAAAACCTATGTCCATTCACAGGGAAAAAATGCCCGTGAGTAAGCTCGGTTCACACCTGAACTAGCCAGGAGTGGACATGACCAGCAAACCCTCCTCAAGTGAATGGTGTGAACGGGTACCAAGGTGAAAGCTGTGAATGTTGCCTTGCACTATGCTCCACAGTAAGAGTGATCAAGAGAGATCACGATGGCAAAGATGAACTGTAGTGCCAAATTCCAATGGGAAAAGCAAGCACTATATGGCAGGGAAAAGGAGAATCCCCAATGTCATAGTGCTAATGCTAGAGCACAGTAGTACATAAACGCATCACCTGAAATGCATGTCAAAGATCATGCTGACATCAACTGCATCAAATCAAGAGGCATCGCATAATACCCCCCCTGAAGGCAAGCATCCAAATGCCAAGCTAAACTGCATGTAATCCACATCAATGACAACAAGAGAGCAAAGTATAGCTCGGTAACTACACCAGTGATAAGCATAAGAAGAGGTAGCAAATATACGCATGTGTAAAGGCAACAGGATCCAAAAGTCATGCCTGTGAGACGTGCAATGTAAGCTGCAAGATAGATCATAGAAACTCATCAATGGAGGATCCAATGAGGAAAAATCAGCAATTTGGATGTAAATGAATTAAGTGTGTCTGAAAGCAAAGAATTACAGAAGATACTTGATTCGTTTCAAGACGTATTTCCTAAGGAACTGCCATCAGGTTTACTACCTGAATGGGCAGTAGATCATCGTATTGACTTGATCCCTGGTGCTCATCTTGTCAGTATTCCACCTTACAGGATGAGCCAAGCCGAGGAAGATGAGTTGGCTAAACAACTCGAAGATTATTTGAGGATGGGCCAGATCCGTCCAAGTAAATCACCTTGGGGTGCACCTGTGTTGCTAAGGAGAAAGAAGGACAATACTTGGAGAATGTGTAGATTACAAGAGATTGAACAAGCTGACCATTAAGAACCGTTATCCTCTTCCTGGATCAGATGACCTGATTGACCGGTCTACAGGAGCGAAATATTTCACGAAGATAGATTTACGTACTGGCTACCACCAGATACGTATTCATGAAAGGCATGTTGAAAGAACCACCTTTCAGACTAGGTATGGCCATTACAAGTTTCTAGTATTACCTTTTGGGTATAACCAATGCTCCAGCCACTTTCCAGCAAATGATGAACGTTCTTTTTCGTGAACATTTGGAAAAATTTGTGGTGGTGTTCTTGGATGATATTTTGATATATAGTCGTACTCTTGAGGATCATGTTAGACACCTCACGATTGTCTTATCTATTTTAAGACATAATCGACTATATGCTAAGTTAAGTAAATGTGAGTTCTTTATGACCGACATCATTTACTTGGGACACAAGATCACTAGAGATGGATTGAGCATTGACTATGAGCATTGACTATGACCGAGTTCAGAAGGTTCTGGACTGGCCTATACCGCGAACAGTGAAACAACTTCGTTCTTTTCTCGGTTTTGTAGTTTTTCTTTGGAAATCTATACGGGAGTACTCTCAGCTCACACTACGATGACCGACTTATTGAAAGGTCGTGGACGTAAGTCACATCAGCCTATCACTTGGAATAACGATCTGGATATGGCCTTTAGACTTTTGAAAGATAAAGTCAAGGAAGCACCTATCTTAGCATTGCCTGATTGTGAGGATTACTGTTATTACTTAATATTTCATCCTAATTATCTGTGTATTTAAGACTGAAACTGAAAGTAGACTTGAACACAGATGTTTGATTGATTGATTGAAATTGTGATACAACAGGCTCCTTATATAGGAGTTCAAGAGACACGAATGAAAAGACACATCCCATGACCAATAGTCATGACTCTAGGTGAAGAGACACATCCTTTGGACGAATAGCTGCAACCATTGGATGAAGAGTTGCAACCTTAGAGCGAAGGGGTGTGACCAGTCGTCGAAGGAGTGTGGCTCTTGATGAAGAGGCATGTCTCTAGAGCGAATAGTCGTGACCATCCGAGTGTAGGGGTCCTCTGTAATCATGTCACTTCAATATCTGTAATCATAAGGAGACTGTGTATAATAAACTAAGTCACAATCGTGACATTCCCTCCCATTTAAAATAAAACTCAGGGGTAGTTGTTGAGACTCTGGAAGAAGGGAAATGATTGAAGTGCTTTTGCATCCAAAGCTCTAGCTGCTAGATCCCAAGTCATGGCATTATTGTTGACCATAACAATCTTGTATATACCAAACTGAATATTAACTGCATCTGCAACTTGTCTCATCTTTACCAAAAGCATGAGAATCGTATCTCTAACTTGAGTAGAACTTTTGTTAACATCATTGGTAACTTCGAGCTTTGTCCAAGAAAAGATTGAATCTTTATCTGCTTCAAGTGAAACTATTGGTAAATTATCTGATTGTGTCACCACGCTTTCCGGCTGAGAGGCGACAACCACCTGTTGGATGTCTGAAAGGGATTCCATTGATTTTTCTGGAACACAAAAGTCTTCGAGTGTTGTCATAGGTTGAGAAGAAATATCTTCCATATGGTTTTCTTTGCTTAGAAAGTTGTTCTCGGGACAAGTTATGTTCAAAGATTCATTTGCAACGACTGAAGTCATGCTGCAAGAGTCTGTGCTTGTTAACCTTTCCAATCAAGTTTTGAGCTTATTGGGATTTATTGGCCAGCATCCTATCAATGTTCTTGTTGATAGTGGATGCTCGACTAATTTTGTGGGAACTACTCTCGTCAGCAAGTTGCGATTACCTACTCAGCAGAGTGCGGAAGTTTTCCAAGTGGAACTTGCAGATGGTTCTTTCTTGCATTGCAGTAAACGGATTCAGCAGTTGCATTTTCAGATTCAGGACTATCAGGATTAGCTGAATTTCTCTATTATGCCTTTGTCACACTATGACATGATCCTTGGACAGTCTTGGTTATATGAGTATGATCCTTTGATCAGCTTTCGAGATCATTCCATTCGACTTTATCATAATCATCGAGAAATGGAATTACGAGGTCTGTTTAATTCTAAGCCGATTACTGTGGTTTCTGCTATGCAAGTCAAACGCTTAGTGCGTAAACGCGACAGCACTTTTGTCTTAGTTATGTTGCGAGAAGCAGAAGACAATACAGTTGACCAATCGGAATCCTCGCCATCAGATATTTCTTGTTAAAGTTGTCAGTGCTTTAATGCTGAATGTCCACAAGCATACTTCAGTGCCTGTTAACCTTTCCAATCAAGTTTTGAGCTTATTGGGATTTATTGGCCAGCATCCTATCAATGTTCTTGTTGATAGTGGATGCTCGACTAATTTTGTGGGAACTACTCTCGTCAGCAAGTTGCGATTACCTACTCAGCAGAGTGCGGAAGTTTTCCAAGTGGAACTTGCAGATGGTTCTTTCTTGCATTGCAGTAAACGGATTCAGCAGTTGCATTTTCAGATTCAGGACTATCAGGATCAGCTGAATTTCTCTATTATGCCTTTGTCACACTATGACATGATCCTTGGACAGTCTTGGTTATATGAGTATGATCCTTTGATCAGCTTTCGAGATCATTCCATTCGACTTTATCATAATCATCGAGAAATGGAATTACGAGGTCTGTTTAATTCTAAGCCGATTACTGTGGTTTCTGCTATGCAAGTCAAACGCTTAGTGCGTAAACGCGACAGCACTTTTGTCTTAGTTATGTTGCGAGAAGCAGAAGACAATACAGTTGACCAATCGGAATCCTCGCCATCAGATATTTCTTGTTAAAGTTGTCAGTGCTTTAATGCTGAATGTCCACAAGCATACTTCAGTGCCTGTTAACCTTTCCAATCAAGTTTTGAGCTTATTGGGATTTATTGGCCAGCATCCTATCAATGTTCTTGTTGATAGTGGATGCTCGACTAATTTTGTGGGAACTACTCTCGTCAGCAAGTTGCGATTACCTACTCAGCAGAGTGCGGAAGTTTTCCAAGTGGAACTTGCAGATGGTTCTTTCTTGCATTGCAGTAAACGGATTCAGCAGTTGCATTTTCAGATTCAGGACTATCAGGATCAGCTGAATTTCTCTATTATGCCTTTGTCACACTATGACATGATCCTTGGACAGTCTTGGTTATATGAGTATGATCCTTTGATCAGCTTTCGAGATCATTCCATTCGACTTTATCATAATCATCGAGAAATGGAATTACGAGGTCTGTTTAATTCTAAGCCGATTACTGTGGTTTCTGCTATGCAAGTCAAACGCTTAGTGCGTAAACGCGACAGCACTTCTGTCTTAGTTATGTTGCGAGAAGCAGAAGACAATACAGTTGACCAATCGGAATCCTCGCCATCAGATATTTCTTGTTAAAGTTGTCAGTGCTTTAATGCTGAATGCCCACAAGCATACTTCAGTGCCTGTTAACCTTTCCAATCAAGTTTTGAGCTTATTGGGATTTATTGGCCAGCATCCTATCAATGTTCTTGTTGATAGTGGATGCTCGACTAATTTTGTGAGAACTACTCTCGTCAGCAAGTTGCGATTACCTACTCAGCAGAGTGCGGAAGTTTTCCAAGTGGAACTTGCAGATGGTTCTTTCTTGCATTGCAGTAAACGGATTCAGCAGTTGCATTTTCAGATTCAGGACTATCAGGATCAGCTGAATTTCGCTATTATGCCTTTGTCACACTATGACATTATCCTTGGACAGTCTTGGTTATATGAGTATGATCCTTTGATCAGCTTTCGAGATCATTCCATTCGACTTTATCATAATCATCGAGAAATGGAATTACGAGGTCTGTTTAATTCTAAGCCGATTACTGTGGTTTCTGCTATGCAAGTCAAATGCTTAGTGCGTAAACGCGACAGCACTTCTGCCTTAGTTATGTTGCGAGAAGCAGAAGACAATACAGTTGACCAATCGGAATCCTCGCCATCAGATATTTCTTATTTACAACAGCCCTTCTTTCAACCTTATAAGGATTTATTTCCTGACGAGCTGCCAACGACATTGCCTCCTCGACGTTCTGTAGATCATATGATTGATCTAATTCCTGGATAACCACCGCCAGTTCGAGCTCCTTATCGAGTTTCTTATTCAGAATCTCAAGAAATTCAGAGACAATTGGCAGAGTTGTTGGATAAAGGTCATATACGTCCAAGCAAAAGTCCTTTTGGTGCTCTTGTTTTATTGGTCAAGAAGAAGGATGGATCTATGCGACTTTGCATTGATTATCGTGCCCTTAATAAGCAGACAATTAAGAATAAGTTTCCCTTGCTCCACATCGATGAGCTCTTTGATCCAGAGTCACATGGGGACGGGGGACGGGGACGGGGGACGGGGACGGGGACGGGGAAGTGCCGTCCCGGGGACGGGGTAGGGAACGGCAAAAAAAACCTCTTTTTTAAAAGCAATTTAGGAGTTGTATGCATGACATACATATAGAGACACACTTTGAACGAAATTTTACACCGAATAGACAAAAAAACAAGAGTCATTTTGAGCAAAATGCGCTAATAAAACATCGATGGCACACTGATTATGTGATTGATAGTCTGATAGATACAAAGAGATAAGTACATGCCTCATGGGCAGTGAGGGTTACAAAAAAGAGTGGGTACAAAATAGAGATACTAGATAGATCATAGATGATAGATCACAATAGATCATGCAATTCCATGCCCTTGAGGCTTGAACCACCGCCCACTCCACGACTAGTGTAGTGGACCTCATCCCACCATGACCATGTGTGCACCGCCGGCCTCCTTCGTGAAGAGCCCGCAACGGAAGATGTGGCGGCGGCGCCTTCACCTTGAGATGCCATGAATGATGATAGTGTGAGAGAGAGGGAAGAAGGGTGCAATAGAGAGTTGCAAGTTGCCGCTTGACTCTTGAGGCTTGCAAGTCTCAAGAGGGATGGATCATGGAACTTGGAGAGAGAGAGAGAGAGAGAGAGAGAGAGAGAGAGAGAGAGAGATGGCTTGGAAGTTGGCACAATGTAGATAGTATAGAGAGAGAGAGAGGGCTAACTTGCCACTTGGGCCTTGAGGCTTGGACAATGGAACTTGGAACTTTGGAAGCTTGAGGCTTGAGCAATGAGGCTTGAAGCTTCAAACTTGAGTGTGGAGAAAAGTCCTAAAGTGTGCCTTCTTTTATAGCTGGAAATTTGCCCGTTTCGCTGTTTCTGGCCGTTTTCTGACCGTCTGCGTCCCCTGTCTGCGTCCCCTGCCCGTCCCGCGTTTCGGGAACGCGTCCCCGGGACGACTGTATGCGTCCCCATTCTGCACGGCATCCCCTGCGCGTCCCCCCCCCCGTCCCCGGCCGTCCCCGCGTCCCGCGTCCCTAAGGGCCGTCCCCGCGTCCCCGTGTGACTCTGCTTTGATCAGTTGCTTGGTGCGAAGGTATTTTCGAAAATTGATCTGAAGTCAGGCTATCATCAAATCTGGATTCGAATTGGAGATGAGTATAAGACAGCTTTCAGAACAAAGTATGGACATTATGAATTTTTGGTCATTCCTTTTGGGTTAACCAATGCCCCAGCTACTTTCATGACTTTGATGAATGACATCTTTGGTCCTTACTTGGATAAGTTTGTCATCGTTTATCTGGATGACATTTTGGTCTTCAGTAAGACTTTAGCAGATCACAAGCAGCATTTGCAGATTGTCTTCGACGTACTCCGTATGAATGTCTTGTACATCAACAAGAAGAAGAGTCAGTTTTTCAAAGATCATGTGGAATATCTTGGACATATCATCTCTGGACATGGTATTGCAGTTGATCCTAAGAAGATAAAAGTCATTGTTGATTGGCCTTTGCCACTTACAATTTCAGATGTGCGATCTTTCTTGGGATTAGCAAATTTTTACCACACCAAGGTTCACAAGTTCTCCGATATTGCTGCTCCTTTGACGGCCCTTACAAAGCTAGATAAATTGCAATGGTCACTTCAAGCTGAAAAGTCCTTTAATGATCTTAAGCATGCGTTGACAACTACGCCTGTTTTGGCTATTGCGGATCCAACTCAGCCGTTTGACGTCATGACAGATGCTTCGGATAGAGCATCTGGAGGCGTTCTTATGCAGAATGATCGTGTTATTGCTTTTGATAGTCATAAATTTTCGGCTATTCAAATGCGATATCTCGTTTATGACAAGGAATTTTTGGCAATTGTTATGCTTATAGAACGTGGAAGCATTATCTTCTTGGTGCAGATTCAGTGGTTAAGACAGATCATCAGTCTTTGACTTACATCTTTACTCAGCCAGTGATGAATCCTCGTCAAGGACGATGGGTTGAATTTTTGGCGAATTTTCACATGGCGATACTCTATATTCTTGGATTACAGAATGTGGTAGCAGATGCTTTGAGCCGCATGCCTCGAGCTACGAACTTTGCTATCTCAAATGTGCAGATGGAGATTCCTGCATGTTTTAAGCATGAGTATTTGACAGATAGAGACTTTGGAGATGTCTTTCGAGCTCTCAAATCTCTTCATCCTACTGTTGCAGAAATGAATATGTTCGTCGCATATACAATTGCAGATGATTTACTTTATTACTTAGATCGCATTTGTGTTCCTCACAATGCATCTTTGCGGAAACTCCTTATTCAAGAGCATCATGAAGTACCCTTTGCAGCTCATCCTGGAATTAACAAGACATATCGTCTGTTATCAGCAACATACTTTTGGCCTCAGATGCAACAGGATGTTATTAAGTTTGTTAAAGCTTGTCACTCTTGTCAAATTATGAAAGCTTCACGACAACTTCCTCAAGGATTGCTTTAGCCTTTGCCAGTTCCTCAGGAAAGATGGGAAAGCATAAGCATGGATTTCATCACTACTTTGCTACGTTCGCAGAAAGGCAATGCTCAAATTTTAGTAGTGGTTGATCGGTTTTCCAAAATGGCACATTTTATTTCTTGCAAGAAGACAGTTTCTGCTCCAGATCTTGCAGCGTTGTTCGTACAGCATATTTTCAGAATTCATGGATTGCCAAGATCTATTGTTTCTGACAGAGATCCGAAGTTTACTGGACATTTTTGGACTTCCTTATTCAAATCTCTTGTTCAGTTCTGCTTATCATCCTCAGACAGATGGACAGACAGAACGGATAAATCAAATTTTGGAAGAAATGCTTAGACATTATATTCAGACAAGATTAGCTTCTTGGGAAGAATATTTGCCTCTTGTGGAGTTTGCTTACAACAATTCTCCGCATTCAGTCACTGGAATGACTCCTTTTCAAGCAGCATATGGTCACACTCCACTTGTGCCCACAAACTTTGTTCTTCAACATAAGGTGGCATTAGCAGATCAATTGATTCAAGAAATGCAAGATATTCTTGTGCAAGTTCGAGACAGACTGGTTCATGTTCAACAGAAGTATCAAAAGTATGCGAATAAGCACAGAAGGCATACTGAGTTTCAAGAAGGTGACTTGGTTTTGCTTTATGTTGCACCGCATCGATATAAGACAGTAAAGTCAGTCTTTCCGAAGTTGCGACCGCGTTTCTATGGTCCATTTAAAGTTATAAAGAAGATTTCAGTTGTCAGTTATAAGTTGGATCTTCCACCATCTTGGGGAAAAATTCATCCGACATTTCACATCTCTTGGCTCAAGGAATTCTTCCAAGGAGATTCATCAATTCCGGAGTTATCTTCTTATGTTCCTGAGATCGAAGATGATCACATTATTCTTGTTCCTGAGAAGATTCTTGATGTTCGTCAGAAAGAAACAAGACGGAAGATTACTACAGAATTTCTTGTTAAGTGGATGGACTTGGATGAGTCAGATTCTACTTGGCAGACAGATGAAGAAATGCCCTTTAAAGCACGCCCGGTGGGTTACGCACGCCTGGTGGGTTTTTTTTTTGTTTTTTTTTTAGATACCCACGTGGCAATAGTACGTGTAAAAAATATATTTTTTTTGTTTGTTGTTTTCTTTGATGTAAAGGTGACGGCCTGGAACACGTCACCGAATGTAAAAGGATGCGCCGCTTCAAGGCCTGGACGCGTCGTGTGCTGACTGAATGGATGCGCCGCTTCGAAGGGGTGCTGCCAGCAAAGCGAAGAGGCGGGCAGCAGGCGCTAGTTGGCGGTGAGGAATTCAGGGTCGGCAGCTGCAAGGATTAACGAGGCTCACAGCTTGCAGCACACGAAGCGAGGGAGTGTTCCATATTTGGCAGGGAGATGCCATGCTGCGAACGCCTAACTCACTGGTCAGCGAGGAGGGAGGGTAGTCCAGGTATGCAGCAAGGGTTCCCTCTTTGCAATACACACCATGCGTGTGTATTGGTGTGAAACCTTTTGTTCTTGTTTACATTACTTTAAGCAAGGATTCACGCCAAGTCTACCATCGCTCTGCTTCTTCCATACAACACCGAGAGGAGAGTAGAGCGGAGAGGGTGAGAGGCTCACAACCGTAGGCCCGGGAAAAAATTTTGCTCTGATACCACTGTGAGGATTACTGTTATTACTTAATATTTCATCCTAATTATCTGTGTATTTAAGACTGAAACTGAAAGTAGACTTGAACATAGATGTTTGATTAATTGATTGAAATTGTGATACAACAGGCTCCTTATATAGGAGTTCAAGAGACACGAATGAAAAGACACATCCCATGACCAATAGTCATGACTCTAGGTGAAGAGACACATCCTTTGGACGAATAGCTGCAACCATTGGATGAAGAGTTGCAACCTTAGAGCGAAGGGGTGTGACCAGTCGTCGAAGGAGTGTGGCTCTTGATGAAGAGGCATGTCTCTAGAGCGAATAGTCGTGACCATCCGAGTGTAGGGGTCCTCTGTAATCATGTCACTTCAGTATCTGTAATCATAAGGAGACTGTGTATAATGAACTAAGTCACAATCGTGACACTGATCCTAGTCGGCCTTATGTTCTTGAAACTAATGCCAGTGACTATGCTATCGGGACTGCTCTATTTCAAGATGGTAGACCGGTTGCTTTTGAAAGTAAAAAGCTAGACGACACTCAATCTCGTTGGCCAACCCTTGAGAAGGAGCTTTATGCTGTGATTCATGCTCTCAAGGTTTGGAGACATTATTTATATGGCTCCAAGTTTGTGGTATTGAGACTGATCATCAGTCAATCAAGTATGTGTGTGATGCGGATGATTTGAGAGGCAAGAAAGCTCGTTGGGTGGAGTTAATGGAAGATTTTGATTTTGAGATCCGTTATCGGAAAGGGTCCATTTATAGTATTGCAAATGCGCTTAGTCGGATTAGAGAGGTGAATACTTTGTCGTTTACCGAGATTTCTACTGACTTATTTCAGTCATTGAGAGGGCTTTGCAGGACTGATAGTTATTTTGGTTCATTTTGGCAGAAGATCCAGGACGGGAGCTCATTGATTGACCAAGACTCGATGACTGAGCAGTCTACCATTCAGGCTGCCGGAGGCCAGTGGATGATTCGGAATGGTTTGCTATTCCGTAATGACAAAATCTATGTACCACAAATCCCGGACATTAGGTTCAAGATTCTTAAGGAGTGTCACAACGCCCCTTCTGCTAGACACCCTGGGGTACACAGGACACTATCATTAGTGAAACACACTTTTTATTGGCCAAAGATGAAAGGGTATGTAGAAGATTATGTGCTCAAGTGTCAAATTTGTCAGGCAAATAAAGCTGAACGCTTTAGACAGGCTGGGTTGTTGCATTCTTTGCAAATCCTAGGTAATAAATGGGAAAGTATTTTCATGGATTTTATTACCGGATTACCAAGAACACATCAAGTCCACGATACTATTTGGATTGTGGTAGATCGCTTGACAAAAATGGCTAGATTTTTATCGACCCGGAAGACTATTACAGCTACGCAATCAGCACGACAGTTTATCGAGCAATTGTTTAGACTGTACGGGTTACCGCAGGACATAGTCAGTGATAGGGACTCTAAGTTTACGAGTGATTTTTGGAAACTTGTTTTTGAGAAGTTGGAAACAACTTTGAATTTGAGTTCCTCAGATCATCCTCAATCTGATGGCCAGACTGAACGAGTGAATCAAATTTTGGAGGATATGCCTCGAGCATATGTATCCAAAAGACAGAGTTCATGGGAGGATTATCTTCCTATGTTAGAATTTGCATATAACAGTACTAAGCATACGAGTATAGGGTTTAGTCCTTTCATGCTTATGTATGGTTTTCAACCTAGATCACCTGTTATAGTAGGATTCTCATGACTTCAGCATGATGCAGCATGTAATTTTTTGCAAGATATGCAAGAAATGTTACAAATTGCGAAGGAATCTATTAGAAGTGTTTAAGACCAAGACAGGTTTTATTCTAATAGACATCGTTCACCCAGAGAGTTCTCTGAAGGAACGATGGTGTATTTGCGAGTTCCGAAAGATTCCGAGACTTTACGGATAGGTAGATCTTCGAAATTATCCCCTAGAGACGGTGGACCATTTCGTGTTACACGACGGATTGGTTTAGTTGCATATGAATTGGGTTTGCCTTCTCATGTGAAAGTTCATCCTGTATTTCATGTCCTTAGACTTAAGGAAGTACTGGGTGGAGCAGATCAGTTAGTTACTCCTCAAGAAATTATAGATGTCGAGGACATGACATTTGTTCCGCACGAACCTGAAAAGATTCTTGGATTTCGTGAACGAAGATTGCGTAATACGCTTATCACGGAATATAAGATCAAGTGGAATGATCGTGTTGAGGAGGACGCTACATGGGAGACATTGACTACACTTCAGAGAGATTACCCTTGCTTTTTAGTGAGCTCAGGAGTGAACAAGTGGAAGGATCGTGTTGAGGAGGACGCTACATGGGAGACATTGACTACACTTCAGAGAGATTACCCTGGCTTTTTAGTGAGCTCTTAGAGGAAGGGGAGTATGTCATGTGCACAGTGTGTATCTACCGTGTGCTATACGCTCGCAAGACTAGTTTCGAGGCTTGGGGAAAGCTTGAAACTAGGCAGGCTGATTGATGAGCTGAGTTAGGGAAATACTAACGGGTGGGCACCCAAGTATGGACGGGCGGGCGCCCAAGTGTGGACGCTCGATGACCGGCGGCCAAGAGCCTATAAAAGGGTGGCCAAGATTAGTTATTGGGATATAGAGAGTCTCACGAGTTTGTGAGAGCTCTATGGTCTTGGAGCCTGGATCTAGTGCAGACGTGCACCTGCTTCACGCAGCCGAGGCCGGCAGCAGTCTCGAGGCCCGCGAGGGCAGCTTCGTGGCGGTATGGGACGTCGCGAGGAGGAGATTGGTCGGTACGTCATCCTAGTTAGCTCAACTCGTGGCTCGGTGGGGACAGCCAAGACTGTGGGCTCGCCCACGGCTGTCATGGTTGGGAGGTGAGTCAGGCCTGCACCCCCTTGTTTGTTTGCTCGTTTGTTTGTAGGATTCGAGTCTCGAACCAAGAACGATCACGAGGAGATCCGTGGGGTTTTGACACCCTCCCTCAAGGCTCATACATACACACTCTAGTCTCTCTCTCAACTATCACTATATATATTATATTTATTTATCACTATATATATATATATATATATATATATATATATATATATATATATATATATATATATATATAACTTCTCTAAAAAATACGAGTCTTTCGAGACGCGTACTATATCCGTCTTGTACCAAATGCCTCTGACGCCTCTAACAACCTTGCTTGGCCTAAACCTAGCCCATCGGATCCTCCCAAGGCAGATGACAAGCTTGAAAAGAAAAAGCGTTGTAATTATTGCAGGAAAACAGGGCACACCATAGAGGAATGCAGGAAGCGTATTGAGAGTGAAAAAAAGAAGTTGGTATCTTCTTCCACAGGTGCAGATGAGGCCAATTTAGTTAGACATGTATCAGCCTTGACCATTACATCTTCATCACCTACAGAGATGTCTTTTGATGCTGTTCCTTTTGATGACTATGCTCTATAGTCAGTACTTCTTGGTATGCATTGTCTGGCAGATGCATTTCAGGGGGGGGATTTTACTTACCCACATGCAGTTGGTGATGCCTCATGGTCACTTATGCTTGTCTATGCTAGACGCTTTCTCTTATGTGATGTCTACTGAAGATGCCTTTTATGCTGTTTCGGGACTATTTCTACAGTGTTGTTATTGTCACTTTCTCACATGTGATGTTTACTGGGAGTGCCTTTTACACACTTGGCCAGTGTTGGCTTGCCCTCATGGTTTTGACATGTCACATGTATATTATTCATTGTGGGATTATGCATCTTTACACTTGCCATACATGCCACTGATCATGGCATCGCTGAGAGTTTACCCATCCTCTCATAGCATTGGCTGATGCCCGCCCCGTGCCCCCACTTTTTCTCCCGATTTTCAGCTTGTTACATTGCTGAATATTTACTCTTATCAGCAAGGAAGGGATGAGAAAGGAATCAAGTATCTTCTGTAATTCTTTGCTTTCAGACACACTTAATTCATTTACATCCAAGGAAGGGATGAGAAAGGAAGAAAGTGGAATCAATAGACAATGGAAAGCGGTATACCAAGAAGAATTCATTATATTTCCAAAATCAATTGTATTTACAAGAGGTCCCTAAGAGGGATGAATACAATCACCTAAAATACTATACTTGGTGTCCTTATGCTGAAAAGAAAAAATATGACTAGACCAATCTATCTGGACTTGAAGAGTCTTAAACCACTCAATCCCTAATAACAAGTCTACATTCTCTAGGTGCATTACATAGCATTCCAGAGTATCTTTGTAGTCCTGAATCTGGATTGGAAGCATCTCCATCTTGCGATCCCAAACTTGCCTTCCCGCAAGTAGGCGTACCTCATAGATATGGTCGCTGAGTGTCGTATCAAGACTCAATTTCTGCACAAGTTTGTAGTTAACAAAGTTATGTGAACTGCCAGGATCTAAAAGAATGTGAATTTTATGGCCATTCACTTCTCGATAAACTTGGAGAAGATCATGCAAACCAAATACTTTAGAATTGAACAGACAATCAGAACAAGTACTAGAGCAAGAAAGTACAGTAATTGACGTACCTATCAAAGACAACTGTTTAGCTGCCTTTGGCTTGGGTCCTGCATTTGTCTTGGTACTCTTTTGCTTTGGACACTCGTTAAGCATGTGTCCTCTTTCTTCGCAAATAAAACAACGTCCTTCCTTCTTGAGCTTTAAAGCCCTAAGGAGTCGTTTCTTCTTCGCTCGTGTCGAACTTGAATTTTTCGAAGCTTGGTCCGAAGACTTTTCTTCAGTCGTATTAGCCATAGGTGCGGAGAACTTTCTCTTATGCTTGTTCCCCTGCTCGGTAACAGGTTTCGACTTGGAAGAGACCATCGTATCATCATAGATACGAGTTGAATGAATGGCCTCGTCCAATGTTTTACATTTGTTATTTTTAACCTGAATCGGTATGAGTCTGGTAAACCAGCTACGAAAAACCCCAAAAGAGTAGTGGGATCCATCTTTGTAGCTTTTATGTGCAAGTCACGAAACTTCTGGAGGTAGACCTCATAAGTGAGGTGCAGCGAGGTCATGGTCAAAGCTGAAAACCGGGCAACAACATCGTAATCATTCTCTTTCTTGAGGAATTCTTTCTTGAAGATATCTTCAAATTGTGCCCAAGTCGTTGGCTTTGGGTTCAGTTCCTTCCACCAAAGCAAAGCTTTGCCCGACAGAAAACCTGCTGCTAACTGGATCTTCTTTCCATCATCATATGGATGAAACTGAAAGTGAACTTGCCACTTATGTAGCCACGTGTCCACCATCTCCTTGGTGCACTTTGCTCGCCCCCGAACGGTTCCGGAGTAATGTTAGGGCCTAAAGCAGAAGCCAAGGTATCCATACCCGAGAAAGTAGAGAGGGTAGTGGTCAATAGAGCAATGGAGTTCTGCAAAGCTTACATCTAGGCTGCGATTTGTGCCTGACGTTCCGTCGAAGAAGCTTCGAGAGCTACTTTGAACTCTTGGAAATCTGATTTTGACACAAAATCGCCAAAAAGATCGGCATCGGTACCTTCCGTAGCCGGCAAGCCTTCGCGTTACACAAGGGGCTCCAACTCTGATTCTTGGGTCGACATCGTGAAGAGGGTAAGTGAAGAGAAAATTCGATCTTTGCACAATAAAAGTGCGAGTGAACTTGAAAACTTGAGAGATGTGTGGCAAGAAGCCCACTTAAGGGGTTTATAAAGATAGCCCCAAAAGCTAAAAATCTCCAAAAGCTAGGCTTAGCTTTTGTGTTTATATATATATATATATATATATATATATATATATATATATATTCAATTTTCTTTAAAAAAAATTTAACACGTTTAACCTTGGAGGGGAGGGTTTTTAATCTCAAAAAATTAAACTTTTAAAAAAAAACGAAAGCCAGCCTAAAACGGCGAAGGCTTTCCTCGTTTTTTTTTCTCTTCCCTCTAGGAGTAATTCTGGCAGCCTGCCTGCTGACGTCACATGCGTTGCTGCTTTCGCCAGCCTTCCTGCCGGCGCCACGCTCGCCCGCCGTCGGCCACCTCCTGCAGCCTCGCGGTCCTCCCGGTACCTCCTATGCTCAGGCGGTCAAAGCAACCTGCGCTGGCTTGCGCCCATGCTTACCCGACTGCACAGGCCTGGCCGCCTGGCTACGTGGCTGGCTGGCTGCGTACAGAGCCTGGCTGCGCATAAGTCTTGCACACGTTTGTGTGCGCATACATATACTTGGCCGACTGCACCCCATAGGTGCGCTTGCCAACCTGCGCACCAGCGCCTGGACACGTGCGCAGGAGCATGCTAATCAACCTGCCAACGTCTGCAGAAGAATACACGCCCTGATTGCGCGTACAAGTGCTAACAATACAGCCGTCGACCTCCTCTCTCTCTCGTTCAACGAAAAGCAAACTCGCTTTTGCCTGTTTTCTCTCTCTCTGCAGTTCATGTGACTGCACAAACAAGTCTCTTCTCTTCTTTGCAAAGCAAACGACCCTACCATCTACCATCCCCCATCAACATGGGTTTCTTTGATGAAGAAAAACACATACTATTTCTGAAAACAGCAGTATGCACAAAAAAAACAGCAAGCTTTTTAACACACACCTTTCTTCGACCTCATCTTCTCTACCTAACGACTTGCTCGTTCACGAGGTATGCTCCAATACCACTGTCAAATCCCCGCGGATCTCCTCGTGATCGTTCTTTGTTCGAGACTCGAATCCTGCAAACAAACGAACAAACAAGCAAGGGGGTGCAGGCCTGACTCACCTCCCAACCATGACAGCCGTGGGCGAGCCCACAATCTTGGCTGTCCCCACCGAGCCACGAGCTGAGCTAACTAGGATGACATACCGACCAATCTCCTCCTCGCGACGTCCCATACCGCCACGAAGCTGCCCTCGCGGGCCTCGAGACTGCTGCCGGCCTCGGCTGCGTGAAGCAAGTGCACGTCTGCACTAGATCCAGGCTCCAAGACCATAGAGCTCTCACAAACTCGCGAGACTCTCTATATCCCAATAACTAATCTTGGACACCCTTTTATAGGCTCTTGGCCGATCATCGAGCGTCCACACTTGGGCGCCCGCCCGTCCATAATTGGGTGCCCGCCCGTTAGTATTTCCCTAACTCAGCTCATCAATCAGCCTGCCTAGTTCCAAGCTTCCCCCAAGCCTCGAAACTAGTCTTGCGTGCGTATAGCACACGGTAGATACACACTGTGCACATGACAGAGGGGGAGAGGGTGTGTATAAGAGAGGGAGAGAGTGTGTGTGTGTGAAAGAAAGAAAGCTGTATTAAACGTCTACAAAGGCCAAAATGGCCTATGAGACCAAAATAGTCCATTCTCATCATCAGGATACATCATCAAGTTTCAAGGGTACAAAGTAAAATGAAATGAACTGAAATGAATCGGTAGAGTATACAGAGCTCCAAAAGTGGGTATAAAAAACATCATCATCCTAGTGTGTTTGAAGTTTGAACTTTGAACTTTGGGTCTTGAGAAAGGCTGAAGGGAGGAAGGGAGAGAGTGTGTGTGAGAGGGGCTACCTTGGGCCCTTAAAGCTCCCATCTAAAGACTCTCACCAGCAAAATATATATATATATATATATATATATATATATATATATATATATATATATATATATATATATATTGTGGACGCCTCGATCAGGCAGTCGTACGTCTCGAATGTCTCGAACTGTTAGAGGCGCGCATCATAACAACTATGAGACTAAGATTGATTCCCACGAAAGCGAGCAGCCATTGCTGACTCAACAGACATCATGTTGTTCCTATTGGAACGGGATTGCTCTTCACTGAGCAAGAGAGTCACAAGGTTGTCAAAAGTAACCGCACTAGGTGCATTGCCAACCAACAACCGCAAAGTGGTGCGAAATGTCTGATAAGAGTCGGGCAAATTACACAAAACTGTCTGAACAAGATAGCCATCTGTCAAGACCTCATCAATGTTAATGAGTAGCTCTCGTAGGTCTTTCACATGCGTAAGGTACTGATCGATAGAGTCACCTTCAAGCATGCACTCAGTCTCAAGCTTGCCCCGAAGGTAAGCTACACGAGCCTCATTTGCGACCTGAATACAACGCCACCAAGGTATCCTTTGCAGTGGTGCAAGAACGAATGTGCGGAATGATATGCATGCGACACGAGAGAGCAATCAACGCATGGGCCTGAGCATCCCCAGCATCCCAAGTACGTTGCTGCTGGGTAGGAGGAGAATGAGGAGGTGGACCTGCAAGAGGGTGAGCCGGAATCACTTCTGTCAAATCCCCACGGATCTTCCCTCATGATCGATCTTGGTTCGAAACTCGAATCTTGCAAACAAACGAATAAACAAACAAGCAAAGGAGGTGCAGGCCTTACTCACCTCCCAACCATGACAGCCATGGGCAAGCCCACAGTCTTCGCTGTCCCCACCGAGCCACGAGCTGAGCTAACTAGGTTGACGTACCGACCAATCTCCTCCTCGCGACGTCCCATACCGCCACGAAGCTGCCCTCGCGGGCCTCGAGACTGCTGCCGGCCTCGGCTGCACGAAGCAGGTGCACATCTGCACTAGATCCAGGCTCCAAGACCATAGAGCTCTCACAAACTCGCGAGACACTCTATATTACAATAACTAACCTTGGCCACCCTTTTATAGGCTCTTGGCCGGTCATCGGGCGTCCACACTTGGCCGCCTGCCCATCCATAGTTGGGTGTCCGCTCGCTAGTATTTCCCTAACTCAGCTCGTCAATCAGCATGCCTAGTTCCAAGCTTCCCCAAGCATCGAAACTAGTCTTGCATGCATATAGCACACAGTAGATACACACTGTGCACATGACATACTCCCCTTCCTCTAAGAGCTCACTCCTGAGCTCACTAAAAAGCCAGGGTAATCTCTCTGAAGAGCAATCAATGTCTCCCATGTAGCGTTCTCCTCAACACGATCCTTCCACTTGATCTTGTACTCCGTGATAAGTGTATGACGCAATGTTCGTTCACGAAAGCCAAGAATCTTTTCAGGTTCGTGCGGAACAAATGTCGTGTCCTGGACATCTATGATTTCTTGAGTAACTAACTGATCTGCTCCACCCAGTACTTCCTTAAGTCTACTGACATGAAATACAGGATGAACTTTCACATGAGAAGGCAAATCCAATTCATATGCAACTGAACCAATCCGTCGTGTAACACGAAATGGTCCATAGTATCTAGGGAATAATTTCGAAGATCGACCTGTCCGTAAAGTCTCGGAATCTTTCGGAACTCGCAAATACACCATCGTTCCTTCAAAGAACTCTCTGGGTGAACGATGTCTATTAGAATAAAACCTGTCTCGGTCTTGAGCACTTCTAATAGATTCCTTCGCAACTTGTAACATTTCCTGCATATCTTGCAAAAAATTACGTGCTGCATCATGCTGAAGTCCTGAGAATCCCACTGTAACAGGTGATCTAGGTTAAAAACCATACATAAGCATGAAAGGACTAAACCCTGTACTCGTATGCCTAGTACTGTTATATGCAAATTCTAACATAGGAAGATAATCCTCCCATGAACTCTGTCTTTTGAATACATATGCTCGAAGCATATCCTCCAAAATCTGATTCACTCTTTCAGTCTGGCCATCAGATTGAGGATGATCAGAAGAACTCAAATTCAAAGTTGTTTCCAACTTCTCAAAAACAAGTTTCCAAAAGTCACTCGTAAACTTAGAGTCCCTATCACTGACTATGTCCTGCGGTAACCCGTACAGTCTAAACAATTGCTCGATAAACTGCCGAGCTAATTGCGTAGCTGTAATAGTCTTCCGGGTCGGTAAAAATCTAGCCATTTTTGTCAAGCGATCTACCACAACCCAAATAGAATCGTGGCCTTGATGTGTTCTTGGCAATCCGGTAATGAAATCCATGGAAATACTTTTCCATTTATTACCTGGGATTTACAAAGGATGCAACAACCCAGCCTGTCTAAAGCGTTCAGCTTTATTTGCCTGACAAATTTGACACTTGAGAACATAATCTTCTACATACCCTTTCATCTTTGGCCAATAAAAAGTGTGTTTCACTAAAGATAATGTCCTGTGTACCCCCGGGTGTCCAGCAGAAGGGGCGTTATGACACTCTCTCAGAATCTTGGACATAATGTCCGAGATCTGTGGTACACAAATTTTGTCATTACGGAACAGTAAACCATTCCGAATCATCCACTGGCCTCCTGCAGCCTGAATAGTAGACTGCTCAATCACCGAGTCTTGGTCAATCAATGAGCTCCCGTCCTGGATCTTCTGCCAAAATGGACCAAAATAACTATCCGTCCTGCAAAGCCCTCTCAATGACTGAAATAAGTCAGTAGAAATCTCGGTGAACGACAAAGTATTCACCTCTCTAATCCGACTAAGCGCATCTGCAATACTATTCATGGACCCTTTCCGATAACGGAACTCAAAATCAAAATCTTGCATTAACTCTGCCCAACGAGCTTTCCTTCCTCTCAAATCATCCGCATCACACACATACTTGATTGACTGATGATCAGTCAATACCACAAACTTGGAGCCATATAAATAATGTCTCCAAACCTTGAGAGCATGAATCACAGCATAAAGCTCCTTCTCAAGGGTTGGCCAACGAGATTGAGTGTCGTCTAGCTTTTTACTTTCAAAAGCAACCGGTCTACCATCTTGAAATAAAGCAGCCCCGATAGCATAGTCACTGGCATCAGTTTCAAGAACATAAGGCCGACTAGGATCAGGCAATGCTAAGATAGGTGCTTCCTTGACTTTATCTTTCAAAAGTCTGAAGGCCATATCCAGATCGTTATTCCAAGTGATAGGCTGATGTGACTTACGTCCACGATCTTTCAATAAGTCGGTCATCAGCAGTGTGAGCTGAGAGTACTCCCGTACAAATTTCCGAAGAAAAACTACAAAATCGAGAAAAGAACGAAGTTGTTTCACTGTTCGCGGTATAGGCCAGTCCAGAACCTTCTAAACTCGGTCATAGTCAATGCTCAATCCATCTCTAGTGATCTTGTGTCCCAAGTAAATGATGTCGGTCATAAAGAACTCACATTTACTTAACTTAGCATATAGTCGATTCTGTCTTAAAATAGATAAGACAATCGTGAGGTGTCTGACATGATCCTCAAGAGTACGACTATATATCAAAATATCATCCAGGAACACCACCACAAATTTTTCCAAATGTTCACGAAAAAGATTGTTCATCATTTGCTGGAAAGTGACTGGAGCATTGGTTAACCCAAAAGGTAATACGAGAAACTTGTAATGACCATACCTAGTCCGAAAGGCGGTTCTTTCGACATGCCTTTCATGAATACGTATCTGGTAATAGCCAGTACGTAAATCTATCTTCGTAAAATATTTCGCTCCTGCAAACCGGTCAATCAGGTCATCTGATCTAGGGAGAGGATAACGGTTCTTAATGGTCAGCTTGTTCAATCTCTTGTAATCTATACACATTCTCCAGGTATTGTCCTTCTTTCTCCTAAGCAACACAGGTGCACCCCAAGGTGATTTACTTGGACGGATCTGGCCCATCCTCAAATAATCTGCGAGTTGTTTAGCCAACTCATATTCCTCAGCTTGGCTCATCCTATAAGGTGGAATACTCACAGGATGAGCACCAGGGATCAAGTCAATACGATGATCTACTGCCCGTTCAGGTGGTAAACCCGAGGGCAGTTCCTTAGGAAATACGTCTTGAAACGAATCAAGTATCTTCTGTAATTCTTTGCTTTCAAACACACTTAATTCATTCACATCCATGGAAGGGATGAGAAAAGAAGAAAGTGGAATCAATACACAATGGAAAGCGGTATACAAAGAAGAATTCATTATATTTCCAAAATCAATTGTATTTACAAGAGGTCCCTAAGAGAGATGGATACAATCACCTAAAATACTATACTTGGTGTCCCTATGCTGAAAAGAAAAAATATGACTAGACCAATCTATCTCGACATCAAGAGTCTTAAACCACTCAATCCCTAATAACAAGTCTACATTTTCCAGATGCATGACATAGCATTCCAAAGTATCTTTGTAGTCTTGAATCTGGATTGGAAGCATCTCCACCTTGCGATCCCAAACTTGTCTTCCCGCAGGTAGACGTACCTCATAGGTATGGTCGCTGAGTGTCGTATCAAGACTCAATTTCTGCACAAGTTTGTAGTTAACAAAATTATGCAAACTGCCAGGGTCTAAAAGAATGTGAACCTTATGGCCATTGACTTCTCCATAAACTCGGAGAAGATCATGCATACCAAATACCTTAGAATTGAACAGACAATCAGAACAAGTACTAGGGCGAGAAACTACAGTAATTGACTTACCTGTCAAAGACAACTGATTAGCTGCCTTTGGCTTGGGTCCTGCGTTTGACTTGGTACCCTTTTGCTTCGGGCACTCATTACGCATGTGTCCTTTTTCTTCGCAGATAAAACAACGTCCTTCCTTCTTGAGCTTTAAAGTCCTAAGGAGTCGTTTCTTCTTCGCTGGTGTCGAACTTGTATTCTTCGAAGGTTGGTCCGAAGACTTGCCTTCATTCGTGTTAGCCACAGGTGCGGAGAACTTTCTTTTATGCTTGTTCCCCTTCTCGGTAACGGGTTTCAACTTGGAAGAGACCATCGTATCATAGATACGAGCTGAATGGATGGCCTCGTCCGAAGTTTTACATTTGTTATTTTTAACCTGTAATCGGTACGAGTCTGGTAAACCAGCTACGAAAAACCCCAAAAGAGTAGTGGGATCCATCTTTGTAGCTTTTATCTACAAGTCACGAAACTTCTGGAGGTAGACCTCATAAGTGAGGTGCAGCGAGGTCATGGTCAAAGCTGAAAACCGGGCAACAACATCGTAATCATTCTCTTTCTTGAGGAATTCTTTCTTGAAGATATCTTCAAATTGTGCCCAAGTCGTTGACTTTGGGTTCAGTTCCTTCCACCAAAGCAAAGCTTTGCCGAACAGGAAACCTGTTGCAAACTGGATCCTTTTTCCATCATCATATGGATGAAACTGAAAGTGAACTTGCCACTTGTGTAGCCACGTGTCCACGATCTCCTTGGTGCGCTGCTTTTGCTCGTCTCCGAACGGTTCCGGAGTAATATTGGGACCTAAAGGAGAGGCCAAGGTATCCATTCCCGAGAAAGTAGAGAGGGTAGTGGTCAATAGAGCGATGGAGTTCTGCAAAGCTTGCATCTGAGCTGCGATTTGTGCCTGACATTCCGTCGAAGAAGCATCGAGAGCTACTTTGAACTCTTGGAAATCTGATTTTGACACAAAATCGTCAAAAAGATCGGCATCGGTAACTTTCGTAGCCGGCAAGCCTTCGCGTTCCACGAGGGGCTCCAACTTTGATTCTTGGGTCGACATCGTGAAGAGGGTACGTGGAGAGAAAATTCGATCTTTGCACAATGAAAGTGCGAGCGAACTTGAGAGCTTGAGAGCTTGAAAACTTGAGAACTTGAGAGATGTGTGGCAAGAACCCCACTTGAGGGGGTTTATAAAGGTTTCCCAAAAGCCAAAAAAAAAACTCGAAAAGCTAGGCTTAGCTTTTGCTTTTGCTTTTGCTTTTGTGTTTTTTTTTTGTTTTTTTTCTTGAATATATATATATATATATATATATATATATATATATATATATATATATATATATATATATATATATATATATATATATATATATATATATTCTATTGTCTTAAAAAAAATAAAACCTTGGAAACCTTAGAGAGGAGAGAACTTTTAAACCTTCTTTTAAAAAAAATTAAACTTCCCAAAAAAAAAACGAAAGCACTAAAAAAAAGTAATGCTTTATTTGCGTTTTTTTTTTCGCTTCCCTCCTGAATTCACCCGTCGATGAGCTGCTGGCGCCTGGATTAGCTGCCGGTTAGAGTTTCCGTCGCCAGCAGCTGCTGACGTCGCCTGCGTGTCCTGCGTGCGGCTGTACCCGTGCCAACTCGCCAGCCTGCGTGGGCCTTCGTGCGCCGTGTGGCCTGGGCGCTGGCCGGGCCTCGACGCTTGCCCGCCTGGCCTAGGCACATACATGGACCTGGCCTAGGCGCCAACGTGAGCCTGGCCTGTCTTGCTACGCAAGCCCATGCACCAGCGCTACACCCGCCAACGCTACCTCTCACACGCTTGCTCTCCTTCGCTCACGTGCGCCAAAAAGCAAACGTGCTTTTCTTCTGTTTCTCTCCCTGCAAGTTATGCGACTGCAAAACAAAACTTCTCTTCCTTGCAAAAGCAATCAACCCTACTTAACTACCATCTCCCATCAACATGGGGTTCTTTGATGAAGAAAAAACACATACCAAATCTAAAAACTGCAGTATGCACAGAAAAACAGCAAGCTTTTTAACACATATCGTTCTTCGACCTCTTCTTCTCTACCTACTGACTTGCTCGTTCACGAGGTGCTCTGATACCACTGTCAAATCCCCACGGATCTTCCCTCGTGATCGATCTTGGTTCGAAACTCGAATCTTGCAAACAAACAAATAAACAAACAAGCAAAGGGGATGCAGGCCTGACTCACCTCCCAACCATGACAGCCGTGGGCAAGCCCACAGTCTTGGCTGTCCCCACCGAGCCACGAGCTGAGCTAACTAGATTGACGTACCGACCAATCTCCTCCTCGCGACGTCCCATACCGCCACGAAGCTGCCCTCGTGGACCTCGAGACTGCTGCCGACCTCGGCTGCACAAAGCAGGTGCACGTCTGCACTAGATCCAGGCTCCAAGACCATAGAGCTCTCACAAACTCGCGAGACTCTCTATATTACAATAAGTAACCTTGGCCACCCTTTTATAGGCTCTTGGCCGATCATCGGGCGTCCACACTTGGCCGCCCGCCCGTCCATACTTGGATGTCCGCCCGTTAGTATTTCCCTAACTCAGCCTACCTAGTTCCAAGCTTCCCCAAGCCTCGAAACTGGTCTTGCATGCGTATAGCACACGGTAGATACACACTGTGCACATGACAACTGCACCTTCCGCTGGAGCAGGTGCTAGAGAGCGCTTCTCAATGCCATCCACATATAGCTATATATTCTTGGCAACCGATACATGACGCATCATATAAGCCCACATAGGGTAGTTATCCCCATTGAGCTTGTCCTCTTGAGATAGCATGCCAAAGAGGTCATTATTACTGTTGGCCATGACAACACAACAAATATGTCACAAGTCACCACGAGTAGACAAAGCCCAGCAAAACCGTAAGAATGCGGGAGATAAATAGCAAGATAATCAATGGACTCAAAGGAAACTCCTTCACCACAAGAAATACATATGGATGTCCAAAATCTACAAGTGTACTTTGCGATAATGCAAACTTGTCAAAGTGTCCACAATGGCAGCAAACCACAAATGTATACATGTGCCGTGAAAAACACAATCAACTGACACGCGTAAGAGCTACAAGTGCTCAAATCCCGATAAAATCAATGGTAAGAAATACATATGCATGTCCAAAATCTGCAAGTGTACTTTGCGATAATGCAAACTTATCAAAGTGTCCACAATGGTAGCAAACCACAAATGTATACATGTGCCGTGAAAAACACAATCAACTGACACTTGTAAGAGCTACAAGTGCTCAAATCCCGATAAAATCAATGGTAAATGGATCAAATGCTGCAAAAATGGGATCAATGTAGAAAAGTCCCAATTTTTAGGCACCCAATTAGACCAAATCTGAACAGGATCTGCACCTATAAATCTGCTAAAGCAATTGTCACCTGTACCAAATGCTGTAATGCCCAAAAAATTGGAAAAAATACCCCAATACCAAGTAAATGTGCTTGTAACACCCAAAATGCCTGCAAATGTCTACAATAGATCTGCAAATAGTGTCAATTTTTGCAAAATCCCCAAATTTCTAGTGCAATTACGCACCAAATCTGCTGAAATCAATGCCAATGTGTGCCAATGTTGGAATTGCTGCCTCAATGTTGACAAGCCCCAAATTTCAACAGACAAATGCTGTAATTGTCACCTGTACCAAATGCTGTAATGCCCAAAAATTTGGAGAAAATGCCCCAATACCAAGTAAATGTGCTTGTAACATCCAAAATGCTTGCAAATGTCTACAATAGATCTGCAAATAGTGTCAATTTTTGCAAAATCCCCAAATTTCTAGTGCAATTACGCACCAAATCTGCTGAAATCAATGCCAATGTGTGCCAATGTTGAAATTGTTGCCTCAATGGTGACAAGCCCCAAATTTCAACACACAAAATATGCAATTTCAGATCAAAAACTACCAAATCCCACAAACCTGTAAATCTGTAAACTTGTGGGCTGAAATTTTCAAAAAATTTCAAATGCCCCAAATTTTGTAGTGTGCAGGTGGACGGAGATCTGTACGTTGTCAGTGCTCGCAAGGTACAGTCGGGCAGTACGGGTCAAGTAAAAGGTATAAACTCGGCAGCACAGGGTAGTGGCGGCGCTGTGCAGAAGCTAGTACAGTCGAGCGCTGGTACAGTCAAGCGACACTGGTACAATCAGGTGGCACAAGGCGACACTGGTACAATCGGACGCACAAGGCGACAGCGGTACAATCGGGCGCACAAGACAACGTTGGTACATTCGTCGAGCATAAAAGGTCGACTGTGCACAACAGGTTGTACAACAGCACGTACGGCAACGATGCAAGCGACAACACCAAGAGAGAGAAAACACAACTGTAGAGAGAGATCGTGCTGTTTTTGCAAAGAGAGAGTGTGGCGTGTATGCGCGAAAGGCTAAAGCAGGGGAGAGAAGCTCAAGGGCAATGGGGGTAACCCTAACCCTAACAGCATCCTGCTATGATACCAATGTTGGGTAGGAGGACAACTAGCCTACACACACACACACACACACACACAACCTCAAGCACAAAGAAACGTGAGTGCTGGAAAAGATGTACTCAATGAATAATGAAATGAAAGTACAAGTGAGTACTAAAAAGCCTAGGGCTAAGTGCCCAACACACAAAAGTCTGTTCACACGAGGAAAAAGCTTATGTCCAATCACAGGGAAAAAATGCCCGTGAGTAAGCTAGGTTCACACCTCAACTAGCCGAGAGTGGACATGACCAACAGGGCTCTTTTGATAATATGGACACAAAACTTAGCTTCTCGTTAGCTTTTCATCCTGAAACGGATGGACAAAGTGAAGCTGCAAATTCAGCCATACTTGACTTGCTTAAATGTTATGTTGCCAAGCAAAAGAGCATGTGGGAGAAGTTTTTACCATTGGTCGAATTTCCCTACAACAATACCGTACAGGCAAAGCACCATTTGAGGTTATGTATGGCAAAGTAGTCTCGCCTCCCATTTTGCATACCAAAGATGACATCTTTGCAGATAACTGTAGAACTCACTTCTGACCAATCCCTGACGGAGACACCCATGTCTGGTGTATGTGTAGCCCGAGTAGATCTAATCGGATGATCCTATTGATCTCCTGTCGTGAGACATCAAGGTAGGGGAAATCCAGGCTATAATGAAACAAAGGGAGACGGTCCATCTGTATGCCATGTGCATGAAACCACTCGACTACCTCAGAGTACCATGCATGGGTCATTAATGGTGGTGGCCGTGTCGCTAAGGAGGAGGACAATCCAGCTCATCTCAATCGCTCCCTCTCCCTCTCACAGTTTAATTGCATAGAGGACTCGGGAGGCTATCTCTATCAAGCGTATATACATGCTGAATATAAGTGACAGCTTGAAAAAGGCCATCTGTAACTAGTGGGGCCACCCCAAACTCTGCATGTAGAATGTCATGTGGTACAGATGGCTTACTCCTGATCATGCACATAGTCACAAGAAACGTTTTGAGGTTTTTTTCGTTTCGAGGTTTTTGGGGTTTTGTTTCGAAAGGTTTCGTCCCTCGGCTAAGAAACCACGAGGTTTCAAAAAATCTATAATTTCATAAAGTATAAATACTTAAAGAACTTATAGTAGCCATCTAAATACTTAAAGAACTTATAGTAGCCATCTAAAAACATAGTGTAATGATGAAAAAATGGTCTCTTCTCACACATCTCGAAGAACCATCCTTATTTTTGTGAGGCATTATGGCAATTTTGCTTGATTAGATGTCACAAGTGGTTCAGTCAAGGACTCTTAAGAAATTGAAGAAGAGAAGGTAGAAATTGGAAAAGATTTAAGCCATTGAAGGAAGAAAAAGAGAAAAGAGGAGAGGAGAAGAAGAGAAAAGGAGAAGAAGAGCAAGGGAGAAGAAGAGGAGAGAAGAAGAGAAAGGAAGAAGAAAAGGAGAGAAGAAGAGAATGAAGGAAGCATGAGTAGAGGTGAAAGAAGTAGCAAAAGGTGAAAAAGGGAAGCAGGGAGACTAGAGAAGAAGAGGGAACGAAGGTGATGAGGAGGATATTGAAAAAAACAAATTAAAAATTTCCCCAAAAAAATCAAGGGAGAAAAAAAAACCTAAAATTTGGGCGAAACTACCGTACTGCAAAGGTTTCGAGGTTTTTAAAAACCATTTCAAAGTTTCGGGGTTTTGAAAGCTAGAAACCAGTTTTTTTGCTAGTATGATCATGCGTGACAACATCATCACCTATAGCCTCTCTATGCTCCTCCAGTGATCCTTCCCTAGGCCTGGCCTCCAAAAGGCTGCACCATACATAGCCGTTGGTCGTACTAGAGTATCGAAGAGCCAGCACTTAGTGCGAGGTTCTTAGAAATGTGCCTGGAAACACCGTCTCCCCATGCGGACTAGGAAGGCATGCCGCATGCCCCCTCGCAAGTCAGTGCGAGGTTCTTGGAAATGTGCTTGGAAACACTCTCTCTCCATACAGGCTAGGGAGGCATGCCCCCTCGCAAGTTGGTCAATGCCAGCTGTGGTCATGCAAAACAAAGGGCCTGTAAAAGTGACTCCTAGATACACATACTTCTGCACAATCTCCACTGGGGCATCTCTATATATGAAAGAAAATCGTGAGGTGACTACATAAGATGTATTGAAGACCATAACCTTGGTTTTGCCCAAAATGATCGTAAGGTCTCTCTCCCTGCAAAAACTATCCAATGCATTTAAGTGTTTCTGTAAACCCTCGGCTGAATCTGAGATCAAGACAATGCCGTCTGCATATAGCAATATGAGCAGTACTGTCTAAGCCAATGGTGAACCTCTCCCTCCGAAACTATCCACAAATACTGCGATCTCATCAATGTGAAGGCCAAAAAGTGTAGGTGAGTGTGTAGCCTTGCTTAATCCCAATAGTGCTACATATATCTCCCGAGGTCCCACCAGGTGCACGTACTCAGCCGAGTACTGCCTCATATAGTGCCATCACACCCCATATCATATCATGTGAGAACTGGAGCTCCTGTAGGCGTCGTATGAGACGGGATCAAGGGACAGAGTCAAAGGCTATGCGGAAATCCACAAAGTAGCAATACACATGTCTCTTTGAAGACCTCGCCTCCTCTATGATAGCCCATAAAGTAAAGATATGGTCTAGCATGGAGAAGTTTCTCCTGAAGCCTACCTGGCCTGATGCTTTGTTTCCCATCCTCCCTACCATAAAGCTCATCATGTCCTCTAGTATTGCCCCATAGATTTTGGCCATTGTGTGACCAATCATGATAGTCCTATAGTTACCTGGGTCCATGGGATCTCTTGCTTTGTGGATGGGGACAATGGTGTTGGTAGTCCAAGAGGGTGGGAAGCCTTCACAGAGTGCTCTGTTAAAAAAGACTGGCAAGAATGGGAGCCAATATGTGGTGCCCATGGGCAAAATGTTCCGCGCGTAGATCCTCGTGATCTTTTGCTCTCCCATTATGCAGCTTTTTAAGAGCCCTAGTAACGTTGGGGGAATCAAAGAGATAATATGATGTAGGCCGAGGGATGTGACATTTGTGATATAGGTTGGTTTGGCACATCATACAACTGTCGTGCATAGGCTTCCCAAAGGCTAGGATCTGTGATAGATGCAGGTGCCCTTTTTCTTCAAGAATGCGCCAAGCTTCTGAGTTGTCCTCGCTCAAAAAGAGCTGGTATAACTCTTGTTCTCATCTGGCGAGAAATCCCATTTCTTTCGAGACGAGTGAATGTACGGAAGATGCGTTGCATCTTATGTGCTGAAATCAGCCCATGTTCCCTCTCGCGTAAGAGGCGAAGCCTGGTGGTTTTGCACTCTTCATCATACCATCCATTCTAGGGTTGGAATCCCACTGGCAAACTTCTTGTGGAGCAAGATCATGATGGAAATGAATATGGGTGAAGGTGGTGGCAAGGAAGGAGTGTGGGCGGTAAGGTGGGGCATGAGATCGTGAAAGTAAGTGTGGTCAGCTAGTATGGTGGTCAAGTCTTGGATGTGTGGTATAAGAGCGGGAGACCCCATGAGGTAATCCACCGTACTAGTGCCTCCTCCATGCGGAAAAGATGCAAGGCTGCCCGACTGCGGCCATCTCGACAGCCCATTATATATAACCAGCTCATGAATAGCCCCCATCTCCAAAAAGTGTCTTACCATATGGTGTTGCATTCCCCATATCCTGGTTTGCTCTCTGGAGGCCCATCTCAACCAAGTCAATTTCTGACAGCTTAATGGCATCTTCCTGAAAGTCATGTCTGCACTTGTTCCCCTTTTGTCCATGCAATAAAGTCTCCTAATAGGATCTAACACGCGGAAGCTCTGGGAGTCTTCTTTCAGCCCTAAACACTCTTGGAAACCTTCTGATGCAAAAACGCAGGTATAGAGAGAGAGTAGAGAGAGAGGTGCTGGAAAATTCAGTATATTCTATGGTACAAAAAGGTACCTAAATCTGCAGCCATGGGCTGCCTTACATAAAAGGTGATGACACCTAAATCTGTCCCCTATGGGACCTCTAATGATCCAATCCCCTAGTGGGAGAGAATGATTAAAACAATGAGCTCTTGGGCCTTTTTATAGCCCCTTGGGATCCTTGGGAACTGGCCGATTGCTGGTCGGCCAGTTCATATATTCATAAATCCCTTTTTTATGCAGCCGACTGCTTAGACTCCTTGTTCATGATGTGCTTGTTGCCCACACTCTGCTGACGTCAGCCGACAGCTCTTCTGGCAGCCAGCATCCTCTGTCCTGCAGCCGACAGCCATCTGGTTCATGCTCTTTATCTAGTTGCCTTTTCTGGATCTAGCCCTGAGAATGTCCATGGCATCTATGATGCACATGACATCCCCCTCTGCTAAACTTGATGACGGGAATCCAACCTGCTCTTGGATGACCGTCATCATCCCAATCCTTTTCCCGGAGTCCCTCTGTCATCCATTCATCCCTGGCAAACCCTTTTCTCTGAAAATCCGGTCTGTTCTCAAAACCACTCTGTCTCCGATGAAGATCTATGCATCTGGTTTTCCCTCTAGTCCACAATCCGTTCCTGCCCTGACTCTGAACACCGTCTTGGTCTTCATTCCTGGAACTGAGTCTGGCACTCTCACATCACCCTTGGAGGATCAACCTCCCTTGGGACCGTTACCTAAGAACCTATCTGGCTCACGGAACTGCCATCCCCATCTGGCACTGTGGAACACCACCAACAAACCTCCTGGGAGTTCTTCCTGATCTGTGTTCTTGCCTTGGGCTTCAAATCCGTGTACTTTCCTGTACCTTGGACCTGTACACCATCATATGGGACTGAATCAGTGTTTAGCTTGGCTGAGCCTGATGCTCTCATACCAATGTAACACGCGGAAGCTCTGGGAGTCTTCTTTCAGAGAGTAGAGAGAGAGAGGTGTTGGAAAATTCAGTATATTCTATGGTACAAAAAGGCCATGGGCTGCCTTACATAAAAAGGTGATAACACCTAAATCTGTCCCCTATGGGACCTCTAATGATCCAATCCCCTAGTGGGAGAGAATGATCAAAACAATGAGCTCTTGGGCCTTTTTATAGCCCCTTGGGATCCTTGGGGAACTGGCCCACTGTAGGTCGGCCAATTCATATATTCATAAATCCCTTTTTTATGCAGCCGACTGCTTAGACTCTTTGTTCATGATGCGCTTGTTGCCCACACTCTGCTGACGTCAGCCGACAGCTCTTCTGGCAGCCAGCATCCTCTGTCCTGCAGCCGACAGCCATCTGATCCATGCCTTGCTTCAATCTACACTGTAAAAGGTGCTCTGTGCTCTGTGCTCTGTGCTCTATCTACCTGGAGCATGCTCTTTATCTGGTTGCCTTTTCTGGATCTAGCCCTGAGAATGTCCATGGCATCTATGATGCACATGACATCCCCCTTTGCTAAACTTGATGACGGGAATCCAACCTGCTCTTGGATGACTGTCATCATCCCAATCCTTTTCCCGGAGTCCCTCTGTCATCCATCCATCCCTGGCAAACCCTTTTCTCTGAAAATCCGGTCTGTTCTCAAAACCACTCAATCTCTAATGAAGATCTATGCATCTGCTTTTCCCTCTAGTCCACAATCCGTTCCTGCCCTGACTCTGAACACCGTCTTGGTCTTCATTCCTGGAACTGAGTGTGGCACCCTCACATCACCCTTGGAGGATCAACCTCCCTTGGGACCATTACCTGAGAACCTATCTGGCTCACGAAACTGCCATCCCCATCTGGCACTGTGGAACACCACCAACAAACCTCCTGGGAGTTCTTCTTGATCTGTGTTCTTGCCTTGGGCTTCGAATCCGTATACTTTCCTATACCTTGGACCTGTACACCATCATATGGGACTGAATCAGTGTTTAGCTTGGCTGAGCCTGATGCTCTGATACCAATGTAACACGCGGAAGCTCTGGGAGTCTTCTTTCAGCCCTAAACACTCTTGGAAACCTTCTGATGCAAAAATGCAGGTATAGAGAGAGAGTAGAGGAGAGAGAGAGGTGTGCTGGAAAATTCAGTATATTCTATGGTACAAAAAGGTACCTAAATCTGCAGCCATGGGCTGCCTTACATAAAAGGTGATGACACCTAAATCTGTCCCCTATGGGACCTCTAATGATCCAATCCCCTAGTGGGAGAGAATGATTAAAACAATGAGCTCTTGGGCCTTTTTATAGCCCCTTGGGATCCTTGGGGAATTGGCCGACTGCTGGTCGGCCAGTTCATATATTCATAAATCCCTTTTCTATGCAGCCGACTGCTTAGACTCCTTGTTCATGATGCGCTTGTTGCCCACACTCTGCTGACGTCAGCCGACAGCTCTTCTGGCAGCCAGCATCCTCTGTCCTGCAGCCGACAGCCATCTGATCCATGCCTTGCTTCAATCTACACTGTAAAAGGTGCTCTGTGCTCTATCTACCTGGTTCATACTCTTTATCTGGTTGCCTTTTCTGGATCTGACCCTGAGAATGTCCATGGCATCTATGATGCACATGACATAGGAGGACCTCTCCTTGTTGGGAGAACTCTGCAATGTCTAAAAATAATGGTGCATATGAAGTCTCCCCTTTCTCTGTCAACCTGCATGCAAATTCTGATTTCTCTGGTGGGAAGTAGCATACTGCAATATGCATCACTCTCAAGCCAGACCTAGCTAATCACATCCACATAAAGCAAGCCTCCTCATCGTGTCTAACCATTGTGAGCATGCCTCTCAAATGAGGGCGAAACAAGCATGCCACTCCTGTCGAGCCACCCGTGGTGTGTGTTTGTCCTCTGAAAGCTGACTCCCATGTGTAACCCTCCACTTTGGATAGCCCTCTCTCAAGGCTTTGATGCATTTTTGCTTAGAAGATAATATCCCTATCTGTGTAAGTCTCTATGAAGCCTCATGTGTCTAACCATACAGTTCCATTGCAATTCCATACTCCCATCCTCAATGCATGTGGTCTCATAGACCTCGCACTGTCATGTGGAACGTTTATCCATGAGGATGACTCGGTCATCACGATAAACGGCCCATTTTCTTGGCTTGCAAGCTTCCATAACCTAAACCATCCCGGCTTTCCTATGTTCCACCAGTAGGGGGGTGAGGTCGTCTCCAAGGTATATTTTGGTGGTTCGGAGGGTGGCCCTCTTCTTCAAAAATGCCAAACGGAACTCCGTATCTTTGAACTTGAGGAGGAGAGGCCTCTCCCTCGTCAAGTCCTTCCTGGCTCGCCAAGGATCTACAAAAGGAGTGTCAGTGAGGCCCATCTGTCAACATAAAGTCTCACCGTCCTCTTGTCCGCTTGCATGCCTGCTACTCGCACATGTAGAGCCCTAGATTGGTGACGCTTCTCTTCCTCAAGCGTGGCCATCATGATGGATGTGGCATTTGGGGTGTGGACTGTTTTTTGCTTTTTCACAACCTCAACCCATTTGGAGGTTTCTCCAACCTCCTCTTTGGTTGCTTCCATGTCTTTTCGGAGGCCTCCATGATTTGGCCTCTTGAATCTCTGTTGTGATTACCGTCTTAGCCTTCTCAAGTTCCACCTCAAGCTTGGCATTGGCATCTCACAATTGGGCAAAATCTCTAGAGCAAGAGCTTCTTGTGTGGCTAGCTCTCCTTCGTCTTTGCCATACTTGTGCATCTCTTCCTTGCATAATTCCATACATTTCTCCATGCATGCAGCCAGGCATGCATCCTTCCAGGCTTCCATCTCTTGTTGCATCTCATCTTACGACTATTTGTACATTTTCTTTACCCGGCCGTCTTTGCCCTAGATTTCAGTCCTAACAGCATGAATCTCCTTTTGATGCTGGTTCAATGTCCTATCTATCAACTTCTTTTGGTCTGAAAGGGCCTTCTGAGCCTGTTCTTCGATCTTGTTCACTCTATCTTCAAGAGGGAGCATCATTGTCACAATCACCCAATCACCCAGCTTAACCTGTCGTCAAGGACACGGAAGAACACAGGAGCCGGCCCGATGCGCGATGGGATAAGGATGGGAGTGGCTTCTGGTTGAGGGTTCAACCACTTGTCTAGGATGGGGACATTCTACATTACTGGGGACATACAGAATAGAGCCTGCCCAGGCAGGAGAGAGAGCAGGGACAGACAAACTACTGGGGGACAGACAGAACAGAGCCAACCCAAGCGGCAACGGGACAGAGGGCGGCAAGCTGGCAGCGGATAGAACAAGATGGCGGGCGCAAGCACAGGCATAGGCGGAACGGGTGGCGTCAGACAGACAAGATGGAGGGCGCAGTGTTGGCATTATCATCTCCATATTGGGCATATATGTGCATATTTCATGCTGTATCTGGCCAAATTGATGAGGCCATGCATTCATCTTATTTTAGATATTTTTGTCTATTTTTTAGACATTATTCTAGTATTTTTTGCATAGTCAACCAACCCACTGTTTTTATACTGGCCGACCAACTCTTGTCCAACCTATAAATAGGTGGCTTGGGTTAGCATCATTAGCACATCATTATTCAGCTATTGCTGTTGGTTGTATGCACCTACGGGCAGCCCTCGTGCTCTACTTCAGCAGATAACAAGTTTTCTACTTCAGTTCTTTTGCACGTGTGTTTCTTTGCAAGATCTATTTGCTGTTTTTCTGATTTACAGCCATTCTATCATGGTATCTGAGCCCAGTGTTACAAAGGGACCTGCGTTTTCTACATCTACTGCTGTAGGCAAAGATCCACCACATCTACATCTACAAAGGAGCTGTGTTTTCTGCTGTGGACCTGCGTTTTCAATTAAGGAGCTGCGTTTTCTATTGAGGACCTACTTTTTCCCACAGAGGTGCTGCGTTTTCAGCCTGAGATCTGCGTTTTCAGATCTCAGCCCCGTATTGCTACAACAGGGTTTTAACCCAAGGGAGTCATTTCTTACCTCTCCTTTTGGTTTCCCACCCTCCCATCCCTCCTTCCTTTCTCTTGGCTGCACTCAGCTTTCGAGGAGGAGTTTGCTGATTTTCTTATCAGCTTTGTTGAAGAAGAGGATTCTGCTGCGTTATCGGAGGATATGGCTTCTGGTCATAGTCATTCTTCTCTCTCGGGGATTCTCTTTTCTTCTCCCCGATCCCAAGCCCCAACATCACAAGTTTCTTATTCCCAGATTCCTGCTTCTTTTCCTTCCATATTCCCCACCACCACCACTTCTCTTGTTTCTCCCCTCCCACAACCCCTTCCCATGTGCCATCCTATTCACCCCCTCAAGTGAGTGATTCCATGAAGCTAACTGCTACCAACTACCATACTTGGTCGTTTTATACGCAATTGCTTCTTGAAGGAGCAAGTGTGTGGCCCTCTGTCACCACTCCTCACTTGGTGGATCCCGCGTTTCGTGGAGTTCTGGATGCACGGGCCCGTCTCATCATCATCCATTGTATGACACCATCTATCCAGGCACAATTCATATCTTCCCGAAGTGATGCCAATCAGATCTGGAATGAGATTCAGAGGAGGTTCGGGAGAGTATCTTCCGTGAAGATTGCTAAGTTGGAGGCGGATCTTGAGAAGATAAGATTGGGGAATTCACAAGGATCAAGAGGCAGCTTGAAGAGTATGGGAGCTCAACAACCCGATCCATTCAAAGATCACATCTACTTCCGTGAGCCTCTCCTCCCTTTCGAGGAAGTCGTGAGTTATCTCCACGACAAGTGCATGCTTTGCGGAAAAGGCAAGTCAGAGTCTGCTTTTGTTGCCTCTAACAAGGGCAAGGACAAAGGCAAAGGCGGAAAAGGTAACTCCAACAACAACAAGCAGAAAGTCACCACAAAGTCTTCTTCTTCTGACGACAGGAAGAAGGAATCTTGTGAGTTTTGTGGCCGACTTGTTCATTCTGAGGCCAAATGTTTCGCCAGATAGGCTGCTTCCCGCAAAGCTAAAGCAAAACAGTAGTCCTCCTCCGATGGCTCAGACACTTCACCCACGACAGATGGTTTAGATACGTCGCCAACGACAGAGGAGGATACGAAGTCTCATGCTAAGATGGCTTTTCTTGCTGTCTATGATCCCCCTGTTCTTTCATCTTCACAAGAGCAAGATGAGTCCATCCTGGTGGTCACAAAGGAGACTTCTAATTCAGAAGTCAGTGCCGTATCCGCAACAGAGGATTATTTACAAGAGTCTCATAGAGACCTTATCAGTTCCTCTAATCCCTTTGGATGAGTATCTCCCTTCCCTTGTGTTGTTTCATGCTGATGCTATTATTGCAGATTCTCTCGTCTGTTTCAGAGGAGGATAGTGGTTCTTTTACTGGGCAGGTGGATGATTTTGTCGAGATATCCTCACACATTCTCGAGCTTCCTACTTTGGTTGTTGCTTCTCCTTCCTATGTTTCAGAGGAGGCATCTTCCACTATCTTGGAGCCTGTCCCTACTTTGAACCTGACAACTTCTACTATCACTGATGATCAGTTTGTTCCCATGGTTGTTTCATTTCCTTCTTCTTTAGAGGAGAAGTCTACTTCGGTCCCGATACTTGTTGCAGATGCAGAGGAGGTACCATCTATGGTTCCATCTCCCAAGGGCTTCTCTCTTCAGATTGACCCTATTGTTTCGTCTTCGATATCTTCTCGATCTTCTTGTGGCTTCTTCCGAAGACCTTCTCGGTATTCAAATGTACCATATCTTCGCGAGCTTTGTGCCTTTTATGAGAAGGTTGTTCCTTCAGACTCTTTGGAGGTCTTTCTTCAGCGTGCTGGAGTTGGTCCGCCCATCGGGCGGTGTTGGCATTATCATCTCTAGATTGGGCATATATGTGCATATTTCATGCTGTATCTGGCCAGATTTATGAGGCCATGCATTCATCTTATTTTAGATATTTTTCTGCTATTTTTGTCTATTTTTTAGACATTATTCTAGTATTTTTGCATAGTCGGCCAGCCCACTTTTTTTACACTGGCCGACCAGCTCTTGTCCAACCTATAAATAGGTGGCTTGGGTTAGCATCATTAGCACATCATTATTCAGCTATTGCTGTTGGTTGTATGCACCTACGGGCAGCCCTCGTGCTCTACTTCAGCAGATAACAAGTTTTCTACTTCAGTTCTTTTGCACGTGTGTTTGCAAGATATGTTTGCTGTTTTTCTGATTTACAGCCATTCTTTCACACAGAGCTCAAGCGGCAACAGGAGAGAGGGCGGCGACAGACAAAACAAGATGGCGAGCGCAGAGCACAAGCGGAACGGGGGAGAGAGAGAGAGAGAGAGAGGACGAGTACACCCAATTGGGTCCCAAATACCCTTTGAAGGGCCCCTACCAAGGACTGGTGTATTTGCTTTATTGAATGATGTAAAAGACTAGACCTTCCTTGGCTGACCTATTCTTGGCCTTCAAGTTCACCAAGAGGGTCTTGTTCTGATTTAAGTGGAAACTAACAAAGATGCCTAAAGCAATCAATGTGTGTCTTATTCCCATTGGGAAAAGTGCCTAACCAACTTCATATACGGCCGAGGCATACCTGCCAACCTTCTCTCCTCGTCTGAATTTCCTTTCTTCCACCAAAATCTACCCGCAGTGCACACAAAATCCATTCCCATAGAAGTCTCTAGTAGAGACCCCACGAATAATGACAGAGACAAGAAAGCTTGCAATGGTGTCGCCTTGAGGTGGTAAAGATCCTTCAAGCTGTGAAAACGCCCTTGTAAAACCACCAAACTCTGTTCAGTCACATGAGAGCCTCTTTTGGAGGCAGAGACATGCAAAAGAATTATTTCATTAAGTAAACTGAGAAAAACTAAGTTTACGACTTCACGAAACAAAAAATATCAGCAAGTTCATGAAAACACCTCATAGTCCAAAGGACTTCCACAAGATAACTCCTCACAACTTGGATAAACAACAACAATGACAAGCAGTAAATGAAAGGTACTCACCGATCTAGTGTTTCTGTCTTCTTCTTCACCTCTGCACATAGGAGAACTGGATTTGATGACCTAGGGAGATGATCTTGCTGCTGCTTTTTCTCCCTAAACCACTCTTCTGCTTTATTACATTCAGCAATGACCTGGATATTACACATATATGGCACAATGTGCTTATGTTAAGGCAAGCAGCAAACGTAAATATTAAATCAAAGCTCAACCACAGTTAAAGAGCTTGCCTTCTCTTTCTCTGAGGTATCAATGTGATCAAATTTGGGATCCTTTGATCTCGCAGCTTCACGGAAACTGTTAATACAGTACAACAACTGCTCTACACAAGGCCCACGGGCCTCTTCCTCCTTGAACCTTTCCTCGATTGGATCTCCAAGCTAAATATTTCAATAATGAATTAAAAATTAGCCAAAAATACCTTTATTTGTAGCTCCTAAAATTATAAAAACACCACAACAAATTGAAATTGCTACTTCAAGTATTGTGTTTGAATGGGACTTTCTATAGTCTTTTCCAGTTTTGAAGGAGGCTTCCCTTTTTTTCTTTTTTCTTTCCTTTTTTCTTTTTCTTTTTTTTTTTTTGGGGGGGGGGGGGGGGCACACACTTTCTTTAGCTCTGCTAGCTTTGCAACATAAACGCCTTTTGATTCATCTTCTCCTTCTTCATATAACCAATCTTCGGTCTCCTGAAGCTTTACAGCCAACTCCTCTCTCTCTGAATCTGTGGCATAATCTCCACACTTTTCATACATCTGTAGCATTTTAACAAAGCCCACGTTACCAAAAACAGTACAAACGATTCCATGCTAATTCAGACATCGTCCAAACTAACTTCAAAGAACTGTGCTGTGGGTGAAAAATACGTGGAAGGCATGGACTCTATAAGCAGGCACAATTGGTACTTTCACACAGCTACTTACTGGTACAACATTTGTTTAAAAGATAAGCAGAATGCTTTTTTTTACACCTCAAAACCATAAGGTTAAGCTTTTACAAGCATTTTGAATTTCGAAACGATAAGCATTGAGCCTTTCTCAAGAGAGATTTTTTTTTAAACGACAAGGTTTGGGTCCGTTATGTAGATGTATGCATGCATGTACAGGTACACACGTACGCACGTACAACATACATACATCACTACATATGTACATATGTGTATATATGTATCTATATCTATGTGCATACATATATACATATATAAATGTATATACATACCATGCATGTATATGTGTATGTTTACAATGTGTGCATGCCTGCCCGCATCGTGCGGTGTGCATTGCACATACATACCTGCATATAGATACATGGAATATATATGCATGCACTTATTTAACAAACAAACACAAGCAAGGAAAACACTATACAAAATCTAGCTATAAATACAAAGACATATAGAAACAACGAATTACTGAAAATTTAATATTCAACCAACAGAGTAAATACTAACAAAAAATTAGCAAGTTTTGATTTAAATCAAGAAAACTAGTCTGTCAAAAGGGGGAAAAAAGGGGAGAGAGAGAGAGAGAGAGAGAGAGAGAGAGAGAGAGAATATAACCTCTTAGTACCCCAAGAATACTTAAGTTCTCATCAGCACCCAAGCATACTCGATTTTGAAAGAGTTTGAATCCTTGAGTGGACCAAGTGCATACTAGGAAGAAATATTAAAAACTGAAAAAGAAGGCGAGAGAGAGAGAGAGAGAGAGAGAGTAATGAAGCAAACAACATTAAATTATTCTTCATATAAAATGTGGCGTGCACTTATGCATAGTTGTGAAAAATACATTCTTTTGAACACACAGCCCCGAAACTAAAGACTTGGCTTACAACTCCCACATTCTCTATAAAATCTTCCTTTTAAAATCTTGAACATTCCAAATCCTGAAATCCCAACAGCAAAACCACTATTATTTAAATAGATCAACTTTCTCATGATCTTCTTACAATTGTAGACCTTGCAAATAAGTAGAAGAATCCGATTACTAACCTGCGTAATAAAAGTATATGAATACAACAAGAAAAAACTGTGAAAAAGAGTGTGTATGTGTGTGCGTGCATGCAAGCACACGTGTGCAGATACATATATACATATACATTATTATGCATGCTACACATACACATAAATGCATAAATACACACACTAGGACACGCTTACAGGTGAAGCTAAAACATGCAGTGGGCTGCTTTCTACAAATGTAGACATCTGAGAGAAACGCAAAAAGATGAACAGGCATCGGAAAACACCAATTTCACATGCGGAAGAAGCATGCATCACAAGGATTAAGTTTGAGCGGCACAGATAGAACTAGAGTAATGAAATACAATGCAAAAAAATTATCAGTACCACACACAAAACAGTGTAAAACAGTAAAACAAGATAGATAGCATCAAATGGGAGTAGAATGGAGGCTTGAAGTAAACAATGAACATAAGACAAAAAAACTAACCTATACATGTTCCTCTTCGATAAATTAAGATAAAATATAAGTGAGATGGGCATGCATCAAATTATATAATAGATAAACAACATTAGAATACTAGGTGCAACATTTGAAGCAACCCCAACAAAGCGGTAGAAGACTGGATAAAATGCTCTGAAATGCTCTGGATAAGATTTTTCTTTGAGAGTCTGCTGCTTCTGATCTTGCTTGCTACTCAACACACTTTTCACTTACAAACTGTAGAGCCCAACAATCAAACTAAGGGTCTTCAAAAATTCAGTTATAAGCCTGTCTATTGTGAGCAACTCAGCCCCTCTATTGTGAGCAACTCCAAGGCATTCAGTGATGTAAGTGGTACAGATCGTGTTTAGTACCTTGTTTCGCATGTCATACACATACGATTCCACTGCATTTTTCTTATCTTTTGTTTCTTCCATAACTCGGTCCTGCAAAGCCATCTCATACTCTTTTTCAATGGCTTTCTGCAGATCACCTTGAGGAATCCCTCCAACAACAGACTCGTTTACCCTAATGTTTTTTCTCTTGCTTTTCTTCTTTGCTGCATCTTTCTACACACACAAACTAAGATCAGCACATGTCATAGCCGCATGCACGTAACTAAGCAGAAGGTCAGAAGTCTTCCCAAGCAAACCTTGCGGGGTTCCATATCTATTTCAGTTGACGTCGGCTCACTAGCTGACCCTCCATTCTCAGTCCCACCTGCTGCTGCCTCTGTAGAATTACTTTCAGTGGTGTCCATCTTTACATCACCAGCATCAGCAGAGTCTCCCATCCCATCTGCACCTTGGTCTTTATCAATCTCCATAGCTGAGGAAGAATCCTTTGACTTAGCAACAGGCACATCTACTTCCTCCTCTTGAATCATCTACACGATGAAAAAACAAGCCAACGCACTCCAGCTCATGGTCTTTGGCATGAGTCACCACATCTTATTCTTTCTACAAAGAACTTTATTAAAGCAAACCTTACAAAAGAAGGTCAAATAGCTCAAACTCACAGTTGCTGTTTCCACTGACACAATCCCATGCAAGTTCAAACGAATCTTCACTTTTATCTTGGCCTTCTCTGCCTTAGAAGGTTGAAATGGACCAATCTGAAAATATCATCCACAAAAAGAAAGGAAGATTTTAGTCTGCTATACACTGGCACAAATCAATCATCTCACATTTCTCTTCCAATGGCTTCAAAATCACAATCCTCAAACTGATGAAAGTTTGACATCCTAAGAACTTCACAACAAAACCAATTTAAGCTACAGAACAAGGACTTACAAAGATCCCCTCTCACTTCCTCCTCCTAAATATTAGTACATGTCATCTCATCTCTACTGCAGTACCAAAGAACTCTAAACATAGGCCTTCAAAATCACAATACTCAAACTGATGGAAGTTTGACTTCCTGAGAACTTCACAACAAAACCAATTTAAGCTACAGAACAAGGACTTACAAAGATCCCCTCTCACTTCCTCCTCCTAAATATTAGTACATGTCATCTCATCTCTACTCCAGTACCAAAGAACTCTAAACATAGGCCTTCAAAATCACAATCCTCAAACTGATGGAAGTTTGATATCCTAAGAACTTCACAACAAAACCAATTTAAGCTACAGAACAAGGACTTACAAAGATCCCCTCACTTCCTCCTCCTAAATATTAGTACATGTCATCTCATCTCTAATCCAGACTCCAGTACCAAAGAACTCTAAACATAGGCCCTTTTTATTAATCACAACAGTCTGCAAGCGAGGAGACTTGGGCCAATAAAGCAGCTCCCTATTTGACTGACTTGCCTGAAAACCAACCAACCTTCACATTGACTACACCAGTTCAGCAGTAGAATCAAGCAATGAATCACTGTAAGTATCACTTCTTACTGTAAAAGTGTTTATTTTCTGATGAGTTCCAGGAGGTAAATCCTGCATGTCCGTGTACAGCACATCAATAGTAAAGGTGCCCGATCTGTAGAAAGTCAGCATCTTAGTACTAGGAACAGAATTGCCCTTAGGAAAGACAATGCTGGAAGATTGGGCTTCTGCAGGTGCTCCTCCTTCTTCCGACTCCGGTGCAGAACCTTTCCATGCTAGAGAAATGGAAAAGGGGAAAGCATCCTGAACCTGTGCATTTATAGAAAAAGCAAATTACGGAGACTAATAAGCAACCCATACAAAATTTGCACTCAAGATAAAACCTGTTGGTACCTCAAACTCTCGAACCCTGAAGGTTGGACTCAGCATGGCACATTGCAAGGCACAACCACGGGCAATGCATTCGCTCGCATTCATTGTCCGGCTGGGCTCCTTCTTGAACACAGCACAAATGATCTTCAATATTGCTGGAACCCGAGAACCAGATCCCACTACTTCTACAGAATAGATCTTGTCCGTAGATATGTTAGCCCCTGCAAGAGCCCTCTCACAAAGGTTCGTCACCTGATCAAAAATAGGCTGCGATAACTTCTCGAAATCCTCCCGTTTCATGTGACCTCTCACATCCTTCTCATCCATCAAACACTCAATGTTCAGCGGAGCCTCCGGGTTTGCACTAAGAACCTTCTTGAGCTTTTCACAGGCAGCCCGCAGCCTCTGGCATGCCCTGGGGTTGGATGGCACATCAATTCTATACTCTTCCTTGAACCTCCCGCAGAAATACTGGAAAAGAACTTCATCGAAGTCCCTGCCACCAAGAGATCTGTCGAAAGCATGCGCCAAAACCTTAAGCTGACCCTTTTTAAAGGCGACTACACATACCTGCATGGAAGAATGCCCCACATCCACGAAAACTACATTGATCGGGTCATTTTCCGGCAAGTCAGTCTTGTAGATTCCGTAAGCGAGTGCAGTGGCTGTGGTCTCGTGCATCAGGTGAAGAGGGCGGAGGCCAGCAATGGCAGCAGCATCCAAGACAGCTCGACGCTGAATCTCACTGAAGAAGATGGGAATGCCGATGACACAGTCTGCGACATTAGTTTGAAGGTTCTTCTCGGCAATGCCCTTGAGATTGGACAAGATCATGCCGAGTACCTGAGTGGGGGTGAAAGATCTGCTCTCACCGAGGTACTGGACATGGACGAGGGGAGAGCCATCAGGGGCTTCTGAGACAGGGAAAGGCAAGAGGCGCAAATCTTGCTGCACTTCAGGGTCACGGAACCGTCGTCCGATCAAGCGCTTGATCTGCGCAACCGTGTTCTTGGGGCTCATGGTGAGCGAAGCCGAGGCCGCTGTGCCGATGAAGCGCTGCTTGTCGCCGAAGGCAACGAGGGCCGGCGTCTCCCGCTTCGATTCATCATTGAGCACCACATCGATCCCGCGCTGCCGCGCCACGGCCACGATGCAGTTCTCGTTGCCGACATCAAGCCCGACCACGCTCATGGTTGCAGCCTGAGGTGTAAAGGTACAGAAGATGCTAGGGTTAGGGTAAAAGATCAGTGATGCAGAGGCAGAGAGGGGCCCTTGCAGCAGAGCTCCTCCCGCCAAACACACGCAAGGTCTGGGGTTAGGGTGTTACGCTGCGGAAAGCAGTTGGCTGTTCAGAAGCAGACACTAAGGTTCTTTTCGCTTGTGGAGGGGAAAATGAAAGATGAATAGTTATACCAATCTTTCTAGAACCCCGTAAAAGCATACGGCCCCCCTAAACCTCGCGAGGGTTTAGTTCATAACTACCTCTGACCGTTGGCTCCTTATTAGGAGCTCTAACTCCTTTGCTGTATTAAGTCTAAATTCCATGCTGCTTATTCAAGACTTAATACATAATTATGTGGCTCTTTTATTTTTATAAATCGTAGCTCTCATTCTGTAATGAGCAATTTAGCAAAACAAGTATATACATGACAAAATTTCATAGAAAAATCCTATGGAGAGATTTTGTTCAAAAGCTAACTACTGTGAACAAGGGGAAGAGAGAGAGAGAGACACAGAGCAAGAGAGAGAGAGAGGAGAGAGGGCTATGAGATGGAGGTTTGCAAGAGGGAGAGAGGGTGAGGGTTGTGTGTGTGTGTGTGTGTGAGAGAGAGAGAGAGAGAGAGCAAAGGAAGGAAGGGAAAGGGTTCAAGCTTGCTCAGGTGAAAGCCAATGATAACTTTTTGGAGATCCTTTTTTAAGGCCCTTCTTGTAAGGACCTCCTTTATGGCTTGTTCCTTAATTTTTGTGATAACCTCAAATTGATAAATTATTATGGAAATCTATAGAAAGCATTTGTTATATAGTCTTCCTCACATGCATGTGAGGAAGATGAAGAAAAAGAAGAAGGCATTCATGTGATTACAACTATAATCAATTCAACTGGATCTTCTAAACATGGGCTTTTCCAAGACCTAAGTGATCATTCTGATTCGCCAATCACCTTGTCAACGGCCTACATCATCTCTAACCATATATGGAATTAAAACATGAAAAGGGGCCCTCGAAAATGTGGCTAATAAATGCAATTTTTCTTTTTCTTTTTCTTGAACAAGTTTAGCCTAATTTTGATTAGGCTAAACTTGATTAGGTTTGATTGGTCAAAACAAAAATGTAATCTAACTTGATTAGGTTTGACTGGTCAAAATTGATATGCAATCCCATAGCCTCTGTTGATGTAGATTGTCTTTACTCTAGTTCTTTATGTTTAACTTGCAAATTATGGTTTTTTATTATTTCTTTGATTTGATATAATGAATAAATTAGTACCAATTTCATGAATTAAATGTAATGATGTTTGATACCTTTAATTGACAAAAAGGAGGGACCCTAGAATATGGTGCCAAATGAGGTGAGAAGTAAGTTGGATCCATGGAAAATGCCATAGATGAAGAGATGACTACGTTAGATGCTAATGAGACACGAGATTTTGTACCTTTATCTAATGACTTACGTAAGAAAGTTCACATGGTACAGCCACTAGGATATGAGGATCATACACACCCAGTTTTTTATAGGTTGTGCAATGCCTTGTATGCCTTGAATCAGGCACCTAGAGTATGGTCGACGAGATATGGGAGTATCTTATCACTATTGGATTTTAGATATCTAATGTTGATTTTCCACTTTATGTGAGAAAGACTCACAGGGGGGATTGTGCTAATGGTCATCTATGTTGAAAGGCGATAGTGTTTATGATATTCATGTGGTGAAGATGCTTCTTAAGAAGAAGTTTGAAGATGAAAGAATGGGGAGCTGCAATACGTCCTAGGTATAGAGGTGATTAGATCATGTGATAAGGGCCAGTTGTATATAAGGTAATTTCTCATAATGGAAAGGCACAATCCCCCTTTGTGCTATGAGAGCTCTTGTACTTTATCCTGTGAGAGAGAGAGAGAGAGAGAGAGTATGCTCTAGTACATGTGCATCTTTCATACATGCATTTGTATGAGGAAGTGAGAGGTTGGTTGCCTTGCGTACGTGGTGTGAGCGACTTCACGACGGTGACAGCGTGGAGGTGGTGTTCAAAGGCATGGAGCTTCTAAAGTGAGCTTGGGAAGCCTCAATGTCACGGTTTATCCATCAATCCTTATGTGGTTAATTGGGGATGCCTAATTACCACTATGTTCATAGTTGCCACCCAATTTTGATGTATTCGAGCGTGGACCTATTGAGCCACCCACTTTTGTTATATTAGACGTGGACTTATTTATTTGCACGTGAATTAACCCTTGGAATTCTTTTTGTAATTCTCCTTTAGTTAATATATAGAAATACTTTACTTAAGCTTGTGTAAAAAGAAACCCCCATTTTTGTAAAGGGCAAGCCCATGCATAAGCGTGCATCTATTTTTGGCTTATGGGCTATTTTATTAATAAAGCATAAATACTCAAGGAGTGGGAGATGGCCAACACTTCTCAAGGGGGGATAGATTACACCCAATACTCTCTCATGTGTTTATTTATGTTTTTATCCCTCATAGTAATAATTAAAGTCTATATTTTTAATCTGTTGAATAGCAAGTGACGTGTCTCCCCAAGATTCTATTTCATGTCAGTGGTATATTAGAGCTTTGGGAGGAGAGAAGGTGGAAAATATTTAGTACAAGAAGAAGGAATTTCTCTTTTTCAAAAAGAAAATTCCAAGGCTTCAAAAGGGGATTTCAAAGCGGCTTCAAAGTTCTTCATATGGACATCAAAAAGGAGGCTAGAATTTACGTGTAGAGAAGATAAAAGGAGGGCAAAAGAAGGCCAAAAAAAAAGGATTTTAAAAGCCTTAACCAAGGCTAGTTATTACAAGGACTACCATAAGGCTATCTTATAGCCTCTACAAAGTCTACATAAACCACAACAAAAAAAGAAAAAGCTAGTTGTTGCAGAAACGCGAAAGCGCAGCGCCATGTGGATGGAAGCTCTAGAATTCAGCAGGAATCAACAACGAAACTCAGATCTGTGCCGTCGTTAGATGCATTCGGAACGCTTTCTTGCATAAAACTTATGCTCTGTCTAGACTCTTTCATCAAGGATCCGGAGATTTGAAATTGCAACGATGGTTGTAAGTCTGCAGAAATCTACGGTCTCCATAATTTCCATCTTCTTTTACTCATTCATAAAAAGCTTAAAAGATAAGAGGGGATTCATGTGTGGGGCTTTTTAAAGTAAAAAACCCTTCAAAAAGTAGTCCCAGCTTCAAACTAAAGAAATTTTCTGCATTTCAAGCTTGTTCTAAATGCAGAATTACAACAAATCAAGGTTTTCAAAATTTTCAAAATTGGTCACCTTCACTCTTTTTGAAGCTTAAATTTTCTTTCGGTACTCAATATTTTTCCACCCACACTGATCGACTGTCCGACGCTTCTTTCAGATATTTGGAGATTGCATTGGACGGCCACGTCACTTTTCTATTTTTCGCGGGTTACATGAACTTCACAATTATTATCAAGAGCCGGAACTTCTATAAGTATTTTTGAACTTTTGCTATTTCTTCTTTATTTTTTATCAATTAAAATTCAAGAGCAAGTCAGTGCTTTGCAAGCACAATTGGTCAATGAACGCACTCATAGAATTGCATTAGAAGACCAATTGAAATCTCGTAAATGGCACAAGCATGGTATTGAAGGCAATAGTGATGAGGATTCTATTCTTCAAACTGTGAAAACAACTTTAGCTGCTCAAATGGCTCGAAAAGAATCTCATATTAGTCGCAAGGCTTTCTCTTTTTAAAATTTTGACGGAAAGAAGGACGCACGCACTATTTTAGCTTGGCTTAGCCAATTTGATGACTATTTTTCAAGAGAGAAATTTTTCGAGAAAGACAAGGTCAAGTGTGCTGCAAATCATTTGATTCAGAATGCTGCTTTATGGTGGAATGCTACCAAGAATGGGCGACATAAACCTTGTACTTGGGAGAATTTTTAGCATAAAATTAAGAGACACTTTCTACCTCCTTAGTACAAAGCCAAAGCCCGGCAACATTGGGACACTCTTAGATAAAGCCAAAGCCCGACAACATTGGGACACTCTTAGTACAAAGCCAAAGCCCGACAACATTAGATAATTGAAAGGAGATGATGTCCAGACTTGCATTAAAAAATTTTGGAATGCTCTCATTCAAATGCAACCCATTGAAAAAGTGTATGAAAGGAAGCTCAAAAGGAAGTTTATTTCAGGATTGGATTCAAAGATTAGAGCAGAGGTTAACATGTTTTGCCCTTATACTCTTGTCTCTACTAAATCACTTGCTTTAAATTGTGAAAAGAAAAATGGTATACCCAGGTTCCAACAAGAGAACCGTACTTCTAAATTCTCCAAAGCTTTGACATCTTCTAGTGGTTTTGACAAGTGTTCTTATCAAAGAAGCCAGCAATTCAACAACAATAAAGTAAAGATTGGCAACAATAATAATGGAGCAATTGGAGAACCAAAGAAGACATATGTTCCAGATTCAGCGACTTGAGATGAAAAAGCAAAGAATGTTCGATGTTACACTTGCCATCAAAGGGGACATTATGCTAATAAGTGTCCAAATGACTACAACGACAACAACAACAAGCCAATTACACGGTTTAACATGGTGGATAGAGATGAAGACACTGGCACTGGAGACAACGATGATGCTTGCGAGACGATGACTACGAGCCAGAGTTTGATGGTAACGAGTTCAATGGTAAATTTAATCAAGAAGGTATTTCTAACCTTGATCCTCATTCTTTTTCACCACACACTTTACTTAAAATGAAAGGAAAATTTCAAGATAAAGAAATCACAATCCTGCATGATGATGGTAGTACACATGACTTTATTTCTGAACGTCTTGCACATGCTCTTCATCTTGATATGATTCCTTCTCTTTTTAAACTAAAATCTGCTTTTCAAAATCAAAAGTATAATTGCACTAAGAAAGTGAAGAATCTTGCCTTGTCTATTGCACAAGTTTCTAATGAACGTACTCTCTTAGTAGCACCTTTGCATGGTATTAACATGATTTTGGGAATGCCTTTTCGATATCAATACACACCACATATTGATTATGCAAAGCACATAATGTCTTTTATGCATCATGGTAAAAATGTTTGTTTACAAGGAGTTTCTAAAGGCAAGGATCAACCACTTTTGAGCCATACTCAGGCCAAGAGGGCTTTGAGGAAGAGGGAGAAAACTTTTTTAATTTTGGTTAACCAGCTTAGTACTAGACTGCAAGGCTCTCAAACAACAAGAACACTATCAAGAATAGATTTCCAATTCCTAGAGTCAACGATCTACTTGATAAATTAAGGAGAGCCAACGTTTTTAGCAAAATTAACCTAAAATCTGGATATCATCAAGCAAGACCGAGCAAGATATCTATAAAACTGCTTTTAGAACTCAGACTGGTCACTTTGAATTTTTAGTGATGTCATTCAGTCTTACTAATGCCCTTGAGACTTTTGGCCGTATGATGAATAGGATCTTTCTTGACCATTAAAACTTTGTGGTTGTCTTAATGAACTTTACCTTAATCCCGAAAAGAGTAGTTTCTTCTAAAGTGAGATTAAGTATTTGGGACATATAGTTTCTGCTAAAGGTATCCATGTTGATCCCAAGAAAATAGAAACTATTGTGTCATGGCCGCGACCCAAGAATCTTCATGAATTACAATCTTTTCTAGGATTGTGTAGCTATTATCACAAATTTGTCCATAATTTTTGCATATAAGGCACACTATCTCACTAAACTTCTCAAGAAAACCAAACCTGATGAATGGACCGAACTTCAAGATAAATATTTTCTTGCATTAAAATATGCACTTACTCATGCACTTGTGCTACAATTACCTGATTTTTCACGTCCTTTCTTTGTAGTTGTAATCGATGCTAGTTGGTAAGGGTATTGGTGCTGTAATAATGAAAGATGGTCATCCTATTGCTTTCGAGAGTATGAAATTTTGTCCGGCTAAAAGTAAGTATAGTACCTATGACAAGGAGTTGTCTGTTGTAGTCCATGCATTAAAAATTTGGAAAATTTATTTGATTGCCTCAGAGTTTCTTATAAAAACTGATTAGTAGAGTATTTCAAATAGATATATGAAGTGGGCAACTTTTATTTAAAGTTTTCAGCCTATTATTCAATACCAACCTGGTAAAGAAAACATAGTTGCTAACGCTTTGAGTAGAAGACCATCTATTCAAAATATATATGTGATTGAGAATACATCTTTCGACTCTATGCATGAGACTTATGACCAAGACCCAGACTTTAGTGACATTTAGTCTAGATTGAGAGAAAATCATTTGGTCCCTTTTGCCGAGTATTCCTACGATGATGGATATATTTTGTTCTATAAAAGATTATGCATTACTCGACTCTTTAGACATTCTATTTTAGATGAATTACATCAGCCACCTTATGCGAGGCATCGAGGTGTTTCATCTACATTCCAAACAATATCTAGGGACTTTTATCAGCCTAAAATGAAATATGATGTAGCTAGATTTGTTTTTGAATGTGATGTTTGTCAAAAAGTGAAAAGTTATAAGGGTAAGAAACTTGGTTTACTTATGCCTCTTCCTATTCCTACCGCTCCTTGGGAATAGATTTCTATGGATTTTATCACACTGGTTTTCCCTTGACTGCGAGCCATAATGATATGATTTGGACCAGGTTTAGCAAACAAGCATATTTTATTCCTTGTAAAAAGACTCTTACTGCACATCAAGCTGCACACTTGTTTCTTGAACACATTTTCACACACATGGTTTACCAGAAGTGATTATTTCTGATAGAGATTCTAAGTTTTGCTGTGATTTCTGGACTACATTGTTTGATAATCTAGGTACTAAATTGGATTTTTCCACTACATTTCATCGTGAATCTAATGGTCAAATAGAAGTGACAAATAGCACAGCATGGCACTTGGGTGGTTCCAAATATTCCATGAGAAGGACATATGAAATTAGGGATAGTTGGAACTAAGTGTTAGATTTATTACTTATGTGCTCTCGTGGACTTTTAGCATGTGGTTCTAACTTGTAGTGTGTTTGAATGGACAACCTTATGTAGGTTGGTGAGATTGACGGGCTTGGTGCTCGTAAGCCGGAATGGCTGGGACGTGACGGTGGCGATATGGCATGAGCTATCACTGGAATGGTTCTCACTTTGGTATTTTTTGTCGTAGTATCTACTATGAGAATTTGTATCGTTTGTTGGCCACCCCATTTTGATGTATTTGGACGTGGACCTATTGAGCCGCCCACTTTTGTTATATTGGGCGTGAACTTATTTATTTGCACGTGAATTAGCCCTCGGGGTTCTTTTTGTATTTCTCCTTTAGTTCTTAGATAGGAATACTTAACCTAAGCTTGTGTAAGAAGAAACCCCCATTTTTGTAAAGGGCAAGCCCATGCATAAGCGTGCATCTATTTTTGGCTTATGGGCTATTTTTATTCATAAAGCATAAATATTTAAGGAGTGGGAGATGGTCGACACTTCTTGAGGGGGGATAGATTACACCCAATAATCTCTCATGTGTTTATTTATGTTTTTATGCTATCTCTCTCATGGTAATAATTGAAGTTTATATTTTTAATCCGTTGAATAACAAGTGATGTGTCTCCCCAAGATCCTATTTCCTGTTACTCAAGGGACACGAGCTTGAAGCATTGGTAAGTACCCAACGATTGTTGTGTCTATTGCTTCTTCCATTGGTGTTTGTGTGGAGTTCCTTCTTGGGAGGTGTGGTAGTCCATAAAATTTTTGGCACCACCATTGTATCTTCCATCCTCTTTGAGGTTCAACTCCCACTAGCAAGATTTATGTTTGCCTTTGCATTTAGAAAGTGCATTGTGAAGAGAATGTATAGATACCATTCTTGAACATTTGGATATGTAAATTACACTCCAAACTTCATTCTGTCGGACACAAAGGCTAAACACGCAAAAGTGTAAAAAACAGTTCACGACGTTAACCATTTCCTGCTGCTTCATGACATGAACCACCTTCCGCAACTAGCATCGCAAATTTTGGGATTACCTTGCCAAAAATAGGTTACCTTATCCTAACACCTCTGACATAATGAATCTGAAGGAATTTTATCCCGTGAAATAGCAATAAGGTGTTTCATGACGTGAAACACAACCTGTTTCACAGTGTGAAATATTGATGACTTCACGACATGAACCATTTCCTGTTTCACGGCATGAACCCTCATTTACTTCACGACGTGAATTGTCCTTTGCTGTTTCACAGCGTGAATTGTCAATCGCGGATCTAGTTCATGAACTAAGGGCTGTTAGACTAAAGTTAGGGGAGTACCTTAATTGCACAATTGGAGTCTATCCAATTCACATCAAGGCAACTTTGACACGGAGGCTAAACACGCGAAAGTGTAAAAAACAGTTCACGACGTGAACCATTTCCTGCTGCTTCATGACGTGAACCACCTTCCGCAACTAGCATCGCAAATTTTGGGATTATCTTGCAAAAAATAGGGTACCTTATCCTAACGCCTCTGACATAATGAATCTGAAGGAATCTTATCCCGTGAAATAGCAATGAGGTGTTTCACGACGTGAAACACAACCTGTTTCACAGCATGAAATATTGATGACTTCACGACATGAACCATTCCCTGTTTCACGGGATGAACCCTTATTTACTTCACAACGTGAACTGTCCTCTGCTGTTTCACGGCGTGAATTGTCAATTGTGGATCTGGTTCACGAACTAAGGGTTGTCAGACTAAAGTTAGGGGAGTACCTTAATTGCACAATTGGAGTCTATCCAACTCAGATCAAGGCAACTTTGACACGGAGGCTAAACACGCAAAAGTGTAAAAAACAGTTCACGACGTGAACCATTTCCTGCTGCTTCATGACGTGAACCACCTTCCGCAAACTAGCATTGTAAATTTTGGGATTACTTTGCCAAAAATAGGGTACCTTATCCTAACACCTTTGACATAATGAATATGAAGGAATCTTATCCCGTGAAATAGCAATGAGGTGTTTCACGATGTGAAACACAACCTGTTTCACAGCGTGAAATATTAATGACTTCAAAACATGAACCATTCCCTATTTCACGGCATGAACCCTTATTTACTTCACAACGTGAACTGTCCTCTGCTGTTTCACTGCATGAATTGTCAATTACGGATCTGGTTCACGAACTAAGGGCTGTCAGACTAAAGTTAGGGGAGTACCTTAATTGCACAATTGGAGTCTATCCAACTCAGATCAAGGCAACTTTGACCTAAAAATCCGAAGTGTATACTAAACACATGAAAGTGTAGGAAACATTTCACAACATGAACCATTTTTTGCTACTTCACGACGTGAGTTACATCTGTTGTTTCACAGCGTGAAGTGTCAGTCTGTAGTTTCACAACCCTAAAACCTCAATTCAGTAGAAACCTATAAAAAATGAATTAGGGTAGTGATTTAGCCTGTCCAATCACATTCTCATGCACTTGAGGCCCAATAAACTCATGAGACGACCTTAACCCTAAAGATAGTGCATCAAATCAATCTTCCTATCAAAATTCAAGCCTTTCGCGCCGAGCACTCAATTGATTGTTTCATCTCAGAGGAATCTGACCATTGTTGATACAAATAGTGAAGAATCTATGGAGGAAGGGCTATGACTCTTTGGCTTTGGAGAGGAAGAAAAACCATCTTACCCTACAAGATCCAGTGGAATCTTTAACATAGCCAGGGGATTCTTTGGTCTCCAACATAGCATGGAAGACAATGTACAATCTGTGGGCACGGGTCCGTCAACCAGCGCTGGACACAGTCTAAGACTAGAACTACCAACCCAACCTTCTGGTTCTAGGCAGCCTAACATTGTGAGGATCAGTGGAACAACTCCCAGGGCTATGAGAGATAAGGAAAATGAGGTCAGACAGGTCAAGTCTTCTTCCCCACATCGGAGGAAATAGAATTAGTCTTGAAGAGAGTTGAGGCGGAGAGTGACAATTGCGATTATTGATCTTAAGAAAACAAGAGCTCGATACTTAACGAACAAGGACGAGGGCTGAACAAAAGGAAATGGAGAATGTAAATCCATTTCAATCACATAGCAAGAAACCAAAAACGTCTAGAAATGCCATGGATAGCATGTGGATGGGCATGACTGAAGGAGCAATACCAACTCTAGAACCCATCAATGAAGAGTCAAGGGTGGAGGAAGGCCTTGATACGCAAAATGAGGAGAACAATTTACCTAGGAAATCTGCAAAAGATGAGGATCGCCTTTATATATACAAGGGAAGACATATAAGAAATTATCAACGATCCCACATTCTTGCAGGGCATGGAGCTCTTAATCCAACAGAGGTAGGTTGAGGTTGTTAATAATGAGCCAGGCCATGAGGAGTTGGTCAGACCTAGCCATAGACATGAATTACATAGAAGAAACAATGCACAAAGAGGAAGAGGTCTAGGTAGGGGGAGTAGCTCCTCAAAGACCAATTATGGATCCAAATTCAGATCTTAACGCGGTCATAAAATGGTGAATCTGCTAAGTATAGCTGTGAAAATGGGCCAAGGAATGGTTAGGGAACTAGGCACTGCTCTAGAATCCAGACCATCCCAAATGAAGCCACATATCATTTCCAAGCTTGTGCAAAAGTTCTCGAGGGATGGGAACCCGATCCAACATATTGAGATCTTTGAGTCAACCTGCAAAACCTGTGGGCCAGTGAGAGTGATGTGACCATGATCCATGCTCTTTCGCTCACCCTAGAAGGGAAGGCTCATCGATGGTATCGAACCCTAAAGCTAGAGGATAAAGTCAACTTTACTAGGCTTAAGAATGTGTTCATACACACCAAGCTTTGCTTGAAGAAAATGAGTCCATGCGAGATTATGTATCTCAACTTAAGCACTTGAATTCAACATTCAAGTTACGGGAGATGCTAACCAATGATCAGTTATTGCCTTCCTTTCGGAGAGGAGTCCGAGATCATAAAATGCATGATTATCTAGTATTAGCTCGATTGGCTACTTTAGATGCATGCTGTAAGCTAACAATAGAATATGAAGACAATATGCTTGAATTGCCACAACCTGAAGATGCCAAGGCAACTTTAGATGCATGCTGTAAGCTAACAATAGAATATGAAGACAATATGCTTGAATTGCCACAACCTGAAGATGCCAAGGCAACTTTAGTAGTAGCAAGTCTCAAGTCACTCAAGTCACCAGGACACAGAAACCCAGAGCAAGCGAATTGGGAAATAAAAAAATCAAGGATGGGAGAGAAGCATTTGGGCATGCTCATCTCTACCCTTGGAGAGATCTGGTTTGGTGCTCCCTTTGCAGACTGAATCACACCACTATGGAATGCCCTCAACTAAAAGTAAGGCAGTTATTCTATTGTGTGAGATTAGGGGACCATGACACTTTCATGTGTAGGTATTTCGAGGGTCCATCGTGTAGCACAACTACTGGCACCCAGAGTGCTGCTAGCCTTACCAGCATTGTGTGAGATTAGGGGACCATGACACTTTCATGTGTAGGTATTTCGAGGGTCCATCGTGTAGCACAACTGCTGGCACCTAGAGTGCTGCTAGCCTTACCAGCACTACCAGGGCAAACCACTACGATTGCAGGGTAGCTAAACCCAGTCTACTTACCCCAAGAGGGATGTTCTGGATACAGGACACGTCGTCTTTGCCACACCACCTGTTCTACTACCGCAACCTCCACCACAGGTTAAAATCAACCACGTATTGATTGAGGAACCCTTGGATGAGGGGGAAGCCATGCGCGAGTTAGAAATTAATAATGATTACTACAAAGAGACTGTGAAGATCACGCTAGAGTATTATGTCTTACATAACAATATGCGAGTGTGCCAGTGTTTCAAACCACGGTACAATGGAAAGGCAAGGACATAAACTCAACCATGAGAAAGGGACCAATACAATGTTTTGGTTGCGGTGGACCTCATCAAATAGCAGATTGTCCTCATAAGAATGTGGTTCATATGCGGGCCGAGCTCAGCCATGGCAGCACAACCTAACGACATGCCAACACTTACTTGTGTTAAGTATCTTGTTAATCATTTGATCAATGACTATCCATATTGCGCCAGTGGTTCTGCTTCCACTTCTAACCATGCCACTATTAGTACCATAAGTGTGCAACCTAGGAATATCACGCTACTGAATGTCTTGATACGAGCATAAACAAAACAAGTGGACAAAGGGAAAAACCCAGTAAATGTCAAAACTTCTAAAACTTGGAGAAGGAGAAGAGTGAAAAAAGTTGGCAAAGGTGACACCATGGTCACAATCCAGGATGGATCTGAAGAAGATACCATTGATATCGGATCCACCTAATCAAAGGAAGGGAGCGACCAAGCACCGAAACCAGATGGGCATGCCCAAGAAAACCAAAGAGAGAGACCAACAACCCTTAAGGGGATTTGGGAATACCCAAACGCTAAAAAGGAGATAAGGAAGCTTGAAGAAGCTGAGGCCCTGGTGTTATGGGCTACCATACCTCCAAGAGGAAACTCAATGCATTCACCTAAAGGAAGAGCAATAGAACACAACTATCGTAGGGCAGTCACCAATGCTTTGAACTTGAGTCCCTTGAGGCCTCCAAGCTCACTTGAGTCCCTTGAGGCCTCCAAGCTCACTTGTTAAGCTCCAAACCTCCAAGCTTCTCCTCCACACTGTCACCATAGAGTCACTCACATCATCGCATAAGACAATCACTCTCTCTCACTCTCCCACATAAGCATAAAATATACAAGTATAGAAGAGGCAAAAATGCTAGAATGCTCTCTCTCGATGTCTCTTAAGACCCAAAGAAGAGCTCGCAATAGCACAAGGGGGGATTGTGTCTTCTCATTTATGAGAAAATGCCTTATATACATTTGGCCCTTATTCACACTTGGGCGCCCAAAACTTACTTAACTAAGGCCTTAGGTGGCCAATATCTCATAATATACAACTTTTATAGTGCCTTTTCATGACACTTATTAATGTCCTCAATTGGAGGAGCATAATTGTTAATCCAAAATGGGATTAATATCCCCCCTACCTGATGTAGGTTCTATCCTCAAAACCTGTTACCGAGGTCAAAAGACTTGGTCACCGAACTCATGAACGGTAAAAGTTTTGACATGATTGAGGGTTCTTTTGAATGCTGAGTGTTGCCAAAACCCCATGTCCACCATGTCCTCAAATGTGACATGCATGTAGGTAGGAAGACATCATAGACGATGATAGTACAACATCATGCCCCTGTCAAATGGACCTTGATTCATGTCGAATTACAGTTGTTCAGATTCATATTCATCATATGGCTCTTTGGGTTGATCAATCAGGACCACAAGCAATTTTAAGAATCTAACACTGGCCACGATTATTGCTGGGTCTGGGATACATCACTGTATCCAAGAGAGCATCTGTTTTCTTTGCTCTCGCATGTCTGTTGCTGGCATGAAGATTGGGAAGTTATAACAAACATGCGAGTTGCGCACTGCTTGGCCTCTTGAAACTCAAGTGGAGTCCATCTTCTCTTTAGTGGCATGTACAATGGGTCAACTCGTTGAGTTGGTGGCGCACACATATAAACATGGCTGTATTATGGAATTGTTAAGAATTCTTTTCTCCAATCCGACTGTATTCCAAAATCCTCTAACTTGGGATGTGCATCATCTGTGATGATTGTTGTATACCCCCCTCGTGTGTGAACTGGGTGAGCTTTCCTCCACCTGCAAAGCATTAACTGATCATGAATGTAACTATTCGGATTTCCAGCACATCAACCAATTGTGGATTGGCTAATTTTGTCTGTTGTGCCACAGTAGACCTCTCCAGCCAAAGGGAGTAGTTCTTCTAAATCTGGGCGAGGTGCTCGAAGGGTTATGGTACATAATGTTGTTTTGTTGGCGTGACCTGGGAGTAGGCCTCGGGTAGAATTCTTCAAGTCGGCTCAAATGGTGTTATTTGCATTAACACCTTGAACATTAACTTTGGCTTTAGTAGTGGATTGCTAGCTCGAATGAAGCCTTCATATTCTGCACCAGACAATGACTCCAAAATTGTATCATCAATAAAAGCTTCATTTTCTTGGGGAGACAGTATGGCATACCTCCTGAGGTTGGCGTGGGGGAGATAGGCGAGGTGCCAGTATCTCCTCGAGGGCAAGATATGTGGAGGAATGAGAGTAGAAAAGATGTAGTTGGCTTGAGACTTGTTAGTAGGTGGGGGGATATGGATTAAGTAGGCGACATTAGAATATACTAGGTAAGTGGAGATGGAAGATGAAGATGGTGTCTCTTCCTGACTATGACTTGAGCTGGGGGGTGGGTGGCTAGATTTGTGAGATTTTATAAAATCTTGAAGTTTAGGGATATCCTTAGGATTTATGTTAGGATGTTCAATATGGATGGCATCAAAGTGTAAAGTACATTGGTTAACATGGATTCTAAATATTTGTAGATATTATAGTATAGTTTTAGAATACCGAAAGGGTGATATAAAGAAGACTCACATAAGTTTAAGTGCTGGTGAGTATTGTAGACTTCTAGCTACCCATGGCTTATAATCCATTGAAAACTTTGTGCTACCACCTCGTAGTTGACTAGTGTTTCAGGAATAGCATCTGGAACAAACAGGTCTAATTTTTCAACACTGTTGTCCAGGATTTCAGAGTTTTGTAGTACCCAACACCAACTACGAAGGTTTAACACATAGGGTGTAATGGATAAAAGTAGATATCCTATGGATTAGTTAATACTATATCTTCTCGGCAAAATTCCCATTATGATAGTGGGGTCGGCATCACGCTCAGTATTTTGCTTAATGAGGGTTAGTTCACCTAGGCCTAGGTCCTCAGATAGATTGATAGTGTATTGAAGCAAGGAGAGGGTTAGTGTAGACAAAAATAGAGTAAGAGTTTGAGTAGGGGCCCTGAGGGGTTACTAGTTTGACCTATCTCCGAGGCTCGCTCAAGGAGTAGGCGCATTCATCCGTAGGCTCTTGTCTTTGACTGCGGTCTTGTATGGCCAATTGGCATTCCATTTCGTGTAGCGGGAGTCATTGGTACTGAGGAGGTTTGATATGGCTGTTCCATCCATGCAGCATCCAACTCCTCGAAGCACGTCGTTGCGTCCTCTTGGGCACGTCTGGTGGTAGCCTTTCTTTCTTGAGCCTCTGTGATTCTCTGAAGTCTTTTGGCAGCCAGTCTTTGACTATCTTGTAACTGTTGGGTGACTTGTGCCATTGCCTCTCGGTGTGCTATCTCCATTCTTTGCATTTCAACTTGATTGGCACTAATGGCATCATTAAGGACTCTCACCTTCTCTGCATGTGCCTTGTTTGTTTATTCCCTTTCTTGTTAAAAGTGAGTAGCCCTGCTTTCTACTTCCTTTAGGACTTAAGGATTTTGTAGCTCTTCTTCTTTGGCCATGGACATATGCTAGAGCTCTTGTACCTACTGGGCATGAATGGCTGTTAGCTCGTGGTTATGGTGGGTAACCTCCTTTTAGAGTTGCTCCTTAGCCTGTTCCAGCTTTGCCTTAAGATCTGTATTCTCTTGTATTCTCTGATCTCAATAGTTTGGCTTAGAACCAAATTATTATTTTCTAGCGATTTGTACTTGGCCTCTTGCTCCTTAGTGGCCTTTAAACTCTTTATGATCACATCTCGATGCGTGGCCTCTATTGCTATCAAGTGTTCTTTTAAGGTTTGTACTTGTGTATTGGACTCTTGAATTTGCTTCCAAAGTGCAGCATTACGATCATGAAGCATATGTGTAGTGAGAAGATGGCAATGCCATACTCGTTGCTCCTACTCCCATAGTGGTGCACTTGTTCTTGCTGCCCTTTCTAGTCCCATTTGGGTAGGTTTAGTAGTCCATCCAAGCCTTCCATAGTTTCTTGCATGAATTGTTCATAATCTATATTCTGTAGGAATGACAGCTGTGGCTATCTAGATGCCTTCTTTTGCTTGGACTGGATGTATCTTCACCTCTTGGTCCTTTACATGTATCAAGTGGCGCTGCTAGATCTTGCACTAGGATTGATGTTGCTGTCTCAAGTTCTTGTGATTCTTTAGCCGGGCACTGCTTCTGTTTGCTGTCTTTGGCTCCATCTTGTAGGTGTGTCTGTCATGGTAGAATCCTTGATCGGGGATAGGTTTTTGAATATAAGCTGAGCTAGGCTCGGAGGAGGAGTCATTTGTTGTGTTTGTTCTTGTGTGGCCTAACTAACAGTGGCTTCTTCTTGTGCTAGTACTTCCTAGTATGATTTAATCTCTTGTGCGAGCTCAACCTCAATCCTTTGTGATTCCTCAGCCACGTCGGGAATGATGCCCCTCATCTTTCTTTCTGTTTTCTTTTTCCTCCCTTTCGTTATCTCCTTCATTATGGCTTGTGTTTCCATGAGGACAGCTTGACTCTCTTGCATCTCTGTGTGTAGCTGTCAGCGCTGGTTGCTCTGGAAGGAGTGCCAATTGCATCTACTCTGCTAGTTCGGGTTCTAGAAGGGTCCTCTTCACCACATGGTTTAGGACGTATGGGTTTCATATCTTAGAATGATGGGCTTTGAGATAGTTTTCCATTTCCCTGTGTATGTAGTATGCCCAGTCCTCCTTCTCCTCCTCATGGACTTTCGAAATTCTATTTAGTGGTACCCTGTTGTATAGCGGTCCACTAGCTTTACCTGCATGATTAATGACATTGCCCTGTATGCCTTCTCCCCATGGCCTCATCTCTTTTCTGATGTTCTCATATTCAGCTCCATTGGAATTATAGGAGCTCTTCTTCAGCATAGCATCCAAGAGCATCTTGCCAAAGTCATGGGCATGTATCTTAAGTGGTGGTGGGAGTTGTAGAGCTTTGTGGATAAGATCTTCCATGATCAGGACCTGCTCTGTTGTGCCATCAGCCTTTATTACTGTCCCCCGCTTGGTAGCTTTGTCATAGGTTTTGATGTGTTTGACACAAAGCTCCATGTGGATGTTCTTGGGAAGAATCTGTGCCATTCTATTGAGGCCCACATTCTCTAATTTTTCCTTTACTTCTGCCTCTTCCAGGATTTGGAGGTACTTTGAGGGGCTGTGGAACTGCAGCGCCACCTTTCCATGGGCTGTATGAATCTCCTTGCTGATGATGATGGCACCATGGAAGGCTTGGGCATATGGGCCCAAGTAATTCATCTTTGGTCCCCGTGTCAGCCTCTTCTTTTGACTCACCAAGGAGCCCATAGCACTGGCCTGTGCTATTGCTGGGGTCTCTTTGCGGCTTCTTTGGTGTGGCTTCTTTGGTGTCTGAGCCTGGTGGGGCACTGGCCTGTGCTATTGCTGGGGTCTCTTTGTGGCTTCTTTGGTGTCTGAGCCTGGTGGGGCAAGTACCACTCCCTATTTTTGTGTGCGTGTATGTGTGTGTGTGTGTGAATGGCAAGAAGGTTAATCGGGATGAGAAGGGTGTTAGTTGGTGGGAGCAATAAACAAGGTGTGTTAGTTGAATAGGTGAATTATTTAGCATGAAGGTGTAGGTTTTTAGCAGTTTCGTGAAACTGCAGGTCATGAGGAGTAAAAACGTGAGAGGGATGTAAAAATGCGAGAGGGATTTCCATGAGACGGAATCCTGTGAGAGTTAAAGACGTGAAAGTTAAAAACGTGAGGGGGATTTCCATGAGACGGAATCTTGTGAGAGTTAAAGATGTGAAAGTAAAAAACGTGAGGGGGATTTTTGTGAGACGGAATCTCATGAAAGTTAAAGACGTGAAAGTTGAAAACGTGAGGGGGACTTCTGTGAGACGAAATCCCATGAGTTTTATTAGCGTGAAATTGTAGGTTTTGGCTATTCCGTGAAGTTACAGGTTTTTGGCAGTTTCGTGAAATTGCACGTTTTTGGTAGTTACGTATTTATGTTTTGTTTTTCTCTCAAAGATTTAATTAATGCAAGTGATGAGTTCACATAGCGGAGTTTAGAGCAAAACACGAAAATTGTCTGATGAAAATGCAGATGGTTTTAATGTACAAGACTTTGAGTTGTCCGAGACATTCAGTTGATCATAATCAAAGTTTGAAATGGATGAAAAAGAAAAGAAAAACAAAGAAGGGTCCAAGTTCCCACCTCAATGTGTGAATGTAGATTAGAGTTCGAATAAGCAGGAATGCGATGCAAGACTAATTGCGGGAGCACACGATTAGAAGACGGTTTGTGTTTGAGCACATGATGCAAAATGATGAAAAAAAGGAAAGATTTTTGAATTTATAGCGTAGCCATTAGACTGGGTAGCTGCCTTAATGAAGAAGGCCATGTGGCATCTTGCGATTGGCTCATGATGAGAAGTGATCATTTCACGACATGAAGCATTTTGGACCAGTTTAGGCATGAACTATTTTGCACTAGTTCACAATGTGAACTTTTTTGCACCAGTTCACGGCATGAACCATTTTGGATTAGTTCACGGTGTGAATTGTTTTGCACTAGTTCACGGCATGAAGCGTTTTAGATTAGTTCACGGCGTGAACCCTTTAAGATTTGTTCACGGCATAAACCTTTTTAGATTGGTTCACGGCGTGAACTTTTTCGGATTATGAGTGTGCAAGATTGATACCTTCTATTTCTCTTTATGCTCGGTCATTCAAACATGCATTAAATAAGTGAATGATACCTAGTTCTACCTTGTATCCATTGTGTGACTAATGGATACCTTCATCTTTTATTGCCATGGGAACCAAGGTGACACCTTGTGGCACTTCTGGGTAGATGTTGCTACAGGCGTTTTAGCTCCGTGTGGGAGTGTTTGATTCTTCCTTCCACCCAACTGAACAATGTTATTACTAAGTCCCATGGATTGGGGCTTTTATCCATGTCCCTTTGCTGAACTTTTTTTTTCCCTTTAGGGTCCTTGTCCAGCTCCTTGATCGAAGTGGTTACTAGTATTGCTTTGGCAATACACAACCCATCTTGTTGAGTTGTCTTCTTTCTCCATATACTAGTGTTTGTGTGCAGTTTGAGCATTGGTTTTAGTTGGGAGTTAGTTTGAGCATTGGTTTTAGTTGGGAGTTGGTTCTGCATACTTTTACTATGCTTTCCTTTGTATTCTGAGCAGTTTATAAAACGATGACCACTAGGTGGGGTTTGGGCACCCACACTGTTGTATTGCCTTGGTAGTATCCTTGTGCCAGTAGTAAATCCTTTCGGACCCATTGCTTATGAATGCCTTGTGGAGTGTTGGTTTGTCTGGGGTACTGTGCCAGCCTACTTATAAAGGCCAATTCTAATTTTTGGCCCCCTTTTGAACCCTTCTTATTGCTTTCGTATTAACCTCCTTCTCCTCCTTTTGAGGCTGGTTTTTGAGTTGACCCTTGGGCAGCCATTGCTGTGTACCCTGTGACTTAGGATGATTTTTGCATAGGGATTGCGGAATTGCTACCTTTTTTGCTTCATGAGTGGATGTCATCGTGCTTGGTGTTGCTTTCTCCTCAATCACAGCCTGATTTCCTATGTTTGTCAGGGTCCAAAAGGGTATGTATATTACATTGTCTCTCCCTCATTCACAGCAGTGCAGTCCTTTTCTCCCATTGGATATTACATTTGCTGGCACAAATACAGGATCGTCCTAGGATCATTTCCTCTTCCATGGAACTTGCAAGCATGACAAATACCTTTCCAACCAAATAATTATTTCTGATGGAAATGTTAACACTTAAAAATCCCTTAACTTTCATAGTTATCAAGTGTACACTGCGTACTTGTGCATTGGTGGGTTCAAGGTGCAGTTTATCTAGGGCTACCCATGTCTCATATGAGATCAGTTTATGACTTGATCCCGTATCTATTAGTGCAATGCTCATTGCATGGCATTTAGCCGTAGAGAGTTCCACCCTGAGTTGTGTTGGCTCAATGTTCTATTCCTCTTCCCAGGAGAGTTAAGGAAGCCATGTTCACGTGCAACATTCTCTTTTAGAGCAATTTTTTGGCTTTGGCCTCCCTTGCCTTAGCCTCTTCTTGAGCTTGCCAGATTTGTTCCATTGCGAGCTGCTTTTGTTGTTTTAAGAGATGTTCTTGTAAGAGAATCTCTTGGGTCAGTGGTCCAAAATATTTTTTGAGTTTGCTTCCATTGATGTAACCCTCCATCTGAAGGTCGTCAATTGTCTCAATCAAAACCAATCCCTAAGGTGTGATCTCAGACACTCGGAAGGGTTCTAGGCCTCTGTATTTGAGTTTATTTTTCCTGGTGCTCTCTACACCATACATGAGGATAAGGTCCCCTATTTCTAGTTCTTTTTGTTTCAAGTTTTTGCCAAACCAATGCTTTCTACGTAGTTTCTTGACCATGAGTCCATGCGATACAATTAATATGGTCTCATCAAGCTTCTCTAAATCGATTATCCTTTCAACAAATGCATTCTCCGTTAGACGTTCTTGCATTACAATTCTTAAGCTCAGAACTAGGTGATGATTTCTGATGGACTACTAAGAATCCAGCAAGTAAATAATCAATCACCTCATTAATGAAATGTGAGCCGTGATCACTGACTAATTCTAATGGGCAGCCGAATCTCGAGATAATTTGCTTATATAAGAATTTTGCTATTGTTTGTGCATCAGTTTGCTTCGAGGCTATGGCTTCTACCCATTTGGTGAAATAGTCCGTGGCCCACGATCACATATCGGGCTTGTGATGGATATGCCGCTGGACTAATAGGTCCAACAAAATCTACCCCCCATTTTTCAAAGGGTTGTCTTACAATAATAGGGGTGAGCGGCATCTTGTCCTATTGTTGTTGGATAGCAAATCGCTGACATTCCTCACACCTTTAGACAAATTCTATGGCATCCTCGAACAATGTAGGCCACCATAATCCTGCTTAAAGTACCTCGCGAGCCATAATCTCTCCAGCAAAATGCCCTCCTGCTATTCCTGAATGAGCTTCATCCAATATCGTGTGATGAACTCATCTTCTCTCACACATCTTCTTAGGACATTATCTTCTTTACCTAGCTTATATAGTTCTCTCGCAATTAATTGATAAGGTGTAGCAAGCTTGATAAGCCGCCACATTTTATCTTTGTTCAAGGGTTCTACGAAAAACCATAAGCTAGATAATCTGATATCTCCTCACTCCATTCGGGTACCACGTCCAGTTTGAACAAACAAGCATCAGGAAGAAGGTCATCATCAACACTAGTGCTGGTTTCCCATTTGGAATTCTTGACATATGATCAGCTAACACATGTGTCCCTTTCCTTACTATAACTATAAAGTCGAATTCTAATTGTAATAGCAACTAGTGTATGATTCTTCCTATGGTGCAAGGCTTATTCACCAAGTATAAAAAGGCTTATTCACCAAGTATAATAAGGCTTGATGGTCCACGAAGAATACGAATTTGTTGGCCAATAGGTAATGTTGATACTTCTTGATAGCGTAAACCATGGCCAACCCTTCTCGCTTTGTGGTGGTGTTGTTCACCACTACATCATTTAATTGACAACTAGCAAAGCAGACTGGATAGTCCAATTTGAACTCATTGGATTGTGCTAGTACACATCTAATAACAAAGTTTGATGCATCAATATGCACATGAAATATGAGGTCCCACAATTGGGGGGTATTAGAATTGGCGTACTAGCCAATGCCTACTTTAAAACGATCATATGCTTCCTGGCATTCCTCAATCCATTCAAAGATAATGAGTAGCTTGTACAATGGCTTGGCGATTTTAGCATAGAAGATTATGAAGCGGCGGTAATACCCAACGTGGCCCATAAATCTTTGCACACGTTTGTAATTAGTGGGTGGTGGCAGCTCCAAGATTAACTTGACCTTACTGTCATCTGTGGATATACCGTTCTTTGAGATAATGTGTCCCAATATCACACCATGTTTGACCCAAAATTGGCACTTTAAAGGGTTTAGGGATATACGATATAATCGACATCGCTCAAACACCTTCCTTAAGCAAGCCAGACGGTCTGCCCACCATCGAGAGTGTGCACATAGATCATCAACAATGAATACCTCCAACCACTTATGCAAGTAATCTTTGAAGGTTGTGCACATCAATCGTTGGAATGTTGCTGGGGCATTGGTGAGACCAAAGGGCATGACTTTGTATACAAACGTCCCCCACATTGTATTGAAGGTTGTCTTATGCTAGTCCTCTAGTGCTATAGACACCTGATTGTTAGCTGGGGCATTGGTGAGACCAAAGGGCATGACTTTGTATACAAACGTCCCCCACATTGTATTGAAGGTTGTCTTATGCTGGTCCTCTAGTGCTAAAGACACCTGGTTGTAGCCTGAAAATCAATCCAAGAAGCTGTAAGCTTCTTCACCAGGTGACTCTCTCCAAAACATGTTCCGTATATAGGGCAATGGATAATGGTCTTTCCTAGTAGCTGCATTGACCTTTTTAAGATCGACACATACCCTAAGTTTCCCATTCTTTTTTGGCACTATTACGATTGGTGACAACCAATCCGTGTATTCTCTCTCATATATGAAATCCGTAGCAATGAGTTTATCTATTTTCTCCTTTACAATTGTCGAATACTTAGCATTCATCTGGTATGGTTTCTGCAATGGTCTTTATCCTTCCATGATTGGAATCGTATGCTGCGCCACCTCATCTCCTTGTAATTCTAGGTGAAATAGTCCTTAAATTCCTTAAGGAGGGTAACAAGCTCATTTTCTTCAGCCGAAGTCAAGTCCTTAGCAATATATATGCGTTTGGCTTCCTTCCTTGGTCCCACAATATCAACATCCTTGACTTGAACCGGGCCATCGTATGATGTGGATAGCCCATCTTCCTTAACCCTTTTTGCCATCAGTCGCATCACCTTCCGTTTGTCTCAACAGTGTAGGTGTTGAAGTGGTCGGGTACTGGTTTATCGTCATTCTCACTTTTTGTTTTAGACATGACTTTTTAGGCCTCTTGCTTGAGCTTTGTTCCGTTTTCGACACCCAGCTTTTGTAAGTTTAGGTGTTTTTGGCTCTTAAAGGATGACTTTCTCCTTATGTTTCCCCTCCAGTGATATCTTACTCAATTCCTCACCCCAATCCTTAGAAAACTCATTGTGTACCTTAGTGACTTCGAGGTATCTCATCCACTAGGCATCCATGGGTTTTCTTCGTAATAGGGCATTTCGTCGATCAATATCGTTTCTGTTTTTGCCATCTTCTGAGGTGTTGAGCATTGATACGGCCTTGTGTTCCCTTCTATGCTAGATGCCTGTCCTTCTAATTCTTCATCAATGGTTTGCCAATTAACCATACAGATAGAGGTCATGGTAACAGTTCCAGATTCCACATATTGGGTCCCTCTAGGTTGCATCACATCTATGGTAGCTAGCACATGCATCCATTTTCCACTGAAATCTAGAGGAGGAAGTGAAGCATACATTTTTGTTTCCTCTTCCTCTTTGGAATTTTCCATCGAAGGCTAGTATATTTTGTACGGATGTGGTCCGCTCAGTTATGACCGAATCATTACCGAATAGTTGCCCTTCCATGGGGTGTGCTCTCCACGTTCTCAGATCTATCTTTAAAATTCGTGAATCCCTACGCATATACACGTGATCTAATGCCCAATCGTGCACCAATTTGGACTCCCTAATGAAGGGTCTCCCCAATATTATGTCATATAAATCAGGTTGGCACAAGAAGTCCATTACCACAAATGTATGATGGTAACGAAACGTAAAGAGTTTGAGTTTCACATTCTCCAAAAGTCCAATGGGTCTTGAAGATGTTCCGTCTGCCATTTTAACGATTAGATCTGCTCTTTTTAGATTGGGTTTTCCCCAGTTTTTTCAGCAACGTTTTGTGATGATGCTAACCCCTACCCTACCATCTAGGATAGCCAGTGCCTCGTACCCATCATCATGAATCGAGATTGTAGCATTTATGTCGTCACTTTCATAATAACGTCCCAATTGATTAACTGGTATCTTGACGACTCGAGTTTCCCTTATGTGTTTTAGGGTTCTTTCTACCAAAGGTGGTAGAACCTTCTCTGTAGTGTTGGCTAGCCTTAGTCTATGCTCTACCCATTCCTTTACATCTGTTCATAGTGTTGGTCAACTGCGTAGCAGTTGCAACAATGGCATTTGTACACACGTGGATAGTATAGCAGCACGATGCTTCTTATGTCTCTGGGTGATGGATGGACTCACCATGCGCATTTTCCTCAAACATCCTGGACATTGTGTTTGCTTGAGATCCCTCTTCCGTTTCTTTTGAAATTGGAGTAGGTACGTACAATTCCCTTTTCCTTGTTGTCTCGTTTCTTGGATACATTATATCCCTGACCTGATTACCCCTTAGCTTGGCTTCATGAAGCCGTTGACATTCTTCTACTAAGGCCCTAGCGTCTTCGAGCTTCCTTATCTCTTCGGCATTTGGGTACTCACCGAGTCCTTTAAGGGTTGATGGTCTTTCCTTTTGCTCCTCTAGGTCAGGCTCTTTGTGGTTGATCACTTGATCCCCTTCTTCTCTCGATTGAGCGGATCCAGTGGTGTCGATCGTACCTTCTTTGAATCCATCTTGGATTATAACCCTAGTGTCACCCTTCCCCACGTTTTTCACTCTTCTCCTGTGGCCAGTTCTAGAGATGGTCGCATCTGCTCGGTTCTTTCCCTTGTCTCCCAAGTAGGCCTGGGCTCATGTCAGGACATTTAGTGGTGTGATATTTTCAGGCTGCACACTAATGGTTCGGATGGTGGCCTGATTAGAAGTGGAAGTCGAACCACTTGTGCAGTATGGACAATCCTTGATCAAATGATCAATACCACATTTAGTACAAGTGAGTACTGGCATGTCATTGGGCAAAGTAGTTTGTTGGGGTTGGTGCGTATGAACCACATTCTTGTTTGGGCACTCAGCGATTCGATGCGGCCCACCACAGACGATGGAACATTGTAGTGGTCCTCTCCTCTTATTTGAGTTCACGTCCTTACCCTTCCACTGTACCGTGGTTTGAAACACAGGTACTAGCGTGTTATTCTATAGGACATAGAATTCAGGTGTGACCTCCGCAGCTTCCTCATAGTACTCTCCACTAAGTTCTACCTCACGTACGATATCAATATCTTCTGATGAAGGAATCTTCAGTTATTGGGCCTTCCTCTTCCAGTCGTTTGTGGCGCTTGTTTGGGCTTACAGGTTCTTCTGCTCTCTTTCTTTTCTCAGCTTTTTAGTCTTCCTTTGCGGCCTCTGGATTTGTGGATGTAGCCTCTTTATTCCTTTTGTTAATATCTTTTTGCGGCACTACTTCCTATGGGGCTTTCTCTGCACCAATCTTCGTTGAAGTTGTCTAATCTGAGAGAATAGAGTCGCAAAGTGGTGAGAGGTTCTTGAATGCCATTTGTGCCGGTTGGGAGGGGCGTGTGAAGAGGTAACTTTAAAGCTATGCTTACTGGTATATCGGGAAGTTTCATTCCCCATGCTTCGTGCTGCTCCAGCACCTACTGATATGATGCAATATCTTGTGATATTTATGCGTCCAAGCGGTGGGATTCCTCAGTAACTTCCAGAATTATGCCTCTCATCTTTTTGTCTTTCTTTTTTCGCTTCCCCTTCTTCAGCTCCTGCATTATCTCCTTTGTCTCCTTTAAGAGGGCTTGTCCTTCCTGCAGCTTGTGGTACCTGTGCTTGTGACATGCTTTCGGGAATTAGAAGGTTAGCTGCATGACTTAGAACCTTGGTAAGTAGATAGGTGTAACTTGTAATTCTCCATCTCGCTATGGATGTACCATGCCCAGTCTTTCTCCTTTTCTTTATGTACCTTGGCTATACGGTTAAGTGGAACCCTGTTGTACCTGTTAACTTCCTTCACCTACATCATCATAGACATTGCTTTGCAAGCTTTCTCATTTATTTCATCACGTATATTGTCATACTCTACCCCATTGGAGTTATTGGAAATCCTTTTTGGCATATCTTCCATGGGCATCTTCTCAATATTGTGGATATGTGTCTAGATTGGTGGGGGCAGCTACAGAGCCTTGCGTATCAGTTCTTCTGAGAGGAGGACTTATTTTGTGGTGCCATTTGCCTTCGTTACAATACCTCTCTTAGTGGATTTATCATATGATTTGAGGTACTCTGCACATAAATTTATGTTGATGGTGTGGGGAAGGCTTTCGGCCATTCTGCCCCAAGACCCACTTTCTCTAGCTTACCCTTGACCTTTGTATCCTCCAATATCTGAAAACACTCAAGGCTATGGTATTGGAGTGTGATTTTCCTGTGTAATGTCTATATGTCTTTGCTAATCAGATCCCTGGAACTTTTGTGCATGTGGCCCCAAATAGCTGAGCTAGGTGCCGCGTGTGGTGCTCTCTTTCTTTGTTCCACGGGTGACCTTGTGGTACTGGTTTGGGTTATGGCCAAAGTCTTCGAATTCTAGTTTTGGTGTAATGGAGGAGGCCATCTGTAACATTGGAAAGAGCGTCAATCATAATTATTGGTAGGAGCTCGTGAATCTCCCCTTCTTTGTTTTGTGTGTGTGTGTGATGCGTAATGAGAAGTAGGTTAGTGGGGTGAGCAATAACAGAGTGTATGAGTATTAGTCATCGGGAAGAAGTGTTTAAGACAAGAGAGATTAAATCATGAGGGTGCAGGTGTGAAGGCTTAAGCCGTGAAATGTTAGTTTGTGAAGAGTTAGCGCATTAAGGGTTAGTGCGTAAGGGGCTTAACCCGTGAAGGGCTTAAGATGTGAAAGGCTTAACCCATGAAAGGGCTTAACCTGTGAAGGGCTTAACCCATGTGAAAGGCTTAACCAGTGAAAGTGCAGGTTATAAATCCACGAAATAGCAGAGTTTTGTGTGTGATGTTTTGAGTTAAATTAAGTGTGAATGTGTTGCTATAGCACGTCCACAACATTGGAATGCAATTAGATGTAGTGTTATTTCTACCAAAGGGTTGGTGTGGATTCTGTGAAATAGCAAACTTTACTATTTCATGAGTTAAGAAAGCATTTGCCCTTGTGAAGCACTTTAGGTGTGATGATACATTTTGTCATGCAAATGGAATATGGACGAAAGGTTTACAAATCAATGCAACTTGAATACAAAAGGAAGAACATATGTAGACAAATGGAATAAGAATGTGTTTGATTGTTTTCATGTCCTATAATACTTTTATTCAAAAGAAATAAAACAATCAAAGTTGGAGGACAAGCTCCTATCTATGATCGAAGGTCGCAAGCAATGATAAATGGAAGACCCCTTGAATGCAATCCCGCAAGCAATGAAGAAAAAATGCAATACAAACACAAGTCGGACGACAAAGAAAAATGAACAAAAAAAGGGGAAAAAACAAGCTTTAATGATTTAGGCATCGATCACGGTGGCTAGCTTAAATGGGCATGCCATGTGTCAGCTTATGGTTGGTGGAAGACTTGTGACCGTTTCTATCTTATCCCTTATGCATGCAAGTTTTGATACCTTATAGTTGCCTATATGCTCAAACACTTAAAGCCATACGTTATACATTCATTGAATACAAATGAAATGAATGAACCTTGTATGAAGGTGAGGTTGTGACGTGGATGCTTTCTCTAGTGGTATGACCACTACTGTCTGTGGCGTCAGTGGTTCCATGTCACCTGTCATTGCATGTTTTCCTTTGTTTAAGGGGCTCCATAATGGCACAATGATGGTATCCTTGCCATCATTGAGTTGTGACACACTCTCTTCCCATTGGATATGACAACTACTGGCGCGCAGATCCAAGATCAGTCAAGAATCATCTCTTCTTCCATGGTTCCTACACAAGCATGACAAATACATTTCCCACCAAGGATTATTTCTGATAGAAATATTAACGTTAAAAAACCCCACAACTTTTCATACCTCAGACTTGTGCATTTGTAGCTTTGAGGTGAGGTTTGTTTAGAGCTACCCATGTTTCATAGGAGATCAAGTTATGACTTGATCCCGTATCAATTAATGCAATGCTCTTGACGTGACTCTCTTTCGTAGAGACTTTTACACTGAGACGTGCCGGCTCAATGTCCAGGTCATCCTCATCCAAGAAGGGTGAGTGAAGCCATGTTCACATGCAACATTTTCCCCTGGAGTCTCTGTTTAGCCTTGGCTTCCCTAGCCTTGGCTTCTTCTTAAGCTTGATTTCTCTTTGGCTAGCTCTCTCTTTTATTTCAGTAGATGCTCTTGTGTGAGAATATCCTGGGTCAGTGGTCTGTAATACTTCTTAAGTTTACTTCCATTGATGTATCCTTCCATTTATACTCCCTCGATGGTTTCAATTTGGACTGACCCTTGAGGGGTGATTTTGGACACTCTAAAAGGTCCTAACCCTCTGTATTTGATTTTCTTTTTCTTGGTGCTTCCGACACCATACATGAGGACGAGGTCCCCCATTTCCAGTTCCTTTTGTTTCATGTTATGGTCAAACCAACGCTTTCTCCACAATTTCTCGACCATAAGCCCATGTGATGCAATTAGCTGGGTTTCATCAAGTTTTTCTAAATCAATCAATATCTCGGCTAATGCATTTTTGGTAAGCCTCTCTTGTACTACAATTCGTAGGCTTGGAACTAAGTACTCCATAGGCTTGGAACTAAGTACTCCATAGGCATTACCGCATCAATGCCATAGGCTAAACAAAAGGAAGTATATCCCTTCACTACCTTATACGATGTATGATACACCCATAGAGCTGTAGTCAGCTTATGTTTTCAATCGGTGCGACTGGCTTCTAATGTTTTAGTCAAGATGGCACATAAAATCTTGTTTGTGCTCTCTACTTGACCATTCGCTTATGGATAAAAAGGTGATGACTTTCAATGGACTACAAGGAATCTGGCCAGTAAGTGTTCCATCACCTCATTAATGAAATACGAACCCCGATCATTGACTAATTCAAGAGGGCAGCCAAATCTAGAAATGATATATTCATATAAGAACTTGGCCATGGTTCGTGTGCATCAACTCGCTTAGAGGCTCTTGCCTTTGCCCACTTTGTGAAATAATTTGTGGCCACAATTACATATCGGGCTTGTGAACGAACGAATGCGCTGCTGGACTAATGGGTCCAACAAAATCAATCCCCCACTTTTCAAAGGGTTGTCTTACAATCACAGGGGTGAGCAGCATCCTGTCTCTTTGATGTGGAATAGCAAATCTTTGTCACTCCTCGCATCTTTTCACAAACTCTATGGCATCCTCGAATAACGTAGGCCACCACAGTCCCGCTTGAAGCACTTTATGAGCTGTAACTTCTCCAACAAAGTGTCCTCCAGCTATTCCTGAGTGTGCTTCTTCTAGTATTGTGACAAATTCATCCTCACACATCTTCTTAGGACATCAACCTTGCCTAGCTTATATAATTAATCAGTAATCAATTGATAAGGTCCAGCCATCATAATAAGCCGACACATTTTATCCTTATTCACAATGGTCGTCCTTGCAAAAAACCATGAGCTAGGTAGTCAGATATTTTCTCACTCCACTCAGGCCCATGTCAAGTTTGAACAGACAAGCATCTGGGAGGTCATCACATCAATACCAGTTGGGTAGTCTCAGAATTGGTGCACAGGCCAGTGCTTTCTTCAACTTATCATATGCTTCTTGGCATTCCTCAATCCATTCAAAGATGATGAGAGTAGTCTATACAATGGTCTGGCGATTTCAGCATAAAAAATGATGAAGTGTGAATAATACCCAACGTGGTCCATAAACCTTTGTAATTGGTGGGTGGGGGTAATTCCAAGATCAATTTTACCTTTCTCTCATCTGTGAAAATACCATTTTTAGACACAATGTGCCCTAAGATCACACCAATGTTTGAAAGAATTGACATTTCAAAGGGTTTAAGGATATACAATATAATCGACATCGCTCAAACAACTTTCTCAAGCAAGCCAAATGTTCAGTCCAGCGTCAGTGTGCACACAGATCATCAATTAATACCTCCAGCCACTTTTGCAAATAATCCTTGAAGGCTATGCAATATAATCGTTGGAGGGTTACTAGGGCATTGGTGAGACCAAAAGGCATATTCTTATAAGCATATGTTCCCCACATCATGTTGAAGGTTGTTTTGTGCTTGTCTTCTGGTGCTATGGACACCTGATTATCACTTGAAAACCCGCCTAAGAAGCTGTAAGCTTCTTCTTCACCTACTACCCATTCCAACACATGTTTGGTATATGGCAGTGAGAGTAGTGGTCTTTTCTAGTGGCTGCATTGACCTTTTTGAGATCAACACACACCCTCAATTTCCCATTCTTCTTCAGCACAATCACGATTGGTGAGATCCAATCCGTGTGCTTGATCTCATAGATAAAATCTCTAGCGATGAGTTTGTCAATTTCCTCCTTTAGAAATTGCTGCATATTTTGGATTCATTTACTCCTACGGCTTTTACCTAGATGGCCTTGATCCTTCCATGATCAGAATCATGTGTTATACCACTTCGGGTGGTACACCTTGCATCTCTGTGTATTTCCAGGTAAAGCAATCCTTGAATTCCTTGAGGAGAGCTATGAGTTCTTCTTCCTCTACTCTAGTTAAGTCCTTGGCAATATAGACAGGTTTGGTTTCCTCCCCTGACTCTACAATATCAATTTCCCTAACTTCAGTTGGCGTGGATACACCATCTTCCTTTACTCTTTTAGCCAACAATTGAACCACTTTTTGTTTGTCAATTGTGTATGTTTTGAAATGGTCCCGCACTGAGAGTAGGTCTGGTTTATCTTCTTCCTCATTTTTTGTCTGAGCCGCCATAGTCTTCTGAGCCTCGTGCTCAACTTTAGCCAGGGCCTTGTTTCATTTTCGATGCCCTACTTTCGTGAGTTTAGGCATTTTGGACTCTTGAGGTATAATTTTCTCCTCGCGTTTTCCATCCAAGGATATCTTACTCAACTCTTCACCCCAATTCTTAAAAAACTCCTCGTGTGCACCTTAGTGACCTTGAGATATCTGAGCCACTGGGCACCATGGGTTTACTTCGTAACAGGGCATTTTATCGAGCGAAATACCTCTTCTGTTTTTGCCATCTTCTGAGGTGTTGAATATTAGTGCAGCCTTGTGACCCATACCCTTCTGTGCGCTTGAGGCTTCATCCTCTGTATCGTCTTCTCTTGGTTGCACATTTAACATGCACACTGAGGTGGTAGGAACATTCCCTGCCTCAACATATTGGGTTCCTCTGGGTTGCAACACATCTATGGTGGCAAGCACATGCATCCAATTTTCACTAAAATCTAGAGGTGGAAGCGACGCATACATTGTAGCCTCTTCCTTTTCCCTTGAATTCTCCTCCATTGGTTGGCAGACTTATAGGGACATGGTTCACTCAGTGACTGAATCAGTTCTCCCAAACAATTGCTCTTCCATTAGGTGTGCCTTCCATGTTTGTAGATCAATCTTTAGAATCTACGAATCCTTTCGCACATACACTTGATCTAACGCCCAATCATGCACTAATTTAGCTTTCATCATGAAAGGTATGCCCAAGATAATGTCGTATGAATCTGGTTGGTGCAAAAAGTCGTATGAATCCGATTGGTGCAAAAAGTCCATTACAATAAATGTTAACGAAACAAAAAGAGCTTAAGTCTTATGTTTTTCAACAAAGCCCCATAAGTCTTGAAGATGTTCCGTCTGCCATTTTTACAATTAGATTTGCTCAGATTTCCAAATCTGCTTCACCCTAATTTTTCTAACATCGTTTTGTAATGATGCTCAACCCCGCTCCTCTATCCAGGATAGCCAATTCTTTACCCGTCAATGATAGATTGGGATTGTAGCATTTGTGTCATCACTCTCATAATAGTGGCCCAGTTGATTGACAAGTATTTTAACGAATATGGGAGTTCTCACCTCCGTATGCTTTAGGTTTTTCTTTGTAAAGGTGTTTGGGTCTCCTCTACAGTAAACATTGGGTTTAATCTTCCCTCTACCCAATCCTTTATATCTGCTCACAATGCCAGAGTATTGCGTAACAATGGTCCCATTGGAATTTTAATAGTAGTGGGACAGTATGGCTGCGAGATTGCCTATGTCTCTTGGCTCCCCGGCAAGTGAGGGCTCCTTCCATGTGTTTGTCGCGTACCCACCTGTAGAGGGAATGAATAGATGGACAAGTCTTACTCTACTTCCTCAAACATTCTTGCCATGAATTCACTTTGAGTCCCTCCCTCAGATTCTTCAGGAATTGGAGTAGGCACATCCAATTTCCTTTTCTTTATCAGCTCATTTCTTGGATACATTGTATCCCTAGCCCTGTTAGCCCTTAATTTAGCTTTGTGATTTTGGCACTCCTCAACCAGAGGTTAATCCCATTTTAGATTAACAAGTGTGCTCCTCCAATTGAGGACATTGATAAGTGTCATGAAAAGCCACTATGAAAGTTATACATTATGAGATATTGGCCACCCAAGGCCTTAGTTAAGTAAGTTTTGGGTGCCCAAGTGTGAATAAGGGCCAACTGTATATAAGGCATTTTCTCATAAAATGAAAAGACACAATCCCCCTTTGTGCTATTGAGAGCTCTTCTTTGTGTCTTGAGAGAGATTGAGAGAGAGAATTCTAGCATTTGTGCCTCTTCTATGCTTGTATATTTCATGCTTGTGTGGGAGAGTGTGAGAGAGTGATTGCCTTATGCAACGATATGAGTGACTCTACGATGACATCGTGGAGGTGGAGCTTGGAGGTTTGGAGCTTAACAAGTGAGCTTGGAGGCCTCAAGGGACTCATTCAAAGCATTGGTAAGTGCCCTATGACAGTTGTGTTCTATTGCTCTTCCTTTAGCTGAATTCATTGAGTTCCCTCTTGGAGGTGTGGTAGCCCATAACATTTTTGGCACCGCTACCAGGGAAACACCTTTGTTTCTTCCTTCCTCTTGGAGTTTCAGCTCCCATTGCATAAGATTCATGATTGCCTTTGCATTTTGGTAGTGCATTGTGTAGGAAATGAATGGATAAGATTTGTGTGAAAGTTAAAAATCATGAGAAATTGGTTGTGTTTGTTGTGTGTATGTGTGATGGAGTGGTCTTGCAAGAGAGCTTCACTATTTTTTCTAATTAATTTTGATATTTGCATCACTGGAATCATCAACATAAACGAGCAGGTTAGTGTTCTATTTTTCTTTCTTTTCAAAATTCATAAAAATTGGAAAAATAAGGAGCCATTGACTGTGCCCTGAACTTGTATTACAATCCTTAGGCATGGCACAATCATTTTAGAAACAGTTGGATAAGCATTTTCCACGCAGAATCACATTAGTCAACGCAAGAAATTCCCACGTGAAACTATTGAAAAATCATTCATGACGTGAATCATTTTCTGTAACTTCACGTCATGAACCACTCGCGACATCAATGCCATGATTAACACCACAATTCACGAGATTACCTTGCCAAAAATAGGTAGTCTTATCTTGACACCACCACGAGGTCTAACAAAATTAAGAATTATGAACGTGCAGAAAATCGTTAAGGATGTGAACTATTTCAGAACTCGTCACACGACGTGAACCATTTTTAGTTCACGACATGAACCATGTCAGAAACCTTCACATTGTGAACCATTTTGTGTTCACGACGTGAAACCTTATCTCTTCATGGTGTGAACTTTTTCTACAATCTCATGCCTTAATCAAATCAAACTCACGAACTTAGTATAGTTAGATTAAGGCTAATAAGTCTTGAAAAAATTGACACCCATAATAACAAGGTAACATGGAATTCCGATCCCAAAAGCAAAAAAATTTAAACACATGAAAGTGTAGAAAATCGTTCATGACGTGAACAATTTTCTGACACTTCATGCCATGAACTGTTGTCTGTAATCTCACGGCCTCAGAAACAGGTCGACATAATCTGATCAAAACTCATTAGGGACAACAAAATAGCTTATCAAATCATACATACATGCACTTAAGATCTAGAAAGCTCATCGGAGACGATCTTACACCTAATGATAGTGCATCAAATCACCCAGGAACTTCCTATCAAAAAAGTGTGGGTTCAAGCCACTCAGTAAGCACTCACTTGAGTGTCTTAAGGAATCCAACCACCGTTGAAACTATTAGTGAAGAATCCATGGAAGAGGGGCAACGATACTCTGGATTTGGGGAAGAGGAGAAACCATCCTTCCCAACCAGATCTAGTGGTATCATTGATATTGCCCAGGGATTTTTTGGTCTCCAAACTAGCCATGATGAAGAAGCGCAATCTGCGAGCATCGGTCCGGACTTGTTCCAAGGCAAGAAATGCCCATCCAAACGTCAATTCGAGGCTGTCAAACACCGAATGAGACGGGACATGGAAAGTGCAGCCAGGACGGGTCAAGTATTCTTCCCAACCTCAGAGGAAGTAGAATTAGATCTAAAAAGGATCGAGGTGGAACGACATCTATGCGAGAGTTGAGCTTAAGGAAACAAGGGCTTGATACTACTCAAAGGGCGAGAGCTAAACAAAAGGAGATGGGAAGTTTAAACTTACTTCAATCACGGGATAAGGAGTCGAAAATAGTCATGGGAAGAAGTGAGGGAGAAATCCCAAACTTAGAACCCATAAATGAAGAGCCCAGAGCTGCGGAAGGTTTTATGACCCTAGAAGAAGAGGATAACCTAGTAAGAGCGGCGAGCGAAGTGGAGGATTGTATGTACGCCAAAAAGGACATCAAGGAAATGACCAATCATCCTACGTTCCTACAAGATATGGAACTCTTAATTCTGTAAAGGCATACAGATAGGAAGAGGACGAGGTCTAGGTAGGGGGGGAGCAATTCCTCAAAGACCAAGGGTGGATCCAACCATTGATCTTTATGCAGCCACAAGGACGGATCTGTTGAATATGGCCAAAGAGATGGGTCGAGGAATGGTCAGGGAACTAGACACTACTCTAGAATCTCGACCCTCCCAGATAAATCCACACATCATTTCCAAGCTTGTCAAAAAATTCTCTGGGGACGGGGATCCTATTCAACATGTAGAGATTTTTTAATCCACATGTGAATCAGTGTTTCCGAACCCTGAAACCCAAGGATAAGGTTAACTTCACACGACTTAAGAATGTGTTTATGCTCAGCTTTGCCAGAAGTGGTGATAGATGGAGCCCTGTGGCACAACTGCACAATATCAAACGAAAGGAAATGGAGTTGATGAGAGACTATGTGTCTCGACTAAAGCACGTAAATTCAAGGTGCAAACTTAGGGAGAGGCTAACTGACGATCAATTTATTACCTTGCTTCTGGAGAGGAGTTAGAGACCACGAGATGCATGATTATCTGGTACTAGCCCAACCAGCGACTTTAGATGCATGTTGCAAACTGGCAATTGAATATGAAGATAATATGCTGGAATTGCCGCAATCGGAAGATGTCATAATATCTTCGGCAACAATGACTTTGTGTGTTTCGAGTAACCAAGAGATTGGAGCTCGAAGCAAGTCGGAAACATGACTATGGACGAGCTCAGTAATGCAATACTAGAGAAATTAAAGGTAAAGGAGGGAAGAGAAATATTTGGGTATGGGCATAACCATCTTTATCCTCGTAGGGAATTGGTGTGCTACTCCATGTGCAAATTGAATCACACTACCACCAAATGTCCATAGTTAAGAGCAAGGCCACTACTCTATTATGCACACTATGTAAAATTAGGGAATCTTGATACTTCAATGTGCAAATATCCAAGGTTCCAAACAATTGCACAGTTGCCAGCACCTAGAGCTCCATTGGCCTTACCAGCACCACCTGGACAAATCTTTGCAGCCTGCTACAAGACAACCCAACTGGACAAATCTTTGGAGCAGCCTGCAGGAGGATAACCTAACTCTTCCTATTTAAGGGGATGTTTCGGGTACATGACACTTCACCTCTACCACCACCTGTTATACCAATGCAACCACCACAGGCTAAAATCAACCAAGTATTGATTGAATAACTTAGAGGCCGATACAGGAGAGAATGAAGGGCCTCAACAACTTGTTACAATTACCATTCAATGAAATAGAAGGCTCGGCCTCCACAAGCGCTTCTATCTGGGAACAAGAGCAAAGGGTCTCGCGCTGTCACTTACTTAATACTCACATGCTCGAGGATAGGTATGTCACCTTATGGAAGCAAGTACAGGAAGCTACAGACCAAGTGCAAAAGTTGAAGGAGAAAATGGATGCAGCCCCGATGCTACACACAGAGAAGTCATCCTCAAAAGCTTGAAGGCCGCGAAAGAACAAGAGGGAAGATACCAAGTGTTAGAAGGGCACAACCAAATGCTAAGCAAAACTGTAGTTCAAAGGATCAAAGAGAACACGGAACTGAAGGCACAAGTCGAACAAGCCAAGGAGGAACTTCAAAAAGAGGTGACAAATGCTAGAGAAAAAGAAGGGCAACATACACAACAGCTTAAAGAATCTCATGCAACATTCCAAGTCAAAGAAGAACGGTTTACAAAGCAAATCGCTACCCTAACTGAAGTCTTCTACACAACAGTTAAACAAAAAGTGATTAACCTTCAAAAACTGAAAGGGAACAATTAAACAAAGCCCGTGCAGAGAAGATTAAAGCTTTAAATGAGGTAATCACTGCAAGATCTTTGGAAATGGATCAGATGCGGGCTAGCCACAAGCAAGAGCTTGACCATATCAATCAGCCTGAGAAGCAGCTAGATATTTAGCAGAAGAGCAACTAAAGAAGATCGAAGATGCTACTGCACTAGAAACATATGCAAGGAGGGCACAAGAAGCGGCTACTAGAACATATGAAGAGTTGTAAGTTGCTAGAATGGTATGTGAGGTTGCCATCTTTGACCTTTTGTTGACCAAAGACTCAAGGATTCAAGAATTGGAATGCCAAACTGGCTATTAGGGAAAGGATTGAGAGAATGGAGCCAACAAATGAATTGCGACTACTCATCGAACGAGCCTCTAAGGTAGGTTCATTGCCAGTAACTCCTCGAGCCCCTCCACAAACACTAACTTTGTTTCTATCTACACTAACCCTCTCTCTTCTTCAATATGAGATTAACCTAACAGAAGACCTTAGTTTAGGAGACTTAACACTAATTCGCTAAAATACAGAAAGAGATGTCGATCCCACTATTATTATGGGTATCTTTCGAAGGGATTTAGTACTAGCTGATTCACCAGCTGATATCTTTTTTTACCCCTTACATCCCATCGTGCTTAACCTCCATAGTTGGAGTCAGGTGCTATAAATTTCTGACATCTTGGATAATAGTGTCGACAAACTAGACTTGTTTATGCCAGATGATATACCCACAACACTGGCGAACTACGAGGTGGTTGCACACAGCTATCAGTATATCATCAGCCAACGGATGGTTAGAAGTTTATAATATGCACGAACATCTAAATCTTTCATATTCCACTCTTTATCATCCATTTGGTATTATTAAACTTTACCACAATATTCATAAACATTTGGAGTCAATGATGACTAATGTGGTTTATATATACGGCCATCATCACAGATAATACCAATCCTCGCATTGAGGATTTCACTATACAACCAAAATGGCATAAGGAATATCTCACAATTCCTGAATATAGTCAGCAGTACCAGTGCTCCCCGTTAACCCAAAGGGTTGATCCACTAGACATGCCTATCAAGTGGAGGTTGACCCTGTTACAATTCCATGATACCAAGTGTCGGGATTCTCATGTTTGCTATAATTTTCCACAGTTTGCACCATCAACATTTCCAAATATTGCAAGTCAAAGGGTACGAGTTTGGAACCGTATTCCAAATCTAAATATCATGGTAGTAGTCAAATTTTTGAAGTTGATAGTGGTCCTAATAGATAAACCTAAGGAACGATATGAAGGATTTGCAACAGCTCTGCTCGACATGAACATAGGTCCTGATGAAAGAGGCATGATGCTATGTGCCTCTTTCATGCATGCATTTGTATGAGGGAGTGAGATGTTGGTTGCCCTTGCATACATGGTGTGAGGGACTTCGCGGCGGTGACAGTGTGGAGGTGGTGTTCGGAGGAGTGGAGCTTCCAAAGCGAGCTTGGGGAGCCTCAAGGGACACGAGCTCGAAGCATTGGTAAGTACCCAACCATTGTTGTGTCTTTTGCTTCTCCCATTGGTGTTTGTGTGGAGTTCCTTCTTGGGAGGTACGGTAGCCCATAATATATGGGATGTCATAGAGTGAAAGCCAATCTCAGTGTCATTGGAGTAAAACATGAGATTGTCTATAGACACAGGTGATAGGCATTATGCTTTGGACATGATGTCCAAGTATGGGATGTCAGGGTGTAAGCCAATCTCAGTGCCATTGGAGTAGAACATGAGGTTGTCTAAAAATTCACGTGGACCCTATTATGTACATGAGCATAGGATCACATAGTTTGATTTACATGACTATCACTAGGCCATATTTGAGCTATTGGATTGGTGACTCAATTTATGTAGGCCACTCAAGTATATAAAGTCCATATTACATTATGGACTTTTCTACGAGGATGAGATACAAACACACTTAGATACGTGGCTAGGAGGATACTCAAGTATATAAAGTCCATATTACATTATGGACTTTTCTACGAGGATGAGATACAAACACATGTACATGGGTACATAGATACATATTAGTCTAGCAATGTCTCAAGTAGGAGATCTACTAGCTATTTTATGTTCTCTTTTGGGAGTCTTGTTGTTAGTTGGAGCACAACACGAAACATATGGTTGCTTTATCGAACGAGTACAAAGTATAGGGCAGATACTATGACAACATGTGAGGTAGCTCAGTTTACGAGACCATGGATAGGACATTTGTCATTTATTATGACATCATAAGCAACATACAGCTGGCCCCATTAACCTAGTGTATTATACTAGGACAAAGCATATTGAGGTGCAATATCATTTTATGAGGGAGAAGGTTCTACGAGTGATGTGGATTCACATTTTTAGCACACTGAGGATCAAGTGTGGCTGACATCTTCATGAAGGCATTAGTTACACAGAAGCTTTGCAAGTTTTAGAAGCTTACTTGGAGTGTAGGGTATGGAGTGAGCTCGAGGAAGGGTGTTGAGATATCGAGTTCAATCAATGTGGATATGGATGGTGGATACAGATGTAACACAAGAATGACACCTCCGCACTTATGCCACTTACATGGTTGGTGAGATTATGGATGGCATGCCGCCTATGGTTTATAGGCTTATAACAACCACTTTGGTTTACGAGAGCTTTCCCTTAAAGTCTTATAATATCCACTTTGGTTTATTAGAGCTATGGCATATTCATAACGCTAGCTCATATAGTATGGTTCATACTATGGACCTTTTACATTTTAGTAGTAGAGTACTTATAATATATACTCTTATCTTCATGCATAAAAAACTTCAGACAATAATGCATATCAGAGAAAGTTCTACTATAGTTTGCCTTGTCTCGTTAACATTTAGAATTTTTTAATCTAATTAGCAAAACAAAGAGTTCAACTTAAACTTATGTTTCTTATTTAGTCAAGTTTCATATTTAATCTTTTTAAGGTTTTATAGTTTATGTGATTGAAACATTTATGAGAATATTGCCTCGATTTTTCCACAAAACACTTTTTGTTCGTGAGTTAATTTATGAGGAATTTGAGACGAAGCTTCTATTACCTTGGCTTGGACTTTATATCAATAATGGCTAAATTAGGTCTTCAATCCACCACTCCTTGGTGGAAAAGCTCATCAACCACGAACCTCCTCCTTGGACTTTCCTTGCTGGATGGGAACATCTTATTTCATGGACGCGTGGAATCACTTGTAATTTGGCTATAAAAGTGGTGGATTTTGACATCAAAGCCTTGACCCATAACACTTCCCCAAATGCCTTATCCAAATTATATATTTTATTCTTCATTAATATGGTGTCTGAAATACGCATCCACACCCCCAATTTCATAGGAGAATTTTCAATAATAGCCATTATCCATCTTATGAATAGTTTTCCCCTCCATCTCTTTAGATTGTATGAATGAGGCTCTTGGCACCCTTGGCCCTAGGCGAAATTTCTTAGTAGCATTCTGTTTTATTAAATCTTTACTTCAAATATTTTTGTAACCTTCTTTTGAATATTTATAGATTAGAAAAATTATATTTCAATCAAATCATATTACTTTCTCATTTTTCTCTCTAATTTCCAATGAGATATTCTCAATGTAGAACATCATTGCAATGTAAGGTGCAACCTTCTTACTCTTGACTCAATCTTATGAGATTGCAAAGTTTCGTATTTATTATTCAAGTTTATTTTAACTTCAAGTGCAAATTAATCTTTTCTTCATCATCTCGTTTGATATTATTCAAGTTTATTTTAACTTCAAGTGTAAATTAATCTTTTCTTCATCATCTCGTTTGATATTATTCTAACTATATAGATTTAAACTTATTTATTTAAACTCTTTCAAAACCTATTAGTCAAAATTTAAAGCTTGTTTGATATTATTCTAACTATATAGATTTAAACTTATTTATTTAAATTCTTTCAAAACCTATTAGTTAGCTTGTTTGAATTTAAAGCTTGTGGAGCAACATTTAAGTTGCCCAAAGCATTAGTCTAGACCTTTTAAAACCAAGAGATTGTGGAACAATTAGCAGAATATTCCATCATGAGACATTAAGAGCAAAACCAAGAGATTGTGGAACAATTAGCAGAATATTCCATCATGAGACATTAAGAGCAAAATTTATTAGATACTTTTTTAAAAAACTTATATGATAATTGGGGAAGACCAAAGATTGCTTTCCTCAAATTTAAGAGACACTTGCTGTAAATACCTTATAAAGGTACTTATACAAGATTCAGTCACATTTATACCATAGATTGTACAAACCCTAAGTCCTCTTTAGTTTAGACACCTTCTTTATGACCTGAAGAGATCACATATGACCTATTCCCAGTAATGCCTTTTGACATTAACTCGTTTATGACTTGAACATTCTTATTTTGATCCATACAAGAGAATTATCATGAAATAGTTAAATTTATATTTTTTTGATTTTATCAATCAAGATTGTTAAAATTGATGCTAGTCATTCATTAATTTATGCTTAAATTTTGGATGTATTGAAAACTCAATTATGTATATTGTTTATTTACAATCTCACACCCTCTCAAACAACTTTTCAACTGAGGGTTAGTATCTACTATCATTGTATCGATAATCAAGCTATCTTTTATTCTTATGATGTTAAGTTTCTTATGAATTATGTTCAAGAACTTTATATTGCCTATCCATAGAAAGCATAATGATTGACATCGCTTTGGAGTGTTAAAATTATTTTTGACAAATAATTTCAACTACACTACAATGATGGAGGTATGTCTTGACTTCATTTAACCAACGATTCACATTTTTAGCAAAGTCATTGAAAATTCCTTTTACTTTTACAATATGATAAGCATTCTCATCAAGCACATTTATACTCTATTTGTGAGTTTTTAAATGGATACCTGAGTTGGTTTTCCACACCTATCCTGACCTCACCCAATCTTACTTTCAAACATGGGCGAATCGACATAGCGCAACTGAGGACAGTTGCTATCTCAAGCAGGAGGGATGTCACGGCTTGTCCGTCCATCCTTCTCTGGTTAATTAGGGGTGCCTAATTACCACTATGTTCGTAGCAGGGCACTTGGGTGATTCCGAATATTCCATATGTAGGACATATAAAACAATCTTGCTTCTTCCCTCTTCTTCTTGGAGCACTCAACCCCTTCCTTGCATGTTTTAAAATTAACATTTTCAGTTTGGGGGTGAGGTTTTGAGTTAAAGACCTTAGTGGACAAGGTTGTTGTTGCAGAATGGTGAAAAGTATGTTAAAAGTTTGGTTTTTTGTTGTTTTTGAGTAAAGGATTAGGTTGTGAGTACTTGGGAAGCCCAGAGGAAAACAAGAGAATTATTTTACTATTGATTTTTTATGTTTTCATCATCTTTGTTTTTTCACGTATAAAACCAAGGTGTTGTTACTTTTTCACTTTTTCCCAAATCCAAAAGCCATAAAATATACTATTATTTGAGTCTTGCTGAAGTTTTCATTGCCTTAGCTTGGGTAAGCAAGCTAAAACTGCACCTTTTGAGCAAATAAAAATAGGTTTTTGAACCCCCCCAAAAATCACCTTTTGAGCATATAAAAATAGGTTTTGGACCCCCAAAAATGTAAAACTATTTTTCAATGAGGAAATATTCACAACAAGAAAAACTAGATAAATTCACGCCATAAAAAAGTCCTGAAAATCATGTCATGATTTTAGGGATTACCTTGCCAAATATAAAAAATCTTATCCTCTTATCTTAAAGGAATTTTGGCGAGAAAAAGCCAAAGAGATAGTCATGCTTGACTATCCCATAAATATTCACACATGACTATCCCAAAGATATTCATACTTGAGTAACTTAAGAATCACGTCAAAATAATTTCATCTATTAAGGTTGTTAAGATGATTAAATACTATGGATTGACTATTGAAATTCATTGGAAAAGAGTCTATTTGGCATTAAAAACCTTTTCACATTGTGACTATCTCGAATTTTTCATGCATATTATCTCCTAGATATTCATGCCATGACTATCTTCTAGAATAGTTCACTTATGGGTGGGTCTTAGTCTAATCAACTTTGGGAATAGTCGAGTTTGGTAATTCACAATGTGAAAAACGAGAGTTATTCATGTAGTGAATATGTCAGCCCCCCTTGGCCATGAGTCTATGAGAGATTATATCTCTTTTTGTAAACATTTGAACTCTTGCTGTAAGCTTCGGGAGGAGAGGTTGACTGATGAACAGTTATTGTTGTGCTTCCAAAAGGGAGTTTGAGATCCAAAAATGCCTGACTATTTGCTCATATCAAGACCAACCATTGGATCTCCATTGAATGTATGTTGAAAAATGGCCATCGAATTAGAAGATAACATGTTGGAGTTACCCTAGCTTGAAAAAAATATGACTCCGTATTTAGATGCTCCATCTTGGGTGTCAAGTTGGCATGACTCGGACCCTAGGAAAAGGCAAGTAAAAAATGACGGTAGATGAATTGACCTCGAACATCCTCCTTGATCTGAACAATGCACACCTCTACCACGGAGAGACATGGTCTAGTATGGTGTTGGGTATGTAGACAAAATCAAACAAGCACAGAGTGCCCTCATTTGTGATCCAAACTACTACTCTATTATGCACATTGGAGATGCTTGGGGAACCATGATATATCTATCCATGTGTAGATACGACACTCAATCGCTAGCATGAGTAAAAAGAGATCATTAATTAAAAGGCTTTTGGCCCAAAAATGATAAAGTTGTGTATTTTTGAAGAAATGTAAAATGTGTAAATGGAGTGGAGACGTGGAGAAATTGCTCAGAGGGGTAAAATCCCATAAAAATTTAATATCTAGTTGGAAATCTTGAAATTCACCCTAAATGCCAAGGTTTACATGCTTTGAGAAATTAATATTTAGGTGGAAACCTTGAGATTTACTTTCCCATGCCGTTGAAAAAATTAATATTCAGGTAGAAACATTGAGATTTACCCTAAATGCCAAGGTTTATGTGCCTTGAGAAATTATAAAGGTGCCAATAGAACTTGAAAAATTTAAGTCCATATTTAAATCCATAATGTGGGGTTTACCCTAGGGGCAAGGGCATGGGCAAAAATATTTAGCACTGAAGAAAGTGTGGCCGTTGTGCAACAATGTCTCAGTAATTCAAAGACTCTCGAAGAAAAAGTTTTTTTAGCCATCTGAAAATGCTCAATTCGAAGAATCATCAAGTCAGGTTTGTAATAAAGCATTTGATGTTCTCGTGGGATGCAAAATTTGAATGTCAATTTTCTTATATATTGGGAATGGAATGTGATTGTGTGGGTTACATGAAGATTGGGGATTGTACGAATTCTTAGAGTGAAGTTCAGTTAATGGTAGTCACCAGATCTAAGGGGAAAATCCAAGATTAGGTCCAAGAGACCATGGTGAAATAAAATCCATTACATTGGGGGGAGTAAAGAGAAGTGAGGATGGGTGTTATTAAGGAAATTCAAAAACAAAATAGTCTAGGTATCCATCTATTTAAGATTAAATGATATATCCTCCCACTAATGATGTTATTCCAACGAGGAAACATATTTATAAAGAGTTAAAAAAATACTGATGAGAAGAAGAAGGGTGCAATGTAGTATTAGAATATTCTCATCCTATGTATGAGACCTTACTAAAGACTCCACTTCAGATGATGGTGGATCAAGTTTTGAGTTAAGTGCCTGCTTTCAGGAACTTGGTTATTCATAAATTAACTTAGAAGAGAATGCATGAAATTGTAACTAGAATGCTAGAACAAAGTTAAGAAGGAGTTATAGATTTGGGAGATCCTAAGGTGTATCAAGCCACTGATGTTGATTATAAGGCTCCCATTATTGATCTGAGTTTCAAAAAGGAAGTAGCTAGAGGGGCATTACTTGATGGTGGATTAGGGGATAATATACTCCTTGAATCAATGTTCAAGAAATTTAGGGTCATGAAATTGGAACGTGCACCATTTCAGGTAAAGATGGTTGTGATTAGATAAGAATTCAACCACCATTGGGTATTCTCAAAAGAGAAGAGATAAGAGTTTCTAGTTAACTTTTGTGGTTTTGAGATTGGAGGATGAAGTTAAGCCTTAATGTTGTTAGGGAGACCCTGGTTTAGGACCGCAGAGATCAAACAAGATTGGGGAGCTGGAAGAGTAGTAATCATACAAAGGAAAAATAAATTTAAGCTTGATATGGTGCCCAAGGTGGTAATTAAAAAATCATACAGACCTGTGAATGCACAAGGCATAAATATGGTTGATGATGATGAAGACGAGTGGTTCTTAAGGCTGAATTCTTCATTGGTACCTATTTTTAAGGTTGATGTGGAGCAGATTGTGCAGGAGTATTAGGGCAAGTATACAGCTATGTTGAAAACTGGTACGATGGTTAGAGACTAGGATGAAGTAATTCCGGAGTTATCTATTAGGGCAGGTGTGGGGTGGTCATGAGATGTAGAGTTTTTTGGATGGCTTCAGTGGGTATAATCAGTAGGTCAGGATGGCAACTAAAGATGTGGACAAAACAGCTTTTGTGATTGATTGGGGAGTTTTTGCTAGTCCTATGATGACCTTTGGATTAAAGAATGCATTTGCAACTTTTTGGAGGATGGTGTATGAATTTTTTGTAGATTTTTTGACAACTTTTATGAGAGTTTTCTTTGATGAATTTAGTGTGTTCTGGAACATCTAATTTATTTGAGGCTCTATTTGGAAAGATGTAGATCATCAAGGTTGAGTTTGAATCCACTTAAATGTGTTTTTGCAAATAAAGAGAGCTGTTCTTTTAGGGCACATTATTTCAGAAGATGGTATTACCATTGATCATAGGAAGATTGAAGTAACTCAGAAAGTTTCGGCACAAAGGAATGTGAAGATTTCTAGGTTAGATTAAATGGTATAGTATTTGTGTTCCATTGACGTTTGACCAAGAAGGATGTGATGTTTGTGTCGTATGATGATCAAAGATTTTGAAGAAAATCTTAGTTGTAGCACTAATTGTTCAACCACTTGATTGGGGTTTGGAGTTTCATATATTTTTGGATGCTTCGGATATGGCTATTGGAGTTGTTCTGATGCAAGAAAGAGTCAAGGACTAGTTTCGACCAATTTATTATGCAAGTAGGTTATGACTTCAGTTGAAAGAAATTATTCAGCTACAGAGAGAGAAGCTTTGGGTATGGTGTATCCTCTCAACAAGTTTAGACATTATTTGCTGGGAAGTAAGGTTATTTTTCATGCGGATCATCAAGCTTTGTTGTACTTAGTGAAGAAACTTCATTTGACCAAGAGATTAGCTAGGTGGATGCTATTGCCACCACAAGAAATTGAAGTCACGGTAGTTCATACACTTAAGAAGGATCATTCAATTGTAGATTTTCTGAGCAAAATTGAATCAGAGGAACCAATAGTAAGAGTTCAGGACCAACTACCTAATTCAGATTTGTTTCTTGTTCAGACACACTACATGCTAGTGACTTGTATGATCAGATGTTGTTTTTTCCAACAAATGGTGTGTTACTTGAAATAATGACAAAAGATCAAAGAAGAAAATTGGTTCTAAAAAGTAAGTTTTTTCTAGTTTGCTGATGTTCTGTATAAGAGGGGTGTTAATCATGTTATCAGAAGGTGTGTTTTTTAGTATGAGCAAAAGGAAGTGCTTTGAGGCCCATTAAGGTGTATCAGGAGGACATTTCTGTCAAGAGATAATTGGAAGGAAAAATTTACAAGCTGGTGTATGGTGGTCAACTGTTCTGAAGGATGCTCATACATTTGTTAGGGAATGTATGATTGTCAGAGATTGGGGCAACCCACTCCAGCTAATAGAATGCCTCATCATCTTGTGTTGCCAATAGAGCCATTTTAGAAGTGGGGATTGGACTTTGTTGGTCCTATCAAACTGGCATCATGGTTATCAGAGAATCAATATATCTTGGTTGCAATTGATTATTGAATAAAATGGGTAAAAGCAAAGGCACTCAGAAATAATAAAGCATCCATTGTGGCTAATTTTCTTTATCATAATATTATGATCAAGTTTGGTTGTCCCATAGAGTTAGTTAGCGATAAGGGTGTGCATTTTTTGAACAAGGTGATTTCTAAATTGACAACTCATATGATTAACCATAAAAAGTTAACAGTTTATTACCTTCAAGAAAATAGTTAGGCAGAGAGTTCAATTTTTTTTTAAATTCAGCTTCTTAAAAATATTGTTTTAGAAAATGAGTCAGATTGGGATAGGAAGCTGGATTCAGCATTATGAGCTTTTAGAACAACTTTCAAGGTGTCTACTCCTTTTATACTTGTGTATGGGTTGGAGGGTGTGGTGCCAATCAAGTTTATAGTTCCCAGCCTTAGGATTTCTGTGCAGAAAAAGTTATCACCAAAGAACTCTCATGCATAGAATGGATCAGTTGTTACAGTTGGATGAAGATATAGTGCTGAGAACTTATATTTTTTATGTTGTCCATATAGCAAAGAAGACAAGATTGGGTGAATTGGAATACAAAGTTTAAAGTCTTTAAGGAGGATGATATTGTTATGCTTTATAATTCCAAAATGGGGCCGCATCTAGGGAAATTAAAGTTGAGGAATCAAGGCCCTTTTTTTTATTAAAAGTGATGGGTTGGTAAGGGGACATGCTGATTATCTAATTTGCATGGTTAATGGGTTCCGACTTAAAGCCTTTGTGGGACCTAATCCACAGCTAAGAGAAATGGAGATGTCTAAATCAAGAGCACTAATGATGTTCATTGGTTTGATTTCACCAGTCTGACCAGTGAGCTCAAGTTCTATAAAAGGGGGCATGCATTATTTTTCAAGTGTGTAACTGCTTAGGTTTAAAATTTGGTTTTTTTCCCACCACACTTTGTTATTATTGCATACACACGTGTGTGGGTCATTTCTAAAGTACCTTCTTCATTTCATGCAAAAGGAAATTAGTGCATCTTTTATGCAAGATTGCAAATACCAATGGGGATACGTTTAATGTCAGGCTGCCTCGCATCTTGAAGCAAATCAATCAAGAGGAAGATGAGATTTTAAGCTCGAGCAACAAGAAGACTTTGCATAGTGGCACAAGCTTAGCTCAGACAAAGATGGTGATCATAGAACTGATGTATCCATTTAAAGATTTTAAGTGCATTTTGGATGTCACCGAGGAGACCAATCAGGTATGGTTAAAGACTATAGGTCTTTATGTGTATACATGTTTACCTTCTTGGGATGATTGGAAAGAGAATATTCATGCACCTCAGCAAGGGAAGATGTTAAGGAAAAGTAAGATGCATATAGTACTAGGAATATTTCTAACACCACCAGAGTTTGTGTCTGAAGTGTTTCACTTGTCCAATGAGGGGTCTATCGAGCGGGAGAGGTGCTTAGATTATGTTATGTTTAAAGAGTTTGGGCATCTTGAGGGTACTTGCAATTACTTTGTGATTCAGAAGATTGTAAACCCAATCACAAGAAGCCGATTAACTTGGTATCTAGAGAGGGTTCTGTTCTTCGTGAAGATTAACCATATGTCAAAAGAAAATTTTGGGATTTTGCATCAAGCCAAATAGGGCAACCTAGTATTTTCGCAAAACTAGGACATAACTTCTTGATGAGTACATCCACTCTTTAGAATCCACATAAGATTAGACTAACTATTCACCAAATTTGAACCTAAGGCTCGAGTTGTCTTCAAAGCATCATTGAGTTTTTGTCTGGTTAACTTTAGCTTAGGAATTTTCTTCCCAAGACTCATAGTCGGAGTCTGATAATTATATAATCCCTGAGGCATCTGAATCGATGTAGAGAACAACTTATCCCAAAACACTGGTCTCTTGCTAACCTTCAATGCAGCTATAGCCTCCTGCTTAGAATAGAATTCATACATTAAATCCTTAATAACCCCATGAGATAAACCTTCTAACTACACCTCCCAGCTTCTTAATCTTCTTGAGTATCCACCACTAAGGGTTTCTTCACTAGAGGTTCATCCTCATTGGACTATTTCCACAATAGACCAGTACCCTTCATTACATCAAGATTCCTTTTTAATACAGAAGCCGGTTCTCCACTCTGTGAACTTTGCCAACCCCTAGGTACTTTACTTGTCTTCTGAAAAAGGGTTGCAACCTTGAGTTCCCATGTGACTTCCTCTTGTCAATTTCACTTACCTCTCCCCAAATCTTTGCATTTAGACAACATGATGTAGATGTTAATGTTGTTGAAAATGATGAGGAAAAGGATGTGTCAGAATAGGATGTTCAAGGTTTATTGCGTTGCAGGGTTCTTAAATGAAGATGATGGGGGTCCAATTTTCTGAAGCACTTCTAGCCATTTCCACATTATCTTCTTTTGTGGAACAGGAGGAATGTAATTGCAATTATCAATAAAGAAACAAAAGGCATTGGAGGTGCAGAAGATAAAGCTAGATGCTCACTGTCAAGCACAACTCTCACATATGATTAAAACTGTGGGTAGCCTCAAACTCAAAATGGGAGCTATGTTTTAATGCAAGCATCAATTATCACCAATCATCATCAGAGATGTAGCTGAAGCATTAGTCATAATTAGATATAGCTTAGGTAACATTAGCATTATCATGCATTGATCTTTTATTTCAAAGTATTACTTCTTTCTAAGGTTAGCATACAAATCAACAACCTTACTTGTTTTAATTAGACTTAGCCTTCTTGATTGGAACTTTTTTGAATGTTAATTGTGGATTAGGAGGGGAGATTTGTTATTGGAGATTCTTTAATTGGAACTTGTGTTAGTATTACTTAGGAGGGGAGAGTTGCTACTAGGTATGATCTAATGGGAATATCTGAGAGAGAGTTTCTATGTTAAAGTCCCTTCAAGTGTCTAATCTCTCTTAATTATCACTGTGAAAGGTATCTCCTATAGTTGTGTTGCTCTAAAAACCCTATTTTTTTAATGCTCGCAATCCTCATCATAGTGTAGTGCTTTGGTTGGTAACTTTCTTCCTCTTACTGCAACCCCTAAGAGTAATTAGCTCACATAAATCACAAACCAATGCATGTTTTACATTATGATGATGATGACGGTGTCCCATAATTATAGTATGGTTGGGCTATGTTAGTTGCTCGCTACCTTCTTGTTCTTCTTCTTCTGATAACTCACTAAATGTTGTCTCCTACCTTGTTCTTCTTCTTCTCATGACTCTTCACTCTATCGATGATGTAAAAAACAACTACTTATCTTGGTATGGATTTGTATCAAAGTGAGTTGATGGAGGGTGTAACAAGCTACACTCATGCTAGGAAAAATCCTTGAAAATGCATCTCCCTAATCATAAACTATGAAAGTTAGTTAATGGATGTGATAGACGAAGAACCCCCTAATAGTAAATTGCAAACCTGTAGAGAGTGATTAGGCTAGAAAATAAGTGAGAATACATGAAATTTACATAGGATTAAAAGCAAGACTTTTTTTATAATGACCTTCGATGACCAAGTGGAAGTGTTGGGGGGGTATATCTTAGCCACTAGTAGGTGGTTAAATGCAAGTAAATACCTTTGTACTCAATTGGTATTTGTGGCAACAACTCTTTTTCTTGCTTATGCATTTTTCTTTGGTCTCACCCTTTTGCTACAAAATCTGTTCCCTTTTGCTCAATTCAAAGTAAGAAGATGCATGAAGCGTAAAATTTAGATCACGAGGTTGTAGCGATGTAAAGGGTGTGTTTAGTCAAACTTGGGCATGTACCATCCACAAGAATGCGAAAGATTGTAGAAGCAAGCTATAAAGTGCAAGAGGAAGCCCTTGCATTTGGAAAATTGGTAGGTAACAAACACTCAAATAGTAAATGGTGTGCCTTGCAGTGCATTCTCTCAATGATAATGTTTGAATCTTTGGGTAAGGAAAAATGGCTATGACAACCACACAAATTTGCTCCATGTGAAAGCTATCTTTATGGTAGGATCAGGGCTATAGAGCCCTATGTTAAAAGATAAAACCAATATCCCATGTGCCATTCAAACTAGGGTTAAATGTGGTACAATTAATTAGAGTCATAGATGAATAAATAGTCTTCAAAATATGAAAAGGAGGAATAACACAAGCATAGTTTAGAGTTTAGAAGAAGCTTGTATTTTCTCAATTTAGGGAGAAGCTTGTAATTTTAGTTTGGAGTTTTGAAGAAGCTCATATTTGCCCAATTTAGGGAGCTCAAATTTGTTCAACACTTTTTCAACCTGTCAAACTTAACCACATTGGCAAATTTCTAGTGTTACCCTTGGGCAATTGGAAAATAACCAATACTATGTTATTAAATAGGGGATCTAGTTGTTGTACAATTAAGAGGGTTGGAGTGCACGAGACTAAGCAACATACTTTTAACATGCTTGTAAGGGTTGCATCCACATTTTATTGAGAGGATTATTAGTTAGTATATCTAAGTATAAATTTACTTCTAGATTGGGTCTCACATGCCATAATCAGCTTTTGAGAAGACAATTGACCTATGTGTTATGTAGACTCATTGGCTCAAGTTTTGTTTTATGCAAGTCTTCATGAAGATTTATTAACAATAGGGTTTGCCATTGCTAGAACATGAGCGTCAAGGTTTTCTATGGCGATGGTCATGGACATAGCATATAGGGGACCTATCTCATCTGTCTCCATGGTTCACAAGCTAGGTATGACGATGACATCTCTCTTCGAGTCTCTCGCTCTCTTCACAGATCACCTTTGTTAAGAGGAGATTATAATTTTATCATGGTTGCATGGCTAAGGAATAGCTTGAGAATGATGCATGTGCATAACGTTAGGCTCTATACTCTCTCTATACCGTTGTATGGTTCTCTCTATCGATATGGAGACCTGTCATCACACGGGAAATGTGCCCTTGATAGAGGCGGCCTGGTATTGCCATTACAATAGTGCCAGTATCGTTGCTGGGCGTTCGCGATGAAGCGTGGGTGGACTGCTGGAGGGGGAGCAGGGACAGCAACGGCAACGACAACAACAACGACAACAGGAGGCGGAGGAGGGTTGGCCATGGAGGAGGCAGCGACGTCGTCTTCATCGGCGGCAGGGGGGGTGGGTGGTGTGGAGAGCCCTGCCGCGTTGGGGAGGGCAGAGAAGAGCGTGGCGAGGGGCGGGGATCATGTAGCAGCAGACGAGCCGCGCGAGGGCGGGCAGGAGTCCGTTGTAGTGGAGAGGCGTGGCGACCACTCTGCCGTCTGCAAGTGGACGATCGTCCAGTTCGCCAAGGTCAAGGCGCGCGCATTGTGGAGTCGCTACTTCGAAGTGGGCGGCTACGATTGCAGACTCCTCGTCTACCCCAAAGGTGACTCCCAAGCCCTCCCTGGTTACCTCTCCATCTACTTGCAGGTGATGGATCCCCGCAGTTCATCATCCTCCAAATGGGATTGCTTCGCTAGCTATCGCCTCTGTGTGGTCAACCACAGAGATGAGGCCAAATCCATACAAAGGGACTCATGGCACCGCTTCTCTGGCAAAAAAAAGTCCCATGGCTGGTGTGACTTCACACCCTCTGCCACTGTATCCGATCCAAAATTGGGCTTTCTCACCAATGATGCTGTCCTCATCACCGCCGAGATTCTCGTCCTGCACGAGTCTGTGTCATTCTCCAGAGAGAATGAACTGCAACCGATGACGGGCCCAATGCCTGAGGTTCTCAGCGGGAAATTCACATGGAAAGTACACAACTTTGCCCTCTTCAAAGAGATGATCAAAACACAGAAAATCATGAGTCCAGTTTTCCCCGCCGGAGAATGCAATCTTCGGCTCAGCGTGTACCAATCATCCGTTAGTGGCATTGAGTATTTATCCATGTGCTTGGAGAGCAAGGACACAGAGAAATCACTATCCATGGAAAGAAGCTGCTGGTGCCTTTTTCGCATGTCGGTATTGAACCAAAAAGTAGGGCAGAATCACATGCACAGGGACTCGTACGGTAGATTTGCAGGTGATAACAAGAGTGGAGACAATACCAGTCTTGGTTGGAATGATTACATGAAAATGTCTGATTTTGTTGCACCGGAGATGGGGTATCTTGTCGATGATACTGCTGTGTTCAGTGCTTCTTTTCATGTCATCAAAGAGGCAAGCACTTTTCCCAAGAGTCTGGGTTCCACATCTGGAAGAGCGGGAGCCAAAAAGTTTGACGGGCATCAAGGAAAGTTTGTCTGGAAAATAGATAATTTCACAAAGCTCAAGGACCTTCTCAAGAAGCGGAAAATCACAGGATTATGCATCAAGAGCAGGCGCTTTCAAGTTGGGAACCGGGATTGCAGACTGGTCGTTTACCCAAGAGGTATGCATTTCTGAACCCACATGCACACATGCACGCAGACATGCGCGCGCGCGCGCACACACACACACACACACGCACACGTGTGAGACACAAAAAAAGATGCCCGCCTGCCTAAGCAAACTAGCAGATGCTTTGTAAATTTGTCTGTGTTTGTTCTTAAACCTAGCTACGAATGAAAGCATCACTCTTAATGTGCTTACCCATCGTCACTGATTCTGGTCGTTCAGGACAGTCGCAACCACCATGCCATTTGTCTATGTTTCTAGAGGTTACAGATCCCCGGAACATGTCAGCAGAATGGAGCTGCTTTGTCAGCCATAGGCTGTCTGTAGTGAATCAGCGCTCAGAGGATCGATCGGTGGCAAAAGAATCTCAAAATAGATACTCCAAGGCAGCTAAAGACTGGGGTTGGAGAGAGTTTGTCACCTTAACAAGCCTCTTTGATCAAGACTCCGGTTTTCTTGTACAGGATACTGTAATCTTTTCAGCTGAAGTTCTGATACTCAAGGAGACTTCTATTATGCAAGAAAATACAGATTCTGATGAACCCTTAGCAACCATTTCTGGGACTGAAAGCAGTAGAATCTTGCATAGAGGTACATTCACATGGCGGGTTGAGAATTTCCTTCCATTCAAGGAAATCATGGAGACCCGTAAGATTTTCAGCAAATTTTTCCAAGCTGGTGGCTGTGAGCTGCGGATTGGTAAGCCTTCACCATCACTGCATTGCTTCCATTACTGGTGGTGTAGCATTCATTTGCAGATTTTTGCTGTTCTGAGCTCGTTTTTCATCCCTGCAGGTGTTTATGAATCATTTGATACTTTATGTGTATATTTGGAGAGTGACCAGACTGCAGGAGCAGACCCGGACAGAAACTTTTGGGTCAGATATAGAATGGCGGTTGTCAACCAAAAGCATGTTGATAGAACTGTTTGGAAGGAATCATCCATATGCACAAAGACTTGGAACAACTCAGTGCTGCAGTTCATGAAGGTTTCTGAAATGGTGGAAGCCGATGCAGGATTTCTTGTTCGTGACACTGTAGTATTTTCCTGTGAAATTTTGGACTGTTGCCCTTGGTTTGAGTTCTCTGATCTTGAGGTAAGACTCACATAGCTCGTGAGTATCTTGTGAATGCAGCCGTCGTTGCATTCCTGATTCATTTATTGTCCACATCCATTTTTCTTATCCTCTGCTGGCTTTGTACTTTTCCTCTTGATCTGGTCAGGTGATGGTATCAGATGAAGAGCAAGATGCAATCTCAACAGATCCCGATGAGCTGTTGGACTCTGATGATAGCGAGGGTATCAGTGGTGATGAGGAGGATATCTTTAGGAATCTGCTTGCCACAGCTGGCTTTCATCTGAGCTATGGTGATAACCCACCGCTACTTTTGGATCCTTCACAACTGCAGGTCACTCTCAGAGAGAAGTTGTTGATGGATGCTGGGGCTATAGCAGCTTTTCTTACAGGTCTACGTGTCTATCTTGATGACCCTGCCAAAGTAAAACGGCTGCTTCTCCCTACAAAATTGTCACCAGCAGCTACTAGTGGGACCAAGAAAGGTACTGCAAAGGGGGAGGCTACATCCCCAAGTTTGATGAACCTGTTGATGGGTGTGAAGGTTCTTCAGCAGGCCATTGCAGATTTACTACTTGATATCATGGTGGAATGTTGCCAGCCATCAAATAGCGATGAGTTTGTGCAGCCAGAAACAAGCCACCTTGGTGTAAAGAGCTCTTTTGTTTGGAGGGCTTTTGGGGCCGCTGCACCAGACACTGCTGCCCAAAGTCCTGTTTGCAGACTGGACAATGACCTTGATGCAATGATGGCAACTCAAGCAGTCCAGAGCAGCGACACACCAGCTGTAGACCCACAAGTTTCCAAAGGCTCAGTTTTGCCAAGTGGGTTTCTTTCAGAATCTGTGCAGCGGGAGACTTTTGCAGCTAACAATTTGAGTCAGTCGCAAAAGGTTTGTGCTGCATGAATTCTCCACCACATCTATACTAACAACAGAGCTACTGGGTTTTAATGTTGTAACTTAGTTTCTTTTCCGGGTGTGTAACTGTAGCCAAAATGGCCAGAGCATTCTGATGAACTTCTAGGGTTGATAGTCAATTCACTAAGGGCATTGGACGGGGCTGTTCCACAAGGCTGTCCTGAACCTCGAAGGCGGCCGCAGTCAGCACAAAAGATTGTTTTGGTTTTAGAAAAAGCTCCAAAGCATTTGCAGCCTGATCTCATTGCTTTGGTACCAAAGCTTGTAGATGTTTCAGAACATTCCCTGGCAGCAGATGTGCTTCTTGATCGCCTCCGACAACCTGAAGCTGAACCCACGTTGCACCTGCCAGTATGTTGTTTTCACTACACCGCACTCTGACTTCATTGTAATTGAAACTTACTTTGCTTAGTCAGAATTCCATTTTTGTTCATGTGTTTTTTTGTGAGGAATGGCCTCATGCCGTTCTGAAAATGCAGGTACTAGGGGCTCTTAGCCAGCTGGAGGTTAGTAGCAATGTTTGGGAGATGGTGTTGGATCAGGCTTTGAAAATTCTTCCTGATTTGAATGATGAGCTTCTTGCTGCTGTGATGAGTTTTGCTTTCAAAGCAGCAGCCAAGTGTCAGCGGCTATCACAGGCTGTATGTATTTTATCCCCACTGCAGTTCATTCTCTTCATCTTCTGCTTTGTTTTGTCTTCAGATTTTCTGATAAAATTTATTTTGCAGGCAAAAGCTGTTTGGGAAAGGGTTAAACGGTTGGGTCCAACTGTTTCTCCTCGGGTACTGGATGTTGTTAGGAACACAGTTTGTAGTCATGTGGATGTTGCAAAAGCTTTGCTAAGGGATATTGACACAGATTGTGAATGCAGTAAGCCTGATATGGCATTACCATCTTCAAATGTTTTGTTTGAGGATCATGATGGTGGGGCTGCAACTGAGCAGTTGGATCTGGCAGCCGCCTGTTGGCGGGTGGCTGATGTGGATATTCTTGTAGAAATGCTAAATGTACCCTGTCTAAGAGTGGAAGCTCAGCAAGTATTTGAGAGAGCTATAGCTAGGGGTGCATTTGGTGAGCATTCTGTAGTCATGGTTTTAGAGAGACGGCATGCTCAAAGGCTAATTATGGATTCCAGATGCCATTTGAATGGCTTACAGAGTGCAGAGGCATCACTATCAGGCATGGCAAGCATATCTATTCCTGAAAGAGATGATGATTTTCCAGTGGTGCTTGGCTTGGCAGAAACCTTGGCTCTTTCAAGAGATGTTCGAGTAAGGGAATTTGTCAGCATGCTATATGCTGTCATGTTCAAGGTATATGGCGATGAAGGTTACCGTGAGCGGATGTTAAGGGGACTTGTAGAGCATGCAACAAACCATGCACGTGCGCCTCCCGAGGTTGAGTTGGGCATGAACATCCTAACCTTTTTGGTCAGAGAAGAAGAGGGCACTGCTAGACCTGTTTTATGCATGATGCGTGAGGCAGCCGAACTAGTGAATGCAGACCGTGCCACTCTGTATCAGCAACTTCGTGCCAGTGAGGAGGAGATCACCTCGGCTCGTAGTGATAGGCAAGGGGAAATAAACAACCTTATGAAAGAAAAAACTGCAGTGTCTCAAAAGCTCTCTGAGGCAGAGGCAACACAAGCACGCCTGAAAGTAAGCTGACTGTCTTTATTCTTGTGGCCTCTTTTTTGCAGGTTGTGGATCACCTTTTTCTGTATGGTTATCATTTTTATTTTATTTTATGCAGGGTGAATCGAAGGCAGAGCTAGATAGACTCTCGCGGGAGAAGAGGGATCTTGCGGAGAGGCTTCGTGAGGCAGAAAACCAACTGGATTGGGTTCGTTCAGAGCGTGATGATGAGGTGGCAAGACTTGCTGCAGAAAAAAAGAATTTTCAAGATCGTCTGCGTGATGCTGAAGCACAACTTTCACAGCTCAAATCTCGCAAGCGTGATGAGCTAAAGGTATTTCATTGCTTATGTCTGTCCTTTGCCCAATTTGTTCTCTTGGTTATTGCCTTTGGGTACAATCATTCCTTTATCATAGCATGCCTTGACTACATACAGAGGTACTCAAGTGTTGACCCCTCCATATCAGTGATGCTATGACACACCTCACAAGGCAGAGGGCCCAGGCAGGCTTGGCCCTGGCCAGCAGCATTTGAAGGCTGGGCAGCCATGCTACGTGTAGGGAAACAGACAGGGGGTTGGGCAGCCCTGGACTGGCAACATAGACTTGCTCATCTGGATTGGATTCGTGCTAGGGCAGGCTGTCGTCAGATTTGTGATTCTCTTGATGCTTGTATCTTTTATTTCTGGCACTCCTTGGTGTTGATCTCTGTTTGATGGATGCTGACTGCTGCTGCCTCTCAGTATCTGTGAGATGAGGAATGAGGAGGGGGGCAGGTCCTTTTTATAGAGGCCTGGAAAATCCCCATAGAGGGGTCAGCCTTTACTGGCCTTACATCCTTTTGGCTCCTTGCCTATTAAGCTGCATGGACAGTTGTACAACAAATAATCCAAGTGTGTTGTAACTGTGTGTGGGATAACACATTGATGAGTAGCCCTATAAGCCAATCTTGATGGTTGTCCCTAGACTAGGGCTGACAACATGCTCAGTGGTTATCCAAAAGGTGACTAACTGTGCACTCTATACAAGTATGGCCATGTGGCACCCTAGTGCAGCTAGTGCACGTGACATCAATCTTGTTTGGGCACATGGGAGCAATCGATTCTATTCTACTCCTGGAGTTCTTGGCAGAGACTAGTTTGAGTGCACGGCTAGTGCTAGTGGCAGGATCGACGCCATTCTTACGTGACACTGTTTGTGGTATGGGATGAAGACAGTTTCTTGGTCCTTGCTTGCTTGGGGGTGGGTTGGCTGCTGAGGTGGCTACCCTTTTCATAGATCTGCAGTCATCCCTTTTGAGCCTCCTGAGGCTTAAACAGGATCAAGACTTGTGATTCCAGTGAGGAGGAGGATGAGCATGAGCATGAGAGGTGCTCTGGCATTGTCTTTTGAGTCAACATGAGGGATGACGCTCGTGTGAGCGGCAGTTTTGCCCTTGGAATCAAGGAGTTTGGTGGTCTTGATCATTGCTGCCATCTCTGTACCGTGACCTGAGGGTGACACGACCATGCAATATTTAAAAAACAATACGAATTTCGTCCAGCAACTTAATTTTTAGCCTAAAACACATACATAGAGACCTTACATTATCATGGGTAAGTCTTGAAATGAGATAAGTTGAAACTCTGTAAAATGAAAAGAATAGGTGGAAGGACTAGCCTCCAACAGGAGCATAGCATTCTGTCATTGTTCATAGGAAGGTGAGAGAACAGGTTGAAAGGAAAAGTTGCTTTTCGCTTCAATGCTTTATTTTTTTGACATTGTGTTTTTTTAATTTCAGACTTAATAAGCTGAGCAGTGGCAGTTCTATATGAATGTGTTCTCTCATAGTATTTATGTTGTTGTCTACAGAGAGTGATGAAAGAGAAGAATGCATTGGCAGAGAGGTTGAAGAATGCGGAGGCAGCACGCAAAAGGTTTGATGAAGAACTCAAGCGGTTTGCAACGGAGACTGTAACGCGTGAAGAAGTGAGGCTCTCACTAGAAGATGAAGTTCGGCGTTTAACCCAAACAGTGGGGCAAACGGAAGGTGGACTTCGGGAGAAGGAGGAGCAAGTTATGAGATGTGAAGCATATATTGATGGAATGGAAGCCAAGCTCCATGCCTGCCAGGTAGGTTATTTGCATTTGTCATCCACTTTTTATTTTTGATGTCTGCAGGCTGGTATAAACAGAATGCCTTCAATTTTAATTTTGGGGTTTCTTTACATGACTACTAATGACGTTTCATAGGCCCGACATCATACACATTGTAGGACTGCGATAGATTGTGGATAGCGGCTCACCACCCAAGGGTAGGCCGAGGTTTTCGGATGGCTTATAGACAACTAGAGCTAATAATGGCTAAAATCTTGTAAATAAAGTAGGAAAGCTTATAAATAAAGCAAGGGCCAATAATAGTTAGGTTATCGCTATATATAAGTGACCTTAAGGCACTTATGAGTTATCGAGGTGTCCACATGGTAGACAAGAGAGCCACCAGGGGGATGCAAGATCTCTTGGCCATGGAGCTACAAGGTGGGTGGTTTGGCCTAGTGGTACGGGATGCTAAGGTTGGGGCCATCCGTACCAAGCAGGCTCACGGCAATCAGACCTCAAGCTTGGGGCTGATTCGAGGCATTGAATCTATGCTGAGCTTGACGCTATGATACCAATGTAACATGTGCGGAAGCTCTGTGTGTCTTCTTTCAGCCTTACGTAACTGTTGGGAATCAAGGTCTTACCTCTGCATGTGAACCACCTCTTAGAGGGTCACTTATGTGTTTGTGTATGTGTGTGTGAACTAAAGAGAATGTGGGGGAGAGGGAGAGCTTGAGTTCCTTGCAAGCAACTGTACCAAGCAGGTGAAAGAGTGCACATAGCAGAAGTAGAGTGGCACTAGAATGTGCTGAACAGAGAGTGCAACTATGCTGAATATACTGAAGCAAAACAGTCCCAAGCAAGAGACAATACAAGTCTCATAAGTGAGGGAGCAAAATATGTACAAGACTGAATGAGAAATGAGAGGCCAGCCCCACCTATTTATAGGTGAGGAGGGCTGGCCGACTGGAGTTGAATATGCTGGCCGACTGGAGCATATGAGCTGGCCGACTGGTAAAATATCAAAAGGGTTGGGAAAAATCCTAGAAAAATATGTAAAATAGGGATGGCTAGCCCACAATCAAGGGCCATACAAATGGGACCAAAAGGACACCAGAAATGGGCAGAAACTGGGGATGAATGTGCTAACACCCCCTCTCAGCACCAGATGTTGAACATAACTCCGAGAAGCCGAAGAAGTCGTCCTCTGTCAAAGACAAAAGAAAGCAGCAACAACAGGTACCAGGAAAGCTCCACAAGCAAACTCCACAGCAACTCAGCTACAAAAGTAACAGAACAAGCTGCCAGATACATTGTTTTTCTAGAAGAAATCAACCATGAAGGTTGCATCGTGCTGCTCCAAATATCGGTGCCAAACCCAAATATAAACATAGTGTCACAGGAATCCCTAGAAGCCTGTAGCTCCAAGAAGATAATACCCTCAAAAGAAAGAGTCCATCTGCTCCAACGCTGTACCAAGAGTAGCCAAATGCTGTAATATAGCACCCTCCTTGAAGGTCGGCATCGCTAGATGTAAGAACTCAACTGTCCCCTTTGAAAACTGATGTCGGGACTCCACAAGCCCAACCAAATCCAAACCCCAATCCTCCAATCCCTGGAAGTACCACTGTGCCCCAGGCACGGTCACGGACACACCTGACCACAATCCAGAATCCTCACACAGAGTAAGGAAAACAGGAACATCCATAGTAGTGGTAACTGAAGTAGTAGTAGCCTTCTCAATAGCATTCCATAGCGTAGAAGCAGGCTCCTCCATAGAAGGCAAAGGGACCAGCAACACATCCTGGTCACTGGTTGTTGAAGAAAGAGTCCGAAGCGAAGCATTAGGAGAAAAATCCCCCTCAGAAGCTGTGAGCAAAGACAACCCACTATCTTCCTCAAAAACATTACCAAATATATCATCCTGGCAAGGAGAAGTATGCACAGAAATTGAAGGCAGGGCAACAGGAGAAACAAACTCCTCAGATGCAGTGAGCAAAACTGGCCCACTATCCTTCGCTGCTTCTGGGTGCTCTGTAGCCAGTGATCTTATGGATACTTCTTTTGGAGATGTAAGATTACTGGCTACAGAGCACCCAGAACCAGAAAGCTTTTGCTGATCATTGGCATCACATTACAGGTCACAAAGCAATTACCACACATAGAAGGTAGAAGCATCATCAGGAGCATAGATGAAGTGTCGAAGAACCGAATCCTGACAATTCAGGAGGAGAAAGCCATAGATCTATTCGTCAGTTTTTCTCCACCGACACACATCCTCCGTAGAGGCAAGGTCCGGCAAGCACCGATTCTTGTACGAGAGAAACTCCATCAAACCATACTCCCTGAGAATAGAAGTAACCTGCAACTTTCATGACTGAAAGTTACCATCATCCAACTTGTCTGCCTCATCAAGGAAATAACAAGAGAGTGGTACGGGAGCCAAATCTGAAGTTGTCATCATTGATCCAATCAATAGGACCAACCCTCATAAGATAAAACTGTCCAAATCAGAAAACGTTGATATAGGGTCTTTCCTCCACCAAAACGCAACCCTAAGAGGCTGGACAACACCTGAGAATATGCTGTAAGAGGGTGTAAGAGGGAAAGGCAACAACAACGACAGTAGCTTGGGATCTCCTCAAGAAAACGCACAATCTCTGAAGAAGAAGTGTCCTCCACAGGTACCAAGAGTGCCACCAAAGCTTGCAACACCAAAGACCCCCTCTGCAAAGGGGAAAGCCCACTGGAGAGGAAAACGCAGCACACAGAAGGCTGCTGTCCTGAAAAAAAAAACAGGCCGCCTATGTCCCAAACTCCACGTGGAAAAGAAAACTGGCCAAACAGTACCAGAAGGCTGTGTTGATGAAGCCAAACTGAAGGGCGCAGCAACCAGCAAGTTCGGTCCAGAAAACACAGCAAAGGAAGCTGCAGATCTGAGAGAAAGACTCAGAGGCAAAGTGACCAGGTTCAGTCTAGAAAACGCAGCAGCAAAGGGCTGCAAATCTGAGAGAAAACATAGAGGAGAAGGTGCTGAAAACAGGGCTGAAAAAAGAGGTTTCTAAACCGGGAGCTCTGATACCATGAAAGAGTGCACAGAGCAGAAGTAGAGTGGCACTACAATGTGCTGAATAGAGAGTGCAAGAGAGAGAGAGAGATGAAGAAAACTATGCTGAATATACTGAAGCAAAACAGTCCCAAGCAAGAGACAATACAAGTCTCATAAGTGAGGGAGTAAAATATGTACAAGAGTGAATGAGAAATGAGAGGCTAGCACCACCTATTTATAGGTGAGGAGGGCTGGCCGACTGGAGCTGAATATGCTGGCCGACTGGAGCATATGAGCTGGCTGACTGGTAAAATACCAAAAGGGCTGGGAAAAATCCGAGAGAAATATGTAAAATAGGGGTGGCCAGCCCACAATCAAGGGCCATACAAATGGGACCAAAAGGACACCAGAAATGGGCAGAAACTGGGGATGAATGTGCTAACAGCAGGCTCACGACAATCAGACCTCAAGCTTGGGGCTGATTTGAGGCATTGAATCTATCCCGAGCCTGATGCTTTGATACCAATGTAACATGCGCAGAAGCTCTGTGTGTCTTCTTTTAGCCTTACGTAACTGTTGGGAATCAAGGTCTTACCTGTGCATGTGAACCACCTTTTAGAGGGTCACTTATGTGTATGTGTATGCGTGTGTGAACTAAAGAGAATGCGGGAGAGAGGGAGAGCTTGAGTTCCTTGCAAGCAAACACACACACACACACACACACAACAAGAGAGAGCAAGATACAAGAGAGGTGGATGGTTGAATTTTCTTCTATATTCTTCTCTTTTCTACAACCATACAACTAAAAAGATAAGAGTATATACTATAAGGAAAAGTACTCTCCTACAATAACGTAAATGATCGGTCCATAGTGTGAACTTGACTATATGAGCTGGTGCTATAACTATGCCATAACTCTAGTATTCCAAAGTGGCTGGCTGTCACATAGCCTGTTATCCACTGGGAGTATATCAATTAGAATCTCACCAACCATGCCAATAGCATAGGTGCGGAAGCTATCACCCAGGTGGGTCATCAATGTCCGCACTAGTTGAGCTCGATATCTCAACACTCCCCGGGCGCTCAACTGCACACACTCCACTCCAAGTAAGCTCCTAAACTTATGGAGCTTCTTTTTGTTAGAATTTATGCATCTTAGTGTATTTGGGTTGTACCATTTATTGGACATTTTATGTATTTTCTCTTTCTTTTATGAGTGGTGGACCAGTTGGCCTGTTCTAGAGTAGTCGGCCAAGTGTTCATACTCACTATTTAAGGAGGCCTCCCATTTCTCACTTTCTCATCCAATCCCTTGCACAAGCTCAACATTCTCTTGCTGGCCAATTGCCATTGTAAAGCTTCAAGCTAATATAAAAGGTGATCTTGTCCACAAGCTCTCTCTACTCTCTCTCGTGTCTTGTTTATGCTTCCGCCTATGCATTCTCCAACATGGTATCGCTCGCTTAGGTTCAGGCTGCTCCATCTATTGCAAATCTGCTGGCCTTCTCTTATGTGGCTTGCGTTTTTTGCTGTAGCTCCTCTTGGCTACAGATCAGTCCCATTCAGTGGCTGCATTTTCTTGCGTTGCTGCGTTTTTTGATCCAGCCAGCCCTCTTGCTGCTGTCGGCCAGCCCTACTGGCTGCGTTTTGCACTTCAGAAGCAGGTTGTGGAGTACTTGGCTGCGTTTTTTGTTTTCTGCATTAATTGAGGTGAGCTTCTTGCATGTGTAGTTGCAAGACAAGTGGATGTACATCTCCTTCTTCCTCCACGAGTCTCGACCCTTCTTGTAGGAGGTTCCCGGTGGTTTCTTGGACTGTTTTGTCGCTGTCCAGCCTCCTTCTCTCTCAGGTTTGAGAGGGGCTGATTGATTCTGGAGCCTCACTTCGTTGGAAAGCACTCGAGAGAAGTCTTTCAGAGTTGAGATCTATGTTTCTTGTTGCTATGGATATGGCTCCCCCCTATAAGAGCAAGGATGACGAGTTGAAAGGACCCAACTATGCCCATTGGAAGCTTCAAATGCGGATCTGGTTCATCCACAAGGGTTTGTGGGATATTGTTCCCCCCTATACGAACAAGGATGACGAGTTGAAAGGACCCAACTATGCCCATTGGAAGCTTCAAATGCGGATTTGGTTCATCCACAAGGGTTTGTGGGATATTGTTTAGGGCACTAAAAGGAAGCTGGAGCGTCCTCAAAACTCTAGGAGGTGGACTTAGGATCAAGAGAATGAATTTGTTGCGGAATTACAAGATTAGGGGAATTGGGATTCGAAGGCGCATTCAGTGCTTGTGCGGACCATCACAGAGGAGGTCTCATCGGCTGTGCAAACTCTCACCAATGCTCATCAGGTATGGTCTAAATTGGAGGATCTCTTTGCTTGAGATTCATCAATGAGGGCAGTTACCTTGCAAGGGCAGCTCTACGGCTTGTTATTTCCTTAAGGTAGTTCCATGTTGTCGTTCCTCATGAAGGCCAAGGTTATCCATTGCTAGTTACTGGCTATGGGTGCTACTTTGTTCTCTTCTAAGCTGGCTGTCCTTATCCTCACCAAGCTTCCTCTGGACTATGATGTGATTTCTCTATCTTTGTGGTGCCAGGTCACATCCACTCAATTGGATTTTGATGATCTTAGCTCCCTACTATTGGAGGAAGAGTTTGTCCTTGTCTCACAAGGTAAATTGAAGGTGTCAGTCAACAGTTCCAACCAGGCACTTTCCTCAGTTTAGAAGAAAGGTCGGAGTCACTGCTTCTCTTGCGGGAAAAGAGACATCTGTCCAAGGATTGTTTGTCCAAGAAGAAGGACAAGACCAAGAGCAAGGCTTCATCTCAGAGAAAAGGGCAAAGACACGACACACGAGAGTGATACCAATTCTAGTACCGCTTCTAGGGCTCCCAGGGCGCTTCCGGCTCAAGAGAACCTAGATGGTGTACTTCTCTAGCACACATGCAGTTCCTTCCCATGTGCTTCCAGCCAGAGGAGGCTTGTGGGCGGGAGAGGGGGTGATTATAGCTCCACTTACTGGTGCATGGGGATCGTGATTCGGAGTTCCAAGCATTAGACATCTGGCAAGACATGGTTATCTTTTGTGTAGTAGAGATTATGAACTGGATCTGTTTCGAGTTCATTGTTCGAGGCTTTTGGGACGTGATGTGTTTTTCGTCCACTGTTGGGGATTATGGGCCTGCAGCTCATCATCTATTCTTGGACTTCATTGCACACTTGTGTGGGAATTCGTGGCCAAGGAAAGTTCCTTGCTATTTGCGGTGGCATTTTGTTTCGAGGAAACAGGTTGGCGGGTGCTCTCTCCGAGGTGATTCCAGTATTCGTGGTGCTGGAGGGTCCATGGTTGCATCTTCATCAGCTTATCTTCTTTAAGACTCTTGCACACTCTGAGCTATAGAGGGGGTGTTAGAATTTATGCATCTCAGTGTATTTGGGTTGTCCATGTATTGTTGCTGGCTGATTGCCATTGTAAAGCTTCAAGCTACTATAAAAGGTGATCTTGTTCACACACAAGCTCTCTCTACTCTCTCGTCTTATTTATGCTTCCGCATGTGCATTCTCCAATACTTTGTGCCCAATGCCTTCGTGAAGATGTCAGCCACCTGATCCTCTGTGCTAACATATACTAGATCTTCATCACTTGCTAGAACCTTCTCCCTCACAAAGTGAGAATGTGCTTCGTATATTGGGTCACTTGCTACACTTCATGTTTGGACAGACATTGGAGTTAATGGTTGCACTTTTGACACGAAGTCTTTTTTAAAGTTTAGCTTAATGTTTGGTTCTGGGTCTTAAGTGCTTTAGGTCTAGAGTTTACGGTTCTCTGTTTTGCTATTTCGTGTTGTTGTTTAGTATCTCAGCTCAAAAGGTTTAAGTTCTTATGAAGAAGAAGTGTGTGTATGCTTTTGTGTGTGTGTGTTTTTTATTTTTTATTTTTTAAAGTTTCTTTCATTCATGTAATTGTTTTGTTTTGATTTCTTGTTTGCTTGTTTCTTGTTTTTGTTTGTTTTGTTTTGTTTGTTTTTTTTTTGTTTGCTTGTTTTTTTGTTTTTTTTTTTGTTAATGTCTTAATTAAAAGTCTTCGTTTGATATTATCTTTTGATTTCCTCTCCTTAGTAGCTAGGTTTGTTAGTTTATTTATTTTTGATCTTTCAAATGCTTTGTTTTTGTCTTTTTCCTTCTTCACTATTATTTCTTTCTCAAATCTCTCAATTCGTAAGTTTAGATTTTTCTGACCTTATGAAGGTATATGTATATATACTCATGTTGTCACAATGTCATGTGTATGCTAATCCCAGGGCTGATCCTTGAAGGGCAACAGATAAAGAATTAGTTTTGGACGAGACACAGGAGCTTGTGTTGCTAGTATGGGCAGGAAGACCTTGTGGAGGAATTTGGAGGCTGTCGCTAGTTTTCATGAAGAAACATCTTTTGTCGGCTGCAGCACAGCAACACTCCCAAATGAAAACATAAAGCCACTGGTAGACCTTGTAACTATTTGGTCCTCCATGCTCTTTTCACATGATAGACTCATACTCGGATACATGGACAAGATGATGGACACATGGAAACAGGGTTCCTAAAGTTGGAATTGGAAAAGCACTCGTCTAGGTCAAAAAGCAAGAAAAAGCAAAAGGCAAACTTTGTTGACCAAAAAGCTGAGGGCACCGTTGGAAAGAGGGCATCGAACTGGATCAAAAAGCTAAAAGCCGCTTTTTCAAAAAGTAGCTCCAGGGCCAAAAAGCAAGGCCCTGAAGTTGTAAAAGCATAAATCAAGAACTTTGACTATTATTAAAGCAACAGCAAGGAGGCAAATCAAAAGCAAGAAAATAAAACAAAAGCCAAGTGGAAAAAGGCAAAAGCAAAGCATGGTAAAAAGCGGGCATCCCCGCAAGTATTTAAAGAAGTATGCACCCTCTAGGTGGATCATAGAAGAACTCTTGGAGAACTCGAAGGAGAGATTCATCATCGTTATCTTCCTCCTCTTCTTCACACCACCTAACTCCTCCACCTCAGCTGGTGGCAGCCATCCCAGCAGCGCCCATCTCCGCCACCTTTGCTCTGCCACTAGCTGCCACCTCTGCACTGCCAGAAAGCTGCACTGCCTTTGTCGTCCCGCCATCTGTACTGCACCAGAGCTGCCTTGTGTAACCAGCTAGCTGCCTACGCTTGCAACAGTGCCGTTGCCTTTGCTTTGGAGCATTGTCGCATGCAGCACTTTGCCCAGCAGCGCTGCCTTTGCTGCTGGGTTGCCCTGCTGACGCTAGCTTCATCACCACCTTTGTTAGGAGTGCCATCGCTTGCAATGCTGTGCCCAGAAGCATCTATTACACATCGCCGCCTTTGTGTGGCAGCAGTGCCGCCATTTGTACGCTGCCTTTGCCTTGCTTCTCTTTGTGTGCCACCTTTTATCATAGAGCAACACCGCCTCTTAGTGCTGCTCGTGAGAATATTGTTTTACACTAGAAGCACCGCCCTAATCTCTACTGAGTTGTCATCTTCAAAACTCCGTTGATATGTTATCTTCTCCTCAGTGTGGGTGTATCTTGGGATTACCTTGTCCGGATTGGATTGAGAACAAAGAGCTTTTGTAGATATTTGGGAACATCAAACATTGGATTTTGGTACTCGCCCAGTATAAGTCTCTTGTGGGTCATCCTCGTGGTGAGCTTGGTATCAATTATCTTGTGCCTCAACATTGACCTCGGCCCTATCTTGACATTGATACTTTTGTTTGATATTGTATTCATTTGTTGTATTGGTCCTGGCTTGGAGAAGCCCGTGGATTGTTCTTGAAATAAATTCCTGAAGTGGGGGCAGGGCCTGTTCCCCGCTCAGCGTGGTGTACCGTGTGAAATCCCTATTTCCATCTCTCTCTCTCTCCCTCTTCTCTCTTTGTATCTTTATCTCTCGTACACGTGGTTGCATCTGTCACCGTAGGCTCCGTTGGTCTTACATGTCAAATCCCCACCGGATCTCCTCGTGGAATGCTCCTGGTACGAGACTCGAAACCTGCAAACAAACAAACAACAAAGGGGTGTAGGCCTGACTCACCTCCCAACCATGACAGTCTTGGCTGTCCCACCGAGCCACGAGCTGAGCTAAGTAGGTTGACGTATCGACCAATCTCCACCTCGCGACGTCCCATACCGCCACGAAGCTACCCTCGCAGGCCTCGAGATTGCTGTCGGCCTCGGCTGCATAAAGCAAGTGCACGTCTGCACTAGATCCAGGCTCCTGACCATAGAGCTCTCACAAATCACGCGAGACTCTATATGACTAATGACTAACCTTGGCCACCCTTTTATAGGCTCTTGGCCGGTCATCGGGCGTCAACACTTGGGTGCCCGCCCGTCCATACTTGGGTGCCCGCTGTGAGGTGAAAACAAGAAAAAAGACCATGCCTCTATAGCCCTTCACCTCCCAAACTTTGAAAATACTAACACAACGGAGGCACCACCAGCCACCGGCTGGAACACTTCTCACGGTTCACCACCCACCCACACCAGAATGACAGCTCAAAACCACGATAGACAAATGATCATCCAGCAAAAACATACACAGCACCATCCACACCACAACACTTTGGGAAATCCAGTCCCATCTTCATCACACTTCAAACAAACTCAGCAATTACACCAAAAACCAAGACTCTGGCTTGGATTTACTGCCAAGGGAATTCACCCTTGCGTCTGACAACCAAGCCTCTCTCCCGGTCTCTGCATTGCACTCTCTGCCTGCAGTCGCCACCCACACAAAAACCGGCCACTTCTCTCTCTTCAGAGGGCGCCCCACCAGCAACCCTCGACTTTAGTAGCTCTCTCTTTGTGTGTCACGACCTGCAGCAACGCCAATACAAGAGCCTCTGCAGCTCGTCAGCTTCTCTCACTCTGCACACGCTTCAAAGAAACATCCTTCACCTAGAAGGCGGCCACCCTCCAGCCACCACCAACTTCAAGCTTCCCTCTGCTCTCTCTTCAGTCCTTCTGTCGCCAGCCGTTGCGCAACACCTCCAGCCCTCTAAGCTCTTATGGTTCCAGCCCTTCGCACCTGTCTTCAGCACTACCAGCCACCTCTGCAGCAAAAACCTTTGCGCCTGCGGCTGCTTTACGTGTCAGTCACCGCTACTTCCTGCACCAGAGCCACAGCTCCTCTAGCGGACCAAACAAGCGCCAGGCGGGAACCACCTTTTCCACGCTCTGCAGCTCTTCGCCAACCCAAGTTCTCTGCGCGCTCACAAGAGAGGCCGCCTCTTCCGCAAGGCGGCTGTAGACACACTCCCTTTGCGTCTGTCTCCGCCGAATCACCAGAGAGCCACTTAAAACAAGGCGGCCACCACACCTTTTAGACCCGACTCACCATTCTTTGCCAACCCTCTAGACATCTGCGCTGGCAGCAAACAAAGCTTCCACGTGGTCTCCTTCAGCTGGCCACTTTGATATTATTATTTTTATTTTCCTTTAAAGCCTCAATGATGGCCACCATTACCCTTTGCATTACCTTGCTTCATCTGAATGTACGGCGCCCACTACTTTCCAAAATAATACAAGAGCTGTCCACAGCCCTCATCGTGCTACATCATAACTTACCAAAACTCGACCATTGCAGTCGATGCCATGCTCTTCCGATCATCATCACATTCTTGCTAAAAATGGAGCGCCATCTCTGCATCCAGAATCAGTCCAGATTGACCAGCCATCATCACATTCGGGTTTCCCGTAATACTTTCACATGAAGGCATCACCAAGAGCTCGTAAAAAAAACATAAAACCACCCACTCTTTACATTTGCCAGGGCATTCAGGGCAAAGCTTATTTGCACACCATGCATCCCATATGTACACAAGCCCAAAACACTTCTCAGATTTTTGCCTGACACCCGCCTTTTAGTCTATCCCTAACTCAGCTCGCCAATCAGCCTGCCTAGCTCCAAGCTTCCCCAAGCCTCAAAGCTAGTCTTGTGTGCGTATAGCACACGATAGATACACATTGTGCACATGACATACTCCCCTTCCTCTAAGAGCTCACTCTTGAGCTCACTAAAAAGCTAGGGTAATCTCTGTGAAGAGTAGTCAATGTCTCCCATGTAGCGTCCTCCTCAACACGATCCTTCCACTTGATCTTGTATTCCGTGATAAGCGTATTACGCAATCTTCTTTCACGAAATCCAAGAATCTTTTCAGGTTCGTGCGAAACAAATGTCATGTCCTCGGCATCCTTAATTTCTTGAGGAGTAACTAACTGGTCTGTTCCACCTAGTACTTAAGTCTACTGACATGAAATATAGGATGAACTTTCACATGAGAAGGCAAATCCAATTCATATGCAACTGAACCAATCCTTCGTGTAATACGAAATGGTCCAGAGTATCTAGGGGATAATTTCGGAGATCGACCTGTCCGTAAAGTCTCGGAATCTTTCGGAACTCGCAAATACACTATCGTTCCTTCAGAGAACTCTCTGGGTGAACGATGTCTATTAGAATAGAATCTATCTCGGTCTTGAGCACTTCTAATAGATTCCTTCGTAACTTGTAACATTTCTTGCATATCTTGCAAAAAATTACGTGCTGCATCATGCTGAAGTCCTGAGAATCCTACTGTAACAGGTGATCTAGGTTGAAAACCATACATAAGCATGAAAGGACTAAAACCTGTACTTGTATGCTTAGTACTGTTATAAGCAAATTCTAACATAGGAAGATAATCCTCCCATGATCTTTGTCTTTTGGATACATATGCTCGAAGCGTATCTTCCAAAATCTGATTCACTCTTTCAGTCTGGCCATCAGATTGAGGATGATATGAGGAACTCAAATTCAAAGTTGTTTCTAACTTCTCAAAAACAAGTTTCCAAAAATCACTCGTAAACTTAGAGTCCCTATCACTGACTATGTCCTGCGGTAACTCGTACAGTCTAAACAATTGCTCGATAAACTGCCGTGCTAATTGCGTAGTTGTAATAGTCTTCCGGGTCGGTAAAAATCGTCATTTTTGTCAAGCGATCTACCACAACCCAAATAGAATCGTGGCCTTGATGTGTTCTTGGCAATCCGGTAATAAAATCCATGGAAATACTTTCCCATTTATTACCTGGGATTTGTAAAGGATGCAACAACCCAGCCTGGCTAAAGCGTTCAGCTTTATTTGCTTGACAAATTTGACACTTAAGAACATAATCTTCTACATACCCTTTCATCTTTGGCCAATAAAAAGTGTGTTTCACTAACGATAGTGCCTTATGTACCCCAGGGTGTCCAGCAGAAGGGGCGTTGTGACACTCCTTAAGAATCTTGGACCTAATGTCCGGGATCTGTGGTACACAAATTTTGTCATTACGGAATAGTAAACCATTCTGAATCATCCACTGGCCTCCTGCAGCCTGAATGGTAGGCTGTTTAGTCATTGAGTCTTGGTCAATCATTGAGCTCTTGTCCTGGATCTTTTGCCAAAATGGACCAAAATAACTATCAGACCTGCAAAGCCCTTTCAATGACTGAAATAAGTCGGTAGAAATCTCGGTGAACGACAAAGTATTCACCTCTCTAATTCGACTAAGCGCATCTGCAAGACTATTCATGGACCCTTTCCGATAACGGATCTGAAAATCAAAATCTTGCATTAACTCAGCCCAACGAGCTTTCCTTCCTCTCAAATGATCAGCATTACATACATACTTGATTGACTGATGATCAGTCAATATCACAAACTTGGAGCCATATAAATAATGTCTCCAAACCTTGAGAGCATGAATCACAGCATAAAGCTCCTTCTCAAGGGTTGGCCAACGAGATTGAGTGTCGTCTAGCTTTTTACTTTCAAAAGCAACCAGTCTACCATCTTGAAATAGAGCAGCCCCGATGGCATAGTTACTGGCATCAGTTTCAAGAATATAAGGCCGACTAGGATCGGGTAATGCTAAGATAGGTGCTTTCTTGACTTTATCTTTCAAAAGTCTGAAGGCCATATCCAAATCGTTATTCCAAGTGATAGGCTGATTTGACCTTTCAACAAGTCGGTCATCGGTAGTGTGAGCTGAGAGTACTCGCGCACAGATTTCCGAAGAAAAACAACAAAACCGAGAAAAGAACGAAGTTGTTTCACTGTTCGCGGTATAGGCCAGTCCAGAACCTTCTGAACTCGGTCATAGTCAATACTCAATCCATCTCTAGTGATCTTGTGTCCCAAGTAAATGATGTCTGTCATAAAAAACTCACATTTACTTAATTTAGCATATAGTCGATTCTGTCGTAAAATAGATAAGACAATCGTGAGGTGTCTAACATGATCCTCAAGAGTACGACTATATATCAAAATATCATCCAGGAACACCATCACAAATTTCCCCAAATGTTCACGAAAAAGATCGTTCACTGCTGGAAAGTGGCTGGAGCATTGGTTAACCCAAAAGGTAATACGAGAAACTCGTAATGGCCATACCTAGTCTGAAAGGCGGTTCTTTCGACATGCCTTTCATGAATACGTATGTGGTGATAGCCAGTACGTAAATCTATCTTCGTGAAATATTTCGCTCCTGCTAACCGGTCAATTAGGTCATCTGATCTAGGGAGAGGATAACGGTTCTTGATTGTCATCTTGTTCAATCTCTTGTAATCTATACACATTCTCCAGGTGTTGTCCTTCTTTCTCCTAAGCAACACAGGTGCACCCCAAGGTGATTTACTTGGACGGATCTGGCCCATCCTCAAATAATCTTCGAGTTGTTTAGCCAACTCATCTTCCCAGCTTGGCTCATCATGTAAGGTGGAATACTGATAGGATGAGCACTAGGGATCAAGTCAATACGATGATCTACTATCCGTTCAGGTGGTAAACCCGATGGCAGTTCCTTAGGAAATACATCTTGAAACGAATCAAGTATCTTCTGTAATTCTTTGCTTTCAAACACACTTAATTCATTGACATCCATGGAAAGTATGAGAAATGAAGAAAGTGGAATCAATACACAATGGAAAGCAGTATACAAAGAAGAATCCATTATATTTCCAAAATCAACTGTATTTACAAGAGCCTGAGAGGGATGTATACAATCACCTAAAATACTATACTGGGTGTCCTTATGCTGAAAAGAAAAAATATGACTAGACCAATCTATCTGGACTTGAAGAGTCTGAAACCACTCAATCCTTAATTACAAGTCTACATTTTCTAGGTGCATAACATAGCATTCCAGAGTATCTTTGTAGTCCTGAATCTGGATTGGAAGCATCTCCACCTTTCGATCCCATACTTGCCTTCCCGCAGGTAGGCGTACCTCATAGGTATGATCGCTGGGTGTTGTATGAAGACTCAATTTCTGCACAAGTTTGTAGTTAACAAAGTTGTGTGAGCTGCCAGGGTCTAGAAGAATGTGAATTCTATGGCCATTCACTTCTCCATAAACTCGGAGAAGATCATGCAAGCCAAATACTTTAGAGTTGAACAAACAATCAGAACATGTACTAGGGCGAGAAAGTACAGTAACTGACGTACCTGTCAAAGACAACTGATTAGCTGCCTTTGGCTTGGGTCCTGCGTTGGTCTTTGCACCCTTTTGCTTCGGGCACTCGTTACGCATGTGTCCTTTTTCTTCGCAGATAAAACGTCTCTCCTTCTTGAGCTTTAAAGCCTTAAGGAGTCGTTTCTTCTTCGCTGGTGTCGAACTTGAAATCTTCAAAGGTTGGTCCGAAGACTTTCCTTCAGTCGTGTTAGCCATAGGTGCAGAGAACTTTCTTTTGTGCTTGTTTCCCTTCTCGGTAACGGGTTTAGACTTGGAAGAGACTATTGTATCATCATAGATACGAGTTGAATGAATGGCCTCGTCCAAAGTTTTGTATTTGTTATTTTTAACTTGTAATCGGTATGAGTCTGGTAAACCAGCTACGAAGAACCCCAAAAGAGTAGTATGATCCATCTTTGTAGCTTTCATTTGCAAGTCCCTAAACTTCTGGAGGTAGACCTTATAAGTGAGGTGCTGGGAGGTCATGGTCAAAGCTGTAAACCGGGCAACAACATCATAAGCATTCTCTTTCTTGAGGAATTCCTTCTTGAAGATGTCTTCGAATTGTGCCCAAGTTGTTGGCTTAGGATTGAGTTCCTTCCACTAAAGCAAAGCTTTGCGTGAGAGGAAACCTGTTGCTAACTGGATCTTTTTTCCATCATCATATGGATGAAACTGAAAATGGACCTAGCCATGTGTCCACGATCTCCTTGGTACGTTGCTTTTGCTCGCCCCCGAACGGTTCCGGAGTAATCTTGGGGTCTAAAGCAGAGCCCAAGGTATCCATACCCGAAAGAGTAGAGAGGGTAGTGGTCAAGAGAGAGATGGAGTTTTGCAAGGCTTGCATCTGGGCGGCAGTTTGTGCCTGACGTTCCGAAGAAGCTTCGAGAGCTACTTTGAACTCTTGGAAATCGGATTTTGACACATAATCGTCAAAAAGATCGGCATCGGTATCCTCCGTAGCCGGCAAGCCTTCGCGTTCGACAAGGGGCTCCAACTCCGATTCTTGGGTCGACATCTTGAAGAGGACAAGCGAAGAGAAATTTCGATCTTTGCACAATAAACGTGCGAGGGAACTTGAGAGCTTGAGAGCTTGAAAACTTGAGAGATGTGTGGCAAGAAGCCCACTTAAGGGGTTTATATAACGTTCCCCAAAAGCAACTTGAGCTTTTGCTTTTGTGTTTCTTAAAAAAAATAAAAATAAATAAATAAATAAATATATATATTCTGCTTTCTTAAAAAAAAAACACCTTTAAACCTTAGAGGAGACCTTTAAACTTAAAAAAAAAAGTTTAATCTAAAAAAAAATAAAAAATACCTCAAATCGGCAAAGGCTTTCTTGGATTTTTTTTCTCTTCCCTCCTGGATTTAGCGCTGCTGGCTGTATGCTGCCGTTGCCTACCGTGCTGCCGTCGCCTACCGTGCTGCCGGCGCTTGAGTTCGTACAGGTGGCGTGCGCGTGCGCGTGCGCCAACCTGCATGTGTAGGTGTAGCTTGGGCGCTTGCCTTCGTAGGCCTGGGCGCCAGCTTGGGCGCCTGCCTGCGTAGGCATAGGTGTTGAAATATACAAGTGAATAGGGTGTGTGCGGGAATAAGCCCTTGGTTAGAGGCTGTAAAAGAGGATGTGTAAATGTGAAAGAATCTGTGAAAAGGTGAGAAGAATCTATTGGGAGAGAATAAAGGGTAGCATGAGAAGATTTTTGAAGTGTGGAGATATTCTGGGAGATATTCTGGGAAAAGTGAAGAGGTGGAGAGAATCAAGCAAAAGAGGTGGAGATATTCTGGGAGAGGTGGAGTGAATCAAGGAGAAATCAGTGGGATTTGATGCTTGGATGTAAACTCTATAAATTGAGGCATTGGCCTAATGAGAATTTGCTGGTTTTTGATTATCCATGTCTACATTAAGCTATTTGTTAATTACTCACTAATCACGTCTTAATTATTTGCTAATCACTTTGTTAATGATGTTGATTCTAGCATTTGATCCACCATAGTTCATCACATTGCTCTAATTTCAACATGGTATCAAAGCCATGCCTAGAATCCATCAAGTTTATGAGCCCATTATCTAATTAATTAAGATTAGTAGATAATTAGAAATTAATCAAATTTTTAGTTATTTTTCAACTTATCTTTGTACCCCAAGCTGGTGGAGGAGCTCTAGCTCCTTGCACACTCAACATTAGGCCAAACCCTTTTAACCCTAGCTAGCTATAACCCTTGTGCTCCAGTAAGTTGAAACAACGCAGCAAACCGTCATCGGACGAAGGAGAAATCGGTGTTTTAGCAGGCGCCGTTTTTCAGCAGAAGATCTCAAATCTACACTAACTCAAGGTGAATTAGCCTAATTCCTCTTAGTCCCAGGTGTTTTCAAGCATGATCTACAAGCTGGTGAAGTCAGAATTCAATTTGATCAAGTCTACTGTGAGATCCAAGCTCTTCATCAAATCTACAAGTGACTTTGGTAAAACAGAGATTAAGCTTTCAATATTTGGTCAAATCTTGTGTTTCTTGGCTTAATCCTCTACTAGACTCGTTGCTATTGATGGCCTTGAAAGCATTTGAGCTCATTTGAAGTCTAAGGCATCAGATCTGGACTCCCCGCATACTCTGTTTTTTGTACACAAAATAGTGGATTAATTTGCTAATCAGTGATTAATTAATACTAATCACTGTATTTTGGTGCAATTGAGGGTTCAAATTAACCATTAGGTATGTGATACAGATCCCTATAACTTCAGATTGCAATTTGGAGTTGGTTTGATACTCCAACCATTCCGTACAAATTGGTTACCCTTGATGTAATGTAATTTCTGGTGATTTTATGCTGATAAATCTGTTGTAATCATCTCTTAAACACCAGATTGAGTTGTAAAAGGGTAGACACTGCCCTTGAATCTTGAAATTGGATCAAGAGGTAAGACCCCCTTCACATCATGATGAGTACAGCACAAGAAATAGCCAAATTTAATGGGGAGCAATTTTACACATGGCAGACAAAAACCATGTATTTGCTCATGAGGAAAAATCTGTGGGGGCTAGTTGAGGGAAGAGATGAATGCCCAGAGGCGAGAGGGAAAAATGAGTGGAAGAGCAGGAATGAAAAAGCATTGGGACTTATTGCACTCAGTTTAAATGATGAAATCATTCATTACATCACAGGGATACAATGGGCAAAAGATGCATGGGATGAACTCAATAACTTATTTGGCACACAAGCAAAAAATTCAAAGATAAATCTGTTAATGCAATTCTACAAATTGGACATGAAGGAAATTGAATCTTTAATCACACACTTGAACAGATATAAAAGCATTAAGCAACAACTGGCAGCTATTGGCACAAAGGTAGAAGATGATGAGACACTAGCAGTGCATCTGAAGAGTGACAAAGGTGAATATGAAAATATTGTAGCAACACTAAAGAATGTACCTGAATTGAAGCTACACGAGATAGAAGCAGCTATACTAGAGCAAGAGAGCAGAGGCAAAGAGAAGAAATGGCTCGACTCAACAGCAGGAGACGAAAAAGCATTCTTCACCCGAGGAGGATTCTCTCGAGGACGAGGACGAGGAAGAGGCAGAGTAGGAGGAAGGACCTTCACTTGCCACAACTGTGGAAAGCCAGGACACATGGCAAGAGACTGCTACAGCAAACCCAGTGGAGAAGGAACGACATCGGCAAACTTCATGGAGGCTCCAAAGGAAGTGGAGTCGGATCATCTTTTTTGAGAGAGAGAGAGAGAGAGAGACCCCACAACCCAATGTAATCTGCCCCAACAAAGTAAAACCACCTCTGAGCCACCGATGATGTAGGCCACGTGGTAGATGTATGTGTGAGCACTTTAGTCAAGGTCGCGGGCACTTGTATTAGCCTTGGACACATAGAGAGAGAGAGTGTCAAGGACTATGAGTTTAGGGACTTGAGGCACTGGTCGCGGGCTATCAAGTAAGAGAGAAACTTGGTATAGGGTCCAGGTGTGCTAGAGAGTATTCACTTGAGGGGAGGTGTTGAAATATACAAGTGAATAGGGTATGTGCGGGAATAAGCCCTTGGTTAGAGGCTGTAAAAGAGGATGTGTAAATGTGAAAGAACTTGTGAAAAGGTGAGAAGAATCTACTGGAAGAGATTTAAGGGTAGCATGAGAAGATTTAGGAAGTGTGGAGATATTCTGGGAGATATTCTGGGAAAAGTGAAGAGGTGGAGAGAATCAAGCAAAAGAGGTGGAGATATTCTGGGAGAGGTGGAGTGAATCAAGGAGAAATCAGTGGGATTTGATGCTTGGATGTAAACTCTATAAATTGAGGCATTGGTCTAATGAGAATTTGCTGGTTTTTGATTATCCATGTCTACATTAAGCTAGTTGTTAATTACTCACTAATCACGTCTTAATTATTTGCTAATCACTTTGTTAATGATGTTGATTCTAGCATTTGATCCACCATAGCTCATCACATTGCCCTAATTTCAACAATAGGCGCCTGCCTGTGCCTTCAGCTTAAAACCTGCACCTGCAGTACGCGACCAGCAGCACCCGGCCAGCATCTGACTGCGCATACTGCAGTCGACGGCCCTCTCTCTCTCTCTCTCTCTCTCTCTCCCTCTCTCTCTCTCTCTCTCTCTCGCGTGCAACCAAAAGCAAACGTGCTTTTTTTTCTGTTTTCTCTCAACAGTTCATGCAACTGCACAAACACGAATCTTCAGCCGCCTTCTTGCAAAACAAATCAACCCTACCATCGACCTACACCCTTATCACGGGTTTCTTTGATGAAAAAGCACATACTATCTGAAAAAACATCACCATGCATGGAAAAAAACAGCAAGCTTCTCGAACTCAATACTTTTCTTCGACCTCATCTTCTCTACCTACCGACTTGCTCGTTCACGAGGCACGCTCTGATACCACTGTCAAATCCCCACCGGATCTCCTTGTTGAACGCTCCTGGTACGAGACTCGAAATCTGCAAACAAACAAACAACAAGGGGGTGCAGGCCTGACTCACCTCCCAACCATGGCAGCCGTGGGCAAGCCCACAATCTTGGTTGTCCCCACCGAGCCACGAGCTGAGCTAACTAGGTTGACGTACCGACCAATCTCCACCTCGCGACGTCCCATACCGCCACGAAGCTACCCTCGCGGGCCTCGAGATTGCTACCGGTCTCGGCTGCATAAAGCAGGTGCACGTCTGCACTAGATCTAGGCTCCTGACCATAGAGCTCTCACAAATCACGCAAGACTCTATATGACTAATGACTAACCTTGGCCACCCTTTTATAGGCTCTTGGCCGGTCATCGGGCGTCCACACTTGGGTGCCCGCCCGTCCATACTTGGGTGCCCCCCTAACTCGGCTCTCGCCAATCAGCCTGCCTAGCTCCAAGCTTCCCCAAACCTTGAAGCTAGTCTTGTGTGCGTATAGCACACGATAGATACACATTGTGCACATGACATTACAGTTGTATCAGAGCAAGATTTCTCTTGAAGAAATCTTTTTTGGGGTGATAGAACCATGTCGAGAGTTGAGGGAGACCAAGGACCTCAAGAAGGGAAGAACTATGAAGACAACCCAAGGCATCCAGGAGAGATCCAAGGCTGTCAATTTGTCTCTCATGAGACCGCAGTCATGACATCAGCTGTATTTCGAGCACATAGAAAGTTTGCAGCTACTTTCTTTGATGACATTATTGTGCATTCAAAGAATGAAGAAGAGCATTGGCAGCACTTGGATATGGTATTCTAGGAATTGCGGAAGCATAAGTCGTATGTGAATGGCAAGAAGAGAGTTCTTTTTGCCAGAGATTCACTACTTGGACCATATAGTGTCCAAGGGGTCAGGATGGACCCAGAAATGGTCAAGGCTATTGTGGAATGGCCAGAGTTGACTAGGGTGCATGCAGCTCGAAGTTTCCTTGGCTTATGCTCTTATTACTGGAAGTTCATCAAGTGGTTTGCTGTGGAAGCAAGTCCACTACATGATTTGACAAAGAAAGCCGTGGGATTTCGGTGGACCAAAGCTGAAAAAGAATCCTTTGAAGCACTAAAAGTTTATGCTAGCAAAGGATCGGTATTGATTATTCCAGATTTGTCAAAGCTATTTGTGTTAGAATGTGATGCTTCAGGAGATTGCATTGGAGCAGTCTTGAACCAAGAAGGCCATGCCGTGGCCTATGAGAGTCGAAGACTTTAAGGAGCCGAGAAGACCGCACCCACTTACGAGAAAGAATTGATGGCCATCATACATGCCTTGAAGATTTGGAAGCATTATCTTATGGGTGTTTAGTTTGTTATCGAGAGAGATCATCAAAGTCTTACGTATTTTATCAGAAAAGCATATAAGATGGGCTAGCTATTTGGCCCAATTTTATTTTCAGATTATGCATACTCATGGGAAAGATAACAAAGTAGCAGATGCTCTATCTCGAAGACCCATGACCCATGCAGTTTCCATGGGATATCATTTGGACTTCACCATGATGAAAGATTTTTATGCTACAGATAAAGATTTCAAGGACATTTGGGATAGGTTGCAGAATGGAGACTTGGTGACTCCTTATGTCATCAAGGAAGGGTTTCTTAGGATGCAAACCTGTTTATGTGTGACCAAGGATTTGAGACCAAAAGTAATGGAAGAATGCCATGCCCCACCTTATATGGGACATAGGGGTATCATGACAACAACTCAGGCCTTGGAAAGTTATTTCTTTTGGCCTAGCATGAGAAGGGATATTGAGCAATATGTTCGAGAATGTTTGGTTCGTCAAGAGGTCAAGTTTGATCGACAAAAACCCGCAGGATTTTTACAACCTTGTTCCCAACATTCCATGGGAAAGTATTGCCATGGACTTCATCTTTGGATTGCCAAAGTCAGGATTTGGGAATGATCGAATATGGACTATTGTTGACACGTCAGTAAGCAAGCCCACTTCATTCCAGTGAAGAAGACCATATGTGTAGATCATATGGCAAGATTGTTTATTCAACAAATTTTCAAACATCATGGATTACCAAAATCCATAGTAGGGGATAAAGATCCTCGGATTACCAGTTTCTTGTGGAGAGCACTTTTTGACAACATGGAGACAAAGCTGAATTTTTCTTTAGCTTATCATCCTCAAACAGATGGGCAAAGTGAGATTGTCACCCTCACTATATTGGATATGCTAAAGTGTTATGCTCTCGAAGCAAAGGTCAATGGGAGAAGTACTTGCCATTGGTTGAGTTTGCTTGTAACAATATTCACTCTGTTGGTGTTGGACTCACACACTCACACACAGAAACCTGCACATTAGGGTTAGGTGCAGGAAGAAGAAGCTCAAACAGAAAATGAGTGAGAAAGAAAGAAAGAAAGAAAGAAAGATATATTAACGTCTATGAGAGGCCAAAGTCGGCCTATGAGACAAAAAATAATACAACTGTGTTCTTCCGGTCATCGGAAGAAAAGAAACAAAAGAAAAAGTGTGCATGTGTCTGGATACAACTGTGAATCATCATGGATCGGTGGAGCCCATATACAAACAATATAAGGGGGGGGTGGGGATGTGGATGTGGATGGAGTGCTAAGGCAAGATGCATCTCTATGTGCTGAAGGGGTAGTACAAGCATGCTATGCAGATCTATGGCTAACTCCATCCAGTGCCATAAGAGGGATATAAGATATCATACATCGCCGATGCTAAGGTTGTGAATGGCGTGAACATGTACCTTGAGTCTGAATGAAAGCGAGCTAGCCTCTCTCCTGTGTCTCCATCTGGTGTCTCATTCGGATAGCTGCTATCTCTCGGTGACGGAGTCGGGGTGCTCTATGTCTAGTCTGTCTAGGTCTCCTCCTAGCTTTCAATTCCTCTGCTCTCTGTGCGGTCACCCCACGTGGTACATCAGCTCGCACTGGCATAGCTCTCTGGAAGAAATCTGTGAGCTGGGACTGTCTCCCACCCCTAGTGGGAGTGGGTGTCTGGAGGAGTCTCTCTTGAGAACTATGAAGCTCTAGTAGTAGTCTGCCAAGCTGTCGCTGGTCCGAGGCCTCCATCAACTGATGTAGTGAAGAGTGCTCCTCAAACAATCCTGCATATCTATCTCTGACCCCCTGGTGGGCTCTACATCTACATACAAAGTGATCCTCAGTCTCCACCTCCTCGCGGCACAATCTGCATATCCGCTCAGCTCTGGGAACCCGTGCCACTCTCCCGGCCTCTATCTCTAGCTGATGTGATGAGACTCGTAGCTGTCCAATAGCAACGTGAGAGCAGTGGGGCATGTATACATCCATGTACCGCGGTCGATGTATAAACCCATCCCTTGAGATGCTCATAAAGTGGTCTCTGTAATACAGCATCTTCGGTGGTAGTGGGCTCTCTGGTGCTGTCCATGTCTCTTGTATGTAGTGCTGCCCAAACCGCTGCTGCATACATCAAGGCTGGTGTCACTAATGTATCAAAGAGCCACCCCTTCGTGCGGGGTTCCTGAAAATGTGCCTGATGACACTGACGCTCAAGGCCAGCAAGAGCTGCATACCCCCGGGTCACTCTGTCTCGGACTGCCTGAGCCATGGAGAAGCGTCTAGCTGAGCTAGTAAATGTGATGCCAAGGTAAACATAAGAGCTCACCACCTCGACCCGCCCTCCTGCTAATGTGAGAGTAGTGTGGCTCCTGTTTGCGGGTGAGGTGTGGAAGATCATAACCTTGGTTTTCCCAAGGTTCACTGTGAGCCACAAGGTGAGCAACAATAGAGCCGTTGCCTCCGTGCCTTGGCCTGATCAATCAGGCACCTCAATGTAAAAATGTGGTCGATGGTCGAGAAGGCTCGACGGAAGCCTGCCTGGCCTGCTGCTCTCAATCCCCCAACCTCTGCATGAGTGCTCAGCTCTGCCTCCAAACTGCCCCGTATAGTTTGGCCAATATATGGCCAATCATGATGGTCCTGTAGTTCCGGGGTCTAGTACATCTCCCGCTTTATGGATCGGCACAATAGTGTGCATCGTCCACTCAGCCGGAAACCCCTTTGACAGAGCTCTGTTGAAGAGATGAGCAAGAGATGGTGCCAATGTATCAATAGCATAGATGAGATGCTCTCCCTGTAATCTTGTATGATCTGTCGCCCGTCCATGTTGGAGTCGGCATATGACCCTCCTAACCATAGGTGGGGTGAAGAAGGTGGAGACTGTGGAGCATGGCTCTGTGGGCTGTGGTATAGGGGGCTGTGGAGGCACATCATAAAGTCTCTCTGCATAGCATGTGATATGTGTCCCAGTACTGAGCCTCCTGATAAGCTCGCCGCTTACGGTGGGTGAGAGTATGCATCCTCCTGCCTGCCTGCCTCTTGGGTGATCTCCCCGCGAGCCCTCTGCACTCGGAGACTGCCGTAAAGGTTTCTGCACTCATCATCATACCATCAGTTCTGGGGCATGCTCCCAGATGTAGGTGGCTGTCCTGTCTGTATGTGGTATGGGAAACTCCTCGCGGCTGCGGAGTGCAGTACATGTGAGAGCTGGGAGGTGAGCATGGCCATGGGTGCCGATGGATCTAAGGCAAATAGTTGATCATGAACATGATAGTCGTACACCTCGGCTAGGTCCTGAGTGAAGTGAAAAATAGTGCGTGGTGGCTGTATGATGGGTGGGTGGGTCTCCAGTAAGCTCCTGAAAGTGAGGGATAGGTATATCCGCCCCAATGGGGCATGGTGGTACGGTGAATTGAGGCACCATATCTGGTGCCTCCCGGGATCCCATCACATAATCCACTGTACTACTGCCGCCTCCCACTGGAAAGCAAGTCAACCCACCTGAATCTGGCCACTGAGTCATCCCGTTATAAATAACGAGATGGTGTCGGGCCCCAAGCTCCAGCAAATGTTGCCCATATCCAGTGCTGTCAGCTCCTCCATCAGTGGAGATCCGAGTGGTCCCTGTATCCTCTGTAGCTAGCGGCTCTAGTCTCAAGGGATGCTCAAAGTCATAGATCTCGCACTGTCTGCTCTGAGTCCGTGCATTGAAGTCCCCCATCAAGAAGCTCCCAGTGTCGAATAGTGTAAGATCTCCTCAGATAAGACAGAGTATGGAGACTCACTAGCCTCTCCTCCACCTGGCTCCTCGGTGGTGGCAAACCGTGACCCCTTCGGAGGAAAGTAGCAAAGGGCGATATAAATCCATCTGGTCTTCGAGAGGCGTAAGCTAATCCACATGTATCTCGGCTCCGAGTCTCGTGCTACGACTCGAACATGCTCATGTAACCCTGTCTGAAAAGCACTGCAATACCTCCTGAACCTCGGGAGGTGGCCTGTCTCATCCCCTGTCGGTGAGCTGACTCCCACTGATAACCCTTAACCCGTGGTAAGCCCCTCTCTGGGCTCTCATGTGTCTCTGTCATCAAGATGATATCCCGACCCTCCATCACCTCCTCAAGTCTTCGTGGATGTGTCCATAGGACTCCATTACAGTTCCAGATTGCTATGTGTATCTCTTTGTCTTCATGTTGTTTCCTCCGTGTCTCGTAGGGCAGATGGCGCTATTCGACCCTCTTCCCATCAATGTAGATGTGACCATCCCTATAATGTGCCTTCTTCCCTTCTTTGCGTGCCGCCTTGATCTTCGGCATGCATAATCTTCTGTGCTCCAGTTGCATCCATGTGAGGTCATCATCGAAATAGATGGGGTCGCTTGGCAAGCTCCTCAAGATAGCCCGTCTTCTCATAAACCTCATCCTACTCTCCTCGTCCGGGAACTGTAGCACTAAGGCCTTGCCTTTGGTGGAGTCCTTTGGGGTTGTCCTCCATACTCTAGTGAATGGGAGCGGCTCATCCTCCTTTAGTCCTAGCTTGGTACATAGGTTCCGCCCGTCAATCTCGGGCGTGGAGGTAGTGCTCTTTGGTATCCCTGTGACTCGGATGTTGAGGCGCCGGATCCGTCGCATCTTCTCTTCATCAAGAGTAGACTGCATCATGTGTACATCTTCTTGTACCTCCTTCTTGATGTTCTTCTTCATCACTTGTACATCTTCTTGCACCTCCTTTTTGATGTTCTTCTTCATCACTTCTACCCATCCTTCGCGGGCCGCCTCCATTTTCCCCTTGATTGTGTGGGTGAGGGTTTTGGTGATCTCTTCTTTGATTGCCTCTTTGTCCACCTCAAGAGTCTCTCCTTCCTCCCGTGGACGATCGCGTAAGGATGCCACTTCGCCCTTCAAAAGGTTGATTTCCTCCTGCATGGCGAGCTTTTCCTTTCCCACTCCTCTTGCATGGTAAGCTTCTCTTCCTTCCATATTTCCGCTTCGGCCTCCAGCTTCCCCATGCGCGTCAATAAGTCCTCCTTGATGGCGGTGATGGTGCTGTCCAATGTCTTCTTCTGGTCCTTGATAAGATCCCTAAGGATATGATTAAGCTGGCTGATTTTGTCATCTACAGACCCTCCCATTGTAGAGGGAGGGAATGTTTGAAAGGAGCAGGTAAATATGTGGGAGAGAAAGAGAAGAAATGGATGAAATAGGGTGGGGGGTTCAAGTCCCCATTATGTTGCTGCCTTGGGGGCCATAGCAAGGGTGGGTGGGGAAAGTGCGCCCGAATCAGTGAGGCAGAGAGGCTTGACGAGAGAGACGGGCTGCACACAGAGGGGGCGAATGCAGGCGAACAGGTGCGATGGAGAGAGAGAGACGGGCTACACAAGCAATGGAGGGTAGGGTAGCACAGCGGGAGCTGGGCAGTGCCAGGTGCAGCACAGCAAGCTCGGGCGGGTGGGTACGAATAGGCGCAGCACAGCGTGGACGAATAGAGGGAGACCACCAGGTACGAACAAAGGGAGACCACCAGCGCGTAGCGCGAGCAGGGAGGGGGGGCTTGCGTGAGAGAGATCAGCGTGCGCTCCTGTGTACCCTGACCAAAGAGAGAGAGAGAGAGAGAGAGAGAGAGAGAGAGAGAGAGAGAGAGAGAGCCAAAAGTGTGGTAGCCACAAAATGCAAGTCAACCCTTGCATGTGTGTCACATCCATATAATATAGAAGTACAAAATATTATATGGATAGAGTGTCCTTTCACACTTGATATCCAAGGGGAAAAACCACATGGGAAAAAGTGCCCTTGGTTAAGCCCTGTTCACACATAGCACTACCATAAGTGAGCATATGCCTACAAGTCCCCCCTGTAGTGAAAGTGTGAACCTGTACAAGGTAGCAGATCACTCTGTGTATGAGAGGAAGCCCAAAGCTTTGCGGAAAGCTTCAAACTTTTGTTCAGGTAAAGCCTTTGTGAATAGATCTGCAACATTATCCTGTGTAGGGCAGTAAGATAAACTGATCTCCCTTGCATGTAACCTCTCTAATGAATCTCAATGTGCTTGGTACGTGCATGAAATACGGGATTTCGTGCCATGGCCATAGCACTCTGGCTATTAGTGAGAATGGTGGTGGGTGTCTGTTGACACTCACGAAGATCAGCCAATAATCTCCTCAACCATACATAATCTACTGTAGCTGTGAAGACTGCCCTGTACTCAGCCTTGCAAGTAGATGTGGCAACAGAGGGTTGCTTTTTGCTCAACCAAGATATGCATGAACTGCCAAGAAAAAACAATTCCCACTGGTGGATTACCTGGTATCATAATCACCAGCCCAATCTGAATCAATGTATGCATAAAGCTGCAAGTTGCCCCTCCTGGGATAGAACAAACCAAGATCTAGGATACCCTGAAGATAACGAAAAATACGTTTGACCGCTTGCCGATGCTTTGTGCTTGGGCTGTGCATGAATTTGCTCAACAAAGACACCCCAAAAGATATGTCTGGCCTTGTGTTACACAAGTAAATGAGGCATCCCACTGCCTGGCTGTAAATGCCGGCCTCAAAAGGCTCTCCAATATCATGCATAGTAAGCCGTACACGTGGTTCTACATTCATCCATGTGAAACCTTTTAAGCAAACTTTTTATGTACTTAGTTTGCTGCAGAACAATGCCATCATCTGTATGCCGACATAGTAGTGTAAAGGTCCCAAATCTGACATATCAAATTCAGCTTTCAAATCAGCTTTGAAATCTGAAATTTGTGCTTGGCTAGTACCTGTAATGAGCATGTCATCTACATACAAGATGAATGAGAATATCGGCACCGGTTTTCTTCACATACAATGTGCTTTCGGCTGGACTATTCACATACCCTTGGCTGGTTAGATGAGCATGTATTTTATCATACCAAGCTTTTGGAGCTTGCTTTAACCCATACAATGCTTTGTGTAACTTGCATACTTTATGTTCCTCACCAGGAACTACAAAACCAATGGGCTGATTTACATATACCATGTAAATCCCCATTTAAGAATGCAGTTTTGATGTCCAATTGATGCACTTTCCATCCTTTATGTGCAGCCAATGCAATCACTGATCTTATTGTAGTCATTCTCAAAGTAGGAGCAAAAGTCTCCCCATAATCTATTCCCTTTTTCTGGGAGTAGCCTTTAGCCACAAGTCTTGCTTTGTACCTGTCAATAGTACCATCACACTTCCTTTTGACTTTGTACACCCACTTTGTTCCAATGACATGCTTGCCTTTCGGCAATTCCACAAGATCCGAAGTATTGTTCTTCATGATAGAAGAGATTTCATCTTGCATAGCTTGCACCCAATGCTCATTCTCATGTGCTTCTTCATAAGAAGAAGGCTCTTCTGAATCAAAGAGACCACCCATGGCTAATGCAGACTCCCCATGATGCATATTCAATGCATGGTTGGAACTAGCCCTTGTTCTACCTGTGAGTGGAGCTGCAAATTTGCTTTCTTGCAAAGTTCTCAGCAATCATCTTGGCACCGACTTGGCTGTGTCTATGGCTGTTTGCCCTTTCCTGACAAGATCTTCCACTTCTTCCATAGAAGGGGACTGAATGGCTGGCTGTTCCACATGTTCTACATGAGGATTTTCTTGTGTATGGGCTGGCTGATCTGAATCCCCCCTAATTGCAATGGGTAATAGTCCATCAAACATGCCCGGTATGCCTGTATCATTACTTTTATACAAGTTGTACATGGGCTATTCTGAATTTTCAGCAAATACCACATCTCTACTGACAAAAATCCTTCGTGTTGTTGGATTATAAAGACGGTATCCTTTGCTCTCATTGCTGTAGCCCACAAAAATGCATTTCATTGCTTTATCATCTAGCTTTGTTCGGAGTTGTTCTGGCACATGTGCATATGCCAAACACCCAAATGTACGCATATAATCCACTGTTGGCTTTCGGCTATACCAAGCCTCAAATGGTGTTATGGTTTTCAAAGCTTTTGTTGGACACCTGTTCAACACGTGAGTTGCACACATTATAGCTTCCATCCAAAAATTGAGGGGCAACTTTTGTGCTTTCACCATGCATCTTGCCATCTCCATGAGAGATCTATTTTTCCTCTCAGCTACACCATTTTGCTGTGGTGTATAAGGCACAGTACATCGGTGTTTGATGCCCTTTTGAAACATATAATCCTTAAATGCATTTGACATGTATTCTCCACCTCTATCTAAGCGGAGTGTTTGGACTTTACATCCACACATATTTTCAGCCATTGCTACAAAGTGTCGAAAGCATGTAAACACCTCTGCTTTCTCTTTCAAGGGGTAAACCCAAGCAAACCTGGAGTAGTTATCAATGAATGTGACGAAGTAAAGATGCCCCTCCTATGGATGGTGTCCGCATTGGACCACGTACATCACTATGTATGAGCTGTAATTTACTTTCAGCTCTAACATCTCCATCTTTGGGGAATGGTTTACGCTGCATCTTTCCCAAAATACACCCCTCACATACATGTCTTGTTGGAGACTCAAGAAGCGGCATATTATCAACCATATGATGCTTTTGCAAAAGCATCAAACTCCGAAAATTTACATGCCCAAATTGAGCATGCCATAGCTCTGCATCATGCATAGCAGGAGTGTGGGCAGCCACTGTATTTGCATCATAAGTACGCTTGTCATAGCTGTCCAGCTTATACAAGCCTTTGTATCGTGTTCCAGAAGTGACTATTTCATAACTCTTTGATGGGTCTTTTACCAAACACTTCCCATCTTCAAATTCAACCTTTAAACCTTGGTCGTTTATGGTTGAGACGGAAAGCAGATTTTTCTTTATCCTTGGAACATACAACACATTTTTCATACATATATTGGCACCATTGGCTGCAACTAGTATGACATTGCCAATTTCCTTTACTGTATATGTGGTATGATTTGCACATGATACAGTGCGGCCATTTGACGCATAAACCAAGTGCTGAAATACATCTTTGCATGAAGTGATGTGGCTCGAAGCACCGCTATCAAAATACCATGATACATCCTGTTTGTCAGATTCAATGCAAGACATATCATTGTCTGAAGTGTGTCACTAGTGCATGTGACCAAAAAAGTGTACTCTTCCTGAATTACATTAGCTGATTGCTGTGCTTTGTCAGTAGAAGAGTCTGCTACTGCATTGCTTGCTTCTTTCATTTTTCTTTTGCAATCCGCTTTCTACATTCACTGATGTAGTGTCCAAGCTTATGGTAGTAGTGACATTTGCCCTTCTTTTTGGGCTTGTTTGCATCCCCTTTGTCAGACTTTTCACCACCAGAAGAGGGCTGTCCATGACTAGCCTTGCTAGACTGTTGTCCCCCATGCCTAAAGCTCTTTGCTTTATCCTTATCCTTGGCTGTGTAAATGCCATGTCTCCACCACGGTTGCTAGATAAGTTTGCTCTTGTTTGCTCTTCCTGCAAGAGTAAACCCACCAGCTCTTCAAAAGTGACGGGATCACCACCTCCTCTCATAGAGAGGTTGAGAGAGGTGTGAAAGCCCAAGTAGGAAGGTGGTAAAGAATGAAGAGTGTTGGTGACCAGTTGTCTGTCTGGGATAACCTCATCAATGTTGAGTAATTGTTCTTGCAAATCTTTCACTTTGGTGAGATGATCTGCCATGGAGTCACCCTCATCCATAGAAAGAAGATCTAATTGCCTCTTCAAGTTGGCAACTCTTACCTCGTTGCGTACCTGATACATTGCTTCCAATGTGTCCCATGCAAGCTTCAATGTCTTGCAAGAACGAATGTGCGGAATAATAGTTCTTTTCACTGAAAGGGCTATCAAGCACATGGCGTGTGTATCCCTAGAGTCCCATCTCTTCTGCTCTTGTGTAGGAGCAGGTTCTACCTCAGGAGCTCTTTGAGCACCTCCCCTTTGAGGTGTTGCTGGCTGTATGGTAAGTGGGCGTGTGTCATCACCACACACGATGCCCCAAAGCCCTTTGGCTACCAGCAAATTACGGATCATGAAACTCCAGAGGGAGTAGTTAGATCCATCCAACTTGTCCTCCTGGGTGAGCACACCAAATACATCTGTAGCATTTTGAGCCATGTCAACAAAATATACAAACAAGCAAACCAAGCACCAATGTGCACTTCCAGGCAACCAAATGTCCTATGCAAATTTTTGCCTGCAAATTGAAGCAAGTGTAAATCTGCACCGATTAGTCCAATTACACACAATGTGTATACATATGCGGCAAATCACAGCTGTAATGCCCAATTAGATGCTCCAATCTGAAAAGCCCCAATTTTTCTGCCTTGCAATTGCTTCAATGTGCAGTTAATTGCCCAATTTTGACAAAAGCCCCAAATTTCTGTAAGCAAGGGAGGCTTAATCTACTGATTTTGAGGTTAATTTGAAAAACCCCCAAAATCTAATCAAAGCAACATGCTCAATTTCTCCAATTTGTCATCAAATTGAGAAATCCCCCAAATTATCTGCAATTTTTCAATTTTCTTGGCATAGGGGAATTTTGGCAGACCCTGAAAAGTTGCTGCACCTGCACTAGGACGCCTGCAAAATTTGTTTATTTTTCCTTTTCATTTTTTTTTGAAATTAAAATACCTGGAACTGAGATGGCCAGGTACAACAGGCTAAGTGGCTATGTTGTAGGCAGCGTGAGGAAGTACCGGAAGTACTAGACGGAAACGAATTGTGCTGGACGGCGAACTCTGTTGGACCACGGATGTTCAGGCGGAGTAGTTGCAAGCAAGCAGGTACAACCAAGGAGGAGCAGGAGCAGGAGCAGTACAGAAGGTGTAGGCGAAGGTGCAGTCGTCAGGCGAGCAGCACAGCAGGCACGGTCGTGCAAAGGGCACACGTGGGGGTGGGAGCCGCCAGGCGTGAGATTACCATTGGATAGGGGAGCCACAGGGCGGGAACTGCAGGACCACATAAGGCGTCAGATGACATAACGAAGGCTCGATCTTGGGGCAGCGACGATTGCTCGCGAAGGGCGGCGTAGGCACCGGGCCAGGCGGAGGCAGAGCTGGCCGTAGTAAAGCCGTCGATGTGGGTGGCACAGATAAGCGGAGGCGTTTCTGCGCGCACTATCGCTGTCGGCGTCGGAGGCCGTAGTTGGCGCGCACGCCGATAGACTCCGCCGGGCAGGAGACGCTCAGCAGCGGTGGCAGTCTTGCCTGCACTAGTGCCGCCGGCTGGGTTGGGTGTAGCAACGGATGGAACAGAGGTCGACGGAAATTCGATGGCAGACGGAATTCCACAGGCAATGGACCTAACCAACGGAAATTCACAATCAACGGATTTGTTCGACGGAAATTCACAGGAAACTGTAGAGACTGAATTTCCAGAAAGCTGAGAACCTCCAGAGCTGTGATACCAATTGTTGGTGTTGGACTCACACACTCACACACACAGAAACTTGCACATTAGGGTTAGGTGCAGGAAGAAGAAGCTCAGAGAGAGAGAGAGAGAGAGAGAGAGAGAGAGAGAGAGAGAGAGATTAACGTCTACGAGAGGCCAAAGTCGGCCTATATGACAAAAAATAATACAACTGTGTTCTTCCGGTCATCGGAAGAAAAGAAACAAAAGAAAAAGTGTGCATGTGTCTGGATACAACTGTGAATCATCATGGATCGGTGGAGCCCATATACAAACAATATAAGGGGGGTGGGGATGTGGATGGAGTGCTAAGGCAAGATGCATCTCCATATGCTGAAGGGGTAGTACAAGCATGCTATGCAGATCTATGTCTAACTCCATCCAGTGCCATAAGAGGGATATAAGATATCATACATCGCCGATGCTGAGGCTGTGAATGGCATGAACATGTACCCTGAGTCTGAATGAAATCGAGCTAGCCTCTCCTGTGTCTCCATCTGGTGTCTCATTCGGATAGCTGCTATCTCTCGGTGACGGAGTCGGGGTGCTCTATGTCCAGTCTGTCTAGGTCTCCTCCTGGCTCTCAATTCCTCTGCTCTCTGTGCGGTCACCCCACGTGGTACATCAGCTGGCACTGGCATAGCTCTTTGGAAGAAATCTGTGAGCTGGGACTGTCTCCCACCCCTAGTGGAAGCGGGTGTCTGGAGGAGTCTCTCTTGAGAACTATGAAGCTCTAGTAGTAGTCTGCCAAGCTGTCGCTGGTCCGAGGCCTCCATCAACTGATGTAGTGAAGAGTGCTCCTCAAACAATCCTGCATATCTATCTCTGACCCCCTGGTGGGCCCTACATCTACATACAAAGTGATCCTCAGTCTCCACCTCCTCGCGGCACAATCTGCATATCCGCTCAGCTCTAGGAACCCGTGCCGCTCTCCCAGCCTCTATCTCTAGCTGATGTGATGAGACTCGTAGCTGTCCAATAGCAACGCGAGAGCTGTGTGGCATGTATAGTAGCTGTCCAATAGCAACGCGAGAGCTGTGTGGCATGTATACATCCATGTACCGCGGTCGATGTATAAACCCATCCCCTGAGATGCTCATAAAGTGGTCTCTGTAATACAACATCTTCGGTGGTAGTGGGCTCTCTGGTGCTGTCCATGTCTCCTGTATGTAGTGCTGCCATATGTCCTGTCTCATCACTCTGTTCCTCTCATTGAGAGAGAGGTAACCCCGTGGAGCAGACTGATCATACTGAAAAGGTGGCAACCGCTCAATGTCTATACCATGATGTGAGAACCACTGTAGCATCTGTGCATACCAAGATCCAGTGTGTCCAGCCTCGGCCAGCTGTCTGGATGCCTCAAAAGCTCGGCGGGATAATCTCTCCGTGGGCATCTCCCTCATCCTGTATATAAAGGAGATCGTCTGGAACAATGCCTCCAGTGCCATAGGTGGTGCAGCAAACTCAGCTCGAACAATGTCGTGCCGGATGGATGGTTTGCTGCGTATCATCCTCGAGAGCATCAAGATCTGTGGTCTCTCCAGCTGTACCCATGTGGAGGCTGCAAGCCCTGGTGCCCAAACCGCTGTTGCATACATCAAGGCTGGTGTCACTAATGTATCAAAGAGCCACCCCTTCGTGTGGGGTTCCTGAAAATGTGCCTGATGACACTGACGCTCAAGGCCAGCAAGAGCTGCATACCCCCGGGTCACTGTGTCTCGGACTGCCTGAGCCATGGAGAAGCGTCCAGCTGAGCTAGTAAATGTGATGCCAAGGTAAACATAAGAGCTCACCACCTCGACCCGCCCTCCTGGTAATGTGAGAGTAGTGTGGCTCCTGACTGCGGGTGAAGTGTGGAAGATCATAACCTTGGTTTTCCCAAGGTTCACTGTGAGCCCCTGCTGTGCGCAGAAGTCATCAAGAGCCACAAGGTGTCTTTGAAGCCCAACCTGCGTGTCGGATACCAAGACGATGTCATCAGCATAAAGCATAACATGGACAGTAATACCTGATAGCTCAACCCCAGAGCCTCCTCCTTGTGTGATGTAATCGACCACCTCATCAATATAGAGCCCAAAGAGCGTGGGGGAGAGCGGGCACCCCTGCTTCACACCAATGGTGCTAGCAACTGTGTCGGCGGACAAGCCTCCTGGGCATCGGACTCTCCCAAAGACCTGCTCATATAGCTTGTATATGCCCCACATCATGTCTGAAGGTATGCCTAGTGTCTGTAGTCGCCGAAAGAGGCGCTCTCTGGGCACAGTATCAAATGCCTTGCGGAAATCCACAAAGCAACAATAGAGCCGTTGCCTCCGTGCCTTGGCCTGATCAATCAAGCACCTCAATGTAAAAATGTGGTCGATGGTCGAGAAGGCTCGACGGAAGCCTGCCTGGCCTGCTGCTCTCAATCCCCCAACCTTTGCATGAGTGCTCAGCTCTGCCTCCAAAACTGCCCCGTATAGTTTGGCCAATATATGGCCAATCATGATGGTCCTGTAGTTCCCGGGGTCTAGTACATCTCCCGCTTTATGGATCGGCACAATAGTGTGCATCGTCCACTCAGCCGGAAACCCCTCTGACAGAGCTCTGTTGAAGAGATGCGCAAGAGATGGTGCCAATGTATCAATAGCATAGATGAGATGCTTTCCCTGTAATCCTGTATGACCTGTCGCCCGTCCATGTTGGAGTCGGCATATGGCCCTCCTAACCATAGGTGGGGTGAAGAAGGTGGAGACTGTGGAGCATGGCTCTGTGGGCTGTGGTATAGGGGGCTGTGCAGGCACATCAGAAAGTCTCTCTGCATATGTCTGCCAGGTCTGAGGATCGGCAATAGGTGTGGGAGGACGGGGCTTTCTGAGTGTCCTCCAAGCAGCAGCAGCATCTCTGCTCATGAGCATGTGATATGTGTCCCAGTACTGAGCCTCCTCATAAGCTCGCCGCTTACGGCGGGTGAGAGTATGCATCCTCCTGCCTGCCTGCCTCCGGGTGATCTCCCCGCGAGCCCTCTGCACTCGGAGACTGCAGTAAAGGTTTCTGCACTCATCATCATACCATCGGTTCTGGGGCATGCTCCCAGATGTAGGTGGCCGTCCTGTCTGTATGTGGTATGGGAAACTCCTCGCGGCTGCGGAGTGCAGTACATGTGAGAGCTGGGAGGTGAGCATGGCCATGGGTGCCGATGGATCTAAGGCAAATAGCTGATCATGAACATGATAGACGTACACCTCGGCTAGGTCTTGAGTGAAGTGAAAAATAGTGCGTGGTGGCATGGGTGGGTCTCCAATAAGCTCCTGAAAGTGGGGGATAGGTATGTATGATCCGCCCCAATGGGGCATGGTGGTACGGTGAAGTGAGACACCATATTTGCTGCCTCCCGGGATCCCATCACATAATCCACTGTACTACTGCCACCTCCCATTGGAAAGCAAGTCAACCCACCTGAATCTGGCCAGAGTCATCCCATTATAAATAACGAGATGGTGTCAGGCCCCAAGCTCCAGCAAATGTTGCCCATATCCAGTGCTGTCAGCTCCTCCATCAGCGGAGATCCGAGTGGTCCCTGTATCCTGTGTAGCTAGCGGCTCTAGTCTCAGGGGATCCTCAAAGTCATAGATCTCGCACTGTCTGCTCTGAGTCCGTGCATTGAAGTCCCCCATCAAGAAGACTTCTTCCAGTGTCGAATAGTGTAAGATCTCCTCAGATAAGACAGAGTATGGAGACTCACTAGCCTCTCCTCCACCCGGCTCCTCGGTGGTGGCATACCGCGACCCCTTCGGAGGAAAGTAGCAAAGGGCAATATAAATCCATCTGGTCTCCGAGAGGCGTAAGCTAATCCACATGTATCTCGCCTCCGAGTCTCGTGCTACGACTCGAACATACTCATGTAACCCATGCCTGAAAGGCACTGCAATACCTCCTGAACCTCGGGAGGTGGCTTGTCTCATCCCCTGTCGGTGAGCTGACTCCCACTGATAACCCTCAACCCGTGGTAAGCCCCTCTCCGGGCTCTCATGTGTCTCTGTCATCAAGATGATATCCCGGCCCTCCATCACCTCCTCAAGTCTCCCTGGATGTGTCCATAGGACTCCATTACAGTTCCAGATTGCTATGTGTATCTCTTTGTCTTCATGTTGTTTCCTCCGTGTCTCATAGGCCAGATGGCGCTATTCGACCCTCTTCCCATCAATGTAGATGTGACCATCCCTATAATGTGCCTTCTTCCCTTCTTTGCGTGCCGCCTTGATCTTCGGCATGCATAATCTTCTGTGCTCCAGTTGCATCCATGTGAGGTCATCATCGAAGTAGATGGGGTCCCCTGGCAAGCTCCTCAAGATAGCCCGTCTTCTCATAAAGCTCATCCTACTCTCCTCGTCCGGGAACTGTAGCACTAAGGGCTTGCCTTTGGTGGAGTCCTTTGGGGTTGTCCTCCATACTCTAGTGAATGGCAGCGGCTCATCCTCCTTTAGTCCTAGCTTGGTACATAGGTTCCGCCCGTCAATCTCGGGCGTGGAGGTAGTGCTCTCTGGTATTCCTGTGACTCGGATGTTGAGGCGCCGGATCCGTCGCATCTTCTCTTCATCAAGAGTAGACTGCATCATGTGTACATCTTCTTGTACCTCCTTCTTGATGTTCTTCTTCATCACTTGTACATCTTCTTGCACCTCCTTTTTGATGTTCTTCTTCATCACTTCTACCCATCCTTCGCGGGCCGCCTCCATTTTCCCCTTGATTGTGTGGGTGAGGGTTTTGGTGATCTCTTCTTTGATTGCCTCTTTGTCCACCTCAAGAGTCTCTCCTTCCTCCCGTGGACGATCGCGTAAGGATGCCACTTCGCCCTTCAAAAGGTTGATTTCCTCCTGCATGGCGAGCTTTTCCTTCTCCCACTCCTCTTGCATGGTAAGCTTCTGTTCCTTCCATATTTCCGCTTCGGCCTCTAGCTTCCCCATGCGCGTCAATAAGTCCTCCTTGATGGCGGTGATGGTGCTGTCCAATGTCTTCTTCTGGTCCTTGATAAGATCCCTAAGGATATGATCAAGCTGGCTGATTTTGTCATCTGCAGACCCTCCCATTGTGGAGGGAGGGAATGTTTGAAAGGAGCAGGCAAATATGTGGGAGAGAGAGAGAAGAAATGGATGAAATTCAAGTCCCCATTATGTTGTTGCCTTGGGGGCGCAGACAGAGGGGGCGAATGCGAACAGCAGACAGAGAGGGCGAATGCAGGCAGGCAGCGGGAGGCAGAGCGAAGCGGGTGGGAAAAGCGGGCGCAGACAAGTGGGAAAAGCGGGAGCCGGAGCGAAGCGGGTGGGAAAAGGGGGCGCAGACAGGGGGGGCGAATGCGAACAGCAGACAAAGAGGGCGAATGCAGGCAGGCAGAGCGAAGTGGGTGGGAAAAGGGGGCGCAGACAGAGGGCGAATGCGAACAGCAGACAGAGAGGGCGAATGCAGGCAGGCAGTGGGAGGGGTGGGCGCAGAGCGAAGGGGGGGGGGGGGGGGGCAGACATAGGGGGCGAATGCGAACAGTGAAAGAGAGGCGAATGCGCGAATGCAAGCGGGAGGCAGAGCGAAGCGGGTGGGAAAAGGGGGCGCAGACAGAGGGGGCGAATGCGAACAGCAGACAGAGAGGGCGAATGCAGGCAGGCAGCGGGAGGCAGAGGGAAGCGGGTGGGAAAAGGGGGCGCAGACAGAGGGGGCGAATGCGAACAGCAGACAGAGAGGGCGAATGCAGGCAGGCAGCGGGAGGGGTGGGCGCAGAGCGAAGCGGGTGGAAAAAGGGGGGGGGGCAGACAGAGGGGGCGAATGTGAACAGTGAAAGAGAGGCGAATGTGTGAATGCAGGCAGGCAAGCGGGAGGCAGAGCGAAGCGGGTGGGAAAAGGGGGCGCAGACAGAGGGGGCGAATGCGAATAGCATACAGAGAAGGCGAATGCAGGCAGGCAGCGGGAGGCAGAGCGAAGCGGGTGGGAAAAGGGGGCGCAGACAGAGGGGGCGAATGCGAACAGCAGACAGAGAGGGCGAATGCAGGCAGGCAGCGGGAGGGGTGGGCGCAGAGCGAAGCGGGTGGAAAAAGGGGGGGAGGGGCGCAGACAGAGGGGGCGAATGCGAACAGTGAAAGAGAGGCGAATGCAGGCAGGCAGGCGGGAGGTAGAGCGAAGCGGCTGGGAAAAGGGGGCGCAGACAGAGGGGGCAAATGCGAACAGCAGACAGAGAGGGCGAATGCAGGCAGGCAAGCGGGAGGCAGAGCGAAGCGGGTAGTGTGGTAGCCACAAAATGCAAGTCAACCCTTGCATGTGTGTCACATCCATATAATATAGAAGTACAAAATATTATATGGATAGTGTCCTTTTACACTTGATATCCAAGGGGAAAAACCACATGGGAAAAAAGTGCCCTTGGTTAAGCCTTGTTCACACATAGCACTACCATAAGTGAGCATATGCCTACACACTCTTCGACAGGCAAAGCTCCCTTTGAGATTATTTATGGCAAACCATTATTGTTGCCTATTTTGAAGACCAAGGAAGAGATCTTCCATGCGGACGAGTTCGTTCGAGATTTGGATACGGCCTCTGCACAAGTTCGGAAGGCTATTGAGACATCTCAAGCCAAGCAAAAGAAAGTTGCAGACAAGCATAGAAGGAAGGTCACTTATGAAGAAGGGGATTGGGTGTTATTGCGATTTGAAAAAACAAGACTTAGAAAGTCAAAAGCTAAGGCGCTTAAGGAACCCAAGCTTGCCCCCAGGTATTAAGTCAAAAGCTAAGGCGCTTAAGGAACCCAAGCTTGCCCCCAGGTATTATGGACCTTTCAGGTTACCAATAAGACCAACGATGTATGTTATCGTTCGGACCTTCCAGATCATTGGAGGATACATAATGTCTTCCATGTCAGTTTATTGAAGCCATATACAGGACTACCCCCAGAGGAGCCTGTATTGGAGGATCCACTAGAAGTAGAAGAAATCTTACAGCCAGAACAGATTGTAATCAATTTCGTGAGAAAAAGAGGAAGGACAGTGGTTAGGAAATTCCTCTTGAAGTTTAAGAACTATTCGCCCATGGATGCGAAATGGATGCCAGAAGAGTACTTTAAGGACTACCCAGATATTCTTTGAGCTTATCAGGAAGCAGTTGGTCTAGATGTATTTGAAGTATAGGCTTGAAACGTCTTGTGATCAAGACAGATTTAAGAGGGAGGGATTGTAGCCCTAGCCCTCTTCATTGTATATATATTTATACTGAAATGGAATTGATCATTATCTTGCTTATGTAATGGTCTTGATTGGATCTGCTCTAGTTTGGGTGGCAATGATGCCAGAAAGCCCTAGGAGCAAGATTTATATATGGGTGGCAATGATGGCAGAAGACCCATTTGAGTAAAATTCTATTATTTATTAAAAAGATGAAAGCAAAAGCATGGATAAACTTTTTGGCAAAAAGCAAGGCTTCCCTCTAGTATAAAACTAGCATGAGCCTCTCTTGAGCATCATGGTTGAGGGGTGAGGTTCTTCATCATCATCAAGGCGTGGCTGTCATTGTTGAAACATGAAGCTGGTCATCACCATCAACAAGATTGTGGAAGTGTGGGGTTCATCATCAACATCATCACCACCATCTGTTGATTGTTGCTGTTCGTACTGATGCTGCTGTGCTGTGGTTGCACGTTTCCCTTGTGCACCGCCACTGTACTGTCGCCATCAGCCAACACCAGCCTGCAGCTGCTTGGCTGCTGCCAACAGGACCGCCTGCGCCTGCCTCCAGCGCATGTGTGCCACCATCCAACCGCCTGTTTGGCCAGCACCGTCGATTGGCCATCATCTGAACCTTTGCCGCCACCTGAAGCGCTGCTTGTAGTGTGCCTGCTGTGCACCGCTAGCTGCAACTTGCGCCACCAGTGCGTCGCCTGTGGCTATATGACCTGCACTTGGCTGTGCCACCTAGCCACTGCTGTTGTATGTCTAGCCGCCACTTTGCGCCACCAGTTGTTGCCTGCTGCTTGGCTGTTACGCCTGTTCGCCGCTGGCTGAAGTGCTGCGCATGATCTGCCATTTGCCAATGTTGCTGCCTGAACCACCTGATAGCGCCGTCTCTGCCACCTACCTGGCTGCTGCTGCTGCCTACTATGGTCGTTTGCTGCCATTTGTGCTACCTACAGAGAGCCTGTGTGCTATCTGTTAGCACCGCCACCTCCACCTTCACCTGATAGTGCCGCCAATACCGCCACTTGTTGTTTCGGGCATAATTAATTCTACTGTGCTTCCCCATGGACCTATCCTAGTTCATACACATCTATACAACTTCTTGTGGACCATGTCTGCTCCGGGTTTCGGCGACAAACTTTCAGCTGGTCTCCATAAGTTTCATCATCCACACTTGTCTCTTGTGTACTATATTTACAAGCTTGGACTCGGACTCGGACTCTATGCCGATGTAGAAACCCTACTCGGATTTGATGTCGAGGCACAAGATCTTGATGCCGAGCACACCACGAGGATGACCCACAAGAATCTCTCACCGTCCGAGTCCTTTGTTTGCTTTTGTATTCATTGATGTATTGATCTTGGCTTGCGAGCCCATGGATTGTTCTTGAATAAGTTCTTGAAAGGGAGTAGGGCCTATTCCCCGCTTAGTGTGTGTGTGTCCTGTGCAAAGTTCCCTAAACCCTTCTCTCTCTCTCTCTCTCTCTCTCTCTCTCTCTCTCTCCCCCTCTCTATCTTGTCTCTTTATTTTCCTCTCTTGGATACTTGGTGGAATCTGTCACAGCACGCCCCGCTGGGCTTACAGCCGGCTAGCTCTATGGATAAATAAATACTAATATTCTGCCGACAAGAAGGAGAACCTCTCATATGCCTGGGCGACTGGTTTAGGGTCCATAGAGATGAAAGCCCGACTTGGGAAGCTGAAGAACTGGTCCAAGCGTAAGCCTGGAACAATGAGTTGGTGGAGTGAGTATGGTGGATGGGAGCGTCCAAAGCATGTTTGCGAGAGGTCCTAGCGAGGAGGTCAAGACCACTAGGCCGAGTGTGTTGTTGGATGTGTAAAGATTTGTGTAAGCAGGACACACTCTGAAGAACATATTGCAAACTGTTCAAACAAGTGGCTAGGAATTTTCTCGAGCACATCCTTAGCGAGCTGGTCAAGCAAGAAGGGGACATAACCATAGATTTTCAAGCACTGGAAGAGATTGCAGAAGCTACGGAGGCCGAGTACTTAGGGGCACTGGAGCAAGCATGGAGAGATCCTCATTCGTGGGTGTTGCCTAAGCTGCGTCAGCGAGCCACCGAGTTTGCAAACTCATCTAGGATGACAAGGAAGAAGCTGAGTCTTCTGAAAAGGCAGTTGAAGAAGTGATGAAGGAATTAGAGGAAATGGAAGTTAGTGAGGTTGAAGGAAGAAAAAAATGGTCGTGAACCCGAGGATACAGAAGGAGCCAGCCCAAGGCAGTCAGGAGGTGGAGACTCGGGGGAGGTAACTCGGGAAATCAAGGAGGTTCCAGTGCGGGGGATCCAATTCCGAGAAAGATCAGGGTGCTCTTGGAGGACAAAGTGGTCAAGGTAATTCGGGAAGTAGAGATCCATTTGAGGAAAATGGAAGGTCAAGTGGGGAAAAGGGAACAAAAAAGGAAAGGAAAAGATGGAACAAAAGGACATGTTGGAAAAGGAAGCTCTGGATCAACAAACAATTGAGAGAAGGCAGGGAAGAACAAAAGCAAAGAGAGGCCGGGGCATCACAGTTGTTTGAGAAAATGACAGAAGAAGAAAAGCTGTACTGATTCCAAAAAATTAAGCAAGGATAGTTGATGACTAAGGTAGCCTACTCGGTACCTTATGTACCATATAGACATCCTCGCTGCATACCACTATTAGACAGAGACCATGTTTACAGGGTGGCTGAAGATGATAAATCTCCTTCACTTGTCAGTAGATTAGGGTTAGGTTAGGTTTAGGTTTCCTGCATGGCTAAGGTGGATGGGAACTCCATGCCACATGGTGTACAGAGAGAGAAGGGAGCTGTATATAGAGAGAGAGAGTGTTAGAGAGAGAAGACAATGCTCTAGAGAGAGATTGTGTTGCACGACTCAATGATTAGAGATTTGATGGATGTTGAAGATTCCCCAAGGACATGCTTTTGTAGGCAAGCAACCTTATCTTTTGACTCAGTCACACACCCTACATCAACGACACATGGCATATTCCATGACATCGCTGCTTACTACACACACACACACACACACACACCAGCTTACGAGGTTGTTCACACACATAATCGCACTCACACACACTAGGAGGGGATTTACACCCTAGGTTACACACATGAAGCTCCAAATACCCAACAAATCCCCCCCTCGGAGCAAAGGTGGGAATGTGATGAGGAACCTTCAATAGTCAGGAATACACATGCTCCATCTTTGGTTCGAACTTGGCATGTCCCCCGGCTGTGGGCTCAAGGGCTCATGTAACTTTGCTTAGAGATGCTTGGCTCAAGAGGCTGGTGCGCTTGGCCTCAATATTGACGTTAGGGTTTGGGCATAAAACATAAAATGAAGCATAAATGGCTTTATAATAATAATCCTAATCTAATAGAGCGAGAATGCATGAGAGGCTACATCTTGGCTTAATAATGTGTTATATTAAACATAAAATGACAGTCCTTTTATAGAAGACAACCCCTTCACATATTCTAAAGCATATGCTACCACCACATATGCCTCATGCTAAATATAATGCCAAGTGTCCTCAATAGGTGTCACATGCTCACATAATATCTTAAGGGGCTGTTCCCACACACAAAGGAACCTACACAACAGATATCTTTACAAGGGGTTGTTCCCACACACAAAGGAACCTACACAACAGATATCTTTACAAGGGGTTGTTCCCACACAACACACACTTTATACAAATCTCCTTTAACAGTGACTTTCCCTAACAATCCCTTCCTCAATGAAAAGGAGGCATGAGCCAAAGATAGACTAACAAAGTGATGGCAGCTACTAGATGTCAAGCCGCACGAACAATCTCCAAGAGTAGCATTGAACAGAATCTTCCTTTTGCACCGATCTTCGAATGTGCCATAATGAAGATGAGGTTATGAACAGAGCCCTCCCAAAACTGGATCTTCATAGAAGAGTGTCGCGTGCACCGTGCACTGGGGCACACAGTGACACTGGCATGATCACCAGTGCAAACATTTGTACAGAAGTAGTATCTTTTTCTAGGAATATTTGTCATACGCCATGACCCCATTGTGAGCCCTCGGTCCAGCAGGCACGAGCTTCGTAGGTTGGTCTCCAAGCCATAGAGGTCAGTCTGGAGTTTGTCCTCTTAACCCACTTGGAGAATTCATTAGTTAGGTGCATGTAGCAGTCAGCCTTAGCATTATGTTTGCATCAGAAGCATGTAGTAGTCATGTAGGGGCTAAGTTGTAGGAGAAGCATGCCTATGGGCCATGTTGGGGTAAAGGCGTTATGCCCACCCTTATAGTGTGTACAAGCCCATAAGTTATAGTACATAGTACACTTAGTACTTTTAATGTACTAAGTGCACTATGTGTACTAGTGCAATATACATGTGTGATAGGGGAGTCACACACTCATATCTTCATGAGTTGACTTATCCCCACAACTCTCTCTCTCTTTCTCCCTTGTTCTTCTCTGTGTATGTCTCCCACATGACCTAACCCTAATTCCATCTCTCCCACACAACTGGTATCAGAGCTAGTCACTCCTGGAGCTACCCATTTTTCAGTTGTGCGCCTTCAAGCTGCTGGCTGCACTTTCGCTAGTTGGAGAATCATCATTAGCCAGCCAACGGGCACAGGCAGTCGCGAGAGGTGGCAGCTCGGGCACGTAGAAGTGCAAGGCAGCGTTAAAGGCGTAATCGCTGGCCGCTATCGCTTGACGTAGGCAAGTGAACGCAAGTCGTCGGCTGGCGCTAGGCGAAATATAAGCGAAGGCAGCGTAGCTGGAGGCGTCGAGCGTGAGCAGCGAGCCGAAACGCAGGCGAGCGAAAGCCGTGTAGCTCTGCCTTCGCTCCACGTCACCCATGTTGAGGTGTCGAATTGCTCGCCAGAGCTACACGACGGACTGTGTGAACTGCATCAGGATCAGCTTAGTGATCCCTCCCTCTTGGCCATATCAGCCCACTTCCTTCTAGCTCATGACTCAGATGAGTTTAACCGCTGGGAAGCAGGAAGAGAAGGTTCTCGTCAGTGATATCAGAGACTAGTCGCACAGGTGCGCTGAAGCTACGAAGCAGAGAAGGAAGACTTCCTTTTGTTTGAAGAGCTTCAAGAAGATTGATCCTCGTATTCCCTCGTTTCTGCAGCACCAGCATTAGAAGTGCCCCCCCACCTGCACAGAACAGCAACAGCATCATCATCCCTTTTCCTGCAACAACAAAATTCAGCCTGCAAATCAGAGAAAAATCAGAAAATAACAAGGTATTCTGCTTCAATTTTTTTTGGGATTTGCAATTGAGCAGGTGCAATCATTAATTGAGCAGATACAGGCGCCGAATTGCTCAATTTTTGAGCAAAATTGGCAAAATTGGGTGACATTGGTCACAATCAGGATCAATTTGCAGGAAATTGGTCACAATCAGGATCAATTTGCAGGAAATTGGTGACAATCAGGATCAATTTGCAGAAAATTGGATGTCGAAATTTGGGGCTTTTGATGTAATTGTGCAATTAAGCACTCATACATGCTGTATGATGTGAAAAATCGCACATTTGGGCAAAATTGCAGCAAATTGCAGTGCAAATCAAGGGGCTTTTGTGCCGATTTGGTTGATTTGCATGCAGGCAATCGCATTTGATGCTGTGGATAATGTGTTGATGCCTTACAAGCACTCAATGTGCCTGTAAATCAAGGGGGTTTCATGTATTTGATGTATATGTGGCCAGGGGGAAGCATCGTGAACACTCTGGATGCCTTCATGTGCATCAATGTACCATGTATGATCAGAAATTGATCTTAAATCAAGGGGCTTTTCAAGATTGTATGCTTGTTGAGCTTGGCAAAGCAGCAGGCAAGACATTTATGCCTTGAATCCTCAAAAATCAGCTTGCAGTCAAGGGGCTTTTGCCCAATTTCTGTTCGGAATTGTTGTATGCAGTGTTCGTGACTGTAAAAGTCTGATTTTCACTCATTTGGACAGCCAGGAGAGCATTTATTGCTATTGTACTTGCTGGTACAGATTTGGCACAGCTTTGTGCAAGTTTTGGCATGGCTGTACACTGTTTTGAGTGACCAAAAGGTTCAATTTCAGCTGCTGTACTTGCCGGTACAGGTTTGGTACATCACAGGTGAGCACTTGGTACTGCTGTACAATACTTTGGAAGGGCAACAGAGCACATTTAAGGTGCTGTCCAAAATCTGCAGCAACCAGATTTTGGTGTTTTCATCACATAAAGTGGGAGAAAAGTTGCATTTGTGCTTCCGCAGTGGGAGATAAAGCTTGGGAGAATAAGTGTGAGCACTTTGTGTGCTTTTGGTGCAGTGTTTGCACATTTTGCAGGGAGTCAGGCATTGACAGGTTGCATATTGCTATGGCAACCACAGGTGAGAGCTCTTCATTGCTTCACATCAAGAAGCTTGAAGGCTCGCATAATTATGATATTTGGCAAACCCAGTGCTACAATGTGTTGCTCTAGAAAAAGCAGCACAAGCCTATCAAAGAAAGGGGTGTGATGCCCGCTTCTCTTACTGCTGAAGAGTGGGAAGATATGGATGAGCTGGCAAGATCTACTATCATGTTGTCTGTGTCAGACTCATTACTTTTCAGCATTCGTGAAGAGAAGACAGCTTGGGGAATGTGGCAGAGATTGCAGGACTTGTATGCCCAACAAAGTGCCTCAAGCAAAGTGTATTGGTTGAAGAAACTCATAGGTCTTCAAATGAAGGAAGGGGCGTCTATGACAGCCCATCTAAATGAGTTTAATGGTATTGTCAGCCAAGTTATAAATCAAAAGTTGGCAATGGACGATGAGTTCAAAGCCACTTTTCTGTTATGCACTTTGCCAGAGAGTTGGGACACATTCAGGACAGCCACTAGCAATTCGCATGCTATGCTGTCATATGCAGATGTTGAGAGTGCTCTTCTTCAAGAAGAGATGAACAGGAAAAACAACTCTGTTGGAAAGTCCAATGCAATGAATGCACGTGGGAGATCCCAACAAAGGGGTAAAAGCCAAGAACGGGGAAGGAGCAAGTCTCGCTCCAAAAAGGATTTGGAATGCCATTATTGTGGCAAGAAGGGACACATTAAAAAGCAATGCTACAAATGGAAAAATGATCAAAAGGAAAAGGGAAAAGGCAAAGACAAAGAGAAAGATGAAGCCAAAGATGTAAAGCCAAAGGGCAAAAGTGGAGTCAAGATTGAAGAAATCAATGTGTCACATGCAGGTGGCAGTGAGGATGAGGTCCTATTTACGTCTTCACTTGATGCCCATTCACTTCTTACAGGTGGTCATGGTATGCACTCATGGATCATTGATTCAGGTGCCTCCTTTCATGTCACAGGTTGCAGAGACTTGTTTGTCAGGTATACTGCTGGCAATGAAGGAGTGGTTTATTTGGGTGATAACCATGCATGCAAGATTCTTGGCAGAGGTGATGTGAGGCTTGTATTTTCAGATGGCTCACAGCTTATGCTCCATGATGTCAGGCATGTGCCTGAGATCAAGAAGAACCTGCTTTCTACTGGACAGCTTGATGATGCTGATTATGTTACCACATTTGGTCGTGGAAAGTGGAAAATTAGTAAGGGCTCACTGGTTGTTGCCAGAGGCTCTAAGGTGGACACTCTTTACTTTATGCATGCAGGTGTTTGTCACCATGCTAATGTAAATGCAACCGAGCTGCCGGAAATTTCTATGTGGCATAGCCGGTTGGGACACATGAGTGTCAAGGGAATGGAGCAATTGTCTCGTTTGGGTTACTTGCCTTCTCTAAAGTTTTCAAGTTTTCAGTTTTGTGAGCATTGTATATATGGTAGGCAACTACAGTGCCCCCACAAGAAAGCTCTTGGACAGAAAATAGGTCACCTAACACGAGGCTTGGTGGGAAAGTGCCAGAAGAAGTATGGACAGGGAAGCCTCCGTCATACAAGCACTTGAGAGTGTTTGGTTGCGTTGCGTACGTGCACATACGCAGGGAAATGCGCACCAAACTTGATCCTAAGTCTCACAAATGCATATTCCTAGGATATGGTGACAGAGGTGAAATGGGGTATAGACTTTGGGATCCCGTGAATAGAAAGATTATACGCAGCAATGATGTCATTTTTGATGAAACATGCATGTATAAGGAGCCTGCAAGGCAACAGGAGCCTAGCAGAGTCATCTTTGATGATGATGGACATCATGGACAACAACAAAGGGCTGTAAATCAGCCATTACAGCAGGAAAACCAGCCCTTAAATGGTGCTGAAAATGGTCCAAATGGACAGCCAGAGATGGCAGAAGATATCCCTATGGATATACCACAGTTAGAGGAGATACCGGGCATGATTTTTCAGCCTTATGGCATGGAACAGGAGCCACCAATGGGTGATATGCAGGCTGGACAGCAACCTGCAAATGATGGTCATTGGGTACGGAGGTCCACTAGACCCTCCAGAGCCCCTGACAGGTTTGTTCCAGGGGTTGACTACTTGATGCTTACTGACTGTGGGGAGCCCTCATGTTATAAGGAGGCTTTACAGAGGGCAGACAAGGCTCTTTGGGAGCGTGCCATGAAGTCAGAGATGGATTCTCTGCACAAAAATGGAACATGGAAGTTGGTGCATTTGCCTGCAGGCAAGAAGGTTTTGCCATGCAAATGGGTTTACAGGCTCAAAGTTGCACCAGATGCAAAGCCAAGATACAAAGCCAGGTTAGTGGCTAAGGGCTTCAAGCAGGAATATGGTGTGGACTTTGATGAGATCTTCTCTCCAGTGGTCAAAATGACCACACTTAGAGCTGTGTTAGCTTTGGTTGCGCATGATGATCTGGACTTGATTCAGATGGATGTGAAGACTGCTTTTCTTCACGGTGATCTCCATGAGGAGATATATATGCAGCAGCCAGAGGGTTATGCAGTGAGTGGAAAGGAGAAGCTTGTATGCAAGCTCAAAAAGAGTCTTTATGGGCTCAAACAGGCACCAAGGGAATGGTATTATAAATTTGATACATTCATGAAATCTCAGAAATTCAGGAGAAGTGACATAGATCACTGCTTGTACACCAGGAAAGCTTTGGATGGCAGTCTATTGATCCTCATCTTGTATGTTGATGATATGTTGATTGCCGGGAAATCTCGTAAAGAGATGGATGCCTTGAAGCAGAGGTTGCATCAAACCTTTGATATGAAGGATTTGGGTGATGCAAATCACATCTTGGGTATGCGGATACTTCGGGACAGAAATCAGCATGTGTTGTATTTGTCTCAGAAGGAATACATTGGCAAAGTCTTGCAGAGGTTCAATATGGACGGGGGGAAGAAGACTAGTACTCCTTTGCCTCCATATGTGAAACTCAGTGCTATGGACAGCCCACAGTCAGATAGAGACAGGGTTGATATGGCCAAGATTCCGTATGCTTCAGCTTGTGGCAGTCTCATGTATGCCATGGTTGCTACTAGGCCGGATATTGCATTTGCAGTGGGAGTGGTTTCTAGATACATGGCCAACCCTGGCAAGAAGCATTGGGAAGCAGTGAAAGGTGTCATGAGATACCTGAAGGGCACACAGGATATGTGCATTTGCTTTGGCAAACAGGATGCATTAGTGCATGGTTACACGGATTCGGATTATGCCGGTCATCCAGATAACCGGAAGTCTACTACCGGTTATGTGTTTACATTCACAGGAGGTGCTGTGTCATGGATATCCAGGATGCAGAAGTGCACAGCCTTATCTACTACAGAGGCCGAGTATATTGCAGCCACAGAGGCTTGCAAGGAGGCATTACGGCTATCTCGGTTAGTGGTTGATTTGGGTTATACAGGGGATATTCCATTGTTGCATTGTGACAGTCAGAGTGCCATCCAGTTGGCAAAGAATCCTGTCTTTCATGCAAAGACGAAGCATGTGGATGTGAAGTATCACTTCATCAGAGAGGTGATAGAGAACAAGCAAATTCAGCTTGTTAAGATTCATACGGATGACAACCCGGCTGATCTGTTGACAAAGAGTTTGCCTCCGGAGCGGTTTGCTCATTGCAGACACTTGATGGGCATTGGATGAGGCCAGTTTCAGCCTTGATATGGCCTTGTATATTATCATGTACATGCTGATTTTTTCTTTTCCTTTACTTAAGGGCACTTTGCCTTTAAGTGGGGATACTCAACCGACGTATAGTCTTTCTGGTCCTTGCGTTGGGTAGTCATATCGCTTGTTTTGAAGCATTGTACAGCATTCTCCAAAGAATTAATATAAGCAAATACTCCTGCTTGTAGGGGGGGGCCTTCAGTGGGTAATTGGGACCCAATACTATGTCGTCTACTTCTCTTCTCTCTCTCTCTCCTCTATGAATCAGATTCTAAAGATCTCACCGCATAAAGGTATAAAGAAGGCCCTGTTGTGCATTACCACAATCAAGGAGAGGATGAAGTGGATGACTTTACTTACTCCATCAAAAGAAAGGGAAATTAAATGGAGTGATAACAGCAAATGTGTGTACAAACTTGACCCTTGCAAAGTATAAAAGCATACTAGATAAGCCTAAAACCCAATAAAACCTAACTTGTGAAGCTCAACCTCAAATCTCAAAAGCATTTACACAGCTAGCAATGATAAAGGACAAGTTCTCCAGCTGAATATTCGTGGCGGGATTCTAGAGCCAACAAACTAGTGAGGTATAAGATCTTGATGTAAACTAGAATTGGAGCATAAAAAACGAGACTGGTTGCTTCCCATTACCTCAAAGTGTCAGGAGATTGCAGTAGGTAAACGAGACTGCCACTGAACTAGGTAAAACAACTTGATTGAAGCTGGAAGAGCTAGGAACCAGCAGATTGCTTCTGTCCACCATGGGGCCAAACAAGAGCCACTGAGCCTAGCCAAAGAACCACTTGGCCCAATTGAACTGCTTTGTGTAGCTCTGTAAATCAGCTTGTAGAAAACCACAGTCTTGGTACCTTCTCTGCAGAAGACCAATTGATTTGGACTGGTAGATATTATGATCAGGACAGAAGCAGAGAGGCTGTAGGGGTATAGAGCTAATGGGACTGTAAGCGCACAACAGCTTGGGCACGTAGAGTAGGGCAGACATTGCAAAGGCCTCCCAAAGCTTGGCCAACGAGGACCAAACCAAACCAGAGACGGGGGAAGTGCACAGAGGCGGGAGCCCGCGGGAGGCAAGGCGACATGGGGTAGGAGCCGCAGGGAGGCAAGGAGAGTTGCTTCGAAGGCTTGCAGGGAGGAGCTCGATGGCCTTCAGCGTTGACGACAGTTGCACAAGATACGAGCGAGAACTGCTACAGAAGGCCCAGTCGAGCGGGGGATAGGCAGGTACAAGAGGGAATGCCGGGGTGAGACTCAAAAGTGAACAGGAGCATGTCAGAGGTGTCCATGGCTGATGTTGGGCCAGTGGCAGCGTCGAGACCAAGGACACGCACATAATAGAGTTTGTTGAGGCCAAGCCATTGGAGAGGGAGGAAGAGCCCACCCCAAGCACGAACATAGAGATAAAGTGTGGTGACAAAATGTAAAAAACTGAACGTAAAAGTAAAGAAGTAGGTAGCTGATGGAGAGGGCAAGTGGATGCCACTTTGTTAGCCTAAAAACACGTCTGTGAACACGTGTCAGAGTCTAACACCTGTCTTCAGCTGAACACATGTCTACAGCTGAACACTTGTCAATTGAATACCTGTCAGCTGAACACTTATCAGCGGAACACCTGAACCCTTATCAGCTGAACACCTGTCATGGTCAGCTGGGATCTTGCTTGTAAGCCCAGCAGGGCATGCAGTGACAGAGTCAACCATGTGTCCAAGAGTTATAGAGATAGAGAGAGAGAAGGGAGAAAGAGGGCAAAGGGTTCTTGCACAATACACCACACTGAACGGGAACATGCCCCGTCTCCTTTGAAGAATTTATTCAGGAACAATCCACGGGCACGCTGGCCAGGATCAATACAACAATGAATACAAAAGCAATCAAATTGGCGATGTAGAATCCCAAGTCGAAGTCGGTGTCGGGGCATGAGATCTCTGATTCCTGAGCACACCACGGGATGACCCACAAGAATCTCTCACTAGGCTAGTACTAGATCCAATATCCAATTCGAAGTCCAAGTCCTAGTCCAAGTCGAAGTCCAAGTCGAAGTCCAAATCCTAGTTCTAAGTTTGAATCAGAGCTCCCAAACCTGAAAGATATCCAATGTACTCAATACCCAATCTTTAATAAAATCCTCAGGAAGCTTCTCGAAAAAGCAAACACCAAGGTGGCAGCATTGGTGGCGGGCGGCTCGACATGGGCGGTAGCAGTGCATAGAAGTGGCGGCGGAATTGGGCGGCGGCAGGGCCGGGCTGAGCTGGGCAGACGTGGCGCAAGGAGGTGAAGCCAATGGTGAGGTAGAGATGATCTCCACAGTTTATCCACGGGAGATCTAGCTTACAGTTATCCATGGTAGAACGGGGATATCCAGGTCAATCCCACTAACCAACATATTATCCCACATCCTCCTCTACAGTACAGGAATCAACAACCAGAGGGTTTGGACAGAAACTCCTGCTACGACGAGAAGAGATCTAGATCCTCTTCAGTGACACGTCCGGTTAGACACAAGGATTTTGAGAGGACTCCTAATCTTCTTCCTGGCTTTGAGGATGGCCCTTGAATGAAAAAAAAACTAAAGTGCAGAGTTAAAGATGGTGTTGGGTTTCAGCTTGATCAGGTTCTTTGTCCCAACAGTTTACAGGAAACCCGAGAGCTATTACTGTCTTCCCCTGTTTGTGGATATTGTGGCCTCCATGACCATGAGTCACTTCATTGCTCAAAATTGATAATTTTGAGTGATTCGGAGGATGAGTTTGAGCAACGAACTCAATACTTTTATAAGCTTTTAACCTTATACTTGTAACTATGCCTCCACTTATAAGCCTCTTCCCACGTTAGGAATATCTCCCCATTAGGCGCCCCGCCCCATGTCCGGCCTCCAACCTAACCCTGCAATAGTGTGCACCTATCTTGGACGTATTGTCATGGCTTTAACCTCCATGTCTCTCCTTGCACATGCTCCACTCCTACACACACACGCATCATGATGGAACCAGCATAGTGTAGTTGTCAGATCCTGTGTAAATACTAACATGGTGTCAGAACCTTTTCTCCCTACCTCTCCAGCTGTGCCTCTTAACTCTTGCTTAGCTCTTCTGCGTACGAACAACTAACCTTTGCAGTGCCTGCCTGCCTCTGCCGTTGCCTCAGCCAGTGCCGCCTTGCACTGCATTGTGCTCCCCTATGCCAGCGCTGCCCTGCCTTAGTCATCGCTTGTGCGTTGTCTTCTTTGTAGCCGCCTACTGCCCACCTGTGCAGCGTCTGTACGCCTGCCAGCGCCCACCTGCTACCGCCTTCTTTACAGCAGCCACCTGAGCTGCCGCCACCACTACCTCTGCGCACCATCAGTACCTGGCAGCCCGGTTGTGGCTCCTACATCGATACTACCTGCAAGTCAGAAATCAGTTTTGGGGCTTTCCTCAAATGAGTGAAAATAATCTAATTGAAGGTATTATTTCAACAAAATTTAGGGCTTTTGCACAAATCAGCCCTCTGCATCAAAATTTTAGCTTCTACAACTTGAAAAATTTGGGGGTTTCTTTCAAATATGGAGAAATTCATCAAATTTGATATCCAACACCCTCAAGTTTTTGGGACTTTTCCAAAATTAAGCTTCTTGCATCAAATTGGAGTCTCTACATCAATGAAAATTTGGGAAGAGGTCGTAAGTACAATTACAAGTCCTCTGCCTTGGTCCTGGAGCCTAAAATGATAGCCCAAGTGTCAGTCGCTTGGCAATGCCGATGCAAAAGGGAAAACCTTCATCAGTACATCATCGAGAAGTTTTTAATACTTCCAAAAAACTATCTAAGTCCTATTATGTTTGAGTCAAGGGGTCTTTGTCCGGGTAGTCCCCCAAAATCTGAATATTGTGTGTGTGTTTTTCATTTTGTAATGGCTTGTTGCTATAAAAGGCTCCATCATTCCTGTTGTACCCTTGCTTAGGTCTAAGGGGGTTGTCTTGGTGAGTTGATGTAGGCTGTTATTTGTTGGTCAAGTTCCTATTTCAAGCTCAACATGAGAGAGACCATGCTTTGCCATGCTCATGTGAACGTTTGAGCCATGCTCATACCTGCAGAGCCTTTGAATCTGCTGCGGAGAACATGCCGATTGAATATGACTTGCTATCAAAATCCCTATAACGGGAGGTCATGGGTCATTTGTAAGCATTCAAGATGAGGTTGCATAGTCAAGACCAAGGGCAAGAGAGCCAAGAGGGCACGCAGTTGGAAGAGCCGAGTATACCTCCAACCAGCATTTTCGATCGACACACACGAGAGGACAGTAAGCATTAGTTTATGCACATCACCCGAGGCTCATATCTGATTTGGATCTTTGCTAATCGTTTTGATTATTCATTCATTTAGTGATTTAGAAAAGGAGTAGATTAGGTAAAGGGTCTCTCTCCTCTTTCTCTCTACTTCTGTGTGTCATCATTGCACACATGATTAGCGTTGACCTTTCTTGCTTAGCGTTAATCATTATCAATCACGCTTCCTCATAGTTAGTTAGCATCATGTGACACTTAAATGTTGTGGTGAGAAAAAAAAGTAGATGAAAAAGCCTTGGGTGTATATAATGTGGAGACTGGGTTATTGTTTAAGGATGGTTCAACTTACTCACTACTCTAGTGTGATATATGCATTTACTTTAGCCTCATGTTTGATGTATTCTTTAAAGAAATTGTTGTCAGTGTCAAAAAATGAAATTATGTGATTGGTTCTATCTGTTGATGAAGTCTTTCTTTTTGTTTTGTAGACTTACATACAAACATTGGAAGCATCTTTGCAAGAAGAGATGTCACGCCATGCCCCCCTTTATGGAGTTGGTTTGGATGCCTTGTCTATGAACGAATTGGAAACATTGTCTCGCATTCATGAAGAAGGCTTGAGGCAGTTGCGAGCCCTGCAGCAACAAAGAAAGGGTGGTGGAGAAGTCATGGTCACAAGCCATCTCGATTCTTTGGTGAGTATTTCCCCATTGCCTTCTCCTCTTGGTATTTTTCCGACGCCTCCTACTGTAGCCATGGGATTGCCCAATGGAGTGGGAATGCATGGAAATGGGCATCTAAATGGGACTGGGGGGCCGTGGTACGCCCCAACATGATGGAGCTTTCTTGCATTTCTTTGATTTTTTTATTGGTGGCGAAGTGTCTGGCTATGCTGTTACAGACTCCACAAGATTTGTACCATTCAAAATAGGTCACGTATGTGACTGTTAGCAGTAGGCAAGCCGTACACCACACTCTGAAGAGTAGGCCAGGGTGCACAATGGCAAATTTTCTTAAGAGGTTGTGGCAGTCTGTTTATATGATGGATGCCCAGAGATCCAAGTGGGCACTTCCCCGACATACAACTCTCTTGGGTGATGATTAGCCTTTGTTTGTACCATTCTCAAGTACTGTCTGCAAGGGGGAGATCCTAAGCTGCTTCATTTTGTGTCATTCACATTTCTATGAGCTTTGAGAAATGATTGCTCCATAAAGCATTTTCTTCTTTTTACCCGGTGTCTCTTATTTAAATTGAGCTTGTACATCTCACCAGGGACGCGATCTTACAAAGTTCTCTCTCGACCTTTTTTGTACAGTCGTTATCCATCTGCATTCACATTACTTCTATGGTTGCCTGCACTTCACAGAGAGTCAAAGAGGAGGGGACTATTTTGTAAGGTTTGGTTAATGCACTGGTCTTGGTGAGTGCTAATTTCTATACAGAAAGTGCTGTCTGGCCATCTTGTTACAGAGAGAAACATGACCGCAATATACTTCTGCATGAGTTTGCATAACCTGACTACTTTACCCCAAATGGGTCGCTACAGTAGATGGTGACACGATGTGAAATCCAAGTCATGGTCCAAAGATCAACGTCAAGCACGATGATCAGCCTCCGAATCAAAGCAGCCTAGATATATTGAAGTTTTTTTTTGTTAATTACGAGGGTTTTCTGTACCCAACTGACGTGTTTTAGAGGTATATATGTGAAGGCATAGCTAAACTCCAGGATCTTCACATTTAGCTGCCAGTAAGGGTGGACCAGGCCGACATAGTGTTCTAGCGCTCAACATGTTCTGATTGTGTGCCTATATACACGCTAGTGCATATATACCCTCTTATGCTAGGGGACTAAAATGACATTCATCCAAATCCTAGCAACGATTAAGCACTAGTGACTGCTAGACATTTATGAAACATTTTAGCAAGCTGCCAATCACCCAACTACTGTAGAAACACATACATTCAGGACCAAAACCTCCAGCTTTGTGCTGTTTCTCTAAGCAGGAATCTAGAAATGTTTAAAATTTGTGCTTGCTATACTTCCATGAGAATTGGTTCTACATCAGCCAACAAATTGGCCTAGTGTCAAATCCTTAAAAAAAAAATGTGAGTGGGTACTTCAGGATCCCCATCCTGTAAATTTGCCAAGATACCTCGCATCAATTCTGACCACATTCCCCCAATCCACTGAAGTAGAGTTGGCCTGTAGTATTGTTCCCATAGCAGGGCCTAGCAAGATACATCAATTCAGACCACATTCCCCAATCCACTGAAGTAGAGTTGGCCTGTAGTATTGTGCCCATAGTAGGGCCTAGCAATGCCAGACCAAGTCTAGTTAAAGGAAGATGTTAAAACCAACCAAAGACATTTGTAATAGGTTAATCCACAATTTGGTTTACACTAGATAATGTGCTGACATGTCTGTTGATTGCACAACCTAATTTCAGATATATAAACATTTTTCCAGCTAAACAGTGCTAAATAAATACAATGTCATTGCTTATAAACCGAACCGCATAGCATGCAATACCAGTAACAACCAAGCTTTCAGGTGCTTCTGGACTCCTTCACCAAAGATGCATATTTTCCATCTAAGCTCAAAATCAATGCTAGATTTTTTCTTTGGGATCCATTTTTGCCATTTCTGGACTTTTATGCTGTTTTAGAACAAATGCAAAATGGTTGCTTCATGCAGACAAGAAGTAAGCCATCTAAATGATGGAATATAAGCCATCTAAATGATCTTAGTTCACAACTACTAAATTTATTTATTTATTTTCTTGCAAGTAAAAACCTCATTTGACATCAAAGATATCTGATATTAAAGTGATATATCGAATGTGTGCTCAAATACAAATTAAATGTTTAAGACCATATTGACTAAGTCAAGAAGAGGGCTGCGTACTTTGATCTCTTTTCTTTACATTAATTAGTGGCCGAGGCCATAAGCTATTTCTTAAGATCAGCTCATGTTGGCATTCTTGGCCTTCCATCTTTCTATTAGAGGAGATCAATTGCTCATGGATAGTGAGTTTACCTTTATTGAGGCTTCACAGATGTAGGGGTGCATGAGTCATTTTTTGTTTAGGCACATTTAAGGAGAGAAAAAACAATTGAAACAAACATGTTTGATCTTGTAGAATATTCTAAAGAAAGTGCTATATTAGACTAGATTTGGCATCTATTAGAGTGGTTGTGGTTGTTTCTTCTTGCCACAACTTTATAGCTTGATGGTTCTCATGACCCTAGGGCACAAATCTCATGGCAGACTACAAGCAAGGAGGAGGGTTAGTGATAATCAATCCTAATATGCAAACTATGAAAACTCATTATGCATGGCCTTCTTGTAGGCTTATAAGCTTATGCAATACGTCAAGGAAAGTGGGGGGAGTTAGAGCCCCAGTTGAGATGCATCCTCACAAACGTACATATAAGGATGCATTTTTCCACATTCCTTGTTTCCCTTGTCAAGGCGTGGTGCTTAAATCATGTCAGTAAGAACATTGCGTGGATGAGTCAATATACGAAGTTAGTGGATGTTTATAGTGTTTGATAGAGGGCTAGTCTCTTTTATTGGTGCATGTAAGGCATTGAAAGGCATGCCCCTAATCTTTAAAGTGAGAGGAGACTCTCCTAATTAGGACTATTTTCACGCACTGGTGTACCAATTCAAGCTATTGAAATTCACTAGAATGAGGGTCTATATTGTTTCTGTTTTCAGTGCTCATGCACCCTCCGTCGATTTTTTTTTTGGCATGGCTTCAACTAGTCTATGAGGCCTGCTAGTTATTGGTAGATTAGAGCCACATGGCTTACCTTAAGATACATTCACATTGGTAGATTAGAGCCACATGGCTTACCTTAAGATACATTGACATTGGTTTTGAGAGGCTTGGGTGTATTTGTCGGTAATGTGAGATCCATTGGTTTTGAGAGACTTGGGTGTATTTGGTAATGTGAGATCTAGTGTCATTTGAACTATTCTTCTTCTTCAATAATCGTCTTGTAGTATGAAGAGGGTAGAGGGGCCAATAAAACGATGCGTTCAAAGACCACACTATACCCTTATTACCTCTTAATCTAATGTTGATCGCTTCTAATGGTTCCTTTCCTAATGGAAAATCTTAGCTCAAGCATTGTTTAGAGGCCTTCGATGATTCCTTTCCACACATTATGGCAACATCACATCATCTGACATTATTTTTCTCACACCCACCAAGAACAGGAAGGCCACCAAGGTCCACAAGCTCCTAAATTCTACACATGATATCAAAGTTTCTAGGGCTACGTCACATGTGTGAAAAATGTTCGCCATTAGAGAGAGAGAGAGAGAGAGAGAGAGAGAGAGAGAGAGAGAGAGAGAGAGCACCACTGAGTTTGATCCCCACCCTAGATCCTAAATACTTTGCTTTGATCCCCACCCTAGCTCCTAAATTCTACACATGATATCAAAGCTTCTAGGGCTACATCACATGCGTGTTAAAAATGTTCTCCATTATATATATATATATATATATATATATATATATATATATATATATATATATATATATATATATATATATATATATATATATATATATATAGAGAGAGAGAGAGAGAGAGAGAGAGAGAGAGAGAGAGAGAGCACCACTAAGTTTTTGATATGGCTCTATCGCTCTAGGCATGTGTAGGGCTTCTCGAACATCATTTAGAGTGAAGGCCAGGGTTAGGTTGGCATTTCTGGTATCTCGGATAATGTGTGCATAGATGGGTGTCGTATGAGGATATGAACCTTAAACAAGTGTGTTGAGGTTCGGCCCCCCATGTGGTGGGAAGAGCAGCTAGCCTGCTGAGACCTAGTCTCTCCATGTGCATCATAACGTTGGGTCTCTTTGCTCTTGGGTGGTAGGTGCGCTTGCGCTCTTGTTAGCACTCTTGGTTGTGGTAGGTGAGCTTCTGCTCCACCTTTTTCTCTGATTGGATCCAGTTGTGTATCATATGCCCATTGACTTCTTTAAGCATCTCCACTCCAAGGGGGGAGAAGTCGATGCCAGCCACCTGCTGGTACTCCAACAGGTTGTGGACCTTGGTGGCCTTCCTCTTCTTGGTGGGTGTAAGCAGAATAATGTCACGTGATGTGGTGGTACTCCAAGAGCTTGTGGACCTTGATGGCCTTCCTCTTCTTGATTGTTTTTGGCACAGGACCAACTTGTCTCTATGAGGCCTACCAGTTATTGGTAGATTAGAGCCACATGGTATTTGTTGGTAATGTGAGATCCATTAGTTTTGAGAGACTTGGGTGTATTTGGTAATGTGAGATCCATTGCCATTTGAACTATTCTTCTTCAATAAATAATCGTCTCTATTTCTCTAAGTAGGTGTATGGCTTCTCGAACATCATCTAGAGGGAAGGCCAGGGTTAGTAGGTTGGCACTTGTGGCATCTTGGACAGTGCAAAGATGGGTATCGTATGAGGATATGAACCTAAAGCAAGTGTATTGAGGTGTGCCCCTCCATGTGGTGGGAAGAGCAGCTAGCGTGTCGAGACCTAGTCTCTCCATGTACATTATAACCTCGGGCCTCTACTCTTGAGTGGTAGGTGAGCTTGCACTCTTGGTTGTGGTAAGTGAGCTTGTGCTCCACCTTTTTCTCTGATTGGATCTGGCTGTGTATCACATGCCCGTTGACTGCTCTAAGCAGCTCCACTCCAAGGGGGGAGAAGTCGATGCCAGCCACTTGCCCCGGTACTGCAAGAGCTTTTGGACCTTGGTGGCCTTCCTCTTTTATTGGTGGTTGTGAGAAAAATAATGTTAGATGATGTGCTGTTGCCATGATGGCAATTGGTGAGAGGAATTGAGAGAGTATTGCAGGGGGCTGTGAAGGTGTGGGTGCCTTTTGGCAAAAATTGGCAAGCGTTCGACTCTTAGGAGAGTGAATAGTGAAAAATGAGAGGAAGGCCCCAACTTATATAGCTTTTTAGTGGGAAAGCACGTATAAAGGTTGCAACATACATACGCAAACCATTCTTGGGAATATGCATATATCGGGAGAGAGAGAGAGAGAGAGAGAGAGAGAGAGAGAGAGAGAGAGAGAGAGAGAGAGAGAGAGAGAGAGAGATGCTCCTTCTGCTTTGAGTTAACGCAAAGGTCATTAATGAATATCTCTAGGATCTTCCAAAAGACAAATCTTTGAAAGTTGGCATTGAAAGGTGGCAAGTACATTAGCCAAGCTGAATGGTAATACGATAAGGGTAGGTTCCCCACTCGGTACCAAATATTTTCTTGTATTGATGAAATGGGTCATCAATTGTTACGCTTGAGAAGCCATTTAAAAAGCTACAAGCTTTTGATCTTTCCAACATGTAAGGCATTAACCTTTTTTGAGGTTAATATAGCTTTTCGGTATTCTTGGGAATGATCTCACTATTGGCGAGATAGCCACTCGATGTGCTCGATTTCATACATAAATCCTGTGTCGAGATGAGCTTGTTTAGCTCTTCTTTGATCATTTTTCCCTATTTGGAGATTCATGTGGTAGGCTCTTTGTTTGGATAGTTTTGCGCCTTTTATGGAGAGGGATGGTGTGTTTCACCACTTCTGCTTCATATTAACATACAAGGCTACTAGCTGTGAGGACTGGCTTAGGTTCTTGACGAGGGCCAATGTGATTTTCTTTGACCTTGGTGGGGCCATCATATGAGCTCAGCCATGAGGCTCTCTCCTGGGGTTTCTTTAAGTCTTCTCTCACTGTACCACTCCGTTCCTAATGTTGTAGGACTAAAAGTACTTGGGCATTTGCTCGATGTTGTACCTCTCTATCCCCAATGTTGTAGGACTTAAAAGTATTTTGGGAATTTTCCTCAAATATATTCCTCTTGAGACTTGATGAGCTCTTGGAGCTTGGCTTCCTTCTCTACCTCAACCTTGACTTTATTGAGCTTGCTCCTGTTGGGCATCTTGTTTGTCTTTGCTTCCTTACTCAGAGGTTGTGGGATCCTTGCCACCTTCTTTATTGGGTGAGTGTCTTCACCCAAAAGGTGATCTTCTTTAGGTCATCTTCCCAGTGTCTGGAGTAGGTCTCATGTGAATCCCACTATTTGGAGTAGGTCTCATGTGAATCCATAGCCTCAACATAGTGAAGCCAATGAAGATTCATCTCTATGGCGAGAATATACTTCTTAGGCCTCCTATGTGGCTTTTTCCTTCGTGGCTGGGTGGTGGTGGTTGTGGGCAATATAGAAGTTGATCCTTCCACAAAGGATTCCTCACTAGTTAATATTGATTCAAAAGCCACTATTTGCTCCCAAAAAGGACATTGTACTAAGCATAAAAAGGGAGGTAATTTTCATCCCGTCTAGTCTTGCAAACCTTGATCTAAGATTTTGTGAAAGAGTTTCCATGGTTTCTAAAACATGAACCCAATCCTCAGAGTCTTCACACTCTCTTGGTTCTCATCTTCACTATCCTATAACTTGTTGCAACATTTACACATGTTGAGACCGAAGAATTTTAGACCATTTTGTGAGACTCACTAATGAGAATGCCTCAACCCATGGGATGTCTTTCCTATTTTCAAGTTTATTCGTACCTTTGTGTATGTAAATGTGATTGGTTTCCCAATCGGGAACCAGCCTTGCTTCTCTCATGCAAGGCCTTCTAAGGATCATGGTGTACAACCCAAAAAGGATGCTGCACTAAGCATGAAAAGGAAGGTAATTTTCATCCCGTCCAGTCTTGCAAACCTTGTTCCAAGAATTTGTGGAAGAGTTTCAATGATTTCCGAGACATGAACCTAATCCTCTAGGTCATCACGCTCTAGAAGAGGTTCTTAATCTTGGTTCTCATCTTCATTTACTATTGCACTTAGTTAATTTTACTAGGGTTCAAATGGTTTCGATCAAATGTACCAAACATGGCCATGTGAGCAGCAAGGTTGATAAGTGGGCAGGAAGCTGTGAAAAGTTTGAGAGAAAATCTGCAATAGTTTGGCTAGGGGGTAAGAAGAAAAGTGAGAAAAATGAATAGTGGTGGGCCCTTATATAGATTTTCAGGGGAGATACGACTATGGCTTCACAGAGGAATGGGCGTGGCTTCACGGGGGAATGGCCATGGATTGACAAATGAATGGCTGTGATAGGTTTTGTACCTTGGGACTATGTGGTTAGCACCCCATTGTGGTTTTATACCGACTCCTTGCTCAATTAGAGATTGCGAGAAGTCAGGTCCAATTAGGTTTGGGAAAGGTTGGCAGCTCCTCATGAAGCCTCATTTCCTCATGGGAGGAAGTGGTTTGATAGTGAGGGGTTGGGGAGGTAAGAGGTTGAGTAGGGGTGTAACGTGTAATGGGTGAGTCGTATGATAAGGGCAAGTGGGGTGGCTGAGGTTGAGGGGATATCACTGGTGGAGATAATGGGTAGGGGGGCATGGTCTTGGCTCCCTCCTGGATTTTTCCTTTGCCCTTATCCAGCAAAGTGCTAGTGGTGGCAACTACGGCTAGCTAGTGGTGCAGTGGGCTTGGGGCCAGGGACGTTATGGGTTGGCAGTCGAGGTAGCCATATTTTCCGATTGCCTTCATATAGAACCTTTGGGTTACCTAGCTGTAAGTACTGGTTGTGTGAGGATGGGGTGGGCTTTATCTACAGTGTCGCTATGGTGGTGGCCTTTGTTGGATGTTCTCTCTAGTTGTGCGGGTTTGCAATTGCCTTGGCGAAGGTCGACCTTAGTTCTGGTAGTATGTTGATGCGTCGGAAGCTTTGGGATTGCGGAGGTTTGAGGGGAAAGGTTGGATCTTTGGGGGATGCACATGGTTGTAGCACCCTCATAGTAGCCTTGTTTGACTAGGATGTTCTTGGGTACCCAACAGTGAGTATTGGGTGGAATCGGGGTGAGTTGGTATACCTGCTAGTCATGTTAGCAATTGGTGAGGTTTGATGTGTTGCGGAGCTTGTCGTTGATGAGGCTTTATGGGAGGGGGGATCTTGGTAAAGGACAAGCCTCTTTTAGGGTGGCATGGTTCTATGTTTGTCAGCAAGTAGGGGGGTTGTGGTTGGTGAAGAGGATTGGTCACCTTGTGGAGGTGAGATTGGAAGCTCTGGCTCTTTGTCTTTCATAAGGATAGTAACTTGCCTTGAGGCCATTTGTAGTGTTGCCGTCCTTGTGTCCCAATCAATATGTCACCAATGGTGTCCCATCCACCCTCTTCCCAGAGGGATATCATCTTGCATCATCCCTGAACACATGACAGAACTTTCCATCCAAGGGGATCTTTCCAATGTTAAATAAAATTGTAAACAACACCTAAGCACTTAACAAAATGCGAAGTGACGATAGTGATAGTGGCCAGGGTGTGGAGTAAGGTTGGCCTCTCAAGAGAGTTCCGTGTGTCATAGGACATTAAATTATGGTTAGCACCCGTATGAACGAGTGCTAACTTTTGGGTGAAATTTGTTAGAGTGGTCATTCCTAACCACAAATGGGCAGGTTTCACTTCCCAGTCCACTTCCTAAAGGTCTACTACCTGAGCCATGTTTAGTGTGATTTGTTGGGCTCTAAGTTTTGCTTGTGTTGTTTCATGGCTTCTTGTTGTGCTATTTTTTAATCTCATTTTGTTTTTATTTCTCCTCCTATTTGAGGCAAATGTCCTTTAAGGTTTTGTGCATCAGCAGTCTCCATAGTAGTGTCGCAATTTTCTACAATTGAAATAACCTGCCATCTTGACACCATCGAGAGTTTTAATGCACACTTCGCCTTGTGGGGTTATTTCGGTCACTATAGGAAGGGCCCTAGTCCTTTAAATTTGAGCTTTTTCTTGTGATTTTTTGTGCTATATAGAGAAGGACCATGTCCCCCTTGTTCATCTCTTTGTCCTTTGGATGGTCATCAAACCATTGCTTGTGCGCCTTAGTTTTTTGACAATCATTCCATGCTCTACCCATTTGGTCACACAATTTATATAAACTAGAATGTATCGATTAGATCTATAACGTGATGGAGGATCTATTGGTCCTAAATTTTTTTTTCTCTTCTCAAATGGTTTTAACACTAAGATAGGTGTTAAAGGTGTCGCAAAAATTTTGGATGGTCTACCAAATCATTGACATTTATCACACTTATGATAATAAAATTGACAGTCTTTAAATAATGTTGGCAACCAATAACTAGCAAGAAGAACCTTGTGAGCCATTAATTCTCCAGTAAAATGTCCACCACATGGTTCATCGTGTAAAGCTTTCAAAATAGTGAAAATTTCATCTTCATGCACACAACGTCGATAAATTCCTTCCCAAGGAAAGTACTTATAAAGATAACCACCCAATAGACTAAGACCTTGATTGTAATAACAACATTTTCTTTTCCCTTCTATTTGTCGTAGGTGGATATTGAGCCGTACTAAAAAACTTAGCAATGTTAGCAGACCATGGAACTCGTGTTTCTATTAAATATAACTGAGCATCTGGGAGATCGTCATCTACTCCAATCTCTTGATCATCTGTCTTAGCAACTGAGATAAATGATCGGGCAATACATGCGACTTGCCTGCTTTAGTCACCACTTGAAAATAAAACTCTTGAAATAAAAACATCCATCTAATAACACATGATAATTCTGTCTTATTATTCAAGAGGTACTTTAAAGCCTCACGTGATCAACAGAGAATATGAATTTATTTCCTATAAGATAATGATGAAACTTCCAGATGGAGAATATCATCGAGAGTTCAACGATGCAAAAGTCATCTAGAAAAACCTCCATCCAAATCTTGATAAGCTGAGTCATGACACATTGGAAAGTAACCGAGGCATTGCATAACCTGAATGGCATGAATTTATAAGCAAACATCCCCCACTCAGTAGTAGTAACTCAGAATGGATTAACACTTGGTTATATCCACTAAAACCATCCATAAAGGAATAAAGCTCATGACCAACTACTTTATTTAAGACCTGGTCAGTAAATGGCAAAGGAAAATGATCCTTCTTTGCCTTATTATTCAATTGCCGATAGTCCACACAGATATGAATCTTTTTGTTCTTCTTAGGGACTATCACAATAGGCGAAACCCATTCACTGTAAGCGATAGGATAGATAAAGTCCACATCAAAGAGCTTAGTGATTTTTGCTTTAACGATCTTTGCACATACTGGGTTCATTTGTCTTTGTCGCGTTGACACACAGACCTTGCATCATGCTCTAAGTCAATATAATGTTGACATAATTCAGGCTTAACTCCTTTCAGATGTTTATAAGACCATGCAAGAACACTCGAATATTTAGTCAAAACCTTTTGAAAATCGTGTAGATAAAATCCTTCTATTGGAGAACCTATTAATAAGGATCTTCCTTTAGCAATTTCTAATTCGGACAACTCGGTTTTGGTATCTTGCACATACGTAGATCGGTGTTTCTCACTAGACACCCTAGGAGTCTCTTGAGATATATGCATTGGTATCCCCTGCACATACGTAGATCGATGTTTCTCACTAGATACCCTAGGAATCTCTTGAGATATATGCATTGGTATTTCTTCTAAAAGACGATGTCGATTTGTCTTAGTCATCTCTCTATTATTTCCTTCTCTTTTTGCCTTGATACTCATCTCACCCATATACATTGCTATCACATTCCTTTCCACTCCCTAAGTCTCTCTCTCTTGGTCATGGCTTCACTTGCTTCTTATGGTAATCCATAGTCTTTCGCTTGCTTACCTTAGTAGGTTTAATTTCCACGTGCCTCTATTTTTGTGTCTAGATAAGTCCATAAGCTTAATATTATAGAGAATGATCAAGAGGCTCAGTACAAGAAGCAACATAGTAAACTACTAACTCTTGAGACTATAGACATTCCAGACAGTACAAGGAGTTTCTAAACTCCATCCGTATACAAAGCCAACTAAGCCCATTTGCTCAATACAAGTGAAAGAGTGTGCATCCAGACTAAAACTCCACTCTTAAACGTGTGTGCTTATACAACCATGAATTCTACACTCTCACTTAAACACTCTCTTGATCATTACTACTCATGTCCTCATACATAGACAAACTCAACCGGATACTACCCATTGGCCCTCAAGACAGTTATAAAGAGAAAGAAGGTTATCCCTAGTAGGAGCTCTTGATCATAATGATGGGTATATCATGTCATCTTTGGCAAAAGCTGTTTATAGTGCTGAGAGCTGGTATAGACCATTGGCAATGAACCCTTAGATCTCGTTCAATCACCAACATCAAACCAAGATAGTGATCCATAAAAGTGATGAGGAGCCCATAAGCTTTGAGCAAGTCAAGCTCTTCTAAGCTACTAGAAAAAAGCTCAATAACGTCAAGGCTAAGGAAGAGAATGAAACAAAACTTAAAGAGCTCGGTGAGACTCTAATAAGGCAAGTGCCCATTGAGTACTTTAAGTCCTACAACATCAAGGAGGACAGAGTCGTACATGGTGCGAAGGCCCAAAGGAGCATGGGTAGATAAGAGTTATGATTCATATGATGGCCCACCCGAGATCAAGGAAATAAATCTTGCTAGCCTAAGTGAAAAGCCCAAGCTAAGGAGAAGTGATAGCCTCGCTCAAGGAATTTTAGGATATGTTCACCTAAAACTACTCTGACATGAAGGGAATTCCTTTGGAATTGGTGAAACACACCATCCCTTTGTATGAAGATACAAAATCATCCAAACAAAGAGCCTATCAAATGAATCCCAAGTATGATCAAATGGTTAAAGAAGAGCTAGACAAGCTCGTTGATGCGTGGTGTGTGTATAATGGCGCATGATTTCTGGGGAAAGCGGCCAAGGTTGATGTAAAGGAGGGCAAGAAGAGCGGGAATCAGAGCCCAGGGAAGTGTTAAAAAAAATAAAATTTTTGGCTACTAGAAGGGAGCAAAGTACTCCGTGAGGACCCCTCATATCCTCTACAAAAGCGAGGGCATTGTAACTATCGGGTGTCTAACCGGGGATCGAACCTGATACCTCCAGGTTACATGGAAGTGTTATATGGGAGAGAATTTGTCACCATTAAAGCGTAGTTGTAGTCAGCGCATCATTAAAGCGGCCGATCTGAGGCGCATCTGCATCTAAATTCAGAACCGACACCTGTCGTCTGGCTGGAGCCCTTGTGGACCAGCAGCGGCAGAAGCAGCACCGACTCCGGAACAACAATCCGCGGTCGATTGTAAAGCTGCCGTCATCTGGAAGCCATCCCACCGACAGCAGTCCGGATTCTGAAGCTGTCGTCATCTGGACCCCCGTAGTAGAGCATCCGGCGAGCCGTAGGTGACATGGACACCCAAAAAGTATTCAGGATTCCCAAAGAAAATAAAAAATCTTATGTAGCTCCTTTTCTTTCTTTGCGTTCTGACATCTAGCCCAACACAGCCTCGTTTGCGTCCCGACTAGCTTGTTGTCATTATCCAGAAGCGCAGGTTGACACAATCCGGATTTAGGAGTCCCTGATCCATCCGGAGTCTAGATCTTGTTCACCATGGACCAAAGTTTGAAGAAATGAAGTTTTCCTAATTCATTTCGTTAATGGTACATCATGAATAACAACGATCAAATTTACTCATAAAATCCATTAATCTTTTTTACAATGGGGAGAGAGATGATTGATAATTAAAGTTTGATGCATGATTATTGGGTTGCGATGATTGGAAGTCTAGGCAACCATATGTTGTCCATGGCTTGTGGACCTTGGTATAGCACCAAGTTCTCCTTGTCGTGTGCAAGCTTGGCCTCGCGTCGGCGTGGAGCGCCGATCCCCACATTTTTTATTATTGTGATTAATGGGGAAGAAAAAGAAAAAGAAGTGTGAAATTTGCTTAGAGAGAGATCATAGAGCATCCAAGTGCACATTGTTGCATACACACCATGTCGTAAAGGGGATAAGTGCAAATATTATTGCATTGTGGATTTAGTGGCAGAGTTTTATGGTATCATTGAATCCTTGAAGAAAGCATCATCATCTAAAAAAATTGGAGAAAGCTAGGAGCAAACTATGTAATTTTTTAGATACCCTAGATGATGTATATGATTATCGTGAGAGGGGTAGACATAAGTCATGTTCGAGTTTGAGGAGGATAGAAATATTGCAATCAGCCCCATAGAGGAGCTAGAGGAAGCTTATGAGAGTGAGTCAGATAGTGATGTTGACCTTGATAGCTAGGATATTGGTGGGAGTTGAGAGTGCATGGGAGAACTAGGAAGGTTGGAAGTGCTAGGAGGAGTTCTCGGATGTACCTAGCTTCTCATCGGATGGATCCAAGGTTTGGCAGATAGGCAGGATGATAGATATGCCAAAGTGCATAGTTCCAACTCACATGCCTGTGAGATGATGTCACATTGCCTCATGATTTTGAGAGCATTGATGATGTGGTACATGATGGATGCCATTATGATATGGAGTATGCTATCCATGATGATGGTGCGATTTTTGATTTTCCAGAGGAGGACAGTTCTATGGTTGATGACAATCAAGTTTCTTCTTATGTTTATGGTTGATGACAATCAAGTTTCTTCTTATGTTTATGATGATATTTTTACACATGATGCGGTGATGCATAGTGATATGGTGGATGATGATCTCATCCAGATTCTTGATGACGATCCAAAGGAGTTAGCTCCGGCTAGTATTGATATTGATGCGGATATGATGAGTATCTTTCACTCTATTTGTGGTGATCTCATTCTTCTTTGCGGGTGTAAAGGTTCACATTGAGTCTTCTGAGTCTACTACACATGATGGTGATGATCACATTGATATGATCTTATTTGATGATTCTCCAGATTCACATGATATTGATCTTCATGCTGATCATGTTGATGATGTAGTTTTTATTTTCTCTTGATCATGATGTTTCCCATGATGATGTTGTTTCTCATGATATTATTTTTGATGATGCCATGGTGATCCATGATGATATTCATAATATTTCTATGCATGATGGGATTCATGTTGATGGATTTTCTATGTGATAGAGGGTTTATCCCATTGTTTTATGAGGCATGATGGGGCTGATTTGCCTATCCATGCAGAAGTGGGTTTACAAATATTCACAGGAGATATATTCATGTTGTTGTCTGTGATGGGTAACAAGACATGCAGATCTTTATGGATATTTCCATATTCTCTTTCATATGATGGTTATTCAGGCATATGCTGATGGATTATATATTGCAACAGGAGAGTATGGATTTTCATATGCTATTGGCATGTAGATATCATACATTTATGGTTCTATGTGTTGATTTTCTTTGATGGAGATATTCTCATGCTTGGAGCACATATATTTCTTGAACACCCTCTTTGTGCTATAGGGAGGAAGGAGAAGCTTTTTCTTCTCGCGGCCTTGATTGGTGAAACACATGCTCATGATGATCATTCCTTTGATGATGATATCTTTTATGACACTATGTCTGAGTTAGAGCTTGATGATGCTCTCGATGATGTTCTAGTGGAGGAGCATACTCTTGCTCTAGTACCTATGGTGGATCATTCCGATTTGATGGTGTTGTCTTTGGAGGATGATCCGACCATCCATGCTTTCTTGATGCATATTCTTAGATCTTATTTGGCATGGTTTATGGTGATGATCTTTCACCATGTGCTTCATTGACTTATTATTTTGGTGTTGTGCCATCTTGGGCACATGTCTAAGCTGTTGGAGGATCGACATGTTTTTATGTTTCAGATGTTGGCGATTCTTCATAGACATATCTTTATGGTGATAGGCTATTTTTGGCCTATGATGCAGATGCTGGAGCTTCACACGGATTCTTATGTGGCATTTTTATATGGTCCACTCCATGCTCTTGGAGTGTGGACATCATTCTTGATTCATGGTTCTTCATATTCATATTATATGATATAGCATGGTATTGCATATACCTCATGGGATTTCATTTCTAGCATACATATATCATATATGTGGGTTTGATCTTCAGATTAGGAATCCGACCCACCGGGTGTGCCATGCGTTAGTAGGCACTTTTATTATACCATGTGTATGCACTCTTAGAGATGTTCGTGTGTGAACCCACTTTAACCATGACTCTTCACGTTTCGCATTCACTCACACCTCCTCGTATCCCCACATACGTGCATGAAGCATAACCACCATTATCTTTTTTGTATTCAAGCATGAACACAATGTCAATTCTCTGATTCATTCTCTATGGTTTTATCTTGTAATTTCCATGTTTAGAGGTGTAGACTAAACAAGGTGCCATAATTTGTAATGTATGCTAGTAGAAGCTAGGGAGTAAACTCATACTGATGATTGATGAATCGTGGTTGGAGAAGGGGCTGGTTGTGTATCTTTATAGGCTTGTATATGATTTTCCTTCCACTCTTTCACTTCCTTTTGAACGAGCCTATTCAGTTCCTTAAGGTTTTTTGGATTTCTGGTTCTAGATATCCCCTAGAGGTTAGATGCCTAGTTTTCTCCAGAATATTCTCTTGTCTCCACTAGATCCATTGTTTGTGGCTTGTTCTATTGGGCTTTTCCATTGTCTAGATTTTTATCATCCTTTTTGAATATTACAAGTTCTATGCAAGTGGGGGTAGGTGCTTCAAGCACAGGATTTAGCTTGTCCAAATACTCCTTCCACACTATTTTGAGCTCTTTTATTGCATGTTCTTCCCACTCCTCCATTCTAGCTACATCAAGCTCATATATTTTGGGGGTGTTCTTGACATTGTATATTACCAGTATGGCCTAGGCTAGCTTGAACTTGTCTTTGTTGGCTCTCTCATGTATGCTCTAGACCACCTTTAGTTACCCCTTCATTACATGATCAATTTATTGTTTGGCTTTATTTGCCTTGGTGTTGGCATCAACCATGCCTCCTTTGATAGTTTATGTTAATGATTTTTGTTTCTTTCTCCTTCTTGGCCATTGTTGCCTTGATGCTTGCGAATTCCTTATGTTTTTGTTAGTGTATTGTAAGCTTGTGACTTGCTTCTTGAGATTTTTCCTCTATTCAGCCTTTAATAGTAACATTTTTTGTTGGTTCTCAATGAAACTCCCTATCCTTTTATTTTAGGGTATCTATAAGGTTTTAAATTTCATTTGGGACCTTTGTAATGTATTTATGTAGGTAACCTAGTGCCTCCTCTGCCCACCTGGCCTTTAATGTGTTCAAAAACAGGGAAGTTCTACTAGGTGTTACTGCCTCTCTAGTTATGTATGCAGGTTACCTAGTGCCTTCTCTGCCCACCTGGCCTTTAATGTGTTCAAAAATAGGGAAGTTCTACTAGGTGTTACTGCCTCTCTAGTTATGTATGCAGGTTGAGAGATTGGTACCTTAGACTAGACTCATGAAAGAGGCTTGTTCCACGTTAGACTTTTTGAGTTGTCCATCTTAGGGCAAGGGGATCCTACAGTGGGTCCTCCGACTCTTGCTGTGCGTGGATTGCTACTGGCTCTACTGCCTCTTGCTAGGCACTTTGATCTTCCTATCTCCAAAGTTAATTTTCCTTTTCTATGGCATTCTAGATTCGGTGGATTTTTTCTTTTTTGAAATGGTCATTGGATTGCCTTTGCTCCTCTTGTGTCTGACGACCAAGGGACACATTTTCTCAGTAAAGTTATAGAGAATCTGGTAGCTAGGTTTCTAATTGTTCACCAAAAAATCAATGTATCCCCAATGTTATGGGCGACAAAAGTACTAACAAGATTCTTAAGTGGATTTTAACCAAGATTGTCCAAGAAGAATCACATAATTGGGGCATAAAGCTTCTCCTATTCTTCCTCCTCATCTTCTTGATAGTCTTTCTACACAGCCATACCTTGGAAGAGCACCTTTAGGTATGCTTGTATGTTTGTCATGCTGCTGCTTTTCTTAGGTTGGCGATCTCATCCTCTTAAGGCTTTTGTGTAGAGGAATTTTGCTCATGCCACTTTGGCTATGAGACCTCTACTCCCCATTCTTTCATATTTACTACAATAGCCTACGCTAAGGGTAGAGAGAATTACTTGTTAAAAAATCAAGCTTGATTAAGCTCAAGGTGGATCAAAGCATATGAGGGACATGATTAAGCATATTTATTAAGATAATATAATGTGCTTTATGCGAGCATGAAACACAGGGTTCCTCATGATGGCTAATGCACTTTGGCTATCACACAATGAAGATGGAGGTGGGGGACTATGGTCCCCAACACCAAGGTCTATCAAAATGCATCTGAGCCATATACACTCCATAATTGTTGCTATAAAATATACCCTATACTCAACTTCATAGCTTAAAGTGGCCACTGTCGGCTACTTCTGCTAAGACATGATACACATGAATCACCAAGGTGAAAGTAAAAGCCACTCACTAGTCGTGGAGACATGTATGTGTCATAATATCCAGCCCAATCGATATCACTGAAAGCATGTAGTTGAACATCACCCCCCTTAGCATAGAATAAGCCAAGGGAAATAAGTGTCTTGTAAGTATATGAACACTTTCTTGGTGCTTACTTCTAGGACTGTGCATAGACTAAGCTAAGGGACTAAGCGTCTTGTATGTATATGAATACTTGCTTGTAAATCCAATGCTTACTTATAAGTATATGAATACTTGCTTGGAAAGCTAATGCTTACTTTTGGGACTGTGCATAAACCTGATCACAAATAAAAAACCCTAAACAAAATGTCTAGCCTTGTACTATATAGATAGATGAGGCACACTCTTTGATATCTTGTTGATAAAGTGATGCATCAAATGGTTCACCTACATCTTAGAGACTAATCCTAGCACTTGTATCTACTACTAGTGTAGTAATAGGCTTATAATCTTTAAGATCAAACAATGTAAGTAGTCTCTGTATATGTACTTTGCTTGTAAAATCACAATATCATCAACACGCTATATAAATTGTATGCCCAAATAATAATGCAATGAGCCCAAATCTATCATCTCAAATGACATGTAATTCAGGCTTGAATGCCAAAATCTTCTCCAATCTTCTCCTCATTAGGGGACTATGAGTAACATGTCATCAACCTATAAAATGATGACCAAAAATAATCTTTACCCCTCTTTACATAGAGGGTACTATTAGTTAGAATGTTTGCAAAAACCATTTATAATCGAGTATATGCTTTTATCTTCTCATACCATGCTCTGGGCTTAAGACCATATAAAGCTTTTATTAACTTGTATACTTTAGATTCCTTCCCCTTCTCAATAAAACCATGAGGTTGAGATACATAAACCTCCTCACATGAAAGTCACCATTTAAGAAAACAATCTTGATATCCAACACATTCCAACCATGATGCACTGCCAATGTAATAATAAACCTAATCATAGTCATACGAGATGTGTGTATGAAGGTCTCATCATAATTTATGCCCTTCTCTTGAGCATAACTTTTTGCAAATAATAAGCCTTGCCTTATAGCGATCAATCCTACCATTAGCTTTACATTTTAGCTTATAATCCCACTTTGTACCAATGGCCTTTTTACTTAATAGAAAATTTGCTAAATACCAAGTGTCATTTTTTAGGATTGAGTCGTATATGATGAGTTGTATACTCATCCTATATTGCCTACATCCAATGATCATTTTCATGTGCTTTCTCAAAGGAAACATGCTCTTGTTCATTACAATCAGAGTATGATCCACAAAAGAATAAGAGGCATGATAAGAACGTGCAATGTGGAGTAGCTAATTTGCTATCCAGTGGAATGTCTGCAACAACAACCATTTTAGTATACTCTTGGATGCTTGTATGGATACCCTTTCCTTATCCACTGCATCATCCATGATTGCCTTATCAATAGGCTAATCTATGGGCTGAAATTTGAGATGATTACCCTTTCTTGTTCCAATGCATCATCCATAATCGCCTCATCATCAATAGGCTAATATGTGGACTAATCATTATATATACTAGCAATCAGAGCATGATCCACAAAAGAATAAGATGCATGATGAGAACCTACATGTGGAGCAGCTAATTTTCTATCCCGTGCAATGTTTGCACGAGACATTTTGGCATACTCTTGGATGCTTCTATGGCCACAATTTCCTCATCCACTGCATCATTCATAATTGCCTCATCAATAGGCTAATCTATGGACTGAAATTCGAGCTATTTTTAAAGCCAGTATGGGCTAATTTATAACACCTTTTTGAGAAATCATTTTCTCCACATATTGCTTCATGTGACATTGTACAAATATAGGAGTATATAAAAGATATCCTATGAGCATACATTTTGCTATTTTTAACATAAAATCATGGGCTAAATTGCATTCTCAATAAAGACAACATCTCTACTCTCACCAAAATCTTCTTTTTGTGGCCAGATGGTAGAGTCTACCCTTTGCTTTTTCTGAGCCATATCTTACAAAAATATATTTTCACCTTTTCATCTAGTTTATTGTGTTGTTGCTTAGGAAAAAGAGCATAAGAAAGATAACCAAAAACATGCAAATGAGCCATAGAGGGCTTCTTACCATTCCAAGCTTCATAAGGGGTAATTGTCTAAAAGGCCTTGGTGGGACATCTAATTGCTTTTAACCAGAGGTAAATCATGGCCTTTAACCATGTAATGTGCCATCTCCATGAGAGAACTATTCTTCCTCTCAATAGCCACACCATTTTACTTAGGTAAGATGTATTGATGTTTTATGCCTCTTTCAGCCATATATATATGAAACTTCTTTGAATTATACTCCCCCCTTTGATCTGTACAAAGGGTGCCAACTTTACATGTAGACACATTTTAAACCATAGGAAAAAGTTTGTAAAGCATGTAAAAACCACAAGTGTCTAAAGCCTTCAATGGATACAAGTGCTTGGAGTAGTCATCAATAAAAGTCACAAAATAGACATATCCCTCGATCGATGTGGTGTTCTCATGGGACCACATACATCACTATGTATAAGCTCTAATTTTTAGATAGTTGTAACTGAGATCCATCTTTTTGGAATAATGCCCATTACATCTTGCCTAAAATGCACTCCTCACATACATGTTTGACGAGGACCTCAAGCTTGGGCAACTCAGGCAACTCTGATACCATCTCTTGCCTTTGAAGGTGCAACAAACTACCAATATTCAAGGACCAAAGCGGGCATGCCATAGTTTCATGTCACTCATAGCACGTGTGGTCAGTCTCTCATAATTGTCCAACCTGTAAAGCCCATGGCTGTTGGCGAGGGAAATGACCGCTTCTTCCCTCAGTAACCTACTGAGAGTCTTTAGCTATGCACACATAATACAATAGGCAAATACAGATCTAACACAAAATAGACGTAGCACATAGACCACTGAAAACTACTCGACTGACTGCCTAGTAAATAGTGCAAGAACACGATGACTCAACAGATAACTCTACTGACCATAACATATGAAACGAAAATGAATACACAAAGACAAAATAGGAAGATGCATGTACAAGAGAGAGAGAGAGAGAAAAAAAGAATGGTCTTGCTTCTATCAACCAAAAAGGAAAATGATACAATTGGCAGCCAGCCTTTACAAAGCTCAAGATCCATCCTTTTATACTTCCTGTTTGCAGTATCTGTCTCAGTACTGTGAGATACCCTTAGTGATAAGATGCGCCAGTTGGGTGTTAAGTAAGCATCATTCTTGTAATAAAGTACTCTAGCTACCATTCGACTAGCCTTGACAATTGGGCGTGCTAACACCGGCTGTTTGGTTGCTGCCATGGTGTTGGGTGGCCTGCAGCACGGGCTAGCCTACGGCTAACACTTGGCATGCCCGGTGGGTCGAATTCCCAATCCGATGACTTGAACCCAAAAAGTTATCGTCTTCTAGAATGTTAGATGCCTTTTAGCCTTTGGGTGAGTTCTAATCATAGCCACTAGAGGCATTACCTAATGACCGCTAGTTTGGTGCTTTTAGTGGGGCGAGATCCTAAATGTTGTGGTAGCAGGCACATCTTGGCTCTTTATGTGGAAGAGTGGATTCGGAAGGCGGAAGATGAAGAATGCCTTCCATGAGATGAATTCTGGGGATTGATTTCCAGAAGCAAACTTTCAGAAAAGAAAATTTATGGGGTAGTACTGGCTTCTTCCCAGCGTGCTTGCCTTGAGTTCCTTGATGTGAGCGAGGATCTCGTTCGTTGCCGTGCTTATTGATTTGCTGCTACTCTTTGTAGGACATTATCATGGTGATTAGCCGGTTATGCAGTTGGTCATAGTTCTTCTGGAGAGCCATGGCATAATCCTCTAGCACTTCCAATAGTTGTAGCCTTCCCATGTTGAAAGGTGTCTGCGGATTTGGTTTTGCAAGGTTTTATTGAGGTATTTCCATTTATGTTGCTTTCACTGCTTTCCTAACTTCAGCTATTACTTTAGAGTGCAAGGAATGCTCTTGTCGGGCTGAGGTGAGGATGGCCCTACCTCTTTTAGTGATATCCCAGCTACATCTGGTAGCAGTACAGAGATGGGAGACAAAGAAGTTGCCCATGATCCTTGAATATAAGTGCTCGTGTTTGGTTGATCCTCCACGCTACTACTGTTGTGAGTAGCTTTAGAACCATGTTGTCTTCTTGCAACTGGTCTTCTGATGTCATTTTGCTTTATCTCCATCTTCCAGTGTAAGATTCCTCTCCCCTCTTTGAAATAAAAGAAAGATTCTGTTTTACCCTGTTTTAGCCTAGAGAGAGAAAATGTCTAGAGAGAGGTAATCCAAAATTGAGATATTTAAATCCTCCTAGTGTCTAAAATGGTTTTCCCTAAAATAGAAATTCAAAAAGAACTTTCCAATGTGCAATTGGAATTAATTGAAAAGAAGTACAAAGGACCTTAGCCTAAGGGTCTAGATTTTCAAAAATTTTTGGATTATGGTCCAATTAACCAATAGGATCAATCCAAGTGTGGGCAGGAGATAAATCTAATTTATAAAAGAAAAACCTCCCAAAATGAGTAAATGCTCACATAAGATGAAGAGTTGACTAAGGACAAGGTTTATTAGTAAAAAACTATGAGTATTACTAAAAAAAAGAGATATTTTGGATATAATGATTCAATTTTAACACCTTGGTAAGGAGAAGGGAGCTCTTCAAGGAGGAGCCTATTTCACTTGTGTGGTGGAGTTTTAAACTCAAAAATATTGTGATATTTTTATCTCTCCTCTCTCCTAGATCAAACCAAATCAAAAGGGAGCCAAACTACGTCCAAATCTTGTCCAAATTCAGCCAAGTTGAACCTGTAAAATTCTAGAAACTAGTTGGACTTGGTTAGAGGTCTCCCTCACCATAAATAGATCCTTAGCCCTTTGTAAAGAAATATGAGAACTATACCATGCCAGTATTATACTGAAATAATGATATTTTTCTAAAAATCCTCTACAAATAATGATTGAAGAGATTGGAGCTTCTCTCTCTCTTCAAGCTATGTAACATATCTTTAATATCTTGAGGACCATTATCACCACACGCAAAGGTCCTGCAATGAACAAAGATTACTTATAGCAGCAATATTATAAAATAAATTAATAGTTAATGAAAAAAATCAAACAATAGATACACTCTAATAAGAATAACTTATAACCAAAAATCAAACAAACCTTGCTGCATGAATTCTTCGCCGCTTGAGAGCACCACCACCAATTGCAAGTGTCTGAATGTTGTTTATTGTCCTCTTTCGCTCTCTGGCTCCCATGGGTGTGCTCTTCATATGCGAGATTGTATCCTGTAACTTGAGGATGTGGTCCTCTTTCTCTTTGCCCTCTCTCTGTAGCTGTAAAATATTATTCTGTGTAATTTCGAGAGCTTGTTGCACACTACTCAAAGTGACTTGCAAGCTATGAATTTGTGAGTTTAGAAATTGAACCTTCTATGCATCACATATACTTAAGCGTTTGCAATATCCAAGGAACCCATTCTCACCCTCTCCAACAAAATGAATGAATGAGGATAGGTCTGTGAAAGGTAGAGAGAAATTTGAAGAAGGATCATTAGGATAAAAATACCCATTAGCCCAAAGATCCACATTACAATGACCCTACTGTCTTCTTTCTTGCTTCTCCTATGCTTTTAGACGTTCTTTTGTGATAGTTAGGTGCATATTCATTCAAGATGCAAATATGCAAGTCTACCTTCCTCACTCGTGATGAATTCGAGGTGTTTGTTATTTATGTGAGTGTCATAGTAGACACAATGGAAGATGGTGTTGAAATGTCAAGCTCGTATACAGCTGGAGGATAGCACATGGGTGCTGACAGAGTGACAGTATGGTAGATAGATATCGTGTGGTGTGTTTATGACCGCGTCCAGCTGGTCATGTGTGGTGTGGACATTACATTAGGTTTACTTTGTAGTGTGGACATAACACTATGTTGTGTTCTCCTTTGTGTGTGTGAGAGAGATGGTGACTATGGCTTCTCTCCTTCTTTATGATTGATGGATATGGATTAGGGTTTGCTTCTCTTGTGTGTGCTGTCTCCTGCTTCTGTTTTTTATCATGGTATCAGAGCCAAGAGCTCATTAGCTGTGTTGTGAGAGTGAGAGAAGAGGGAAGAAGAAGAAAAAGCTGTGAAGGAAGCCATTGGAGCTTGGAGCAAAGGAGAAGCTGTGGAGCACACATCGGCATCAGATCTGAGAGCTAAGGACCATTGGTAAGTGTAGCAAGACCCCCTCTGCGGACTGCAGGTATCAAGAGCAAGTGTAAGAGAAGATTAAAGGTGCAAAAGAAAGCAGAAAATTTTTGTTTTGAAGCTTTCATGGAAAGCTTGTGAATGAATGTACTTTGGCACATGTATTTTGGGAAATGCAAGCAAAGAAGTGAAGGTCTCATGTATTTGGAAGGGCACATGTACTGGCAACTCAGGAGCAAATCATTCATGCAAAAAATTGATGCATTACAAGTGATGTGTGAAGGAAAAATTCTGGTTTTGTGAACTCCTGCAAAACAGAAAACATAACCCCCGTGGAGGATCGATTGCGGAAGCTAGAGGAAGAATTGAGCTAAACCCTTCAAGCACATGTTAGTTTAGGTCATTGCTAAGGTGCTGATGATGTCAATGAGCATTTGCCCTTCTTCTACAGCCCCCAGGAGCAGGTGGCGCATCTTGGAGCAGATTCTTGGACAGGTTTCAATGATTATGGTCTAATTCTCTCATTTGGACACCAAATTGGATGCTTTAAAGCTTGGAGTACTTAGCAAAAGTGTGATTGTGAGCAAGATAACATTTGGGGCAGCTCATTTCATGAATTTGGAGCTCATTGAACTCAATTAGCAGAGGTTTGCAGGTTTGCAGAAAGTCTGTCCAGAAACAGAGCATTTTTAATCAAGGCATTAATCCTTGTCTATATCAAATTGGCCTAATTCCTTTGGTACAAGTAGAGTCCTATGAGTTGCTAAACTTTTGATTCAAAAAGTTTTGGATTTGGATAAGATTTGAAGGAGATAGAGCATTTTTAGTGAGAGGTGGTACCTGACAGATGCAGAAAAAGGTAAACCAGGGAGCTACAAAAATTGGTGGTTCTCATTCACCTTGAAGAATTTGATCAAACCCTTCTAGGATATGTTGGAGCAATGTGTTGGGAAGCCAATGCAAGTTGAATCATTGAATTTGGACAAGATTTGAAGGATTTAGAGCATAATCTTGACTGGTTACTGGCGAGAAATTACTGGCGAGAAAAAAACCAAAATTTTTTTTGTGAAAAAGTATCATTTGGTTTCAACTTTGATCGAGTGTACATTGTTGGTGAATCATTGTGGGATGTTAATGCACACAATTTGCAAGCATTTAGATTTGAAGCTTTACAGGTCCGGCATACAACTTGTCAAAAGGGTACATCTACTATATTTTTGCAACAATGGGAGATGGTCCGATACAGATTGTTGGAGAGAAGCTTGACCGCACTAACTTTCAAGTGTGGAAGTTTCGAATGAAGAGTTTTTTGAAAGGCAAAGGTTTATGGAGTCTTGTCTCGGAGGAAGACCCGGAGCCATACCTACCTCCTCAACCAAATAATGCTCAGTTACTGGCTCACAAGCAATGGGTAGAGCGGTCTTCGAAAGTGTTGCATTATTTTTCAATATGTGTAACAGATGCCTTGCTTATTCACATCCACCAAGATGCAGATACACCGAAAGAAGCATGGGGTATCTTGTGCCGAATGTATGAGACAGACACTGGTGCAAGGAAGATACAACTAAAGCAACAGATTCACAGTGTAACACGAAGGAATCGGAGTATACATGAGTATGTTCAGGAAATCAAGGGTTATGCAAATTCCTTGTCATCAATCCATGCCCCAATGGATGATGATGATTTGGTTGCTCTCACATTGCGTGGTTTAGGCAAAGAATACAAATCTTTTGACACTTCCATCTCAGTAAGGTTGGGAGGAATGCCAGACTTTAATGAGCTTGTGTCATTGCTCATTGTGGAAGAATTGAAGCTTGGCCTTGGTGGTCTGAGTGTTACAGGTGGTGCATCCTCGTCAAGCAATGATGAGCATGCAAGGAATCAGGCTTTTTACTCATCTAGAGGCTTTCGAGGTAGGGGGAGATTTACCCCTCGAGGCCGTGGAGGACGTGGTTGGAATGATAGGTCTACTCAACCACAATCAAATCAGAATTTTCAGAATTCACAATCATCATTTGGATCACGTGGAGGTCGTGGATTTCAATCCCATAGGGGGAGATTTGGAACAGGTGCTCGTGGTAGAGGACGATGGTAAGGTCCTCAACAAAATTTGAATGGGATTGAATGTCACTATTGTGGCAAACTTGGACATATGGCAAAAGATTGTTACAAAAAGCATAATGATGTGAGGAATGGAAGACCACAACATGGAAATTATGCATCTACTAGTAACAATGATGGGAGTTCAAATCATCTTTTTGCAATGAAGCATGTTATGGGGACAATGGATTCTCAGAATGCTGGAGATGAGTCATGGTATATGGATTCAGGTGCCTCAAACCACATGACATGTCATGGTGAGTGGTTTGAGAAGATGCAACCATTGGATACAAATGGTTATGTGGTCACAGGAGATGATACTCAGCATCTTATAACACTATGTTGTGTTCTCCTTTGTGTGTGTGAGAGAGATGGTGACTATGGCTTCTCTCCTTCTTTATGATTGATGGATATGGATTAGGGTTTGCTTCTCTTGTGTGTGTTGTCTCCTGCTTCTGTTTTTTATCAGATGGTAGATAGCTTGGATCCCAAAGAGAAGCTTGAAAGAGAGACCTACTGCAAAGAGAGAAGGGCTTGGGAGGGAAAGACTGAGAGAGAGAGAGAGAGAGAGAGAGAGAGAGAGAGAGAGAGAGAGAGAGAGAGAGAATCTTTTAGTTGTTGAGTTAGACAGAGAGGAGATGTGATAGTAATCAATGAAGAAAACGGTTTTAGGTGGGTTTGCTATAAAATATAAATTTTAAATTGCTAGCCCATCTGAAAATTTAAATTTAAATTAAACTTTTAAATTAAAAAACGTAAGTTTTCCTTGTCTTTTAATGACTTGATTTAAAATTTATGAAAACTTCAAAAACGCAATGAAAGTGTATTAAACAAGATTGTCTTTTGACTGTTGATATGAAATTTAGAGGGAACTTAAAAAACGCAATGAAAGTGCATTAAATGTGATTGAAAGTTATTTTGAGAAAATTATTTTAAATTGTAATAAAAAATATTTTTGGAGCCCCTATATGGACAAGATTGATGATGTTTCGAGAGTTTTAGTGGCTAGAAAGAGAATCCTAGAGAGGGAAAACTAGAGAGATCCCCTACTTTTAGGGCCAAAAGTAGGAATCATTATGAGGTTTGTCTCTTTAAGCCTCAATAAAATTAGTCTTAATTCCTTAAAATTAGGGATACTTACAGGGCTCTTTTTATGCTCAAATGCCCCCTAATGGTGATGTGAATCGGGATAGATGTGAATGAATGAGATGTGATGTGAATGGATGAGATGTGGATCGGGATAGATGTGAATGAATGAGATGTGAGGTGAAATGGATGTGATGTGATATGGATCGGGGTAGATATGAATGGATGAGATGTGAATGAATGTGATGTGGATATGGGTAGATGCGAGTGGATGAGATGTGATGAGTATAAATGTGGAAAGATGTGATGAGATGGAAAATGATGTGATTCAATGAGAATGGATAAAGACGATGGGAATAAATATGATTGGACTTGGATTAGGTAATGCGGATTGATGTGGAACAATGTGGAAAGACGAGAGTTCGTTTTATAGAAACTATATTTATGACATATTTTTAAATGACTGTTTTATGTCAAGAATACTGGGGAAGTATTTTGACCGTCTTGTGAATGACGTCCTGAAGACTTAAGTGATAAAGATGTAACAGCTAACGGAGAGTCAATGGAGGACGTCTTGCATAGCAAGGTCAACCGAGGTTGACCAGCCTTGGCTCGATTTAAATGGTGAGCTTCCGGTACGGTGGATGAGGGAGCAAGGAAGCGGCCTATGAGTGAGGCACTAGGTGACCACCAGCGAAGGATCCTAGAGGGTCCTGACCATACGATGCTTGGGCTCTGGGTCGCCGAAGATACCCACGCGTGCATCGAGGAAGAAAATGGAACAAGGTGTTAGAGGTGTTTTCGGAACTCGGGCATGGATCTGGTTGATTGACCTTGCTGGTCCTCAACGGATGAGTCCATGGCTCTTTTATATGGATCTGTTGGTTGATCTTGCTAATCTTCAATGGAGAGTCCATCTGGATTTTCTTATGTGATTATATTGTCGGGTACTATGAGCTAGGAACTATTGAAAAGGACCCTAAGTGAACAGGTGTGGTGAACGTTCTGGTTACCAATGATGCTATAGGTACACCGATGAAGGAATGATTGGAAATTAGAATTCAACCTGATATTTTGGAGGATTATGATCAGTGATACTATGGTTTCATTAAAAGATTGTTTTAAAGATAGCTGAATCTGTGAAAAAGGTAATTTCATATTGGGTGTGTAAGTGGTGTGACTATCTTGAAGTTTGCATGAAGCGCCAACTAGGGGACCTAGGAACTCTCTTCCCTGGTACCCAAGACAAAACATAACCAATTTCTTAAATGGATCTTATCACTATAGTGGTTGGGCAGTTGGCTAACCCATGGGACTGGCTAGACTGATGGATCCCTAAAATGAGACTCAATTCTGTTATGGTACGATAGATGAAGTAAATCCTGGACAGTTCTTGTTCTATGGTGGAAAAGAATCAACGGCTGTGCCTCTCGTTGAGGAAAAAAGTGTTAGTCTCTATGATCCAAGTGCAAGTCTTTTCCTTGATTTGACCATGTGACTTACGGGTTCGATTGGATCAGTTTGGTTAGTCATGACCTTGACTACATTAGAATAAAAATATCCTGGAGGAATCGCCTGTGCTTTCTGGGCGAGGGAAGCTTTTCCGGGCTCGATTTTGGAAGAACCGAGGGATTAGTCTCTTGTTCGGATATCCGTGGGGCGAGGCCCTGAGTGAGAGGCTCTGCACCCTGCGCAAGAAGTGCTACTTCCGCTGCTAAAAACCCCGAATTCGTTGCACAGAGAAGGCAGGGATCTTTTAGGTGGTATTAGAGCGAATTGGCTAAAGTGGATCAACCGAGAAGCCAAAAATGTCAAAATTTATGAAGTAGCAGTAAAAGGTTGTAATTGTGTGATGAAATTCATACAAATTGATATTCAGAATGAAGATTCATAAATAGGTAATTGGGTCTTCAGATGGAAGTACCGCAATTGTATAGAATCCCTAACTTGCTTGAGGCCTAGACATGATGGTATTTACCTTATAGTTCCAAGGACCGTGACTACCTGTATACACCGAGGGTATAACTGCAGCTCTTTACTAGCAGTATATACGAGTAAATCTAAGACCTTGAATTTATAAGCAAAAATGCTATCCAGATGATGAATTTAAATGCTGGTTGATACGATTTTAAAATTTTGGTTGAGAATTGATGAGTTGATTTGGATTTCGATTGAAAGATGATGATTCCTGAATTCTAGTTGAAAGAACAAAACCACAATGAGGATGAATGGGATGAATCCCAATAATGATGTTAATAACTAGAATGGTGATAATGACTTCAGCAAATCACTATGAGATTAGTGGATTGTGCTGACATATTGCTACTGTTAACCTTGACCCAGTGGATCAAGTTAAGGGATGACAAATTAAAAACCTACATAACTGAAATTCCCATGGAGTAATGTTCAGATGGAATTTTTGGTCTAATGGACTATTATTGTGTTAAGGATATGAATGATATGTTCTGAATGAATTGTTATCTAATAATGAGTTTTATATGAAGGGATCTTTATCCCAAGATTCTGTTGGGTTGACTAGACTATAAGGAACCCCAGAATCAGTTGGATCTTAAGGAAAAGAGTTTGTCCTCTAGCTGTGAGATGAGGACATCTCGTGTTTTTTAAGTGGGGTAGGATGTAAGATTCCTCCCTCCAGCTTTTGAGGTGTAAAGGTGTAAGAACCTCCCCTTCTGTTCTAGGAATAACACTTTTAAAATAAAAAGAATTTCTTTATTCATATATTTATGCATAAAAATCAAATTTAATGAGAATAACACTTTTGTAAATAAAAAAAATTCCTTTATGCATCTTCTTATGCATAAAAATCAATTTTAATGAGAATAACACTTTTGTAATTAAAAAAATCCTTTATGCATCGTTCTATGCATAAAGATCAAATTTAATGAGAATAACACTTTTGTAATAAAAAAATTTTCTTTATGCATCTTTTCTATGCATAAAGATCAAATTTAATGAGAATAACAGTTTTGTAATTAAAAAAATTCCTTTATGCATCTTTCTATGCATAAAGATCAAATTTAATGAGAATAACACTTTTCCTTTATGCATCTTTCTATGCATAAAGATCAAATTTAATGAGAATAACACTTTTGTAATTAAAAAAAAATCCTTTATGCATCTTTCTATGCATAAAGATCAAATTTAATGAGAATACACTTTTGTAATAAAAAAATTCCTTTATGCATCTTTCTATGCATAAAAAATAAATTTAATGAGAATAACACTTTTGTAATTTAAAAAAAATCCTTTACGCATCTTTCTATGCATAAAAATCAAATTTAATGAGAATAACACTTTTGTAATTAAAAAAATTCCTTTATGCATCTTTCTATGCATAGAAATCAATTTTAACAATTAATATCAGTGATATCCATGCATATTCATAGGTGAATATGTACATGGAGTAATTAGAATATTTCTTTTAAATACAAAAATTATGGAAATTACTCTTTTGGAATAACATAAAAACAAACTTTCTTTTTCACAAAATTCTGAAAAATTTTGCCATAACCTCCTTTGTATGGCTGACCATTTCTCATTTTTATCATTCTTTATTTAACTTAAATTAACCCAAATTAGATTTATAGAACTCTAATCTACATAAATTTCTAAATTCAAGAGATTAAACAATAAGAAGAGCTTAATTAATCCTTTAGTTGATCTTTCTAGGATTGAGAAAGGTTGGAATGTAAAGAGGAGAAGGGGGTGGTCTTTTTATCAAAGGCATAGCATTTGAATTTAATTCAACATCTGCAAAACATAAAAATTAACAAAACCATAGATTCTTCATTAAACAAGTAAGAAAATTAGCTTACATGGAGCTTGTAAGCTCTCCTTTGGCTTGAGGGATTGAGGGTTCTACTCTTGTTTGAAGCAAGAGTGGCCGCCAATTCACTTTGGAGAGGATTAGGCCAAAAATAATTGAATTATTAAAAAATTCAATGTAGATGGCTCAGGACAGGAGAGCAGAGTAATAGTGCATAAACACCATTAAGCTTTTACAAAGGGGGAGGCTTCTATTTATATGAAAAAGTGAGCCTCTAACCAAGCAAACTGATTCTAGAATTTTCGAGATCAGTTTGGTCAATTTTTGACCATTTTTGGGTCAGTTCAACTTACTTTTTGGATCTAGTTTTGAAATAGGAGAGATGAAAATATCTCATTTTATTGATTAAAAATTGTGGGTAATGATGAGAAAAAGGTGCCTACTTCATGAGGGGAGATCCCCACACTGAGGTGCCAAAATTTAGTTTTTTAATTCTTTTCTTTGGTCCTTAGTCCACTCTTCATCTTATGTGAGCATTTACTCATTTTTGGAGGCGTTTTTTTTAATTCTTCAATTTATCTCCTCCCTACATTTGGATTAATCTTATTGGTCCATAGAAACCTTAATTGGACCATAATCCAAATTTTTTTAAAAATCTGGACCCTTAGGCTAAGGTCCTTTATACCTATTTTCAATTAATTTCAATTGCACATTGGAAAGTTCTTTTTGAATTTCTGTTTCAAGGGAAACCATTTTAGACACTAGGAGGATTTTTATATCCAAAAATATCTCAATTTTGAATTACCTCCCTTCAGACATTTTCTCTCTCCAGGCCAAAACAGGATCTTTCTTTTATTTCAGAGAGGGGAATAATTATAAGATCAGAAGGGGAGGTTCTTACACTTGCACAGCTCAAAAGCTAGAGGGAGGAATCTTACATGAGAGGATATGTCAAAGAGTGAGATGGGAAGTAAATGAATGTGGATGTGTATGTGAAAGAATGTGATGTAAATGGATGTGGATGTGTATGTGAAAGAATGTGATGTAAATGGATGTAGATGTGTATGTGAAAGAATGTGATGTAAATGGATGTGGATGTGTATGTGAAAGAATGTGATGTAAAGGGATGAGATGTGATGTGATGTAAAGAGATGTGGATGAAATGTGATGTGATGTGAATATATGTGGATGTGAAGTGATAGATGTGAATGTATTGTAAATGATTGGATGGATGTGAATGAATGAGATGGGATGTGTATGAATGAGATATGACGTGGATGTGATATAAAGTGGATGTGGAATGAATGAGATATGATGTGGATAGATGTGGACATGATGTAATGTGGATAGAATGTATGTGATGGAATGGGGATACAATGAATGTGATGAATGTGAATGGATGTGATGTGATGTGAGTTGGGATAAGTGTGAATGGGTGAGATGTGATGTGAAATGGATGTGATGTGATATGATGTAAATTGGGATAAATGTGAATGGATGATATGTGATGTGAATGGATATGATGTGATGTGAATTGGGATAGATGTGAATGAATGAGATGTGATGTGAAATGGATGTGACATGATATGATGTAAATTGGGATAGATGTGAATGGATGATATGTGATGTGAATGGATGTGATGTGATATGATGTAAATTGGGATAGATGTGAATGGATGATATGTGATGTGAATGGATGTGATGTGAATCGGGATAGATGTGAACGAATGAGATGTGATGTGAATGGATGAGATGTGATGGGATGTGAATCGGGATAGATGTGAATGAATGAGATGTGAGGTGAAATGGATGTGATGTGGATCGGGGTAGATATGAATGGATGAGATGTGAATGAATGTGATGTGATGAGATGTGGATATGGGTAGATGCGAGTGGATTAAATGTGATGAGTATAAACGTGGAATGATATGATGAGATGAAAAATGATGTGATGAGATGGAAAATGACGTGATTGGACGAGAATGATGTGATTGGATGGAAAATGATGTGATTGGATGAGAATGATGTGATTGGATGAGATGCGATGAGTATAAATGTGGAAAGATGTGATGAGATAGAAAATGATGTGATTGGATGAGAATGATTGTTGGAATTAGGGTTGCAAGAAAGCACACAAAGCTTGGAGAAGAAGAAGCAAGAATGCACACAACACAAGTGTATTAGATTGTGTCAATGTACAAAGATGAGTTAGCCCTAGAAGGATGGGAGTATATACAAGCCGGGGGGAAAAACCTCCTAAAGAGGGAAAATGTGCCCCGACGGTCCTAAGTGTATTCACACACATCACTGCCTATATATATGGCAACAAAACCTCCTAAAGAGGAAAAAAGTACCCCAGCGGTCCTAAGTGTGTTCACACACATCACTGCCTATATATATGGCAACAAATCCCCCCTGGGAGTGATGGTGTCAAGAGCTGGCACTCATGTATAGGGAAGTGCCATGCCTGAAGTAGATCAGTCCACAAAGGGGAGCAAGCCCAAAGCTTTGCGGAAAGCTTCAAACTTCTCATGAGGAAGCGCCTTTGTGAAAAGATCGGCGAGGTTGTCCTGTGTTGGCACATATGCCAAGCTGATCTCTCCTGCTGAGAGTCTCTCCCTGACATGGTGATAATGCACCTCAATGTGCTTTGTGCGAGCATGAAAAACTGGGTTTCTCGCAACTGCCAATGTGCTCTGACTGTCAGTGTATACATAAATGAGGCAACCAACAGCTGTCTGATAGAGTGTGACATCAAAGTGATCTCCAGCATCATGAAGACTCAACTTCAAACCTATCTCCATTGGAGTAGCAATAGGCTTGCAGTCTTCAAGGCCAAATCTCCTCAACAATGTCTCAATATACTTTGTCTGACACAAAGCGATACCTCCATCACACTACTTAAATTGTATCCCCAAATAATGATGCAAATGCCCCAAATCTGACATCTCAAGAGGCATTCCAATCAGCCTTAAGATCAGCAATATGACTCTCATTTGGTCCTGTGAGCAGCATGTCATCGACATAGAGAGCAATGATTAGATGTACATCATCCACACGTTTAACATACAAAGTGCTTTCTATTGGACTATTTTGAAAACCATGTGCAGTCAAATATGCATGTATCTTTTTATACCAAGCTCGTGGAGCTTGCTTTAAACCATACAAAGCCTTTTTCAACTTGCACACTTTGTTTTCCTGCCCTCTTTGAACAAAACCACGAGGCTGCGATACATACACCTCCTCATGCAAATCTCCATTCAAGAACGCAGTCTTTATGTCCAATTGATGTACATTCCAACCATTATGAGCTGCCAATGCACAAATGCTACAAATGGTAGTCATACGACAAGTGGGAGCAAAGGTCTCATCAAAATCAATGCCCTTTTCTTGAGCATAACCCTTTGCAACAAGTCTAGCCTTATAGCGATCAACACTGCCATCTGGCTTTTGTTTCAACTTAAAAACCCACTTACATCCAATGACCTTTTTACCAATAGGCAAATCACACAAAGACCATGTACCATTCTTCATTATAGCATCATATTCACTTTGCATTGCAGCCAACCAATTTTCTGATTTTTGTGTCTCATCAAATGAAAGAGGTTCTTCCTCTTCACACATACTAGACACAGCCAAAGCATAACAATCTGATGCATAAGAGGCATGCTGAAAACATGAACGAGTACGACTAGACATAGGTACATCAATTTTACTATCATGCAAGGTTTGCACCAGCCATTTAGGCATACCTCTAGCCTGCTCATTTTCAGCCCTATCCTCATAAATTACATCTTGTAAATCTGCATCAAAAATAGGCTGATCTATGATGTCGTTTGAAATCTGCATAGGCTGAATATTTGCCTCATTAGGACTTACATTTGAATTCCCACCTGTAAACAGAGGCAACAATGTATCAAATACATCCCGTGAGCTCACACCTGTCTCTTTGGTATATGATAACAAAGGCTGCATAGCATCTTCCACAAAAACAATATCTCGACTAATCAAGATACGCTTTGACTGCGGATGATACAATCTATAACCCTTTCTCTCAGCACTGTAACCAACAAAAATGCATTTGACAGCCTTATCATCCAATTTTCTACGTTGTTGCACAGGCACTAAAGCATAGGCCAAGCAACCAAAGACACGCAAGTGACCAATAGAAGGCTTCCTGCCATGCTAAGCTTCGTATGGAGTAACAGACTGCAAGGCCTTAGTGGGACACCTGTTGAGTACATATGCAGCACACACACATGACAGCCTCAAGCCAAAACGCAAGTGGCAAAGCTTGGCTCTTGACGATACATCGTGCCATCTCCATAAGTGACCTATTTTTTCTCTCAGTAACACCATTTTGCTGAGGGGTATACGGCACTGTACATTGGTGTTTTATCCCACGACTAGCCAGAAATGCATCAAACTCTTTAGACATGTACTCCCTCCCTCGATCAGAACGGAGGGTGCCCATAGTACAATTGGATACATTTTCAACCATAAGGAAAAACTGTTTGAAGCACAAAAACACTTCGGACTTTGCCTTCAGTGGATATACCCATGCATGCCTTGAGTAATCATCAATGAAAGTCACGAAGTATAAGTGTTTTACCAAATGACGGAGTTTGCATAGGCCCACATACATCACTCTGTACAAGTTGCAATTTGCAAGTGGCCCGCACAGAACCATCCTTTGGAAATGCAGAACGCTGCATTTTGCCCAAAATACAACCTTCACAAACATGTTTTAATGGTGTCTCAAGAGGGGGCAATGAAGCGACCATATCAAATTTCTGCAAATGCAGCAAACTAGCAAAGTTCAGATGACCAAAACGAGCATGCCATAGTTTTGCATCTAAAACTGCCTTTTCATCAGAAACTGCATTTGCTGAATCTTCCACACACTTGTCATAAGAATTGAGCCTATATAGCCCACGAAACAAGGTGCCAGATGCAATAATCGTATCACCAGAAGTTAAATCATGAACAGTACATCTGTCATCCATAAATTTGACTACAAGTCCAAGTCTAGCAAGCGCAGAGACAGACAATAGATTCTTCTTTATCCCTGGCACATACAAAGCATCTGAAAGTGTGAAAGCGCTGCCATTTGCAGTAGTAAGCATAATTTTACCAACGCCCTTCATTGGATAAGAAGCATTATTGGCACATGTGACAGTATTCCCATTAGGAACAGCCTCAAGACAAGTGAACATATCACGATGCGAGGTAATGTGCTTTGTAGCACCACTGTCAAAATACCATACATCAGAGTCAACAGAAACTGCCAAACATGCATCATGTACAGATGGGTCAAACTGGCACTACACGCTAAACGCCCATTCTGTATCCTACACAACATTTACAGAATCTGCATTTGTAGAAGCATCCGCTAGTGTGGCTGCATTTGACTCTTTCTTATTTGCCTCTTTAGCCTTTAGCTTAGGGCAATTCTTAATGACATGATCAGTTGTCTTACAATAGTTACACCTTATCTTTTTCTTGCCTTTATCAAGAGCCTTCTCAGACCTATTGTTGCTACCTGTGGAAGGAGAAGAAGTTGCAGACCTACTAATAGGAGAAGAAACAGTGGAAGGAGCTGCCTTACCACTTCTTCTCTGTTGGGCAGCAACAAATGCCTGATCAATTGCACGCTGCCTAGCCCTGTTTTGCCTGGACTGCGCTTCTTGCAAGAGCTTGTTGACTAAAGTATCATACTTGACAACATCAGTTCTGTCCTCAGTAACAAGTCTCCACGTGGAAGCAAAAGTCTGATATGACTCAGGTAAAGCATCAAGAACAGTCTGCACAAGAGAATGATCAGGAATAATCTCACCTGCAGAAATCAACTATTCCTTGAGATCTTTAATCTCAGCAAGAAAAACATTCATGTCATCATCTTCCTGCATAATCTTCGATTCTAGCTCTTTACGCAAGTAAGAGATTTTTGCCTCATTACGACCTGCATACAAACCAGCTAGAATATCTCAAGCCTATTTTGGTGTTTTAGCTGAACGAATATGTGGAGTGATGTTAAGTTTGACAGAAAGTGCAATCAAGGCATGAGCCTGCGCATCTTTACCATCCCAATGAGCTTGTTCCAGCAGTGGGTAAAACAGCAGCAATAGTAGAGCTGCTAGAACCTGCAACATCCTCAACTGATCCTACATCCATAGAACCTAGACGTACATCCATACCCTGCACAATGTTCCACACTCCTTTTGCAACCAAAACATGCTGCATCATAGCCCAAAGTGGGTAGTTGCTGTCTCCATCCAGTTTGTCATCAGCAGACAACATGCAAAATACATCATTACTGTTATCAACCATGGCCACTGACTGAAACTGATGCAAAAGCTACCTGTAATGGAGCAAAGACTGAACAGAAAATAACTCGTGCTATGTAGCACGGTCCACAATAGAATACGTATGCCTGTTTTGCAGAAAACTGCACTGTCAAAATTTCTGCACAAAATGACGAAAATACTTGTGCAGAACTTGTAATGCAAAAATAGAGCCCAAAACGACCTCAGATGCAATTTTTGAGAACGCTTGTGAAAGCTGCAAGCGCTCGTCAAAGCTCACCTCAATCGGAGAATGTGAGTCGACGGAGGGTGCTGGCGGCATAGCCCTGGGAGCCGATGCCTGCTCTGATACCAATTGTTGGAATTAGGGTTGCAGGAAAGCACACAAAGCTTGGAGAAGAAGAAGCAAGAATGCACACAACACAAGTGTATTAGATTGTGTCAATGTACAAAGATGAGTTAGCCCTAGAAGGATGGGCGTATATACAAGCCGGGGGAAAAACCCTCTTAAAGAGGAAAAAAGTGCCCTGGCGATCCTAAGTGTGTTCACACACATCACTGCCTATATATATGGCAACAATGATGTGATTGGATGAAAAATGATGTGATTGGATGAGAATGATGTGATTGGATGAGAATGGATGAAGGACAATGGGAATACATATGACTGGACTTGGATTAAGTAATGCGGATTGATGTGGAACAATGTGGAAAGACGAGAGTTCGTTATAGAAACTGTATTTATGACCTGTTTTTAAATGACTGTTTTATGTCAAGGATGCTCGGGAAGCATTTTGACCGTCTTGTGAATGAGGTCGTGGAGACTTAAGTGATAAAGTTACAATAGCTGACAGAGAGTCAATGGAGGACATCTCACGTAGCAAGGTCGACCGAGGTCTTGACTAGCCTCAGTTCAATGAGCTTCTGGTACGGTGGATGAGAGAGCAAGGAAGCGGCCTATGAGTGAAGCGCTAGGTGACCTACGAAGGATCCTAAAGGGGGCTGACCATACGGTGCTCGGGCTTTGGGTCGCCGAAGATACCCACGCGTGCATCGAGAAAGAAAATGGAACAAGGTGTCAGAGTTGTTTTTTGAACTCGGGCATGGATCTGGTTGATTGACCTTGCTGGTCCTCAACGGATGAGTCCATGGCTCTTTTATATGGATCTATTGGTTGATCTTGTTGATCTTCAACGGAGGGTCCATCTGGATTTTCTTATGTGATTATATTGCCGGGTACTATGAGCTAGGAACTATTGAAAATGCCCCTAAGTGAACAGGTGGTGAGCGTTCTGGTTACCAATGATGCCATAGGTACACCGATGAAGGAATGATTGGAAATTAGGATTCAATCGGATATTTTGGAGGATTATGATCAGTGATACTATGGTTTCAATAAAATATTGTTTTAAAGACAGCTGAATCTGTGAAAAAGGCAATTTCATATTGGGTGTGTAAGTGGTGTGACTATCTTGAAGTTTGCATGAAGCGCCGACTAGGGGGCCTGGGAACTCTCTTCCCTAGCACCTGGGATAAAACATAACCAATTTCTTAAATGGATCTTATCACTACAGTGGTTGGGTGGTTGGCTAACCCATGGGACTGGTTAGGCTAGACTGATGAATCCCAAAAATGAGACTCAATTCTATTATGGTACGATAGATGAAGTAAATCCCGGACAGTCCTTGTTCTATGGAAAAGAATCAATGGTTGTGCCTCTCCTTGAGGAAAAAAGCGTTGGTCTCTATGATCCAAGTGCAAGTCTTTTCCTTGATCTGACCATGTGACTTATGGGTTCGGTCGGATCAGTTTGGTTAGTGATGACCTTGACTACGTTAGAATAAAAATATTCTGGAGGAATCGCCCGTGCTTTTTGGGCGAGGGAAGTTTTTTCGGGTTTGGTTTTGGAAGAACTGAGGGATTAGTCTCTTGTTCGGATATCCGTGGGAGGCGAGGCCCCGAGTGAGAGGCTCTACCATGCGCAAGAAGTGCTACTTCCGGGAGGGGGCAAGGATCTTTCAAACCTAATGTTGTGGGGAAAAGAACTCTATCTTCTATGGTATTGGAGCTTTGGTGGGATAAGAAATTAGTCTCACAAGAGAATACAATGTCTGAATCCTCATTTCTCTTACCTCTTAATTTTGGGTATTTCAAGGCCATGGTGTGGTGAACCTTCTTAGTCTCACAAGAGAATACAATGTCTGAATCCTCATTTCTCGTACCTCTGAATTTTGGGTATTTCAAGGCCATGGTGTGGTGAACCTTCTTCCACCTTGTTCCTGATTATTCCCCTCTTCTTCATGCCCTTTGTTCAAGCTCTTCTTATCTAGCTTCTTGATCTCCTTGGGTCTCTTGGTCCTCCTACTTTGAGTCTTGATCTTGAAGATGAGCTGCCTAGCTTCTTCTTCTTTATTCATCAAGAATCTTCCTCCCAACCCTTGGTCCTAGTTAGGATGATGATTCCTTTCACCATTCTTAGGTATCTACATTGATAACATAATACTCTGGCTATTTTGGTCTATCATTTTCCATGTGGATTCCATGAATGCATACCCCTTCTATTTTTATACCCCTTCTATCATTTTCCATGTGGATTCCATGAATGCATTACCCTTCTATTTTTATACAATGGTACTAAGGCCTTGGACACACAGTTACATTATAGACAAAGGCACTTGATTCATGCAAGATAATCTTAATTTGAGTGCAGTACATTGTCCTTTCTGACATGAATTTTTTTGACACATTCCCATAGTCTTGGTCACTTATTATTTCACCAGTCACCCCCTATTGTGTCACCATCCAATCAGACCTAATAATTTAATGGTTTTGGACAAGTTAACCATCCCACCCATGCTATCCGTTTGTGCCCAATGCAACAAGATGGTATATAGCACCATGCTAGCACCTACAAGAAGCGGTTTCACTTAGCTTTATGACGTTTGGACTAGTGTCTAGACAATATCCAAACTATGCTGGGGTGTGAGATGGTGACATAGAAGTGCTAGAAGTACACATTAACATGGGCCACATTTCTTATGCATAGAGAAAGAGAGCCATAAGCATTAGTATTTGAGAAGGGTGCAAGATGCATAGTATAAGAAGTGATATAATAAACTATTGATCATCGAGGTTATGGCCATAGAGTTTCTAGACTCCATTCAAGCATAAATCTAACCACGCCCATCTACTCAAGATTACTGCATCTTACATCCTTGGCACTTGCTCTCTTAGGAGATGACACAAGATTGTCCACATCCAGATAAAACTTCTACTATCAGACTTGCTTGTTTGTAATCTGGGTTCCGTATTCTATCTAGAACACTCACTCACTCTCTAGTACCTCTATCCTTATACAAAAAATGGATTTAACTGGGTACTACCCACTGTCGTTGGCCCCAAGCTGGAATTTTTATTCAAGTAAAAGCTCTTGATCATGATGGATCCATAATTCTGCAAGTTTGGTATGCCATTGAACTTGTAGGCCATTGGCAGTGAACCCTTAGAGCTGGTTCAACACTCTACTGCCAACAACCCATAACCCTCCCATCACGCTACCCACAACATCTTCCATGGGAGCCCCTTCCATTTTTGCTACTCAAACTCCATGTCTCAACCTTCTCAACCAACTAAGCCCCCTCATTAATCATATCCATGAGCCCCCATCTTTAAATCATTCCATGAGGAGTCGGATATCAATGAGGAGCCATCGTAGACTACTCTAGAAGTAACCAATGAAGATGACAGGAAGAACCCAGGGGTATACTTAACAATCCATGAACAATAGCTCACATACTACCCACCAATCATGCTGTAGGATCTCACATTCCAAGGCACCTTCCATAGTTAGGTGAACACCCCCCCTTTAACATGGCCAAATCCATCTGGTGATGAACCAACACATGGATTCCTTATTTGCCTCGTGGAATTAGCCAACCATGGTGCACACTAGAGGAGACTGGCATTTTGTTAACCCCAGGGACTACCCAACGATAGGTCACATAGGAGTCGAACCTAAGTCCACACACATGGCACACTAGAGGAGGTTGGCATTTTGTTGACTACAGGGACTACCCAACCGTAGGTCACATAGGAGTCCAACATGAGTGGCATATGCCCTATCTCCTTGATGACCATTAAATATGGTGGGAATACATAGCTACACCCAAGGAACTCCACAAGGACCCCAAGTTCTTACCAAATATAAAAACAAGGTGGTCTTGCTACAAACTCCTACATTGATGGCCCCACACCTCTCACCACCATGGAGATGTGGCTACTTGAATGAATCACTTCAATGATATCTACTACATCAAGGTCCCTGACCTTGCCACTGCCACATGTTGGTTCTTTCAACTCATCATCAACCAAGAACCAATGGACAAGTAAAGAGCGGGTGGTCGTTGATCTCAATGAAGGTCCCAACTTTCATCACAGTGGCAAGGACAAATATTTCCATTGCCACATCACCTTAAAATACATGCCCTTTGATATCATGGAACCTTACACAACCACCTTCCAAAGATAGGGTTTTGGAGTCTACGAACTCCTTGTACATAGTTGATTAAGACTAGTAAAGGCTGGACCATTTTTAAGTTTGGGTGGCCTAGTGTGAAATCTAGTCATGTCATTTTTTGACAATAATTAAGACACAATCATTCCCTTTTGCAATAGTTTACGTGTGAGACCTCCTTCTTCTCTCTTCTCACTTGCTTGTATGCTTTTGAATTTATGCTTGCTAGCTAGATACTTGTTTGAATAGGTTTGATTGTAGGTTTTTCCTCTTCTATTAGCTTCTTCTTCCCCAATGTTTTGTGAGAGATAGAAATCACACAAAGGACCATATCTTCTCGCTTGCTTGTATACTTTTGAATTCATGCTTGCTATATGTATACTTGCTTGAATAGGTTTGATTGTAGGTTTCCCTTCTTCTTCCCCTATTTTTTGTGAGAGATAATCGTCTCACGAAGGACCAAATGTTCTTGCCTCCATCCAGGCATTAAGAGCTCACAATGGAGTGAGGACATGACAGACAAGCTAGCGCACCCACAATGGAAAGTTACATTTACCTTAATTACCCCCATCTAAAAAATCTTGTAAAACTCTAAAAACTAGGCCAAACCAACTCTTGGGTTGGGGACATGAGCCCATAGTCCCATGAAAAAAGATGTGAATCTAGACACGTGAGCTTACATAGGTGTGAGTCTATAGACATGAGCCTACATAGGTGTGAGTCTATAGACATGAGCCTATAGATGTGAGCCTATAGGAGTGAGCTTAGATACGAGCATGTAAACATGAGAGTTAGGTATACCTAGTACTATACCAACCCATTATTACTACCTTAAATAATTATAAGGATTTTCTTATCATACAATCTGTGCCAGCTACAAATTCTAAGAAAAATTCTTATTCTTTGCAATTATTGGAGAATTAAACTATAATTATTTCCTGACAACTATACACTAACCCTATCATCGTAGGCCTATTACATAAAAGTTATCCCCTAGGTAGGCCTATTTTATACAAATAAAATACATGAGACTAGTCATACAAAAAGATGTAAGCCTACAAACATGAATAGCATGGAGACATGAGCTTGCATATGTGAGCCTAGAGATGTGAGCATGTAGATGTAAACTTAGACACGTGAACCTATAGACGTGAGTCTAAAGGGGTGAACCCTTGCACATTAAATATCTATTTCTTCATCTTCCATGGTGGATGGTAGCATAGCTATATTGGTTTTTTAATAGTGTCTTTTCTATCCATTATTTTAACTTTCTTGATCTTAGTTATAGCTCCTCTTAGGCGTGTTCACCATGTCTTGCTCTTTTTTCTCGTCTTTCTTCTTATAGATTTGAGGAAGCATGTCTTGGTTTAGGGGTCCATAATAGTTTTTCAACTTACTCCCATTGATATACACATTAGTTTTGATGCCATTAAGGGATTCAATTTTTGATCAACCCTTATGGAGTGCTTTTGATGATCCTAAAGGATCACATTCATAAGAGCTTTAATTTTTTTTTGTTTATTGCTCCCCATCCCATACAACAACACTAGGTTGCCCTCTTTAAGCTCCTTATCCTTAATGTTTTGGTAAAACCATTTTTTGCATTAGATCTTCTCTATTATTAGCCCATGCATGGCTAATAGTTTGGTCTCTTCCAATAATTATAGGTCAATTAGTCTCTCATCCATAACATTTTAAGTCAACCTCTCACTGAAAATTGGGAACTGTGTATTCTATGAGCATTATAACATCAACCCCATAGGTTAACTATTGTTGCCACTTTTTGTATGATGTCCTAATATGCTCATAAATGCTTATGTTCCCAATCCATTCTACTATGGATTAAATTTTCTTTTTAAAATGCCACATAGGATTTAATTTTGTACTCTCTACCTGGACATTAGCTTGTGGATAGTACGGCAAAGATTTCCTATGTACTATTAATAAAGTCTTTAATGCAAAGTTTTTTTTTTGTGTAATATTAATAAGGTAATCAATCAACTCATTGATAAAATGTGATCCTCACCAAAAAATTATCTCTAAATGGGCATCCAAACCTAGAAATGACCTGCTTATATATTTGGTGGTGGTAGGAGCATTAATAGCCCTAGCTTCTACCCACTTCATGAAATAATATATTGCTAGAATGATGTAGTAGGCTTGGGTTCTATGTGCAAAGGACTAATGAGTCCTACAAAATGAAGTATTGCACAAATCGCTTGACCATATGAAAGGTCTTGAAGTGTTTGGGCACCTGTTTGGTCTCTTCTGCCCTAGTGCTTTCTTCTTCTACTAGCCTTTTGGCTTCTTTTTTCACCAGCACTAACTTTTTATTGTGTGCTTTACGCATAGAGAGCGGCAAAGCTTTTCTGGTTTAGGTATGGGATCAATGGGCTCCACTGGCTTTGGGGTGGTTGTGTGGACTAGAAGGGAGCTATTTGCAAATTCCTTTTGCCATATTTGGTTGAAGTGGTCATGTGCCTCAACCGTCCCAACATATTTTAGCCAGTGGGTGTTTGAATCATCATGGAAGACAGTGTTCTGGCCGAGAGAATCTATCAAGCTTGTGAGTTTTGTGTGAGCGTGTTTCCCTTGATGGTTTCACTTTAATGGCATGTTCAAGTTCCTGATGAGTGGCAACATTAGGCAGGTATGCAATGCTAAGCATGTATAGAGATGTGATCTCCTACTTGTCTACCATAGCAAACCTTGTTCCCATGCATCTAGGAAGTATGTACAGGGTAGTGAGGATATGCATCTAATTCTTAGAGTCTTATGGCTCCGGAAGAGGTGCACACTCCTCACTATCCTTTTCATCATCTAGTGTCTTGCGGCACGTTTGACACAAATGGTCTACAGTGGATCTAGCAGTGTCGTTACTGAGTCCTCTACAAAGGGTCCGCCACTCATGGGATGTACCTTCCATGTGCGTAGGTTGATCTTCACTATCTGATCTTTTCTTCGAATGTAGATGTGGTCGGTATCCCAATTGTGGATCATTTGGTTTCCCTCATGAATGGTCACCCAAGGATACAGTCATACGAAACTGGCTGACGTCCAAAGTTCATCACCACCACAAAGGTGTGGCAGAAGATAGTTCCAAGGATCTTCATTTTTAGATCTTTCAATAGACCAATGGGTCTAGCAATGGCTCCATCGGCAAGTTTGACCAGTAATGTTATGTCATCCATGGTGGGTGCTCCCCATATTTCCTAGCATTATTTGGTAACAATGCTCACTCTTGCTCCCCCATCCAAGATTGTTGTGACATGAAGGCCATCGAAGGTTATCGAAAATGCCGCAATTTGTCATCTTCAAAGTATTATCTAAGCTTATTTACTCAAGCTATGGGGGTGCTAGTGATCTCGTGGGGTTCAACAAGCTCATCTTTCTCTGACTCATTAGAGATATCTAGCTCTATGGATTCTTGCATGCCTACCTCGAGGCGTCCCTCCATCCAATCCTTCAGATCTTTCCATAAGCTTGGGCTACCTTGAAGCAAGGTGGGGATCTGGATCTGAGAAGAGAGGAAGGAAGAGAGCCCAACAATGTCTCTAGGAGTGGATGTTATTCCGTGAGGAAGGTCGCTTTGGCTTAATCTTAAGCTCTTATGTGTATATGGTATGTGGATGGGGATTTCTGTGTCCGTTCTTTTAAGATGGTGGGGATCTGGATCTGAGAAGAGAGGAAGGAAGAGAGCCCAACAATGTCTCTAGGAGTGGATGTTATTCCGTGTGAGGAAGGTCGCTTTGGCTTAATCTTTAGCTCTTATGTGTATATGGTATGTGGATGGGGATTTCTGTGTTCATTCTTTTAAGATGATCATCCCCTAGATTTTTGAGATATTTGGATACTAAGTTTCCTTGGTGGGGGGTAGCTATTGCAGTGGTGGGGGTGTTGTTGCTTGTGTTGGCTAATGTGGGGGTGACGGGGTCTGGGAGCTCTCTAGAATATACATGGCCTTCTTCAGTGGGTCTCATGTTGGAGACCGAAGGACATGGCTCTAGGTAAGCAATAGGAGGCTCGTCTTCTATTTGGCAATCCCAGACCAATTCTTGGGCTGCCAAGAGTCTTTCCTTTTCTTCTTGGGGTTAGGGTATTTGGCAAGATTTTTCGGGAGCTAGTTAGCGTGAATTGGTTCCCGAACTTGGGTGGCTAAGCATAGCAATTCTTCCTCTTCTGACAAAGAGGTTGATGCATGTGTGGTTGTGCCATCTTCTGAACCACTCTTGATAACTATCAGCTATTTCCTTTGTCGATCTTCGTGGTTTTCTTTCTTGAGAGTCTAGTTTCTCCTTCTTGTTCAGTGACATTCTCACGAGGTTGATGCCTCTGCCGCTACAGTATGAGTTGTGGCCCTCTATATGTTTTGTAATCTGGTTGCAGTGTTGAGAGGGACCGTGTGGATGAAGTCATCTCTTACACTCAATAGGTTAATGATGGTGCTAGGATTAGCTTCACGAGCCTTCCATGTTGTTCCAGGTCTCAATAGACAATCTTTATACATATGGTCAATCCCACACCCAACACATAAAGGGGTTAATGAGGGAGCACCTACATAGGTACTTGCCATCCCTTTCTTGATTGGAGACTCAGCCACTCAGTGAGGTTCTGTGCAATGATAGCATTGCATGGGTGGTCGTTTTGCCATTGTATTCATGTCTCGGCCTCGTGGCATTGGGGCGGCTAAGTACACTAGGTACATTTGGTCACCCTCCATCACATAGTGGCATAGGATTTGAGAGGGTGGACTAGTTGGCTCAAAGGGGTTTGTAGGACCTTTAGGAACTTCCCCCTTGTCCCCTTCTTCAAAGATTTCCATTAGGGTTAGGTGACGAACATGTGTGATTCTTGGGGGCAATGGGGGTTGAGGTGGGAGAAGTGGGGGTGGTAAGGGCATTCTGGGTACCCTTAGAATTCCTCTTTGGGCCACTTCTTGGCCTAGTTGAGGTACACTGTGAAGAGCATGTGCTGGCAAGGCCAATGGTTACCTTAGGTTTGCAAGCAGGGCTTGAGGTAGAGAGCAGGCTTGAGGCTTGACTAGCACTTTGCTGATAGTAGTTTGTGACTTTGTGATTGCCCCATCTTTGGCAATATGTACATAGAGGGTAGGATGGGGTCGCAAATGTGGACACTCCGTATTAGTATGGTTAGCTCAACAAATCGAGCACCATACTAGCTCCCTCCTGGAATAGAGATGGGGGTGGCCAACCCGATCCTGGCCTTGTTGGTTCATTTGCTACATTAGTCCAGTGGCCAACTACTCAACTTGTCGTCCAGAAGTGGACTCCTTGCTCTTTCCGTCGGATTTTCTGTTGGTGGTCTTGAATGAGACTTTTGGTGTACCCTCATGGAGTTCTCGGGAACGTGTTTCCTTGAAATTGTCATGAAAGTCCATAGCACTCCTACATCATTACTTGAATGAGGTATGGGCCAAGGCATACAATGAATTGTGTAGGGGTATATCATTCATACCTTCTAGAAATCTCCCTATTAACCTTTCATTAGAGAACTTGTCTCTAGCACTGTAGTAGAAGGAGTGGAGATATTTGACTCTGTTGATATAGTCTTGGATGGTTTCACCATCGCTTTGTCTTGGGATGGTTTCACAATCCCTTTGTCTAACATTGTGCAGCTGCTCCACCAGACTCCATCTGGTATGTTGATGAGAATATCCAACCTTGAAGGCCTCTTTCAATCTTGTCCTTTGCTTTCAAGGACCTAAACGGTTGGCCGGCTTTACCGTCTAGGGTGAGGCCAAGGGCACTCACCTTAACTTGATCTTCCACGTGACCAACGGCTTCATAGATTTGGTTGAACATTTCCAAGTGTGGGATGGGGTCTCCATTCCCATCAAATTTAGATTAGCTTCAAGATGTTTGCGGGTTTATTCTTCTCTATTTTGGGTCCTAGTGCTCATTGAGCTGGGGCTAGGGGTGTGATGCCCGTAGCCACCCCCTCCCTATTTCCATGGCTAATCTTAACATTTTTGGTGTTAGCCCTGCCATGGCTAGAGAGGGTGTTGGTTGAGGAATGATTGGAGGAGGAGCGGGGCTAGGTGATAATAGACCATTACAGTCCCTTGTCTTATGGGTGGCTTAGGTTGTGCCCCTTGTGGTCCCATGTGGTACCCTCGGTATGCTCCATGTGGTGGGTACTGTTGATATACATGTGGACTGGGGCTGATGAGACGGTGTTGGGTAGGTCCTTTCTATCTGGTATGATGTTTTGGTCCTTGGGAAGATGGACCTGGCCCTAGGTTTTGAATGGGTCTTTGGGTCCTAAATGAATCAGCCACCCCTGAGATAGGCATGGCTCTCTAGACTGGAGGTTGAGTCTGGGTCTGATGGCTTTCACGTTGCCCTATTTTTGCTCTAGGATCAAGAGACAGCATGGGCTCACTTTCCTACTGATGTTCCATACCTCTCACCCTGGGTTATGGCTCTTCCGATTCTGTGTTACCCGGATAAAGTTGTGGAGTCTCGAAGTAAGGCTTCTCTATGAATGTGTGGGAGAGGTAAGGTCTTGCTCTTGGACAGGTGGTATGTCCATACACTGAGCTTCGAGGTCTCATGTCTCGAGGTCAGGAGTTTCTCATCCCATGCTGGGATGGTCTTCACTCCCACTCATGCTATCAAAGATGAGCACCATTTGGCTCCATGCGGTATTGATCGATGGGTCTGACCTTATGAGAGTGAGGAAGCTTTGGGAGATTTTACATCATTAAAGAGAGGGTTGTTTCACACCACTTTATCCAAATGTAGGTGCATGAATGTGTGAAACTACTGTGCAAAACCACCATGTGAACAGTCTTTTTTTTGGGGAATGGTATGGATGTATGCTTTGAGATGGTATGGGCATACACTTCAGAGAAGGGAACGGGCGTACACTTCTCAGGGAGCAGATGGCATGAGCGTACGCTTCTTGAAAGACATGGACGTGGCTTCAAGAAGAAATGAGCATGCGCTTGTGGATGGAGAAGGTATGGGCATGGCAATTTTGCCACACAGGCGTATGCTTTAGGTGAGACAACTGGTTTAGGCATGGCTCAAGTGGCACGGACGTACTCTTGTTGGATCCAGGGCAAAAGAAAATGATACATTCGTGGCAGATATGCCACGGGCATGTCAGTTCAAGGGGGGAATACTTTGGAACGGGTGTACGCTTTAGAAAGGAACAGCCATGGCATAGATGAGACAGGTGTGGCACTAATGAAACGACTGTGGCACTATCAGATTCCAAAGATCTTTTAGAGAATTTAAGGCTGCGGGTCTGACTACCACCTATAATATTCTCTAATAGTGCAACTGTACCCCCTTGGTTAAATGCAATTTATGCCTACTTAATGCAAATATTCTCTTCTTAATGCATTAGGTAGCCTTTGGACATCTTTTGGGCCTTGTAAGGATTCCTAATTTTTAGAGATTAAGGCTAATTTTGAGCATTCTTAAGGAGACAAGGGTAACAAAGAGGCCTACTTAGAGCCTATAGTTTACTCTTTCTAGCCTATAATTTCCAGCCAAAATTTTAGGGTCTAAAGTAGTAATTTTCTCTCTCTTATAGAAAGCACTTTCCACATCACCAAGATTGTAATTGGGGGGCCCAATGTTTTTTTCATTTAGCAAGTTTTTTGGCTTTTAAACTCATCCCAGACCCTTATATATAAAAAAAATTTAATTTTCAACCTCCATTTTCTCCATAAACCTCCTTTATCCCCTTAAATGTGACATCTTTTTCTCCCTCATTTATTGCCTCCACTTCCCCCCACCAAATCACCCTCATTAAATGCCTCCAAATTATCCTATCACATTCCACATCATCATTCTTGCAACTAGGTGGGGGGGCCAAAATAGTGTTTTTTTTTATATTTTTTGAATTCTCTTGCTTTAAAACTTAACCCAAACCCATATATATATATATATAATTCATTTTTTAAACTCAATTTCCACCTAAAGCCATCTCTACCCTACCTTTTTCCCTCCAAATCAGCCTCCTCTCTCTCTCTGTCTCTCTCTCTCTCTCTACTTGCCATTGTCACTCTCTCTCTACTATGCTTTCATGGCTTAACGTCAACATAGAGCTGTTAATCCAAAATTACTTGGCCTATTAATTCTTTTCTCTGTCTGATTGTGCAACTTGTCACCTAAGTAGAATCATGGCCTTACACGAAATCACCAATGCGAATGTGCCATCGTCGATGCAAGGTGGATTTGCATGTTTGAGTGTTGGAAGAGTATGCATCTTTAGGCAAGGGTCATTTTTTGATGTCGTGCAATAAGAGAAAGAGCTCCCCCCCCAACCACCACTAGAAATAAAGTTCCTATTTCTATTTTTGGAATGGGGGAAAAGTCATCTTCCTCTTCGATTTCCCTGTCTCACTAAGCACTGGTCTTAAAGCAGTGAGGGTTCTCGGCCAACCCCAATGCACCCTCCTGGAAGTAGTTTTGGACAAGCACTAATTCACTAGGACTGGCAGTAGCGGCTACCCTATCTTGCTCACCCTTCTTTGTGACAAACCCCCCAAGGCATTAGCTGGGGGAGCTCAACCTCACCTTCCTCGGTTCCTTCAAAAATGTGGAAGACAAAACATGCCAACCATGAGAGGAAGCGTTGGCCAATATCCCCTTTGCCAAACTTGCAAAATTATTTGTTTTCAAGCTCTATGAAGTGATCTGAGAGTGTCGCCATACGTTCAAAACTTTTAAGCCATTTTTTGAAGGCTTTTTCATTGTGGGCTATGTGCTCGAGTAGTTTATATGACACCCCACAAGCCATCATCATCTCGTAATGCTAGTGAGTGCGGCCTCAGGTGGGTCTCCATGTACGTGAGCGTGTAAACAAATAGATCTAAGTGCAGTCGGATGGTGGAGGTCCACTGAACCATGCAAGTGAACATAGCGTGCAAGTGCGTGGACTCAGGGATGTCACTCTCACATAGAAAGTCCATGAATTTCTCTAGGGGTGTCATGATGAGGAGGGCTGTTTAGGTGCTTTGGTGCTCTAGAGAGTGCGAAGAAAAAAATGACACATAAAAGGGGCCTTGGGTATTTATAGAAGGTTAGTGTCCTATCACACTAGACCAAAAAGAAACCCTAAAAGGGTCCTTGGGTATTTATAGAAGATTTGTATGAAAATAAACCAACCATACCACAAAACCACAATTTCAATAAACCAAAATGCCTATTTATTAAACCAAAGTACTGTATGCCTTGCAATTTGAAGCAAGCATTGATGATTCGCTCGTACCCCAAGATTGTGTTGGTGATCACAAAATTTCAATAGGCTCCAATGCTTGCTTACTTGGACAATCTCTAACCCTACATTTGGTAAGCATATTGAGAGAGCTATGGGCTCCGCAACCTCCTCTTGAGCTTGTAAGGGAATCCATGCTGCTCCCTTCTTCCTCATCCACCGCTCATAACAAAATCGAATGCACAAAGTGGCATTTGCTCGCAAGAATCAAAAGGAGACACTAGATTGTACTACATTGCACTTGAAATTATGCATTTTGTGCTCCCCCTCCACAAGTTCCCACCCTTGGCCAAGTAAATTGATCATCTCTTCAACACCCATTGCATATGTACATGGTGGGTGTTTGTGTGCTCTCTCAAAGGCTTGAAACATGTGGGAAAACACATGCATAGGGCATGCCCAAGTAAGACCCACTAATCTTGAGGCCTTGGTGTACTTCAAAGAGGCTTGTATATCACTATCCATCTTTGCCTTAAGAGAGCAATCGTAGTCCAAACATCAGGTGTTGGCCATTCAGTGCTAGAGAGAGGAGGGGAGGGGATTTCTTCAAGCTTACCAAACCCGTTGGCCAGAGTGGGCACTACATAGTTGTGTGTGTAGAAGAAAACTTTTCGATGAGCAAGGTTAGAAGGGGCAATGTTGAAGAGTATTCTATCCCCTATATGAGCATGAACGGCATAGAATGTCCCTGTTAGGCTTCGTATAGGCGAGCATGAAATTGGAAGGGAAAATATTTGGAAACAAACAAACCCATCAAATGAAGTTGAAAATAAGAGCCCATGTAAACCAACCTACTAGAGAGAAATCCATACACTTACAAGGAAAAAGAGGAGTGTGCCATTGGGGCCGCAATGAAATATCCATTGCTGAGTAAACATGTTATACAAGGTCCACCAACCCATCATGCTTTGAGTCCTAAACTTAGTAGACGCCCCTTCCAATGGTGCACTACATCTCGATGTTGAACTCAATGGGGTCTAGTGGCACTAGGTTACAAATAGTGGCACTAGGTTACAAATAGACCCAATCTCCCTTCTGAAATTGCATCCCAAGCCAAGCATCATGCTCATCCCTCACATTGTGCAAGAGCATAGACTCTATTGTATCTCTTGGCCTTCTCCTCGGACAAAGATGCACTACCCTCCATGGTTGCTTATGCTACAATAATTGGACACAGAGAGAGAGAGAGAGAGAGATCGAGAGAGAGAGAGAGAGAGAGAGAGAGAGAGAGAGAGAGAGAGAGAGAGAGAGAGAGAATGAGGTGTGAATAAGCTGCAGGTCTAAGCACAGTAGAGAGAGAGAGAGAGAGAGAGAGAGAGAGAGAGAGAGAGAGAGAGAGAGGGAGAGAGAGAGAGAGAGAGAGAGAGAGAGAGAGAGAGAAAGAAAGAAAGAAAGATTTTATTAACGTCTTCCAAAAGACCGAACTCGGCCTATGAGACAAATCAGTGTACCTGTATGGGGTATCCTCTGTCATCCCAACAAAATGAAAAAGTATTGAACTAAAAAAAAGCTGAATCTGGGTGTGCAATAAGTACAATGAGTGGTGGAGGGGATGGAGCTCTACTACTAGGAGAATGCAAAGCTATATGCATGGAGTATACAATCATGATATGCAACCTAACTAGCTCCATCCTGTACCATACTGGGGGTATAAAATGGTATACATCAATGAAGGGGGTGTCCACAGCTCCCTGAAGAACATAGTATAGAGAGAGAGAGAGAGAGAGAGAGAGAGAGAGAGAGAGAGAGAGAGAGAGAGAGATTATTATAGGCATGAATAAGCTGCAGAACTACGCATAGTAGAGAGAGAGAGAGAGAGAGAGAGAGAGAGAGAGAGAGAGAGAGAGATTATTGTAGGCGTGAATAAGCTGCAGAGAGAGAGAGAGAGAGAGAGAGAGAGAGAGAGAGAGAGAGAGAGAGAGAGAGAGAGAGAGAGCTATGGAGATTTGAGTTGCTGGTTTTGGGGGGAATGGAGTGTAGGCTGATGTTGGAGGGGAGAATGGAGTGTAGAGAGAGAAGATGGAGGTGAAAAAAGCTCTTTTTTTAATACAATATGGTTTGGTTTGGCTTTATAAGGGGAAAAGAAAAAACCCATTTTTTAGGGTTTTTTGACCCACGAGATCGATGGGGGCTGAAAATGATGGAGCCCCCCTACTTGTAGTTACCTACCCCCCCCCCTCCCCAATTTATGAAGGCCAGTCTCTACTTTTTGAACCCCACATTTGTATTAATGAGGAAGACAAGCCTAGTTGCCCCCTACTTTTGGAGGACACTAAATGTGCACACTGCTCTCTTCCCATTGGTCCATTGTTGCTAATGAGGGTCATTAGCAAAGGGCCCAAAAGATGTCCAAAGGCTTTCTAATGGCTAACTGCCACATTCAAGGCTAAAGATTTCCCAAGATCTACCTAGATGGAACGGTACAGGCATGGCACATTGCCATGAGCATGGCCTGTGAATGGAACGTCCGTTCGCTTCTTAGCCAAAATGGGATTTTTTCCTTGTTTCCTCCTCTAATTTTTGTAATTTCAGGTATCTTCCCAATGTTTTTTTGGATTTTTGTTTTAATAGAGAGCTAAAGCTAGCCTCTAGCTATCTATTGTTGATGCCTATAATGTTTAAAGAAACCTAACAAATTAATATTAATTCAAAGATTGAACACTTACTTGCTTCTCCCGCACTTAGTGAAGACCTCAATGCTTCAATTAACCTCCATAGCTCCATGGAACACCATCAAACAAACAAACACAAACTCAAACACAAGCAATTAACTGGTGGATTTACACTCCAACCGGGCCAAATGAGGACTCTAGCAAATGAAATAAGTGGAGGACCCTAAGCTGAGTGCTCTCCTTAGTATTTAATTAAATAAATAATTTTTAAATTTAGGAACCATGAGGGTTTAAAAGGGGAGGGAGGGGTTCATTTTTCACATGCACAAGTTGTGTTTGGAGCTCTAGAGCACTCAGCTAACTTCTCGATAAATGTGTCATTTTTTAGCAATCTCTATTTCAAGGTAAGTATGTCTTTTTGGAATTTGAACTTTTTGGAGTAATCTTTAAATTTTATTTTATTTTTATAAAATTATTACATTGCCTCAAAATCCTAAAACAAATAAAAAGTATAAAATATTCTACAAAAACAAATAAAAATAAATAGAAATAAGTGGAAGAAAAATTTGGATTCCATAATCCTTTTTGTGATTCTTTAAAAATGATGAACTTGCAAAACTTCTTAGTGAAATGAAATCCAAAGTTTGGAGGAAAATACATATTGTTGTTAAAATCTTAAGTTTTGGCAAAAAAAAAACTAAACGTAGGGTGCATGTTGTTTTTTAAAATCTATGCTTTGAGCAAATTTCGGTTCTAGAACCCAACTTGTGAGACAAAGTGGATTCCAAAATCCTGATTCGTGAATAATCTGGATTCCAGAATCCAACTCAAGATCAAAATTGGGTTGTACAATCCAGCCTGCGCTTGAAGAAGTGGATTTTGGAATCCCACTTAACATAAAAAGTGGATTCTTGAATCCAAAAAGCACCAAAAGCACAAGGGTTTATGAGAAAGAAGGAGAGTAGACACACACATCTTGCCGAGCTTGGGAAGTAGAAAGAAGCATCAGGTGCGTTCGTCAAGATAGGCAAGTGGGTGTGGCAGAGGTGTGCGTTAGGTATGTTCATTGCATGGCGACCCCGACTATAGTGTTGTACTGTTGTGCATGAGCTACCGGCAATCTCGACTGCATGCATACACTACCAGCCCCAACCCCTTGCACTGTCAACCCTAGCCCCTTGTGCAAGAGCTACCGGCAATCTCGGCTACATGCATGCACTACCAGCCCCAACCCCTTGCACTGTCAACCCCAGCCCCTTGCGCTGCCGCCCCGGCCCTCGCTATTTGCATTGTGTGCTTGTGCTGTTGGCCTTACAGGATTTTAGAATCCCACTCCTCTTTCTATGTTTGAGGGATTCTAGTTTCCCATTCACTTCTCTTGTCCTCTCTAGCAGATTCTAGAATCCGTGATTAACTTTTTAGCCATGGTTGTTTCTTTTCTGCAAGTTATGCCTTCTCAATCTCAACTTTTTCATGCAAGCAAGAAGTCTAAAACTTCAAGGCAAGCTTATGTGTGTAACCTCAACCTGACTCAAGCTCAAGGAGGGGACACTCAGGTGCATTGATATCTTCTCACTTGGTTCTTGCATGCACCACGGAGCTAGGTGCATTGATGTCTTCTCACTTGGTTCTCGCACGCACCGCAAAGTCCCGGTTTTGCAATAAACAAGGATTTTTGTTGAAAGTTCTTCTCGTTCTTCTCATTGACAGCTTCTTGCTCTACTAAACAATTCCCTCGCGAGCCAATGACTCAGCACACCAAAGAGCATCGCCAAAAGGTGCCATTAATCTAAACATGTATTCTCAACCTATTTAAGGAGACTCAATTTAATGTAAGGAGACTCAATTTAATGTAATGTGTGTGCCTTTTAATCCATATAACTACATTATTATGCCATTTTTACTAATCACTTTCTTAATTATCATTAATAACTAAATTATGTCAAACCATATTCTTGATTACTTTTGATCCACCTTGAGCTCCCAACTTGTAAATTTAAGTTAGTATCAAGTGGGTAGGCCTAATAGTCAAGTTTGTTGATGACATGTGTGGTATCTGATACTCTAAGCCGCTCTTCTTATAAGAGCACTACAACTAACTCATCAAACATAAGGGAATTAGGGTTACCTTTCATCATAAGCCACATTGTGGATGCAAAACTCTGGTATGAATTTGGTAAAATTGTGAGAACAATAGACATAAGTGAACTTTTGAATAAGCTACTCTCTGAGATCTTTGATCCTTATGAGTGATACGGATCCACTTCTAAGAAAATAGAGGAAAATAGAGACTTACAAGAAAATAGATTATTCAACCCAATTAACTTATCAAAGACCACAAATTCAACATATTCAAGAATTGAATAAATAACAAATAAAATACTTAGCTCAAGGTAACGACTCAACATTGGCCCCCTCGTGTGTGTGGCCTCTCCCCACACATGAGGATTTACATAATTCTTTCATTCCAAAATAGGTCATAGCCTCCAAAAATACAAAAAGGTGCTTTTACTTGCACGGCACTCCCTTATGCTCAAATTGAGGTTAGGGTTAAAGCATACCACACTTTACAAAAGTATTAAAGTTCAATTCTAAGCTTGATAAATCAAAGCTTTCCAAAATAAATCAAAATGTGCACAAGCTAGCACATGTATATACAAAGCTTGTTTACAAAAATGTCTACCAACAAATAACATTATGCTCATTTTCCTCAATCTTTTGAATCCTCTTCACCTATAAAATAACCAACAACAAATTGGTAAATAAATATTCCATAAGTACAAACCATCACCACACACATGTAAAGTAACACAGGAATTTAAGAGAGCTTAAAATATATTCTCATAACATTCCCTCTTAAGTTTGAAATTGCTCTTAATTGAAAAGAATGGAGGATCTTAGGGAAGGCACAAAAGTATTTCTCAGGCACCCATCTTGCATCTTCACAACAAGGATGATTTTGAAAAGTCACCAAATATTTGATATATTGATTTCCAGTATGAGTTGATGTAATCTGATGATCAATTATAGAATCTGGAATCAAAACTTCTTTCTCACCCTCAATAAGAGGTGGTTCCTCATATATAGGATGAGTGAGATGTGATCCCCTAAAAGGTTTTAACAAACTCACATGCAATGAGTTATGAATATGCCAATAAGAAGGTAATACAAGTCTGTAAGCAACATCATTAATTTTACAAATCACCTTAAAAGGTCCATAAAATCTTGGGGCAAGCTTAATAGCCAGGAATTTTTCAACACTCTTAAGTTTGCACTTCTCAATTCTCAAAAATACATAATCTCCAATTTCAAAAGAGATAGCTTTACATTTATGGTTTTCTTTCATAACATATGGTTCTTGAGCATGTGCAATAGAATGTTTTCTCATTCAAAATGTTTCTAAAATTGATAGTGCATTGATCAAGAGCTTCAACTTTGTGTGAAAGTCTAGTAGCTAGAATAGGAAAAGGTTTTCTATATATAATGTCAAAAGATGCTTGAGTAGTAGCCGAATGAGGAGTATTATTGTAAGCAAACTGGAGAAGATGAATGTACATATCCCATGAATTAGGTTATTGGGCACAACATAGACTCTGAGGAGATATTAGTAACCTCAATTTGTCCATTCATTTTTGGATGGAAAGATATGGAAAAAATCTATCTTAGTGCCTAAGTTGGAGAAAAGAGTGATCCAAAAGTTACTGCAGAATAATCTAAAGTCTCTGTCAAAAATAATGACTTTTGGCAATCTGTGATGTATAAAGATTTACTTGACAAACATAGTCATAGCTTGCTCTCATGATGAGAAGTCAATGTTTTATTACAAGATAAGAAATAAGATTGCGTACTTGAATGGTCCACTATAGTCAAAATCATGTCATTATGAACGGATGTAGTAGGCAAACTTGTGATAAAATCCATTAATATTTGTTCCCAAGTATCATTAGGGATTGGGTAGAGGTGTAAGAAGCATTTGGTTTTGGGTATTACCTTTGTAGCTTTTAATTTTCTAACAAATAGAACATTTAGACACAAATTTTGCTACATCTTGTTTAAGATAAGGCCAAAGGAATTCTCTAAAGACTAATTGTAAAGTCGCTGAAACATCTCGATGACACATGTATGATGGAGTTGATGCATTTCCTCCAATATGAATTGTCTAAAAGGTTGTGTAATCCGCAATCTCTTCTAGAAGAAAAGGAAACCATCATGGCATGAGTAATCACCAATAGGGTTCTAATTATTGTCTCTAAGTTTAGTCTAAACCTCAGAAAAATTGGGGTCAATAGCATAGGATTCTCTCGTAGGACTCAAAGATTCACTCTAAATGACAGAAATGTCGTGAACACTAGGACATCTACTTAAAACATTTGTCACAATATTTTCTTTCCTTGGTTGATATTAAATTATGGATTGGAGACTTTGGATCAATGAATCCCATTTGATAAATCAATGGTTGGGTCAACAAATGATGAATGCTATGTTAGTCTATCTTGATTAAAAATTTAGATCCCATCAAATAATGTTTTCGAAGTCTTAAAACATGTATAACAACAACTAATTCCTTGTTGTATGTGCTATAATTTCTTTCTACTGGTTTAAACTTACAACTTTCATAAGTAATGGGATGTCCATCTTGCATGAGAAAAGCACCAAAACCATGTCCACTTGCATTAGTAACTATAACAAACAATGGTCGTTGTAAGAACCGATGCATGAGTCAATGCTTTCTTAAGCTCAAAGAAGAAGTGGTCCTCCAATCAAAATGTCTAGGTTTCTTAAGGAGTTCGGTTAAAAGATGTGAAATATATGAAAAATTTCTAACGAACTTCGTATAGTAGTTACACAATCCAAGAAAAGATCAGAGTTCATGAAATATCACGCAGTTTAAGCTAGTTAGCAATGCTTTCAATCTTTTTGGGATCTACTCAAATACCATTAACAGAAATAATATATGCCCTAAGTATTCAACTTCCTCTTGAAAGAATTTTCTTTTTTTTGAATTGACATAGAGCTGATTCTCTTAAAGAAGTGAGAACACTTTTTCTAAATGTTGTTCGTGCTCTTGATGATTCTTACTGAAAACTAAGATATCATTAAAAAAACACTACAATAAAATTTTGATATTTCAAGAATATTCTATTCATCATTCTATTGAAAGTAGCCTAAGAATTAATCAAACCAAATGGCATAACTAAAAACTCATATTGACCAGTTTGGGTTGTAAAAGCAATCTTGATCGTCCATTCAAATTTGATGGTAACCGGACTTGAGGTCAATTTTGCTAAAAACTTGTGCTCCCTTGAGCTTATCTAGCAAGTCATCCACTTGTGGTATCGGATATCGGTTCTGGACAATAATCTTGTTTAAAGCACGATATCGATTTTGGACAATAATCTTGTTTAAAGCACGATAATCTATACACATTCGATATGTCCCAAATGAAGAACTGTTGGGTCTAATCAATCCTTTCTCTAACAATTCTTCAACTTGTCTCTAAATCTCTTTTTTCTTAAGCATGTTAACTCAAGGAGCTTTACATGGCGGAGAGATTTTATGGATTATTTCAATTTTATGAACTTCTGGATGAGATTTGGGTAAGCCAAGAAGGTAGGTTGTCTATAAAGCAGTTAGAGAACTTAGAAATGAAAGGATCATGGAGACACATTTGGTTTAGGGTCTTTGGTTTAGGGTCAATCTAAGCACTAAGCTAGTTGACAAGAATAAAAAATGGCTTCTCCTTTTTCCTTACGGCTCTTTTATCTTGGGTATGAATCAAAAGTGAACCTAAGTCACCCTTAGTCTCTCCTTGGAGACAAATTTCTTTGTCACCTTTGGGCGGTAGCTTGAGAAGATGGCTGCTTTGCGGCAGTTTGGCAAGAAGTGGGACATTTTTTAGTCTCTTGAATCTGTGTTCGGGGTATCTCGGGCAAGTTCAGAATGACCAATCAGCTGCCTTGGCCACGTATCTCGATCGAGATATATGTCGCCCACCTAGGTTCGGTAAAGGTAGCCATGCATTATCTCAGGCGAGATACATGGCAACATGACCGGGCAATCTAGTCATCATCCCAACGTATCTCGGTCGAGATAGCTAGAGATGCTGACTAGATTGCACAGTCATGGTGGCGTGCCAACACAGCATGTATATTTATATCTCGGGCAAGATATGAATATGTATATTTATATCTCGGGCGCAATATGGAAATTAATAAAATGTTTCTCGGGCCAGATAATTATATATTTATCGTTTCTCAGGCGAGATACGTAAATCGAATAAATTATATATTTATCGTATCTCGAGTGAGAGATGTAAATCGAATAAATTATACATTTATCATTTCTCGGGTGAGATACATAAATCGAATGAATTATATATTTATCGTATCTCGGGTGAGAGATATAAATTGAATAAATTATAAATTAATCGTATCTTGGGCGAGATACGTAAATCAAATTAATTACATATTTATCTTATCTCGGGTAAGATAAGTAAAGCAAGTTATTAATTTGTATATTTATGATATCTTGAGCGAGATATAAAAAGCGAATGGTCGATGCCACATGTCTCGCCCGAGATATGTGTACCCTAAAAATCCCTTAACTTTTCTCGCTTTTTATTATCTACCATCCTTTTCTCTATTTTTTCGGAGCTTTTCACAAGCACCTAATGGCGTCGCTGGAGCACTTGTTGCCGTCTGTCGCCTGAGCTACTACTATTGTCGATCTCACCCGAGCTGCACCACATCTCTAGCATCGGACCCAAAGTTTTGCCCAGGTAGGCGTCCTAGTTTATTGAGTATTTATTTTTTAAAGCTTTGAGAAATTCATTTTCATTAACACCTTAATATAGTACAAAGCATAATTAAAAAAACTAGCATGGATTCGTCTATGGGTGGTTCTACATTTGTTTATGCGTGAGAAAACTGTAATTAACGAAAGCTCTGCATTCAAAACCAGGGTTTGCATCAGGAATTAACAAAAACCAATAATTAACCTTACCATCAGCCAGTTTAATTAAATAATCAAAACAGGGTCCGAACCAGTAATTAACGAAACCATCCAAACCCATTTAGCAGGTTATTGCACAAAGCTACATTAGTTTTTAGAGGTTTTGGTTGTTTGAGATATACACATGTCCCATGCATTATGATGATACATATGATACCTTTATAGTTGTCCTCTAATAGAGCACATGTATATTTGATGCGCTTACATTTGTCCTACGAGATAGAGCACATGCATCTCCTTTTCTCAATTGACCATCTTAAATACATGAAGCCTCTATGCATAAGGTCTTAATGCATGAAGCCCTATGTAATATGAACTATGGCTTCATGTAAAGCCTTTATGATAGCCTTATGCAAGATGCATTATGGCTTCATGCATGAAGCCTTTATGCATAAAGGCCTTATGATTAAGCCTCAAGTCTTTATGCATAGAGGCCTTATGAATAGAGTCCTTATGTATGAAGGCTTAAGCATAAGGCCTTTATGCATAAAGACTTAATCATAGGGCTTTATGCATAGAGGCTTTATGCTTAAGCCCCGCAGGCTTTATGCTTAAGGCTTATGGATAGAGGCTTTATGCATAAGGCCTTATGTATAAAGGCTTAATCATAAGGCCTTATGTTCACCACGTCTCCCACACATGCCATAATTCTACTATCCCCCTGTGCTGGGGGTGAGCCTGAATGGCTTTATGGTTGGGCGGTGACCTAGATGCCTCAGTCTTTGTGTGTTTTCACCATCTTTGTTTAATTAATTAATGATGAAATCAATATTTCGGGGACATATTATGCTCCCCCTAAGCTAGTATTCTCATCATTAATAACTCTATAGTACTCCCCTAGTAACCTTACATGTCATAGTACTAGTGAAGTGCCAACCAACCTCTCACACCCCTTGGCACATATGCATGTATCACCGACTCTGCAACCTATCATTGCTCCTAAAGCAATGAGGTGTTTTTGTCCATCATTAACAAAAGACCCTCTTGCCCCATGTAGACTAGAATGATCCGCAAACAGCATTTCTAAAATTGGTTCAAGTCTACATGCTGGCCCCCAAGCGGCCTATTTGCCCTTTGAGGCACATAAAAAAGCCCATAGAGACCCTAAAAAATGCCTACAAAGCAAGTAGTCATCTCACTTGGGTGATACAAAACTATTGAGGATGAGAGAGAGAGAGAGAGAGAGAGAGAGAGAGAGAGAGATGACCTTTCGGTTACGTGGCATTATGCAGTTTTTATCATGGCTCGTGAGTCACGTCGTGAGACCATCCCCAAGATGGTCGCACTCTTAGAGGCTTCATGCACTCAGCTTCGTGATGGATAGAGAGATCCACATCCCTCCACCATGATCGTTGGAGGGCATGCTAGAGACTCTATGTTCCCTTGACAACGTAGTCTTTGACAACATGGCTAGAGACATAGCAAGGTGGATGAGTACGTCGCAGCTTATCTCATCGAGAGGTATCCCGACTACCCTCTATCAGAGAGAGGACATTACAGCTGTTCATTCATGAGGATGGGTGAGTCGCGACTTCAGGGCCGCTTAAGGCGGCTTGGTGCGGCTGGTGCACCCATGTAGCTATGGTAGCACAAATTCTACCATGATATGTGGCATATTATGGTGCCTTACCCCATTATCATGAGATTCCGATCTATTTTGCGCAGTATGCAGAGTTCATGTTGGGGCTCAAGGTAGATTACCATAATTGTCGACCCGACGCGCTGGCCATAGTGTGGGACAGGAGGCCTGGTGACTAGGCTAGGCATCTCCCACCTACACTTTGGACACCTCGTGGATTGGAGATGCTACCATTTGCCATAGTGCATGAGCTAGGTGTGCATATTAGTCACTAGTTTCATCACGCTTCAGAGTCTATTCGACATGTCGTGGTTCTCTTATCGGAGCCGACCATTAGCATGGTATTCTCCCAATTTTTCCCTTCTAGAGTAATTCATTTATGATGTGTATTTCTATGTTGATAAGTTATCCACCTATATTTTATCTTGTTTGTGCAGGGCCCGGCACAGTTTCATACCAGGCTTCTACTTTAGGCCAGGCCGAGGAGAGAATTGGGACAGCATCACCTTTACCAGCACACCCCCTAGCCATGTGAGAACATTGTTTAAACTATTTTTCCATTACTTGTTGAAATATACAAGTGAATGGGTGTGTGCGGGAACAATCCCTTAGCAAGAGTAAAAGAGAATCTGTAAATGAGTGAGAAGCAGTGAAAAGGTGAGAGGTATCTACTAGGAGAGAATAAAGGGTAGCATGAGAAGATTTAGGATGTGTGGATATATTCTGGGAAAAGTGGAGAGGTGGAGAGAATCAAGCAAAAGAGATAGAGTGAATCAAGCAAAAGAGGTGGAGTGAATCAAGGAGAGATCAGTGGGTTAGATGCTTGGCATCTTGTGGATGTGAACTCTATAAATTGAGGCATTGGCCTAATGAGAATTTGTTAGTTTTTGAGTATCCATGCATACATTAAGCTATGAGTTTATTGCTCTCACTAATCTCATCTTAATCATCATCTAATCTCTTTGTTAATGATGTTGATTCTTGCATTTGATCCACCATAACTCATCACTTTGCTTGCATTTTAACAGTACTCAAGTATGCTTTCTTGTATTTGTTTTAATATTGATCACTTTTACTTTTCAGGATACCGAGCTAGCTAACCTTTGTCGACAAGTGTCACAGCTCACTCTAGAGTTACAGGAGTCACACCAGGAGACGCCAGAGACAGTTCGTGAGGTGGACGTCGAGAGACGGATCACATACTACCACGTGGAGCACTACATGAGGGAGTGGACGAGACTTGGCAGAGATGCAGCTCACCATCGTGTGATGCCGAGCATTGCTATCTATCCCCTTCTGCCAGACTCTTTGGTTTTGAGACCACGTGCGAATACCAGCACTGCAATTTGTGGAGTTTGCCTCAGCGAGTTTGACACTTGGGGGTGGTACACATTAGGGTGCCACCACTAGTTTCATCTTTACTTCCTTGTCTGCTCATTGGTGAGATGACTGCTAGGTGTTTGACTTGTCAGTGTAGTGTCGAGTTTGTCCTATATTGCCTTTGGGGGATAGACGACGTGTACCCAGGGTTGGCAGTGACAGTGCATCTTGTCTCACGGAGGCCAATCAGTAGCACTGATCATTGGTAGGCTATCCTAGACATCATGGTAGATGATGGATATGTTGCTGAGGATATGCCTAAGGATTTTGAGATTCCTATATAGAGAGGGATTTATCACCAAAGGAGGAGGAGGCATAGAGAGTATGAAGGGCCCGCATCGATGAGTGCATCTTACAGGCTCGGCATGTTGCTTTATGCACCCTAGTTGGAGCAGGGAGTTCGGTGGACCGGCCTCTCAATGCACATATTAGGTCGGTGGAGTAGTCTACACCTAGCCATTTTGCTGCTTGTGTGTACACTGACCTCCACTTATGGGAGATGAGACATGAGCATAGAGGCCAGGTGATGGATGAGGATCTTATTGATGCTGCTCTACTGCTACACATGGTGAGTCCTCAGCCATGGCAAAGGAGCATCTTACCCAGAGGACCATTGCAGAGCGGGTTGTACAGGAGCCGAGGAGGAGGTAGTGGGTACGTCATCCTGGAGCTTATCAGGTCCTCTCAGATGAGGATTAGACTTCATGTACGTGTATATCACATCATGCTTTTCTATCGACCAGTCTACATGCCAGTTGTATTTATGACCTCATGTTTCTATGTATGACATCCACGAGTTGTATCCCATTTTGATTTATAATTTGGACTATGTCTTTTGTGATTTTGTATTTCTAAAAAGTTTTATATATTGGACTATGTATTTTGTGATTTTTAATTTCTATAAAGTTTGTACATGTAAGGTGCCATGCTATTTTTTGCATAGGGGACCCTTTGGGCACTATGGAAACACACTGTCCTGCCCATCCGACGTCCAATGGTGATGAAACTTTGCGAGTAGTAGGGTAAAAGCCCCACGGACCTGCTCGCAAAGTTTCACCACCATCGGACATCGGATGATAATGATGCCCCACCCAAATCTGCTATTTTTCACATAGGGGACCCTTTGGACACTATGTGAAAAATAGCGGATGGCAACACACCATCCCGCCCATCCAGCATCTGATGGTGGTGAAACTTTGCAAGTGGTCCGTTATTTTTCACATAGGGGACCCTTTGGGCAGCACTATGTCCAAAAATAGCGGATGGCAACACACCGTCCCACCCATCCGACATCTAATGGTGGTGAAACTTTGCAAGTGGTGGGGTAGCAACCCCGTGGACCTGCTTGCAAAGTTTCACCACCATCAGACATTGGATGATAATGATTCCCCACCCAAACCTGCTATTTTTCACATAGGAGACCCTTTGGGCACTACGTGAAAAATAGTAGATGACAATACACCGTCTCGCCCATTCGGCGTCCGATGGTGATCAAACTTTGTGAATGGTGGGGTAGCAGCCCCATAGACCTGCTTGCAAAGTTTCACCACCATTGGATGCCGTATGATAATGATACCCCACCCAAACCCACTATTTTTCATATAGGGGACCCTTTAGTTGGGGCACTATGTGAAAAATAGTGGATGGCAACACACCGTCCTGCTCATTCGATGTCCAATGGTGATAAAACTTTGCGAGTGGTGGGGTAGCAGCCCCATGGACCCGCTCGCAAAGTTTCACCACCACATCGGATGCCATATGATAATGATGCCCCACCCAAACCCGCTATTTTTCACATACGGGACCCTTTGGGCACCACGTCCAAAATAGCGGATGGCAACACACCGTCCCGCCCATCCGACATCTAATGGTGGTGAAACGTTGCAAGTGGTGGGGTATCAATCCCATTGACCTTCTTGCAAAGTTTCACCACCATCGAGAAATCGGATGATAAAATGATGCCCCACTCAAGCCCACCATTTTTTGCATAGGGGACCCTTGGGCACTATGTCCAAAAATAGCGGGTGGCAACACACCATCCCACCCATCCGACATTGGATGGTGGTGAAACTTTGCAAGTGGTGGGGTAGCAGCCCCACTAACCCGCTTGCAAAGTGGTGAAACTTTGCAAGTGGTGGGGTAGTAGCCCCACTAACCCGCTTGCAAAGTTTCACCACAATTGACGCCATATGATAATGATGCCCCACCCAAACCCGCTATTTTTCATATAGGGGACACTTTGGTTGGGACACCATGTGAAAAATAGCGAATGGCAACACACCATCCCGCCCATCCGGTAGACGACAGTGATGAAGCTTTGCGAGTGGTGGGGTAGCAGCCCCACGGACCCGCTCGCAGAGTTTCACCACCATTCATCGTATGATAATGATGCCCCACCCAAACGTGCTATTTTTCACATATAGGGGACCCTTTGGTTGGGGCACTATGTGAAAAATAACGGATGGCAACACACCGTCCCGTGCATCCGACTTCCGATGGTGATGAAACTTTGTGAGTGGTGGGTTAGCAGCCCCATGGACTCGCTCGCAAAGTTTCACCCCCATCGGAAGTTGTATGATAATGATGCCCCACCCAAACCCGCTATTTTTCACATATGGGGCCCTTTGGGCGCTGTGAAAAATAGCGGATGGCAACACACCATCCCGCCCATTCGACATCCGATGGTGGTGAAACTTTGCAAGTGGTGGGGTAGCAGCCCCGTGGACCCACTTGCAAAGTTTCATCACCATCGGACATAGTATGATAATGATGCCTCACCCAAACCCGCTTTTTTTACATAGGGGACCGTTTGGGCACTATGTCCAAAAATAACAGGTGGCAACACACCATCCCGCCCATCCGATGTCGAATGGTTGGTTGTGAACCTTTGCAAGTGGTAGGCTAGCAGCCCCATGGACCCACTTGCAAAGTTTCACCGCCACATCGAACACCGTATGATAATGATGCCCCACCCAAACCGTTATTTTTCACCTAGGGGACCCTTTGGTTGGGCACTGTGAAAAATAGCGGATGGCAACACACCATCCCGCCCATCCGACATCCGATGGTGATGAAACTTTGCAAGTGGTGGGGTAGCAGTCCCACGGACCCACTCGCAAAGTTTCACCACCATTGAACGGATGATAATGATGCCCCACCTAAACCCGCTATTTTTCACATAGGAGACCTTTGGGCACTATGTGAAAAATAGCGGATGGCAACACACCATCCCGCCCATCCGGCATCTGATGGTGGTGAAACTTTGCAAGTGGTGGGGTAGCAGCCCCGTGGACCCACTTGCAAAGTTTCATCTCACCATCAGATATCGTGAACAAGGTGGATTGGGGGATCCCGTTGCCTATTGCTTTTTCTACTTCTATGACTTTGTGAACCCATGCTAAGATATAGGAAAAAAGAGATTAAGAAAAAAAAATTTAGATAAGTAAGATTAAAGTAATACTAACATATTCTTGGAATGAAGCTATCTCCAAAGTTGGTGAAGCTCTAAGAATGAGAGAGACTCCAAAAAGTGGGCCATATATACCAAGCTAGTTAGCATTTTATTGGTTAAATTAGATTATGGATAAAATCAAGATTTTTACAGATAATGATAATTTATTATAAAATATTAGAAAATATTAAAGATAATTACAATTTATAAAAATGATGAATGAATTAATTATTTTAAGTAATGAATATTTTTTAATAAATAAAATTTATTTCTATAGTACATAGAATTTATTTGATAAATAAATAATATAAAAATTTCTTTAGACATATTTTAAGTTTTTTTTTCAAAAAAATATGAATTTATATTTATTTAATTATATCATAATAATCGATTGCTTGAAAATAAAATAAATAAATAATTTTTAATAATTTAATTTAAATAAATAAAAAATTATATTTATTTGGAGGAGAGCTTTAAAATTATATTATATAATTTTATTTTTTAATTTTTTATTTAATAATTTTTTTATTTTTATTTTTAAAAATTTTTATATTTAAAAATCATGAAATATAATGGTGATCATGCACACACATGAGTGCAGCTAAACTGGAAGAAACACCCATCTGCTCTATTGTACAAATAAAGTGTCCAGGGCTTCATAATCCTTCTCAAATCTTCCCAAAAAATAAATACAAAAGATCAAGATAGCTAGTCCTCCCGAGAAACCATGTTAGGGCCCACAAGCCATACATGTACTATTATGTGAAGCTTCATAAGCCATACATGTACTGTCATGTCAAGCTCCATATGCCATACAAACACACCATGCCAGGCTCCACAAGCCACACATGTATGTCATGTTAGGCTCCATATACCACACATGAAATGACCAAGAGCTAGCATAAAGAAGAGATGCACAAGCGGCTAAACATCTTAGAAGAAAATATTGTTGGGCGTTTTGCCACATGGCAAAAAAATGCTGACATGGAACCATGCTCAAGTGTGAGGTGGCAATGCCATGCGTGTATATGATGTGTCATGCCATGTAGGCACAAAAAGTCAACCAAGTTGACTGTGCTAAGATGGCAAGATGACATGGACATTCTTGATTACGTGGAAATGCCATGTATGCATTTGATGTGGCATGCCATGTAGGCTTTAGGGAGTCAACCTTGTTGACTAAGTTGAGGTGGCATGATGACGAGGCATGCTGAGATGGCAAGATGCTTATGTGGAGTCTCCCCCATATGATGTGGCATGTACATGTAGGACTAAGACTATGTTACCATAGCTCAATTGCTTGATAAATGGCATAATCTCTAGGCTTGGTCTAATAGGATTCCTTTGTTTTAGACTTTGGGCGGACAAATAGTGAAAATTTGATTAAGATGGCTGGAAAATGGGCTTCCCTTACTCAAATTCACTCAAATTGTTTTTGTTAAATTCATCATGACAAGTACTTATATAAAATTTATATAATTAAATTATTAAACTTTTACAATTCCTCTTAGAGATTGAGAGAATTTTCTACAGAAGATCGGAAGAAATCCAACCGTTAAAATTGCAATTTGACAATATGGCCACATTCTACACATATTTTTATAACTTCTCACCATTGGATCTTCAAGGATGAGGTTCACATTTTCCAAGATCTTGAATAGAAAATCACATATTGCTTTACAATAAAAAGCAGCGAAAATATATTTATAAAAAATAGTTAAATAGCCAAAAAAAATCCCAATAAATCAAGTTAAGCTCTATGCAATGTGTACATTCATGTACGAATTGGGATGATCATTGGACTTGGGATGCGGAAGTAATAAGCATTGTATGTGTGACATATATTGCAATAAAGAAAGGTGAAAATGTAAATGCCAAAACTTCTGTGCAATGAAACAATCACTATAATAAATTGGATTTCCGATTAGGGGGTGCCATTTGAACACTCACTATATGTATAATGTGCCCCAAACACCATGCCACTAAATTCCAAAAAAAAAGTAAATTTGTGTAGATGCATGTTTTCAGGTTACCTTCAGGGTGCCCAACTGTCAAAAGTGGTGCCCCTTATCTTCCGACCACCCCTTTTAATAACCATATTATATGGGTGTCATAGTCAATCTGGGGATGATGTTCATGTCTCCATGGCATTCCTAAGATAATATCAATTCAAATGTTCTCTTTTCTTTTTGTGAATCCATTTTCCAATTTTATATTCTTAACCTCTTTAGTGCAATTGAAATGTAGCTTTCAGTTTATAACTGGAGTAGGTGTGAAACGGCCCTATTAACTTTTGATAATACCGTAGTGGAGTCTGGCAAATACGGCTGTTGAATCTTGATTCTTGAGGGACAGGCAGTGCGCGCCGTTGCAGTGGGCAATGGGGGCAGTGCTGCCAACTTCCGAGTGGGAGTTGGTGGCACCGTCACACCCGCGTGGCGGTGGTGGTGGTGAGTGGTCACTACTGGTCATGGTGTGTGCTCTCATCACATCCATTGCAATACCCATATTATTACGATTCATGAGAGAGGCTGCTGTTTGCTGATTGACAGCGCTCGCCAATACAAGTAGTACCGGAGTGTTTTTATGATGGAAGCGTCAACAACACAAAAAGCACCAAGTGTGCTTAGGGGCTCAGCCTTCGAGGCCAGAGATTCCTACTCCGTAGAGAGCACTTTTAATACTCGTTGCAACTGGCCGGGGTAAAACAGTTGAGAATCCTCTAGTAACAATGTTAAAATTGGCCTGTAAAGCGACCTTTTACTCCTCAGGTTCTGGACCCGCTTCCTTGATACAAGAAGTAGGTACATTGTTTGTTGTGTTGGGGAAATTATTTTACCGCCATCGAATCTTTTTCCTCCAATCGAAGATCGAAGGGGAGACTGTGATTTTAATGAACGAGCAAATATATTTTCTTCGCACTTTATATTACTTGAAGGGTAGCTAGCTAGGCTAGTAAAAGTAGTAGCAACAAAAGTGCGCAGGAATTCTACACAGAGGTTACAACGGAGCGCAGTGGGGACTGTGCACACGAAAAGAGACCTGGGCTCTGGCCCACCGCCAACTGGACACTGGTAGGCCAGTGAGGCTGGATGGCACATTCTGACGACTCAGCCTCTCTCTCTGCGCAGAAAGCGAGTTTTAAATATTTAGTTACAGTCGAGACTCGAGAGCCCAGACCACGTAACTCTTGCTCTCTAGGGAAGGGAATCGTGATCGAGCCTCTTGCCCCACTGCACCCCCTAAAGACGAAGGGTGTTGTATGGGGTGAGTGCAAGTAGCTCTTTTTTTTGTGTGTGTGCGTGTGTGTGTGTGTGTTTTTTCCACCCAAGCTTGTATAATGCAGCAACCAAAAATGCTGCATCAGCTCAGCGTTGCCTTGTTTTTCGCCTGCTCTATCCTCCTCCCGGCAGGTACGCAGCCAATCATCCAGCGTAACGATATTTCTTAATTCTTAAATTTATGTGAAACCCTTTCTTGTGTGTGCTTCATTGTGGTTTGCAATTTTTAGATGGAGCTTCAGTAGGTGTGAACTATGGGCGAGTGGCGAACAACTTGCCATCTCCCAAGGACGTGGTGGAGCTGATAAGGGAGCAGGGCATCCAGAAGGTGAAGCTGTATGATACAGACCCTACGGTTCTAGCTGCATTTGCCGGGTCAGGAGTGGAGCTCATAGTGGCATTGCCCAACGAGCAAGTGCATGCTGCTGCGGCTAGCAAGAGTGCTGCTCGCGACTGGGTGGCTGTGAACGTAGCCAAACACCTCCCAGCAACCAAGATCACCGCCATAGCCGTTGGCAACGAGGTTCTCTCCAGCAAAAGTGGTAGTATCAAGCAGCTAGCCACCCTGCTCTTGCCGGCCATGCAGAACATCCATGCTGCTCTGGCTGAGCTTCGTCTGGACGACCAAATAAAGATCTCTAGCCCTCACTCTCTAGCCACCCTCTCTTTCTCTTACCCCCCTTCAGCAGGTGCCTTCAGCAGCTCTATAGCCAACTCTATCATGAAACCAATGCTGGATTTTCTCTCTCAAACCAACTCCTACGTGATGATCAATGCTTACCCCTTCTTTGCCTACGAGTCACAACCTGACGTAGTCTCTCTCAGTTATGCCCTTCTGGAGAGCAATTCAGGCGTGAAGGACCCGAGGACGGGGCTACATTACACGAACCTTTTTGATGCACAGCTTGACGCTTTCTTCTCCGCAATGGCCTCCCTAGGGCACTCCAACCTCAACATAGTGGTGACTGAAACAGGGTGGCCATCCAAAGGCGACAAGGACGAGGTAGGGGCTTCGCCAAGTAACGCAGCAATGTACGTTTCTAATCTAGTGAAGCACATAACCTCTAATGTTGGAACCCCTCTGAGGCCAGGAGCGTCCATAGACACCTACATTTTTGCTCTGTTTAACGAGGATATGAAGGTCGGGCCGACTTCAGAGAGGAATTATGGGCTGTTTTACCCAGACAAGCAGAGCGTGTACAGGCTAGATCTAACATCTGCGGCTGCTGCTCCGAGGACACCATTTACATACCAAAAGAAACACAGTCATCATCATCAGCATCATCAGCATCAGTCAGCTAATACAAGCCGGGCGCGGCGGAGTAGCGATGTTTCTTGGTGTGTGGCCAACCCGTCCATCAGCTCGGCGGCCCTGCAAGCGGCTCTGGACTATGCGTGTGGTCCAGGCAAGGCCGATTGCTCTCTCATCCAGCCAGGCCAAACGTGCTTCAATCCCAACACCGTCATCGCCCACGCCTCCTTTGCCTTCAACTACTACTACCAACTCAACCGTAAAGCCCCCGGAACCTGCAACTTCGGTGGTGCCTCTCATTTGACCCAACAAGACCCAAGTAAAGTCCTCCACCATGAATTGTTTGTTATCGAGTTGATAAGTATTTGTTCTCGTCATACTTCAATTCAATCAATTTTGCGCCATTGTTATTCTCGATCTGACCTCGTGCCTCTCTCTCGCGCAGGTTACAACGGCTGTAAATATCCTGGCAGCCTCGGAGAGTCTTGACTCCACAACTTGATTCGCTAACACGCCTCTCATCACTTTTTTTTTGTGGTTCCGTCATCCGCGCTATTATGATAGATACAAGTCCCTAGCCATCCCATCCTAATCCTAAATTCTACTTATTTCTCACTCAAGCACCTATTTGTAATGCATTCCCATGTTCAGCTCCTCCTGCACAGGACGCCTCATACTTTCTTAGTTGTCTCCTTGCACGGTACCTTAGTTATTTATCTTCATATAAGTGGTGCGTTTGTATGGTTAACATGGTTTTTTTTTTTGGGGGGGGGGGGGAGGGGAGAGCTTTAACTTATATAATCATATCCGTATTCATTCAATCAGTCTCTACATTGTGGGTTTTCGTTTCTTTGACTTATCTCATTTTATTCGTTTTTCTTTAAAAGTTAAAGACGCCCTTCCAAATATTGTTGAAGGCTAATTGGTTTCACCGGCACCGCCAGTCATTTTGCACAGGATCCCGGTCAACAGCTCAATTTTTTTGAAACCAACAGCACTAGATTCAAATGTTCATTTGATCTTATTTACATCTTTGCCTTTGGCTCTTAGTGATGCGTCGTGCACATCTGGTGTCCACACTCTTCGATGGAGGAGCCTTTGAGGACATCATTAGACAGGTGTGACTCTACCAGAATTGGGACAACCTCTCAGTCATGATGAGATTTCAGAGCCCTTTGGAGAAATATGCCCACACTACTATGTACACTATTTTGGGAGATATTTTCCACACTATTATGCACACTATTTTGGGAGCCTTGATGTGGAGGCACACTATTTTGGGAGAAATCTTTTACACTATCCACTTTATTATGCACATTATTTTGGGAGACATCTTCTACACTATCCACTCTACTGTACACACTATTTTGGGAGAAATCTTCCACACTATTATGCACATTCTTTTGGGAGAAATTGTCCACACTATACCCACTATTAAGCTCTCACTATTTTGGGAGCTGCCATGTAGAGGCTCCCAGTTGCCCCACTTGGAAGCTCCCCCTTTTTTCTTCTTTTCTTTAATATCTATTAATCTATATATTCCATATCCACATTGTTATGCACACTATTTTGGAAGTTGCCATGTGAAAGCTCTCCTTTCTCTTCTATAGTTATTTCTGCATATATTCTATATTTATACATTCTATACCTAGAGAGAATTAGAGAGAAAAAGAAAGATTTAGAGAGTCCACACTATTTTGGGAGTTGCCATGTGAAGGTTGCTAGTTGTCCCATGTGGTAGCTTCCCATTCTTCTCTTATCTTCTCCTATATATATCTATATATGGTCTATATCTATATACTCTATGCCTAGAGAGAGATAGATAATTAGAGAGAGAGAGATTATGGCAAGTCTCTTCCTTGTGGTCAGCTCATTTGGCGGAGAATGACATGGCTTTCCGATAGATAATTAGAGAGAGAGAGAGAGAGAGAGAGAGAGAGTGGCAAGTCTCTTCCTTGCGGTCAGCTCATTTGGCGGAGAATGACATGGCTTTCCCTCACTAATTACTCTGAATACAAGTGCGGCTTGGAGTAACCTCATCGAATATATAGCCATGTGACCATTTGTAAAGTAATTTTTGTAATATATCTTCTATTATGGAAAAAAAAGATTGTGTTTACTAAAGGCTTAATGCGCCTATGAAGCCAAAGTGATACAATTATATTAATAGCGCATGAGAGAGAGAGAGAGACAGAGAGAGAGAGAATCCACACTATTGTGCATACTATTTTGGGAGAAATCTTCCACTATGCACTCTATCATGCACACTATTTTGTTGGGGTCTACTATGTGGAGGCTCCTAGCTATGACATAGTAGCTCCTTCTTCTTCTATATTTATATATATTCTATATCTATATATTCAATATTCACACTATTATGTATACGATTTTGGGAGTTGCCTTACATCGTACTTTCCTCCTCTTCTTTTCTCTTCTTCTATATCTATTTTAATATGTATTCTATATCCACACTATTATGCACATTGTTTTGGGAATTGTCACGTGGAGGCTCTCAATTGCCCCACACGGTAGCTCCCCTTCTTCTCTATAGATCAAGTGTCTACTAATGGGCCTAACGGTGACCAAAGTGGTATAATGTGTGTGAAAGAGAGAGTAAAGGTCTCCTCTGTTCTTGATGTTGCCGTGTATCCTCTCCTAAATCTCCTCCTTGTACTCTAAGAGTATCTTATGCTTGCTTTCTCTAGACCTTCAATCTTTACTATTTGGCACTATTTTTTTGCATCGTGAGATTCGTGCTTCCTCGGACATAACACTGTGAAAGAAGTGAGAAAGGCATCCTTGGATGGTTTGAGTGCATACATTTGTGCAAGCACCTCGCTATAGCAACACCTGTGGCACAATTTACTAAGCCATTTGATTGTCCAAGCTGCATTTTTTATCAAATCCTAAGGATAGATTCCTTGATCAGATATGATTTGCTTGAGTTTTGCTTCCTTCTATTCTCTCCATCTGATGCATCATTAGTAGGATCTTTCGTGGAGATCATCATCTTTGGTTTAGTTCAGCTTTTGAGAGGAGAACCCTTTGTTTTTTGACCAAACTAGTATCCAAGCTCGGATGCTCGACGCATCATCTTTCTCATGTAGCTAGAAATAGGGTGTTGTATCCAGTACTTTATTTAATACATGTGCCACGATGTTTGTCGATTGGCTCTATGTTAGATATTGTATCGAACCACTCTTGCTTGTTCCTCCCAGTAGCCCATGATTGAACTCGAATCGGTTAGTTTCTAGGTGCATAGGAATGCTCTATCCTTTGAGCTATGTGACCCAAAATAGTCTCTATTGTTTTTATTACTAAAAAATAAAATTATTTGCATTCCAAATTGGGGAAAGGGAAAGGCCACTGTTAATCGTGTACAAATAGAAAACAAGTCTGAATAGGTCAAAGGTTTAGCTTATGCAGGAACGGGCTCTTCCAGGAAGAACGGATGGAGCATAAGCCATATCAAACTAGAGCGAATCAATATCCAGCAAACGTAAATTTTTAGTTCTTCCATAATTATTTTTAAAACAAAATGACTCATTTGACTCATCAATCGGTTTTGTTCAATTGTATTTTTATGTTACTACCGTAACATACAAATAATGATTTGCCATAAAGTGGACCCCAATGTGGTAGATAGATTTTGGCTGGAAAAATCGGTGTTGAAGTACCTCAACTAAATATATCGAACGAACCAGGTCAATCCAAAACATAAAAATTACGAACCGTATTCCTTACCTTTAGACAAAGATCCACTACTCTTAACATCTAATCACATCACCCCACCCTAGCTATGCTAGGCTAGTGGTTGGATAGCATCCTAATGGATTGGATTAACCAAGTCCAAGAGGAACTGAGAATGGAGAAATTTCCTTATGGACGAGGCCTTCCTCCTCATGGACAGAGCAAATCCTGACTCTTGAACATAATCTTAGATGAGATCGTTTCACGAAGCACCAAGGATGATCTTGGAATTGGTATATGGATTGACATTCAACAAAATGTCGCACAAGTTCTAATCGAGAAAATTGTGTCATACTGTATCCTCTAGAATTCAATGGATAGATCAAATGTATCCTTTAGAATAATTTCTACTAGCCACTATTACTACTCAGCAGTAAAACATTACTTTTCAATCGAATTGTGTGGTCCAGGAATTGTATGAACCACTAGCTAGCATGGTCATTTTCTTTTAGTTTACTTGAAGGTATTCTTTAGAAGAATTTCTACTAGCCACTATTGCTCGACCATGTGAATTGTAGTAAACTGTACCTTTCATAGTAATTGGATTACATAGTAGGGTGATATCTTGGTTCTCCTTGATCTACTTTAGGAGTGACATGTAATAGTAACTTGATAGTGACAACTTTCTTATTACATGCCGTACCCTCTAGAATTCAATGGATAGATCAAATGTATCCTTTAGAATAATTTCTACTAGACACTATTACTACTTAGCCACTTGAATTGTAGTAAAACATTACTTTTCAATCGAATTGTGTGGTCCAGGAATTGTATGAACCACTAGCTAGCATGGTCATTTTCTTTTAGTTTTCTCGAAGGTATTCTTTAAAAGAATTTCTACTAGCCACTATTGCTCGACCATGTGAACTGTAGTAAACTCTACCTTTCATAGTAATTGGATTACTTAGTAGGGTGATATCTTGGTTCTCCTTGATCTACTTTAGGAGTGACGTGTAATAGTAACTTGATAGTAACAACTTTCTTATTACATACCTCTTCTAAGATAGCTCCTCCTTTTGGAGTCTCCTTCTAGTGATCCCCTTCTTCTATTTTGGAGTCTCTCTCAGGCTTTCTCTCTACGGTTTGCCAAATTGATTCTCCTCTTGGGGCTTAAGGTGTTCTAATTGGTCCCAAAGTTTACATCTTGGAGCCTCAAGCTTGCACTCCTAATTAGTTCCAAACACTTCCTCTCTAAAAATGTAGTCTTGGATTCACTTGAGCTTCAGTAGGTTGAGCTTTGCATTTACTGGCCATATTATTGCAAACACATATGGGCTTTTACCTCTAGTTCTTTTTGCCACCCACCACTTCTGATTTCCCTTTGTTATTGTCACTCACTCGTCTTGGTATTTTCTTGCAAATTCTTTGGATCAAAATCTTTATCATTATCATAGTCTCACAACTATCACATGGCTAGGGAAGACAATGCGTAGCCGTCGCATCTCTGTTAACATGGTCCAAGACATTTACCTAAAAGAGGAAGACTGGGAGGTGAAGCCCACCGGACTCTGGTTGGATATAACTCTGACTAGGCCGCATAACCATAGAAACACGTTTAGAACAAAAGCTGACTCTTATCGACATAGGTGCTAGCCATAACTTGATGTCCCCTAAGTCTTGGTGTGTGCTATAACTGTTGTTGACACCCACAAAAGCATGAGTGGAAGGAGTAAACATGCTAACATCCACATGCATAGGATCGTTCACTACCATGTTTCACATTGGAAATAACCCCTTAGGAGGGAAGTTCTATATTATTCTTGCAGGTACCATGTGTGAAGAAGTGCTTCTCGGACAAGGATGGATGGGGCACAATCGATGCCAAATAGATTGGGACTCGTGAACCACCACCTTGCAACTTGAGACATGTAATTGTTATGATGAGGTAGAAGAGGAGCCCATGTCTTGCACAACCTCAACACCAACCATTCTCAAATCAAAGAAGTGCTAGAACAAATCAACTTCCAAATGTAACCCATAGTCTGACCATGCCACTCAAAAATAGCCCTATCTTTTACTTGGCCGTAGGGGGTAAGTAACCAAGTTCCATGAAAAGCCTCGCATAAGTAGGATTAACCTTCACTGTCGAGTATCCCCACCCTCCCCCAAAAAAAAAGACTAACCCTACTAACACCCATGCCACTACGGACGTTTTTAACCTTACAAAATCAAAACCATAGGTGCCCAAACCCACTAGTCTCCATAGCAACACCAATGTTTCCATGATGAAGATACCAAATGGTGGGTAGAAAAAGGAATACTATGGGCAAGATGTTACTATGAAGGGCAAGAAAATTTGGATACCAAGAAGAAAAGTCCAGCATAAGCCGATGACAACCACGCCATGCCACTAACTAGACCACATTGCAAAGGCAATGAACACTAACCCTAAACCAAAAGCATGGTTTGTTTAGGAAAGAGTTGTGACAAGCCCAAGGATACTATGCAAGTCAAAAACAACTATGGCTACCCAAAGCAATGTAGAAACCATCCAACCAAACAAGGAAACCCTGATAAAGGAGCACTACCCAAAGATGCTCGATACTTAACTCTTCTAGTCACCCAGGGTATTATGAAGGTAAAAAAAGCATTTGTATACCTAAAGTCACACCGACATTACCACCACCAACTTCTTTAGTAAACAATAAAAAGTAAGGCAGCAAGAGGGCAATAGTGTGGCAAACCAAAGCCACCAACACTACTGGAACCCCATGCGTAACCCTAGCAAAAGGTAAGGGAAAGATCGAAGAATTCATGGAGCCCCATGACAATTGGCAAATACACCATGAATGGATATTCCTTCCACATCAAACTCAGAAGTCCATGATATGTAGCTGAAAGCTAGGAACTATCACCTAAGCTTAGCTACATGGACGAAAAATAGGTATTAAGCCTTGTCCAATGAAAGGGTACCCATCGAAAATCTAATGAAAAATGTGAGCCAATCATATATTTACAGACAATAGATTTCCTATGGATTTTGCAGGTAACCCCATTTAATTCTTTCACATCCCAATTTTGACCTAAGAAATCCAAATATTTCTCTAATTTACAGATAAACATTGACAATGTTTTTTTGACCTCCTCGTCATAAAAGAAGTAGACAAAAACATGCAATGGCATAAAGACAATGATTTTCACCTGACGATTTGATACATTTGTTCTTATACATCTTTGCACGTCTTGGTATATCTTTAATCTAAAGCACTCACTTGTTTCTGCTGTTGGTATGGGCCATTCTGGACTATCGAATGAAGGCAGTGGTAATGCTTTCAAAGATCCATAACCTATAACACTATGAGGTGTCGTGTAAAATTCATTATAAAAGAAAACTCCTCTCTCTGCCAAAGACTTGTTGGATGTTTCTTTATATAGCTGCTCACCAATAGATGCATGAAAAACACTATAGACTGCCAGTCAACCAATTGTAATCTGTGGTTTTCTGATTCTTGCTTTTTTAAAACACTATAACGCGATATGGCTACATCAGAAAAAATCATATTCATTCTTTACATCGTGGTGACTTGTCAGACATTGCCTTTCATTTGACCCAATATCTAATGAACGTAGGTAAAACATGATATATATGATTGAATATAACATTTAAGACCAAGAGTGATTGCTTGATAACTTACCAAAGAATTATGCATATGATATGACTCATATAAGATGGTGGGAACATCTCTCTCTCCTCATACAAGATGGTGGGAACATCTTCTGTCCTCTCCCTCCTCTCCCTCCTCCCTCATCTCTACTCTCTCCCTCTTCTCTCTCCCTCCCTCCTCTCCCTCCTCTCTCTCCCTCTCTCTCTCTCTCTACCTTTCTTCCACCCATCGTGGGGTAGAAATGGCTAGTAGGATTGCCCTTGGGATGACATGAATCCACCTGGGTTCAAGCTCTCCGTCGATTGGTCTCTCTAGATCAATAAAGTCGACGTTAAGCGGCTCCATCTCTGTGTTCGTCTCTCTCTCTCTCTCTCTCTCTCTCTCTCTCTCTCTCTCTCTCTCCACTGCCTATGTGGATCCTATGTGGATAGCACATTACATGCATGCCTACGTGGACATTTATTTCCATGTAAGAATGTCATCGTTTTGATAGTGCTATCCACGGTGGCTGCCATGTGTAATGCTCGAGCTCGAGCATTACACGTGGTTGTCTATGTGGACTGTGGTGTTCACGTAGGCATGCCACGTGTAATGCTCGAGCTTAGGCATTACACATGGCAGCAGTGTGTGGCATGTGCATGCCACACATGCAAGCACATGCCACGCAATGCTTCATATCACTGTCCAACGTCTTTTTAAGCCATTGAGAACACAACAATAGGAAGGGCTCACAACAGCCCTCCCCCCTCAATATGCCCCCCTTCAAAGAGCACTCGCCCTCACGCTCCCCCTCCTCAATGTGCCCTCTTCCCTCAACGCGACCCCCTTCAAATCGAACACTTGCCTTCACACAACCACCCTCAATGTGCCCTCTTCCCTCAATGTGACCCCCTTCAAATCGAACACTTGTCTTCACACAACCACCCTCAATGTGCCCTCTTCCTTCAAGGTCTCTACTTCAATGCGGACACAGTCTCTTTCAACAGAAAACACCTCCCCGGATGCGTTTGCATCGAAGGGCTTCACTAGAAATCAAGATGAGATCATAGTATACTCTTAATTGTATTGCTTTGGGGGCTTCTTCTTCAACACTCGCCAACAATCATGTTGCCTGTAGTAGTGCCACAATTGCCGAAGAATAGGAGTCTATAAAGGAGAGTTTTGGCCAAGTGGTTGATTGACCCATCTCCACAAATTGGGTGGAGGACCACTTGGTTGATAATCATGACCACCTTCCTATAGAGTGCCTCTTTTTTGCCTCCTTGCAAACTTGGAAATCCATACAAATGAGGATTCCATACTAGTTAATTAAAAGCATGGAAGAAAGCACATACTAGTCAACAATGGCAACGTTCATTGTCTCTAAGGGAGTCCTTGGCCACCAAGAGCCCTTTCCATTTGACCGCATCAAAGTGCAATCGGCCACACCCACGACCTATCGTTGTCAACAACAAAGTTTGACACGATACTAGAGCAGACGGAAGGATTGCAGCACATGGTTGGGAAGATTTTGATTGTCTGGTGGGATGGCAACCATCGACTCAAAGCATGGCAAGAATGGGAAAAAACCAATTGCGTTAAAAAAGAGAGAAGGTTCCCAAGGTGATTTGTAGAGTGGTCCGATTCCTTGAAGAGGAGGAGGCAAAGTTCTTATATTGGTGTTGTGCATGATAAACAAGTAAGTGGATTGTATATTGTTTTTTTATGATTCAAATTAACAAACATCTTATATGTCATTATTTACCTTATTTTATATGCATGAAAAATTGCCAAGGTCACTACCATTCATGTACCAAACACAACAGCACATGATATATTTATGATGCAACATGTGGGCCTTGTTGATCCACAATCCTTGTTGTCAAAGTTTAATGACGCGGATTGTGCATGGGCTGAGAAGGCTATAACTCATCGGGGATCTAATAGATCAAAGCGATTGAAGCTTCCCATGGCACTCCTCTCACAATTAGTTTTCAAGGTATGCGTGCACCTCGTTCTTAGATCACAATAAATCCATGTTTTGATTTCAAAAAATGTTTCTTAAACATAAATGCAGTGCACTCGGAGATCAATGTCATGTACCAAGCCAAGGTTAGTTGGCTTTAATGAGAGAGGGAGTAGAGAATACCTTTTGAATGTAGAAATGTTCGATAATAATTACAAAGATGCCCTGAAGGAGACAGAGGAACTATTTACTAAGAGGGGACATGAACTGGCACAAATTGCCAACCCCGCCCTGTGTGGTAGAGTTTTTTAGGAAAGTGATCTCCTACCAAGGTTGGGGTGAAAAGGCTAGCAAATTCACTACTCCCAAGCTAGCAGAGATTGCTTGAGCACATATTCCAAATGGAGAGTAAGATCTCTAACTCCCTTGACACATAAAAATATTTTTATACGTAGGTAGAAACATAATGTTGGTTCACAATGTAGTAAATGTAGGCTCCTTGACATATTGGCGTTGGCGGGTGGTGAGTTTGCTATGAGGGATGCCCAGATTCGATGCCTCTTGTATAGGTATGTAGTAGCATGCCCAGATTCGATGCCTCTTGTATAGGTATGTAGTAGCATGCCACAATACTATTATTTTTATTTTATCACATTATGTGGTGGAAAAGTTATTGTTATTTTATTGGTTTCTTAGATTTCTTAGAGAATTTTAGTGTTTTTGTACTAGGTGGTGTAGAAGTAGTATATGTGATCGGGTATATATCCTGAGCACCCTTTAGACACATGGGTGTAGTCCCCGAGATAGAGGACATGGGATTGTACCTCGATGAGGAGTGGATCAATGAGCTATAGGGCAAGGACACTTGGATACTCTACCCATGGTGCCTCTGGATATACTACCCAGAGGGGGAGTTTCCTCTAGAGAGGAGGCTGAGTAGTTTCAAAGTATGTTTCATTCTGTAGGGTAGAACATTTGTATGAACTTTGAAGCTTATTTTTTGGGAGTTTGAAGCTCTTATGTTGGTTGAATGTAAGAGCAAAGAAGGGCAAAAAGCCTGGTACCAAGAAGAAATCAGTCCCAAAGAAGAAAAAGGGCAAGAAATCAATAAACGAGGAGCCTCCATCATCCACGATCGTGACATCAATGCCTCCACGATCGTGACATCAATGCCCAAAAAGAGTTTACCGCGGTCAAAGTGGAAAGGAGATGGCATTGATGAGGATGCAGAGGATAGCCACTCTAAGGATGTAGAGGATAGCCACTCTAAGGATGATGAGCGTGATGATGAGCATCAGTTCCATGCATAAGGCGATAAGTAGGTGACCCTGCATGGTGAGAGCAAAAGGTAGGGGTCGAAGAGTTCAAAAGAAGATGATGCAGCCCTCTTGGGATCCAGTAAGTGAACTTAACATATTTGAACATTCAGTAGTTCATTTATTGAACAACAGTAATAACATGTATTTGGTCTTATTTAAATGAAGACTACCATTCACATGTGGTGGACCCTTTGCACTTAGTTCTCAACTCCAATATTGATCACCTTCGTCTTGAACTTTTGGGAAAGAGAAAACATAGGTATGATCTCTACCTCATGCTTGTGACTCTCTCCATTCATCTTCATTATATAGTTTGTAGTACACTTATATGCTTTGTTGTTCCTAGAATCATGGGATCTCTGATGAGGTGGGGAAGCATGAACGCCTTGGATAGCCTTGGTGGAGGCCTGTGCTTGGTGTGGGCAAATTTTTCAATAAATCTCTCTTTACAAGGAAGAGGTTATGGTTCCTCGATGGAATGTTTTTAGGAGGTACTTGTGGAGTCGGCTTTTGTGCTTGTTGTATTCCTTTATAATAGGAATATTCCTTTATAATAGGAGAGAAGGCCTTGAGTAGAGACTTCCTGAGCCACAGAGCCCCTTGAAGTTTGTTGCTGCCCATGATTAGCCCTTGAAATGAAATGTGTGTGAATGTGAAGAGACAGCGCGGCCGCGCAAAGATGGAGGAGAAGAGACAGGGCACAAAGATGGAGGTGAAGAGACAGGGCACAAAGATGGAGGAGAAGAGACAGGGCACAAAGATGGAGGTGAAGAGACAGGGTGCAAAGACTTTTAACCTTTTTTTAGTGGTCAACCCTTTTTAGGATTTAGACGTTTTTTAAAACGCAGAGAAGGATATGATATTAAAAAACCGCCACTCACTATTCCTGAGCTCTTTGATGTGGTTAAGCAGGTCAACCATGTAGGCAGCCATCTTACCAATCTTGTGGTTAAGCAGGTCAACCATGTAGGCAGCCATCTTACCAGTCTTGTCCCTCAATCAACCTTCTTCTTGCGTTACCTCTAGGAATTAAGGAGTGAGACATTACCTAGGATGTGTTCATGTACCTTCGGAGGGACACGATAAACTATTGTGTACCATTTTACCTTGTGTTTTGTTTGTAACATAGGGAACTTTATTGCAAGTATTGCATTAGCATGCAACATAGCTGTAGATGCTTTCCTTAGTAAGGCATAACTATTTTTACATTGTGGCAATTTAGCATAATAGATACCATGCACCACTGCATCTCCAATGTTGAAAACATTACCCCAACCATCCTTCACTTGCTCTGAGAGGACTGTCTTGGCTTGTTTGCATAGCACAATGTAGTAATCCTCATTGTGTTTGTTCGTAGGAGACTTTAGCACTGCAAGTGGTCTCCAACCTCCAACATATTAGCTAATTGGTCCTGCTGCTCCGAGTAGACAATGTCATCTTGCTCCACAACTACTATATTATTGTCCTCTCTATCAGGCTCTAACTTATGCAACTTCCATGGTTGTACATGGCTTAGATTGATGCACTTGTCCTCCCAAGATTCATCAACACAGAAGGAACAAGAGCATGACAAACTTCGAAACAGAACTTGTGTAGGGTCTTTGTGAGTGAATCCCAAGACACAATGTGTTTTTCGAGTACCTTTGACTGTTTGGCATGCGTATACATTTCTCCTGTCTCGACATCATTGATCTTCACCTCCACAAAAAGCCTTTGCTTTCCATCATCCTGCCATCTTCCAAGTCAACTATTCAACAACATCATGGGCATTCTGTAGCTTAGCACCATTTGCATCCAATTGCTCAGCCGTTAGAGCACGCTTTATCATAGCACCTATACCATTATGCTCTCCCTTACCATGCCCAGTACCAAAGTAGTTCCATAGCATTTGACTGTTGGTGGTTAGTGAATAGTATCTGTAATAACCAAAACAATAAAATTTTGTTGATTGCATAACAATACTAATTTTTTACAATAGAGAGACTGTGCTAAATAGTACTAATACAAACTAACATAGAGTACTAACATAGACTAACACAGACTAGCATAGAGTACTACCACAAACTAACACAAACTAACACAGAGTAATAACATAGTACTAACACAGACTAACACAAACTAACACAGAGAGTACTAACATAGTACTAACACAGACTAGCACAGAGTACTACCACAGACTAGCATAGAGTACTAACACAGAGCAACACCGACTAACATAGTACTTACAAATAGTACTAACACAAACTAACACAGAGTACTAACATAGTACTAACACAGACTAACACAAACTAACACAAAGGACTAACATAGTACTAACACCATAGACTAGCACACAGAGTACTACCATAGACTAACACATATTACTAACATAGAGCAACACAGACTAACATAGTACTTACACATAGTACTAACATAGTACACAGAGTACTAACACAAACTAACACAAACTCTAGCACAGAAGAGTACTACCACATACTAACACATAGTACTAACATAGTAGTAACACAGACCTACACACACCTTGCAACAATCAAGTAAAATGGTCATGCTACCTTTAATTGAAATGCTGCTCCATCCGACCAAACCCAGTGCCTTGTAAACTTTTGTCCTTGAGACAGAAGACGTTGATAATGAAGCTTAAAACAACGTTGAACGAACAATTTGTCATGCTATTTATCATCTGAAATTTAAAAGATGGATTGCTTCTTTAAATTTTCATCCTCCTTCCAATAGTAAATTTGTACCAATATTGTACACTGGCCACTATACCAATGCATGGACTGGATTTCGTTCAGCACCAGACATGGACTGGATTTCGTTCAGCACCTTAAAGGTATAATTCTTGGCAAAGTCAACAACAGACATCACCACATCATCTGGCAAATTCTTCCAGCATTCTTTGAATTGAGAATTCTGCCAGTAAATTCGAAAGTTATGGGGGATGAACACATTCAAATGCTGCAAAAACAGTGGGATAATGTCTTTTGCAGGTGTCTCCTTGTAGACTTGTTTTATGCATTTCCTTATTTTACCTTTTCCTATGTCCTCTATGACATACTCATAAGTCTTCCACTTTACGAGTTCTTGATTTGCTACATCAAGCTCACGAGGACAAAAAAAAGGTTTCAGACAGTTCTTACACATTTGTAGTAAGCATGCGAGCTTGTGCCACTCAGTTGACTCTTCCTTTGGGCATACTATTGGCCTCCACAATTCTGACACTAAGAATAGGTGGCTACATAGGCATTGCACTTTTCCACCTCATTCGGCCTGCAAACCATACACAAGCAATCAAATGCATCTCCATGTAATGATTTTGTATTGGTCCTCATGGAATTCACAGAGCAGGCCGCATTAAATCAATTCTTGTATGGTAAACACAACAGCACGTGTTTCTCTCCTTAAGTTTTCTAACAAAGTAAGGCTTAGGCTCTGAAAAGCACAAAAGTCGATGTTAATGGAGGGATGTTGTTCTTTGAAGTTCATGAAGAATTTTGCTCGCATAACTAGAACAAAAAATTTACAAAATCAAGAGTTAGTATGAATTCTGATACTACCAATAGTAGTTTCAGTGGTTTTAGTGTTGATACGGCTAGTACTAATAATACTATTAGTACTAATAGTACTAATAATCTAAATAATTCGGAGAAGAAGATCAAAGAGGTAATATCATGTTGAAGATAATAATGATGTAGATAGTGCCCTTGACTCCCTTTGGCAGAAGCAGAAAGCAAAACTTGGCCAGTGATTAGTTTAGGTGCTGAAGGGAGTTTTGATTGATGTATCTGTTCTAATGCAAGATTTTGTCTACACTTGGATAGCAATTTAAGGAGCCTAATTTCCTTTCCTAAGAAAAAAATAATGATGTAGATATACCTTGGTAAGCTCCAAGTAATGACTGGGATGAACTCTGTAGTTTTTTCGACTTATCCGACTGCTTGCAGACATCCTTCTTCTTTGGAGACACCCTTGTGTTGCTTGTCCAAAATTGAATGACAGAGTGAACAACCTCTTCACTTACACAATCATTCCTGTGTTTGCGACCTTCTCCCACCCATTTGAACTGTTTAGCTTGTATATCACCACGATGTTTCTTCAAATTCCTTGGTTGGATACCAAGGGCTTTAGCAACTCTCCTATCACTGTATTATTTTTTTGCCACATTGTTAGCAACCATGTGAAGTGCTACTCTCTTTGCAGCTAGATTATCTGCACTTTCCATGCCTTTGACCATGCTCAGTGATGTCTTTATGTTCTCTACAATCGCCTCCGAAATCATCTGGTTAGGAAACACTGTCTTCGTCACAATTTCTTGTAGTTTTGGATGTCATAAAATCCTACCAAGAATTTCTGATCGTCCTTCTCTATCAAAACTAACAGTAACGTTGAGGAAGTAATGCACTGTAGACAATGTAAGACCACGCTTGTTCCTGTCCAAGCACTTTGAATATCCACCTAATGATCCTGCGAACACGCATGACTCAATTGAATGTTCCATACAAATGAGATATCTAGAGAGAGAACAAGTGGGGCAGGGGGAGAGGCAGAGAGAGAGGGGGGAGGGGCATAAGCGTGGTAGTGGCAGAGTAGGAGAGAGCATATAAGAAACGAGAATCACACAAATCGGGGAAGTTCAAGCACTCAATGAAGTCAAAGCGAACTACCATGCATGTCTAAAATTTCTTGAATTGCAGGAGGATCTCTATTTTTAGAGTTCTAAATTTTCTTGCCAGGGATCTTTATTTAGTACTAAAAGTATGCTTAGTACCCATCAATTTTTTGCCAAAACACTACTAAATGGGTACACGTACCATGCTTTCACCCTGGTCCGACTAAAGTAAAAGAAGTAGAGGCCTAGTTGGAACCTGGGGAAGACCCTAAGCCAGTCTTTATAGCGCAAAAGACCTCACTTCAAATCAAGATGCTGAACTTATTGATCTTATCAAAGAAATATAAGGATTGTTGTGCATGGACTCGGCTATGATATGAAGGGAGTACCTGTTCAGGTTGTCCAACACACTGACTTGTGCATTCATTCATCATGGAAGGAGCATTTATCCTACTTACAAAAGGTATTTGAATGATGCAAAATTTATCGCCTTTCTCTAAATCCATTCAAATGCCAATTTTGGGTTAAACACAGAGTCATCTTAGGACATATAGTGTCCAAAAGTGGGGTTTTTCACAAATGAGAGTAAAATTAAAATTATCTTGGAATTACCCCCACCAATGAACTACAAGGAAGTCCAAAGGCTTATGGGACATATAGGCTACTATAGGCGATTCATCCTCTTCTATGTTGGGATTGCATATCCCTTGTACAAGCTTCTCATTCTATTCGAATGGAAAAATTTTTGGGATTTGAGGTGACATGGAATCTAGAGAGAATGTGATAAGAGTTGAGAATTATCCCACATTTATGTACAAGCCCACCAAGGGTGTACCTCCGCATATAAAAGGGGGCCATTTCGAGCAATGAATATATCACTTGCACTTATCTCAAGTCTCTTTATGTATCCAAGATAATTCAACACTAAAATGAAGATAATACTGGCATGTAAATACACAAAGATGAAAATACAAAGGAATGAGGGTCTATTTATAGGTGAGAGAGGCCGCTAACCAAGTCCAATTGGGTTCTAGAGGCTTCTAGCTTCAGTTTGACCCAATTTGGATAAGATATGGACCAGTTTAGCTCACTTTTTGATCTAGTTTGCCGGTTGAGAGAGGAGAGATAAAAATATCTCATTATTTGAATTAAAAAATGCAAGGTAATGATGAAAAAAAGGTTCCCCCTTTAGGAGCCATCTCCCTCTTTACTGAGGTGTCAAAAATTGAGTTCTTTACTAATAAACCTTAATTTTTAACTAATAAACCCAGTACTTAGTCAACTCTTCATCTTATTTAAGCATTTACTCATTTTTGGGATATTTTCTTTTATTCTTTGTATTTTTGTCATCCCAACACTTGGATTAATCCTATTGGCCCTTTAGAACCTTACTTGGATCTTAGTCAAATTTTTTTGAAAATGTGGACCCTTAGGCTAAGGTCTCCAATACACATATTCAATTAATTTTTAATGCACATTGGTAAATTATTTTTAAATTTTTGTTTCAGGGGAATTCATCTTAAATATAAGGATAAACTTTGTATCCAAAAATATCTCAAAATTGAATTATCTCTCTCTAGAATATTTTCTCTCTCTAGGCTAAAAACAAAGAAAAATACTATTTTCTTGCATTCTGAAATAGGAGACGATTACAGGGGACTGAGATGAGAGCTTATACATCTTTTAGGACTGAGGAGGAACCTTACACATGGGAAGAATGGCACCATTGCCATTCTCCCCCATTTTAGATTCACGGTTTTTGAATGTGACTTTGAATTTGAATTCTCATCCCCATTATCCTCACTCTCCCTCCTTGTTTTGAATATTAGTATTGGACCAATGTTTATCGATTGAATTTTAAATTTCCCTCCTCTTGGATTTAAAAACCCTAGTTTCAAAATTTTCCTCCCAAATACAAACTAGATAACTCTAATCTAAACTAATTAAGAACTAATTTTCAAACTAGGATTTAAAAATCCTAGTTTCAAAATTTTCCTCGCAAATTCAAACTAGATAACTCTAATCTAAACTAATTACACTAAACTAATCAAATACTAATAAGATCATAAATACAAATCAAATTAGAGTGAGGGGTGTGTGTAGCCACCTTGAAGGGGAGAATGGCACCACTGCCATTCTCCCTTATATTCAAGGAAGAATGGCAGTGGTGCCATTCTTAAGAACTCCCATCACCTTTTGAAGGGAGAATGGCACTACTACCATTCTCAAGGAAGAATGGTAGTGGTTCCATTCTCAAGGCCTCCCATCACCTTGAAAAGGAGAACGGAACCACTGCCATTCTCCCTTACATTCAAGGAAGAATGGCAATGGTGCCATTCTCAAGGCCTCCCATCACCTTCATGGGGAGAATGGCACCACTGCTGTTCTCCCTCATGGCATTATGAAGAATGGTAGTAGTGCCATTCTCCCCCATTTTCAATTTTCAATTTTAAATTTGATTTTGAATTTAAATTTCAACCCCCATCATCCTCACTCTCCCTCCTTGTTTTGAATATGAGTATGACACCAATTTCTATCCATTAAATTTTGAACTTTTTCCCCTTGGGTTTCAAAAACCCTAGTTTCAAAATTTTCCTCCGAAATTCGAGCATTGCCTATCTAATATCCCAAACAAATCTCTCCCTATATTTTCATCATTTTCGTCAAAAGAGTGCGCGATCGACAATAGTGAAGCTGCAACAATCAAAGGTGCACTTTCTTATAGTTTGTTTTTTTCTAGTCCACAAAATTTTAGGTTTAATTTGTACCCATCTACTAATTTGTACCCATCTACTAATTTTAGGTTTAATTTGTACCCATCTACTAATTTTTAACTTAGCTAACTCTAAACTAGACTAATTAATCACAAATTAAATTAAACTAAGCAACATAAATTAAGTTATAAAGACTAATTAAGCATAAATTAAATTAAGCTAATCAACACTAATTAGGTTCTTAATAGTAAATAAAAACACAAACACCATATTAGATAATTTGGAAAAAATCCCATTCCCATTTGAAAAATCAGAGCATGGTGAACTTGTCCCAAAAGTTTGTCAAAACCCCCTCATGTGACATATCATCGGAAAGATCTTGAAGAGTAGAATCTAAATCTATGATCTCCGACAAATTTGGAGTTAGTATGTTTAAGATATGTCCAAAACTATATGGAGTAATTGATTCCCAAAATGTGAGATTTTTCCCAAATTACCTAATATTGACTTCACATTAGAATCTAATTAGTGGTGATTAGATTTTTAAGTAATTAGTTTAATTAGAGAGAGAGGGGGATTGTGTGTGTGTCAAAGAGAGAGAGAGGGGTGTGTAGGTATTTGAGAGAGAGGGGTGTGGTATTTGCCAGAGGTTAGAGAGAGAGAAAGAGAGAAAAGAGATTATTGTTGAAAGAAAAGGTTGCATACCTGCCCTGCCTTTTTGCTTCTGCTTTGCTCTCTCTTGAGTGCACCCACCAAGGCCCCAATGCGTTCTCCTCACACGATGGCTCAACGATGAAAACGCAAGAAAAAAAAGCCCATAAGCTTAGGTCTAAGCTAAGCTTAGTTTAGATTGGCCTAACTAGTTTAACTAACACTAGTTAAACTAATGTTAAAGTAATATTAATTATTAGATATAATAGATATATTTAATTATTCCTATTAATTAAATATTTATATATATCATTAATATATTTAATTATATATTAATTATTAGATAAATATAATTATTTTTATTAATTATAGATATTAATTAATTAGATATTATTAGTTATTCCTATTAATTAAAGTACTCAACAACTATGCTCTTAATTATTAATTAAGAGATGTATTCCTATTTAAGGTTCATTTTTTAATTATTTTAGTCTTGCTCAGTAGTTAATAGAGTAGTTTTCATTTTAGCATTACTATTTTCAGTCATGCCATTTTTGTATGGATGCTAGATATTCCTTATTTTACTATATATATATATTTATATATATAGTAAAAAATGCGAGTGTACATAAAGTACTCTCACAACTCTTGTTTTACATAAGCCATAACTCACTGTCACTAAATAAAGACCATAGGTAATTTAACTACCACCTACCAACCAAAATCCCTCAGTTTTAGTTTAACTAGGGTTTTCTAACCCTTACAAAAATTAAACCTTTACCCTATAAATTATTTTTCTCATCGGTTCAGTACCAACAAGCGATAAGAGGCTCAGTACCAACAAGCGATAAGAGGCTCAGTGGCATCCTGCTGGCCCCATATCGCTTGGTACTAACTCTCCTTTGGGTCATGTTTCTCACAAACTATACAATAAGATCTTGTTAGCAGGGGTGAGTACCAACAAGTGATTATTTGTCGAGTGGGCATCCCGCTTGTCCGTTATAGCTTGGTATTGACTCCCAACAAATTTTTGGTTTTCATCTTTTTGAGTTTATTTACGAGAATATATTCAATGAAATTTTGGATGCCAGTCGGTATGGTTTGCAGATTCTGGGTAGCTACGATGGGTAAAGACAACAATATGGTGATTACTACCCCCATGAAGTTACAAGAACTTGTGCATGAACTTGCAAGTCTCCTATTTGCATAGTAAAGATATTAACCTAGTTCCACGCTCGATAAAGGACTCAATACTAGATTTTATTTTCTTTAAACCAATGGCAATTCCACAACCTAGAGTAACATTTGCTTATTGGTGAACTTTACTCAATACAATGGACTTTGGGATGAAGAACCAGATGCTCATAAACAAAGATTCAAGGTCACCTACATGGCCACGCTGATGATGACGATGACCTAAAAACTACATATTTTTCCAGTCACATTGAAGGACGAGGTTGCTAGTTGGTATGAGAGTCTTGATCTATCCTTAAGAGCAACATATAATGACCTATCACAAGACTTTCTTATAAAATTTAGGCGGAAATATTTTCAAGAACGACTAGCACAATAATTAGATTACTCTCCCAGGGCATAAATGAGAGTATTTGTCATCATTACATTGAATGAATGGAGACTATCGTGAGGAAGATGGGAGCTAATGCTCCAAATGAGGAAACAAAAAAGTAAAGGTGTATGGGTTGTGTAATGTAGAAGACCAAACTCATGTGATCCTTAGGCATCCTGCTACACTAGAAAATGCAAAACAAAAAGAAAGTTATTGGGAGGAGGTGAGTTAGCATCGACGCACAAGAATTTCTACAAGATCCTAGACCTCCACAACCTTCACAAGTAAAGCCAATGGAGCCACCACAAACTCCTAGGATGTACCTAGGAATGAGTGTGGAAGGGCAAGCCGTGATGGGTCCTAATTCATCTGGCTATGTTCCATACAATCCCTATGTGTCTACACTTACATATGATCCATATAATCCCTGTGTGTTTGTAGTGGCATACATGGTTCAAAAAGGTACTCTTGAGTGAAGCTAAAGTCACTAAAATAGTGGCAAATTCGTAGAGAAAGGAGTATATGTTTCTGTAGCACTGCAAAATATGACTAATCCTCAAAACCCACCTAGATCAAACATTTAGTGTGGGAAGTGCCATGGGTATGGTCATTTGGCTATAGAGTGTCCAACAGAAACCATCAACAAAGACAAGCTCAAGGCTTACAAACTAATTATAACTTCATGGGTAGGTCAAACACAACTCATAAGATAGGACCACCATCTCAACTATTTATGCATTGAGGATTGCCTACACAAGGGAAACCTCCATTACCTAGAACCTCATATCCTAATAATAGTGGAGACATGCAAACAGGATATCCTTTTAGGAGAAATTTTGGAGGTTTTAAAAATAACCCTATGAGAAGTAACCATCTTAGACCACAAGGTCTAGTCAAATACTATCATTGTCACATCAACAAAAAGAATGGCATATTGTTGCTTATTACCCCAATAAAATGAAGCATCAAGATTTCACTCCTCTTTGTAGGAAGTGTAGTGGGGAGGGCCATTATGAAAAGATTGTCCAATAAAGGATCACAACCTTCTGCCAATGATAAGGGAAAGTAGGTGGTGGTTAATGAAGGGCTTAGTTCATCAGCTAATCTCATAGAGGTAGAAGGAGAAGATCCAAATACCATGAGCCACCTATTAATACCAAATTTGTGCGCCTCGAAAAGCGACCTTTACAAAGGAGCCTATGATTGGTGTTGTGGCTCAATCACAACTAAACCAAGAAGGGGTAGAAATAGATCCACCTCAGTTAGTTGTGAAAGTGATACCTAAAGCTAAGATAGTAAGTGTGGGGGAGAATGATAGTCATAATGTTGAGTCAAAATCCCAAGGATAGTCTTCAAATCATCCTATTTTACCTATTCCTTTGCAAAACCCACAAATTCAAGTGGGAGTAGCACCATTTCCAGATAGACTAAGATAAACAAAAAAGAAGGTAAAAAGAGAAGTTGGCAGGTCCCACAGAGAATAGAGTGTTTGATTTATGGACTAAATTGGAGAATATTCCTTTGTCCATAAACTTAAGATAATTATTAGAGATTGCTCCTAGCTATAGGAGATAACTCTACCATAAATTGGTAAAAAAAGGAGCATGTAGAGTTAGAGTTTTTGTTGAGGGTTTATTTTTCTAGCAAGCATTTTTGAGCGAGCATTTTTTGGTGTTGAGGTGAGTGGTTTCTCTCTCTACCCTTCTTGTATCCGTCTACTCCTCTCCCTCTATCGTCACACCTATGAGATGTTAAGCACTAGACACCATGGGCGACTATCATCACAACACATTTACATAGACACCATATTATGATCTAAAACTTCCATTATATTCCAAAGCAAATTTATAAGACCACCACAACATTACATAACGAGATGTTGAACACATGAAACAATACATGATCTAAAACTTGAATTTTTTTCCAAAGCAAATTTACAAGACCACAGCATTACATGATAAAATCTGGCCGAGATGTGAACACACGCAACAATACATGAAAGCAAGGGTGTACACAATGTTCTTTACATCCATGGGCCACTATCATTGCTACTTCTTCACAAAGATACCATAGAGAGATGCAACTTTCGTTATATTTCAAAGAAAAATTGCAATACCGTAGCATATTATGATAAACATCTACGAATATGTTGAACACATGCAACAATATATGAAAGCATTTTGGCCTCAACTATCATCTTGGCCTTCTCCATCTACCCTAAATTTACAATGAAGGTGGCAACTTCTACTCGAACAGGAGCCTCCTTTGCCTAGACTTCAATGATGCCAAAAGCTCTTCATATCCCAATGGCTATTGCTACTTTCACCTCTAGCATGTTCTTTTCTACAACAAGGTCTAGCACTTTCTTTGTTGGGAGCTTCTCGTAGAGCTCATGCACTTCAGACATTGTCCATGCTTCCGTAAGGGCATCTGATCTAGGTTCCTTTTCTTTGAGGTGCATGAAAGATTGAAGAGATTTAATTAAGATGCTTACAAATGTAGTAGTATTAGAGGGATTGTTGGATGAATCCATGATAAAAGAGTTTATGTCTAGCCTATAACAAATTGAAGATAAGGGGAGGGTGTAGTTGGATGTGATGTGCCTAGAAGAAGAAGAGTACTAGAACATGCCATTCTCTACTATATTTATAACTTCTTAGAAATAGAAATAACTATTTTAAGCATAAAAATAACTATTTTAAGCACAAAAATCATTATTTTAAGGTCTCACTCAAGCTCTCTTTTTCTCTTTCACTCACACTCTCTCTTGTGGCCTTGAGATCTCTATCCATCTTGCTCCATCTCTCTCAATTGTGTCAATTTAATTACCTAAATTATCACGATAGAAGCTAAAAACAATGCCATTGAAATAATTTGAGTGTACAAGAGTGCATCACAATAATGTCTAAAACAATATATTTGTTTCACTACTACAAGTGAGGGAAATGCATCAATAAGGATGCCCATGGGTGCTGGTGGAAAAAGGAAGGTGGTATGGGGTAGGGAGCTATACCAAATAGTGTAGGTGCAGATGGGAATAGAGGCCTCGTAAGTTCGAGACATGGTGCCCATGATCAGGGAATTATAAAAGAACCGATAAGGGATATATATGGCATGACATGTCGATATTGGGGCTCCCTTGGAGCACTAGGTGGCCCTGACGAGGCACTTGATGACTGAGTTGAACTCATGGTGGGTAATGGGGTGGGTGGAGGATATGGGTAAAGAACGTGTGGAAATGATGCCCCCATGTCCCTCTGTTTCTCTTGTTGAGAATAATCTCACTGACCTCACCCTTGAAAAGTTGTTGACCCAAATCATAGTAAACTTACATAAGTGGTTGTAGACACAAACTAAGGCACACCTTGTCACTTTCCACGTTGATATAATGTTGTTACAGTATCCTACATGCTCTAGCCAAGGTTCAAGTACTAGCAAAGCAATCTGTGACTACATCCCTGTGCAATAACGTCGTCCCGAGTAACCACCTGCCATAGTACAAGCGCACAATTGGCATGTATGAATGGATGACAATATAAAAGACAATGACTATATATCGACTACACTACTCGAATCAAATTGTAATGAAGTGAGTGTTCTAATTACCTTGCAAAAGGCTCGCTTTGCTCAACAACATCTTGGATCTGATTCCCATCTGTCGCATCCAACTGGTGTGGCGGCGAGGTTCCCTCTTGTAGTTTTAACTCCAGGAAGATATTGTCATCCACCTCAAAACCTAAACAATTTGTAGCTACCTGGCCTCCCCACTTGTCATACTTTGGACGACTAGATGTACTCTCAGCAGGGTGTGTGAAGATGATGATGACCAAAACAATGACCTATGCACACACTAGTAGTAAACTAGGGAGATCATTGAGCTTCACTTTAATAAGAACCACTCACCCCTTCTTGGCCATCTTGTGACATGACATACAAGTATCGGGAAGTGCAAGAACAAAGTCCTTTGCAATGTGAAGTTCCAAGTCCTTGCCTCTCGCACAGCAATCCCCAAGTGCTCCACACGTAGAGGGCACATTGCTGCCTCACTACGGCGTTCTCTACAGCCTCACTATGGCATTCTCTACAGCCTCACTACCGCCTTCTCTACAGCCTCACTATTTCAAATTAATCTTCAGTATGCCTAAATACAAGTATAAGGAGTGCCTGAGGGGGACCTATGACTGTACGGACCACTATAGCACAACATCAGGGGGGGATGAAGTGGATTATGCCGACTTGTACTCACCAATGTCCCACGATGAGGATGAGGAGACCTCAAACCCCTCATAGAAGGAGGAACATGAGGAGAACAAAGAAGAGGAGTGGGTTGAAGAGGAGAATGAGGAGGAGAACGAGGAGAAGAGGAGGAAGAGGAAGAGGCATTTACACATATAGTGGGATGATGAAAATGATGTTTCGGATGGTGCTGTAAAGAAGGATGGTGATGTGAAGAAGGTTGAGGATGAGGACAGCTACCGATGAAGAGCGTGCTAAATAGATGTCATTCCCTTTCTAACTGTAATTTTGATTGTATTGAGTTGGCCCTTTCTGGCTATGTAACTTCGGCTATGATCAAGTTTTGGCAGTAATCTAGTGGTTTGTTATTTCCAGATTGTGGTAATTGCTGACAATTAGTTACTTTTCCCTTTCTCATCTTTATACAAATTACAGACTACGCTAGTACTATGTTACTATTGTTAGATCTATGCTAGTACTCTGTTAGTACTATGTTACTATTATGTTAGTACTATTTTAGTCTCATGTTAGTACTGTGTCATTATAGTGTTAAGTCTTATGTTAGTACTATTTAGTCTTTAATCAACAAGAACTTTAATTAACAACATGACTTAGATCAATTAATTGGTGTCCTAGTTAATTAATTGTGCTATCTCTGAATAGTACCAACTTAGTACTATGTTAGTATTGCGTTAGATCTATGCTAGTACTATGTTAGCATTGTGTTAGTACTATCGTAGTACTATTTTAGTCTCATGTTAGTACTGTGCCATTATAGTGTTAGTCTTATGTTAGTACTGTGTTAGTCTTTAATCAACAAGAACTTTAATCAACAAGTTTTTTTTAAATATAACTTGAATTATAAAAGACGATTTACAAAGATGTCCAAAAAGTTAAAAAAAGACCCAAGGCTATCAGATGAAAACCAAAGGCTAATATAACAAGTTAAAGAGAACTTTAATTACTAGGGAGCTCATACAAAAGGTGGTTTTGAGAGCAAAAACATGTATCGTTATATACAGGCTATCGCATTGAAATTGATTTACAGTATATATGATTACAAAAGCCAAACCTAATCACATAACCCTACTCAGTCACATCACCAATTTGCATATACATGAAAGGGGTTCTATTCAATAATGGTTGTAGCCATATTGGGTGGCAACATCCAAATTCTATCTTGAGTAGCTGGCCATCTTGTTGGTAATGGATCATCTCCGATGAACTTCATGGCATACTCGATGTTTTCCACCTCGGCATATTCAGCCTCAATTACCTTTAGCAGCTCATGGAGGGGGTTTGTATTCCATCGCCTTGCCCATAGCTCAAACGTATGTCCTTCGTAAACAAAATTTATATGAGAACTCTAGGACAGTGCCCTTAAATTTATATAGCCTCTACAAGTAATGCAACAGCATCTTGAGGAACTCTTCATCCTTAGCATCATCTTTATATGTTGAGACACAGCAAGTTGTCCCTATTGGATTCAAACATCCCTTATTTGCATGTCGTCGACGATCAGGGATGCATGGGGTCCAATTGCATGCCCCTTGTCGAGAAGTGAGTTGAATGGCTTTAGGAATAGGAGATCCTTATTCCGTTTGGGATGGTATATGACTAGCTGCTGCTGCTGCACGCACTCGTCTTACGAGAAGTGGAATTCGAATTTGAAGTTTGAACCCATAGTAGCTAGCTCTTTCTCTATCAAATTGGCAATCGACATCAGATTTCCGGGGGCCATGCTACTCCAGGTTTCTACATCCTAACGGGGCCCCAATTCAGCAAGTAACTGAATCAGTCCGGGCCTTAGCAACACCACGTGCTTGCCCACTCTGTGAAGTTGAAGTTTTGCTGCAACATAGGGTGGAGCTTGTCGGAACCATCTTTTAACCATGACTCTGTTAACATAAAAAATAAACAGACGTTTTGGAGGAACTATTGTTGTGCACTCACCTAACACACAAAAGAGGTACTTCTCAAAATTTCTAAGTACTCAGATAAATGACAAGGTACTAAAATAATGAACTCAAGACCAACTTAAAAAAAAATACACAAAAAATTGATGCACTTTGCTCAAGATAAAAAACAAAATTGTATTTCAAAAAGTGTAGCGCATTCCCAAAAAGGCAAAACAAAGGGACAATACAGCAGTATGCTCATTTTGAGCCGGATTTGGTTTTGGCCAAGTGTACAAGGCCACAACCCTTACGGGTAGGAAGGCTACAAGATTTCCTCTTCTTAAACCCCGCAGGGACTAAGTGAGATAGTTTCAGATTGTCACCATCAATGTCAGACATAGCCTCCTCATGCTCGTGGTGGTGAGGTCTTTGGCACCACTGTTTGTCTTTGGCATGCTCTCGCTTTACTCTCTTCTTCTCCCCCAACCATTCCCTTTTTCTTTACTTCACTGCTGCTGGCTTTCTTTTCCAAGTTCAGCTTCTCGGCATCTTCAGAATCCAATATGTTCACCTCAACTTTTTTCTCATCATCTAGATCACCCACCACAACATAGCCCCATCACAATTAGATCAAAGCTCAAAATGTGACATAGCAAAAATCAACACATGTAGACTAGCAGGTAATAATTATAACTACAAAGGAGACCAACCTTCAAGATTGTAACAACAATAAAATATGTAAACCAATTATAACTACAATTATAACTACAAAGGAGACCAACCTTCAAGATTGTAACAACAATAAAATATGTAAACCAATTGTGCCATACCTTTCTTGCAGATGTGCTTTCTGCCTTTGTATAACACCCGTTGTGCATTTCTTTTTTAGAAATGGAAGTCCCTTACGCTCGAGACACACCCTCCACAACGTCGATGTCAGTTGGACCTGAGTCACAATTAAAATGTATTATGTAAACCAGCATGCCAATTAAAATGCATTATGTAAACTAGCATGCCAATTAAATCTGTATTATGAATTTCTAGTGTAAAGGAATTAATGGAGATTTTTTAAAGAGAAAATTAAGTTAAATTTATCTTTTTGCATAGATAAATTTACATGATGAAAGAGGAATTCCCACCATAATTGGAATTCAACCATTTAAATGAGAAAAATGGAATTTCTAGTGTAAAGAAATTAATGGAGATTTTTATTTAATTTTTAAAGAGAAAATTAAGTTAAGTTTATCTTTTTGCATAGATAAATTTAAATGATGAAAGAGGAATTTCCACCATATTTGGAATTCAATCATTTGAATGAGACGAGTGGAATTTCTAGCTTAATGGAATTAATGGATATTTTTATGTAATTTTTAAGAAGAATTTTAGATAGATTTAATTTATGGTAAAAGAGGAATTCCCATGATAATTGGATTGCACTCATTAAATGAGAAAAAGAGGGATTTTAAGTTTATTCAAAAAGTATAGGTGTTGGTATTTAGTTAAAAGAATAATTTTTATGATATTTAAGAAAAGATGGATTTGAATTAAATCTTAGTGTCAAAAGATAAATTTCCACCATAATTCTACCTAATGAATTAAGGTCGAGAAATTATGTGGCATAAGGAATATCTTTGGTTAAATCACTAAATTGATATTTACCCAAAACTAGATGTTTATCTGAAGAAGGGAATCCTTGTTAGAACTAAACCGAATGAATTTGAGACTACGAGAGGGACGGACAGTAAACCTACTTGTCCATCTCTCGATCTGAATCAAGCAAAAACTTCATGACCAATTCCAGTTTCTAAACACAAAGAATAGAGTATCGGAACTAAACTAGTTTTTCCTTTGACCAAACTCACTAAGAATCTAGTTGGACAGACAGACAAAATGATGGGTAGATTACCCTCATGAGAGATCGAGGATCCTCATTATATAGAGGGGTTGTGCTTGTTGTCATCTATGTAGATGACCTGGTCATTACGGGGTCCATGATGTAGAGATCTTTGATGTAAATATCTTGCTTAGACAGAAGTTTGAGATGAAGGATCTAGGGGAGCTCAGATATTTCTTGGGCATTGAGGTGATTAGGTCACCACATGGTATTGGATTATTGCAGAGACAGTATGGCTTGGACATGTTGTCCAAGTATGGTATGATAGGCTGTAAGCCTATCTCAGTACCATTGGATCAGAATGGCAAGTTGAGTGCAGATTTAGGAGAGATTTTGGAGGATCCTACTATGTATAGGCACATAGTAGGAAGCTTGATCTACATGACGATCACCAGGCCAGATTTGAGCTATGCTATTGGGTTGGTGAGTCAGTTTATGTAGGTTCCTTGGAAGCCACATTTGGATGCATTAAGACGCATAGTGAGGTATGTGATGTCTACTTTACATCGTGGACTATTCTATGAAATTGGGACAGAGATATGTGTACATGGGTAAACAGATGCTGATTGGGCTGGTAGTATCTCAGATAGAAGATCTACTAGTGGCTTCATGTTTTCTTTGGGGAGTGCTGCTGTGACTTGGAGCAGCAAGAAGCAGCCTACGGTTTCTCTATCCAGTATACAGAGGCTGAGTACAGAGGTGCTGCTATGGCAGCGTGTGAGGTGGCTTGGTTGAGAAAGCTACTTGCAGATTTGGGTCTATCAGTGGATAGACAAGTTGTCATTTTCTGTGACAACATTAGCAGTATACGTTGGCCAAGAACCTAGTTTTTCATGCTCGCACAAAGCATATAGAGGTCCACTACCATTTTGTCAAAGAGAAGGTTTTGGTAGGAGACGTTGACCTTGTTTATGTCAGCACACAAGATCAGGTCGCTGACATCTTCACCAAAGCATTGGGTACAGAGAAGCTCCGCAGATTTAGGGCTTCGCTTGGTGTACATGAGATGGAGTTGAGCTTGAGGGGGAGTGTTGAGATATTGAGGTCATCTAGTAAGGCGGTGGACACTGATGATGACCCACCTAGGGGATAGGCCCCACACTTACACCACTGGCATGGTTGGTGAGATCATGGGTGATATGTGGCCAGTGGGATGACAGGCTGTGTGACAGCCATTCTAGAGAGACTGGCATAGTTATAGCACCAGCTCATTTAGTTGGGTTCACACTATAGAGAACCCTAGTATGTATTTGGTTGAGTACCTTTTCATATGTGTGCTCTTATCTTTGTATATGGTGTGTTGAGTGTTGTGTGAAGAAGAAGAAGATTTTCAGCCTCTCACCTTGTGCGTTCTCTTTTAGGGTTTTGTGAGTGTGTGTGTGCTTGCAAAAGCTCAAGCTCTCTTCTCCCCTGCATCTTTTTACCAGTAGTGCTGACAGACAATCACAGTATATCTCTATTTGTAATAGCCCAAGAACCTTGGTATTTCCCTTTCACCTTTAAAGAGGTATTTACGAGTTGGGGTTTTACCAACTGGTTTCATCCATTGAAGGAAATTAGATTGTGACTAGCCCCCATATGTAATATATTATAAAGCACTTTGCCACCCCATAAGGACTAGGAAATTGAATAGATATGCGTAGAGGTGCTATGTGCTCCTCTATGTCCCCTTCAACCTCTCCCACAAAGGCTTGTGCAGCAGATCTAAGGTTTCCTTCTCTACATTTTTTACAGTTTGGCTCATCTTTCCTGTGAGACCCTTGCCCTCTGTGCACATCAAACTCTGGTGTGCTAGTAGTGGAAGTAGCAACCTCACGCGAAGGGCAGAGCTTCCCACTCGCGGGGCCTCTCCCCACCACGAATGTCTGGGCAAGGGACTAGTCTGGTGGCTCTTCCAAAACTAAACCTGGAAAAAACTTTCCTTTTCTTTCCCTTTTTGTGAGACCTCTCTTCCCCCTCCGCGCACTGGATTCCCGGTTGCTAGCAGTGGAAGTAGCTTCCTCTTGTGCGGGGTAGGGTTTCCCACTTGGGGCCTCACCCTTCAATGTCTAGACAGGAGACTAATCTGGTGGTCATTCCGAAACCAAAACCGGGAAAATTTCCCTTGCCCAAAAAACAGGGACGATTCCACCTTTTTGATTTTCTTAACGAATTTTCTAACAGGTTCAAGAGATTAAACTATCCTTCACCTGATTAAACCAAATAGAAGGAAAACTATCACTGACTTAATTTGAAAAAATCAATGCTTTTTTCCTAAAACCAAAATCAGGCACAGCCGTTGATCTAATCATTTGAGGAAATCAATGCCTTTTTCCTAACCGAAGTCAGACACAGCCATTGATCTACTCATTTGAGAAATTCTTTAGGTTTTTATTTAACTACTCGAATTCTAAGCGTATTCCTATTATTTCAATTTAATTATTAAAACTCCAGTGATTCCTGATTCCAGCCTCCGGCCTAAGGGTTAGCCCCACCCAACCAACTGGAATCAGTAGAACCAGAAAGTTACTCACCCACCTATAATTGAATGCCTTTCTTAACTTTTGCTTTCGAATACAGATACGCACATACTCCTCTTTAAAACTTTAACTTATAAAATAATCCATTGACAAATAGTTATTGGTTACAGGTGTCATAACTCAAAAATTCCATCCAGTCCCTTGTTTCTCAAAAAACAGTATCACTCTCTCTGTTGAGACCAAGTGGTCAGCACAACAAGATCCAGTACGAGATTACAATAATCATTTCATCCATCATACATATCTTCCATGATATATAGGCTGGTCAAAACTTGGGCAGGCTTTGTCGCGTGTGAGCCATCCTTTGAACACTCCTCTCGCCAGCTATTGCAATTATCGAACTTTCCTTAGAAAAACATATACCAAATGCTCCCTCCAGCATTCTGGCGTAAGATAGTCCTTTAAGAAAACAGGGTTTCTATGTAAGTTTTCAGTTTGATTTTCTTTTGAATACAAGGAGTATTTTTTGAATCAGTATCCCCAAAACTTCTTGATTGTAATTCTGAATTTCATACCAGAATTCCTCGAAGTCTATAACCTTGATCCATAGATCAATTTGAACGGTCTCAAACTTAGTCTTAGATTTGGCAGGAGTTTTGAGTGTATTTTTCTAAACTGGTCACATCTTCTTTCCTCAAAACTGACGAAAGAGTTTGGTCTTGACTATTTTACTGAATTTCTTTCTTTGAATATTCACTTAACTGATTTCTAAATTATTTACGAATTCCAATGAGGAATAAAATAATCATTTATTTTAATATTTTTATCTCGATATATTTCCTAAATTTTCTTTTTACAATCTGTGTGAATATAAAATGATAGAAATTTCTCTCTTAGAGTATTTAATTATTCATTTATCAAATACTCATAGAATTTTAACATAGAACTTAAGAAATATGTAAAATGTCTAGGCATAAGCATATACATAATAATATATTCACATAACCTCTTTTGTCATCTAAATAATCATGCATATGCATGCATGAATATAATTATAAAACATAATAAAAATTTCTCTTTTTGACATTTAAACATTTATGTATACACATACTAAGAATGTATACATAAAAATAAAATGAAAATCCTTCTTTTAGCATTTAGAATATTTATGCATAGGAATAGGTAAATATTTATATATAAAAGTATCATGAAACTTCCTCTTTTAGCATTAAAGTATTTATGCATAAAATATCATGAAAATTCCTCTGTTAGCATTATAATATTTATTCATAACATACATAAATATTTATACATGAAACAAGACTTAGAGAAAAGAATCATGCATTTCCATTCTTCTAAAGCATGTAGAGGAGAAGAAGATAGTATAAACATCATTGTTTAGGCTTACCCTTGATGTGAGCTTTTGGTTCTTGAGCTTAAGATGTGTAGCCCTCAAGGAAGAGGCTTGGCCAGCAAGAGAAGAGGATAGTCTTCAAGAGAAGAAGGGGCTTCAAGAGAAGAAATCTTGCCTTCAAGAGAGGGTTCTCCTTCAAGAGAAGAGAGGTTTAGTGAAGCACCAAAGCTTCACAATGGAGAGGCAAGGAAGTGAGAAGAAGGAATTACACTAAAATGAAAATTACACTAAAGTAGAAATACACTACGATGAAAATACAAAGGAATGGGGATGTATATATAGGTGAGGGAGGCCTCCAACCAAGCCCAACTGGGATCTAGAGGCCTCCAACCAAGCCCAACTGGGATCTAGAGGCTTCCAGCTTCAGTTTGGACTAAATTGGACAAGATTTAGACTAGTTATGCCCACTTTTTGATCTAGTTTAGAAGAGGAGAGATGAGAGATGAAATATCCCATGCTTTTAGAGTATTTTTGAATTAAAAAAATAGAGGTTTGATGGGACTTCTAGGAACCTTCCTAAAGCTTGCTTCCCACTCCATATAGGTGTCAAAAGGCTCCCCCCCAAGTCTTCTTTACATATCAGAACCTCATGACTGTAATATTTCAACTTATGTGAGTATTTCTTTAATATTTTCTTGTGGGGATAATTTCAAAATTTCCCATTATTCTTTTAATCCTATTTTCCAACCTTATTAGATAAGAATATCATATTTTTATTTTAAAAATAATTTAATAAGGCTTAGAACTTTGAACTAGGGGTCTCCTTAGTTCACCCACCACACTGTCCAAATCTAATGCAACTTAGAAATTTCAGACTAAAATTCTATTTCAGGGGATCACTTCCTACTGGCTGGAAGAAAATTCTATTTCAGGGGATCACTTCCTATTGGCTGGAAGAAAATACTTATCCAAAAATATTTCAAATTTTTATTATCTCTCTCTATAATATTTTCTCTCTCTCCACACGAAAAATAAGGGAAAACAATGTCTTTTTGCATTTTGAAAAGGGGATGATCAATGGGGACTGAAAGGAGAACTTACACGTCTTTTTGAAGGTGGGGAGGAATCTTACATCCTCTCCCACTTGAAAAACGGGAGATGTTCTCATCCACTTGACCAAAAATTCTCTAAGGATTCTGTTCCTGAGAGCCTTCTCCCGAACATCTAGGATTTCTTTGGGTTGGAGTGCCATCTGACCTTGAGTCGGAAAACTCAACTGCTCATCATCTCGCACATGACTCTAGCTGGGTACATACTTTTTAAGCAAGCTGACATGAAACACATTGAAACGGATGGGCAAACGGAGTGCACAAACAAATGGCTTGAGGTGTACTTGAGGCACTATTGTCATGACATGCAAACATCTTGGGATGAAAACAGAACTTATTCTTTAGATTCAATATCTGGTGCTCACAATCACTTAGCTAGTTGGAATTTTTACAAAGCATTATTTATTTACATAAGGCTTATAATATATACATAGAGAAAGCTGGCTCCAAAAAGTCAAGGCAATACTAGGATGTGGACATGCCATGATATGTGCATGCCCTCACCGCCGCCATCGGTGCTATAATCCTACTCCTAGGGATAAAACGGCTTAGAAGCCTGAAAATATGACAAGTGACCCTAAAATAATGAGGTGTGGGGTGATAAAGTATAACATCATGAACCACTCCTAGCCTCAACAAAACCATAGCTAAAGAGACATTCTGTCTCAGCCTTTGGTGGCGTTGAATGATTGCAATAGGCATGGATATGTCACCTTGAGAACCACATATTCTATCGTCCCTCAACTGGGTCTGGAAAATATAGCTCTTGGAAATGATTAGCGAGACTCGCCCTGCTCCATCGAGTCATGGGCAGAGGAGAGGATATGCTCAAAAGCAAAGGCGGTCATATCCAGACTTTGGGTAAGGTCGGGGATACCAGATAAGTACGGGGCATCCATCTATACAATCCAATTTATCAACTACAATCTTCAACAACAATGAAGCTTAATTTGAATGAAAATACAACATATGAATGCACCTTTCTAAGATTTAATTATAAATTCCTACCAAAAATTGTCTTTGTTCCTTAATCTTTGATACCACTTGACAAACCCCTGTCCTCTCCATGCATTGAACTCTGGTGTGCTAGTAGTGAAAGTAGCAACCTCACGTGCAGGAGGGCAGAGCTTCCCACTCGGGGCCTCGCCCACGAATGTCTAGGCAAGGGACTAGTTTGGCGGCTCTTTCAAAACCAAACTTGGAAAAAACTTTCCTTAGCCCAGAAAGGATGGGCAATTCCTCCACAAAAATCTTCTAACAAAACTTATCTAACAGGGCAAGAGTCTAGGTTATCCTTCACTCAGATGATCAACTTGAAGGAGGAACAATCTTTATACTTGATTCATAGAAACCAACACTTTTTTACCCACCGACAGAGCGAGGCATAGCTGTTGTGTCCTATTACTTGAATTATAGAGGTCAACACTTTTTGCCCCCCTTAAGTAAGGCACAATCATTGATCTGATCTCTTAAAGCAGGTTGTCCAAGTTTCTAAGCTACTGATCACATCCTAAACAAACTCCTATCGAGATTACCCTTTATTATTTAATTTATAAAAGTTCCACCGTTCCAGCCTCAATCCCATGGGTTATCCGACCGGCCAACCACTGTACTTGGTGGAATATTCAGTTACTCGCACACACCCATAATTGAAAAGCCGTTCTTAACTTTCCCTTACATTCAAGAAAGGATGGCAGTGGTGCCATTTTCCCTTACAATGTAAGAAGAATGGTAGTGGTGTCATTCTCAAGGCCTCCCATCACTCATCTTGAAGGGGAGAATGGCATTACTACCATTCTTCCTTGAATGCAAGGAAGAACGGCAGTGGTGCCATTCTCAATGCCTCCCATCCCATCACCTTGAAGGGGAGAATGGCACCACTACCATTCTTCCTTCAATGCAAGGAAGAATGGTAGTGGTGTCATTCTCAAGGCCTCACATCTTATCATCTTGAGGGGTAGAATGGCACTAGCGATTTACCCTTGCTTTCAAGGAAGAATGGCAATGGCTTCCATTCTCAAGTCCTCCCATCACCTTGAAGGGGAGAATAGCACGATTGCCATTCTCCCTTGCATTTAAGAAAGAATGGCAATGGTGCCATTCTCCCTTACATTCTAGGAAGAATGGCAGTGGTGCCATTCTCAAGGCCTCCCATAACCTTTCATTCAAGGAATGGAAATGTTTCCATTCTCCCTTACATTCTAGGAAGAATGGCAGTGGTGCCATTTTCAAGGCCTCCTATCACTTCATGGGAAGAATGGCACCACTACCATTCTCCCCTTTCATTCAAAGAAGAATGGCACTAGTGCCATTCTTAAGGCATCCCATCACCTTGAACAAGGGGAATGTCACCATTGCCATTTCCCCTTACATTCAAGGATGGTCGGTAGTGGTGCCATTCCACCTTATATTCAAGGAAGAATGGGAGTGATGAAATCCTCAAAGCCTCCAAAAACTTGATTGAAGGAGAGAATGGCACCACTGCCATTTCCCCTTACATTCAAGGATGGTCGGTAGTGGTGCCATTCCACCTTATATTCAAGGAAGAATGGGAGTGATGAAATCCTCAAAGCCTCCAAAAACTTGATTGAAGGAGAGAATGGCACCACTGCCATTCTCAGGGCCTTCCATTACATGGAAGGGGAGAATGTCACCACTATCATTCTCTAGGCCTCCCATCCCACATCATGTTGAGGGGGGTAGAAGTGGCTACAATTCTTGAGGTCTCCATTTAAAGAAGAATGGCCATGGCTGCAATTCTCATAATTCCATTCAAAGAAGAATGGCAATGGCTACAATTCTCAAGGTCTCCCATCCAATTTCCTCGAAGGGGTGAATGGCACCACTGCCATTCTCCTTTAAATTCAAGGAAGAATGATAGTGGTGCTATTCTCAAGGCCTCCTACCACCTTGAAGGGGAGAATGACAGTGGTGCCATTATTAAGAACTCCCATCACCTTGAAGGGGAGAATGGCACCACTACCATTCTCAATGAATAATGGGAGTTGTGCCATTCTCAAGGCCTCCCATCACCTTGAATGAAGGGAAGAATGGGAGTGGTGCAATTCTCAAGGCCTCCCATCACGCTCATGGGGAGAATGGCACCACTACCATTCTCCCCCATTTTAGATTCACAGTTTTTGAATGTGACTTTGAATTTGAATTCTCATCCCCATTATCCTCATTCTCCCTCCTTATTTTGAATATGAGTATGGCACTAGTGTTTATCCATTGAATTTTAAATTTCCCTCCTTGGATTTAAAAATCCTAGTTTTGAAATTTTCCTCCCAAATTCAAACTAGATAACTCTAATCTAAACAAATTAAGCATTAATTAAACTAAACTAATCAAATACTAATTGGATCATAAATACTAATTAATTATCAATTATGCACGAAACTAATCAAATACTAATTAGATTCTAAATTCTAATTAAAAATAGACTAGAATCTAAACACTAATTGAATTTTAGACTAATTAAAGTAATTAGAGAGAGAGAGAGAGAGAGAGAGAGAGAGGGAGAGAGAGAGAGAGAGAGAGAGAGAGAGAATTATTTGTGTGTGTGAGAGGTGTAGCCACCTTGAAGGGGAGAATGGCACCACTACCATTCACCCTTACATTCAAGGAAGAATAGCAATGGTGCCATTCTTAAGAACTCCCATCACCTTGAAGGGGAGAATGGCACTACTACCATTCTCAAGGAAGAATGGTGCCATTCTTAATACCTCCCATCACTTTGAAGAGGAGAATGGCACCACTGCCATTCTCCCTTACATTAAAGAAAGAATGGCAGTGGTGCCATTCTCAAGGCCTCCCATCACCTTGAATGAAGGGAAGAATGGTAGTGGTGCCATTCTCAAGGCCTCCCATCACCTTCATGGTGTGAGATCCCTGCCCCCTCCATGCACCGAAATTCGGGGAGCTAGCAGCGGAAGTAGCAACCTCTCGAGGGGCAGGGATTCCCACTCGGGGCCTTGCCCATGGATGTCCGGACAAGAGACTAATCCGGCGGTTCCTCCGAAACTGAGACCGGAAAAACTTTCGTCGCCCAGAAAGCATGGGCAATTCCTCCAGGAAAATTTTCTAAAATGAGAATCTTAACTAATGGGTCAAGGCCTTAACTATCCTTTCTATTCTAACCAAACCCCTAGGTCATGTGGCCAGATCAAGGAAGGGACTTGCACTTGGTTCATAGAAATCATCACTTTTTTTCCCTTACCGTTGATTCTTTCCCATAGAACAAGAATCTTCCTGGGACTTACTCTAACTATCATAACTTGAACGTATCTAAATTTATTGTAGGAATCCATCGATCCAGCATAACCCCAACCACTGTATTGGTGGGATCCCTTTTTATAAAAATTTGGTTGTGTTTTGTCTTGGGTACCAGGAAAAAGAGTTCCCTGGCCCCCTAGCCGGCACTCAAGCAAAATACAAAATAGACACACCACTTACACACCCAATATGAAATTTCCTTTTTCACAGATTCAACTGTCTTTAAAATAGAATTGGAATGAAACCATAGTATTTCCATCATAATCCTCAAAATTCTAGTCCATTGTTTTACAATCAAAATGTCATCCGAACTCTCCATTGAAGACTGACCAACGAGATCCGATTTCAAGTTCCAGTTCAAATAGATAATTCCTTGCCAGTCCATCCATATCTTCCTCGACATACGCATGGGTGTCCTACCACCAACGAGACGATCCCATGCATCGCTTGGTTAGAACCCTCTAGGATTGTCCTAGCACTTCACTTAGGGGCCGCTTCGTCAGCCCTCGCCCATCGTACCAGAAGTGCACCATTTTAACCATGCCGAGTCTAGTCAAGACCTTGGCAGGCTTTGCCCCATGGGAGATGTCCTTCGATGACTCCCCGCTGTTTGCAACATAACTCTCCTTAGATTAAACCATAAGCCAAATGCTTCCTCTAGCATTCTGGCATAAGACAGTCCTTTAGAAAAATAAAGTTTCTATGCAAGTAAGAATTTCCCATTGAGTTTGATTCCACAAGACCCTTTTTCTCAGTATTTGAAAAATTTTAATGAAAATCACAATTCTAGTATCTTGGTAACCCACCCATCAATTACAATGAATTTCTGACTTATTTCTCGATGATTCTGGTCTAGGGAAAACTTCTCTAAATCACCGCCGGTAATCCATTCTTTGTACTGAAGAAATGGGAATAAGGTTTTGCTTAATTTCTGATTCGAGAGATAGGTAAGCATCTTACTGACCCACCATTCTCACGTGGTCATGGTCTAACCATAAATTACTCGAATTTAATCCTAGCTTTGATTCCTAAGGATTTTTCTTCTATTTATTTGATAAACTAACTAGGATTTCCAATCGTAAGTGTAAAATCCAAAATTATGAAAATTTATTCTTTCCCGGTCGCCGCAATAGAATTATAAATAGTTCTATTCAAGAATAATGGAATTTTATAAAGATAACTCTTTTTCCAATAATCCATTTGTCAATATGAATACATCATTTTATTGATTTATTCGCATAGAAATATCTTAAAATAATCTTTTCTCCATTTTGATCCTCAACATTAATATACCATAATTTTCTACATGAAATTATGGTGAAACCTTCTCTTTTAACACCCAAGTTAATTTATGCTTTTTCTAATTAAAGTACAATGAAAATTCCTCTTTTAAATAAATAAAAATACCCATGTTTTGAAATATGCCAAGAATTCTTCTTTTAATATTTAAATTATTTGTATCTAAAATATCGTTGAATTCCTCTTCTGCATCTAAATTTTTTATTTTATTTTTTTGCATGAAAAAAAATATAACAAAAATTTATCTTTTCTCTATTTAAAATTTATGCATAAATACTATAAAAATATTTTTCATAAATATGAGAGAAATTTTTCTTTTAGCATAAAAATATCTATGCCTAGAATATGATGGGAATTCCTCTTTTTTCTTTATTAAATTTGTGCATAAAAATAAGATTCATTTTTTTTTCTGGAAAATTTTACCATAGCTTTGCTGCAATTTCAGAGAATGTTCAATTTTCTAATTTTAAATAAATACTCATAGTTGAAATGTGATAGGTGTTGAGATTCAAGCTTGATGTCAGTATGTGCCAGCTGTGCTATGTGCTGGCATGTTAGGTAGGAACATGTGTGAGACATATATGACCGCGTCCAACTGGTCATAGTGTGTGGACATTAGCTAGGGTTAGTAGTGTGTGGACACAACACATAGTGTGTCTTGATAGTGTGTCTTGTGTATTATGGATTATGGCTTTATGCATTGTGTGAGAAGGGAGATGGCTTCCCTCTATGGTAAGGGTTTGCAATATACATAAGGGTTTGCTTCTGTGTGTGTGTCTCCTCTCCCTCTACCTATTTTTTATCATGGTATCAAAACCTAGTGCTCTCTATTAGGGTTTATGAGTGAGTGAGAGAAGAGGGAGAAGAAGCTGTGAAGCTTGCCATTGTTGGTGCTGTGAAGCTTGCAGCACACCGATTTCTATCAGATCTGAGAGCTTGGCCTTCCGGGCGGGTAAGGACTACTAAACACCCTTGAGCAGATTGCAGGTGATTCAAGCATAAACAAAGCAAATTAGGGTTGCCCAAAACAAAAGAAAATTCTGGTTTTTTGCAAGTTTTCCATTGAAGCTTGGAAGCAGTGATGTATGGTGAAAATAGATGCAATATTTCAAAGAAACATGTATGTGACAAAGGATGAATGTATTGGCAACTCATGTGCAAGCCCTACACTGAATTTGGAGCAAATATGATGCATTTAAGTGATTGAAAATTATCGGTTTTGAAGCTCTCACAAAATAGAGAAAAAGAGTCACTTGGTGGATGAAATTAACCCTAGTTTTTTGCAAAAATCATACCATTGATGGATTGTACACTTGACTTGGAGTGTTAGGCATCTACACATGTGATCAATTGACAACAAAATCAACCCAAATCCTCTTTACAGTAGGCGGCGCAGCTCATACAGAGAAAACAGAGCAGTTTTTCACATATTTACTAAGTGGAGGCCATAAATCAAGTGTTGTGTGTGATAAATTCCAAAATTGACTTAGCAATTGGTTGATACATACACCTGAGAAGGAGGCTACATGATTGGTTGGAGCAATTATTATCTATGAAGCTGGAAATGAGCTGATTAAACAAGCTGTCTACTGTCATTAGTGAAACAAAGTGTGATTAATCGACTAATTACTCTCTCATCTTAAATAATTGGTCTAATTCCTTTTACATGGAGTTAGTGGACATCATTTCTAAGCTAATGAATGCTTGATCTCTCAATTTGGACAAGCATTGAAGAAATTAGAGCAATTCTACTACTAGTTTTTCTGGTTTTTCTCAAAATAGAGAAGGGGGTTTGACAAAATTGGTATGTACACACCTTGGATGGTGTTGATATGCAACATTGAGCTTGTTTAGGTGTCAATGCAAGTTATCCACACTTGATTGAACCACTACATTGCAATTTGAAACCTTGGAAAGCACGCCAAAACAGGGTATCTTGGACTGCGTAAGCCAGTTCATTTTGGATGCATACAGTTTAATTTTCTACATCAAAAGTGAAGTTCATTGTGTACTTTGGAGTATCTGGAACACTTATAGGATTGTGGTTGAGCTAAGGAAGGATTGTTTATAGATTTGGAAGTGTGTGGAAGGTACATTTGCATTGAGCAAATATGTCAGATAATCCAGTACAAATTGTGGGTGAAAAATTGGATAGGAAGAACTTCCAGGCATGGAAGTACAGGATCAAAAGTTTTCTGAAGGGAAAAGGTTTTTGGAATCTTATTACAGGTGCGGAGCCAGAGCCGGAACTACCCCGACAACCTACACAGCACAGCAGGTTATAGCTCATAAGCAATGGTCATAAAGAGCATACAAAGTTTCGCATTATCTGTCTATATGTATTTCGGATGCTATACTCATACATATACATGATGCTGAGAATCCCAAGGATGCATGGGATACATTGGTAAAGCTGTTTGATACAGACACTAGTGCTCGCAAGTCTCAGTTGTTGCGACAACAGATTCATAATGTGAAACGGAATAGAAGGCATCCATGATTATGTACAAGAGATAAAGAAGTATGCACATGCATTGGCAACAATCAATACCCCTATGCCTGATGATGATTTGGTAGACATTACCTTGCGTGGTCTTGGCAAGGAGTATAAGTCTTTTGATACATCCATCTCGGTTCGGAGTATAGGTTTACCAGATTTTGATGAGTTGGTTTCACTCTTGCTTGTTGAGGAAATCAAACTCAGTGACTCCTTTCAAGATGCATCTACTAGCCATGATGATAATGGCAGAAATCAAGCTTTCTAGTCACAAAGAGGATTTAGAGGCAGGGGAAGATTTGCATCACATGGCCGTGGTAATGGTCGTGGATGGCAGGACAGGTTACCACAACAGAATTTTCAGCCTACATATGGTGCTAGAGGTGGTCTCGTGGATATAGACCTCAAAGAGGCAGAGGTAATCCTCGTGGTAGAGGACGTTGGCAAGGCCAACAACCATCTATGCAAAATGTGGAATGCCATTACTGTGGGAAATTTGGTCATATGGCACGTGATCCACAAACAAAATGATTTGAGAGGAGGTAGAGCACAACATGGTGGACATTATGCACAACATGGTGGTGGAAATTATGCATCAAGCAGCAATGATGGCAGTGCAAATCACTTGTTTGCCATGAAACATATTGTGGGATCCATGATGTCGAATGGTGAAAATGATGACACTTGGTATATGGACTCTGGAGCATCAAAAACCATATGACTTGTCATGGTGAATGGTTTGAGCATATGAAGCCTATGGATGTGAAAGGCTATGTGGAAACAGGAGATGATACCCAACATGCCATTGCACATGTTGGAAGTGTACCATTGGTTATGCACAATGGTGAAACAAAGTCTATGGTAGATTTCTTGTATGTGCCTTCTATTACAAAAAGTCTGGCCTCAGAATGGTGGAACAGGGATTACAGGCTCATTACAGGTTCGTTTCAACGAGCATGGTTGCTTCATTGAGGATTTCAAAAATGGATGTAGTCATTGCTAAAGGCAAGAAAGAAGGTAGGTTATTTAAGCTGGATGGGATTCCTGAGTTGAAATCAGCCATGTTCTCTAAAAGCCAAAATGTGGTAAAGGACATTGACATGTGGCATAAGAGGATTGGACATGTGAATATACAAAGGTTAAAGAACATGCAGGCAAGAGGCATTGTTAGTGGGCTGCCTAGATTCAAGTATGATGGGAATATGCATGTTTGTGAATCCTGTCAGTTTGGAAAGTAGGCAACGTTGCCATTTCCTAGAGAAGGCAACATGAGTAGCAGACCACTTGAGATAGTTCATAGCGATGTATGGGGTCCTGCACAAAATCCATCCATTAAAGGCAGTTTATATTATGTGACATTCATTGATGATTTGAGCAGAATGACTTGGATTTACTTTCTCAGAGAGAAAAGTGAAGTGTTGGGAAAGTTTATGGATTTCAAAGCTTTTACAGAGAAGCAATATGGCTCTTGGATAAAATGTTTGAGGACAGATGGAGGTGGTGAATACACCTCACATGCTTTTGAGCATTTCTTGAGAAAGCATGGCATAAGAAGACAATTAACTTGCAGGTATACACCTCAGCAAAATGGTGTTGCTGAGAGGAAGAATAGAGTCATTTGTGAAGTGGCCAGGGCAATGCTCAATGAAAAGAGCATGCCACATTATTATTGGGCAGAAGCATGTGCCACTACAGTGTATATACTTAATAAGACACCTACAGCAGCCATACATGGAAGTACGCCAGAGATACGGCTTACAGGTTTTAGGCCAGACATTGGACACCTCAAAGTGTTTGGTTGCATAGCTTATGTACATGTGCTTGACGAGAGAAGGAGGAAGTTGGATCCTAAGGCAGAAAAGTGTGTGTTTGTTGGTTATGCACAGGATCGCAAGGCATACAAATGTTACAATCCACAAACTAGGCAAGTGGTTATCTCACGAGATGTGGTGTTTGATGAACTTGCTAGTTGTTGGTACAAAGCAAAGGATGAGGGTGTCATTGATTCTCTTGATGCTGATGTGCATGTGAACTTGCCACAAGCAAGTTTTATTTCTATGTTTGGGCTAGCAGATTCTGAGAGTAGCACTATACGTCCATGGTCAAGACGCTTGAGGCATGAGAGTGTGAGCACTGGGAGTAGTGCTGTGGATAAAGGGAAAAAGAAGGTTGAAGGAATTGGAATTACAGGTTATGAGTCGTCAAGTTCAGAGAGTTTGGATGAGGAACTTGGCACACCAGTTTTACGCACACCTGGTACAAGGCAGGATAGATATGTGCCTCCACATGCTAGAGTGACAGGTGTTCAGAGTGATCCGCATGCATTGCGAAGATCCCAAAGGGTCAGGTATCCAGTTGATAGGTTAACATATCGTGATTTTGCTATGCATTACACATATATGACCTCTTTGGTGAAGCATGTGGAACCTACATGCTATATAGAAGCTATTGGAAAGCATGTATGGGAGAAGGCAATGGATGTTGAGATGGACTCATTGGTTCATAATGAAACATGGGATTTGGTTGCATTACCATAGGACAAAAATGTCATTGGTTGCAAATAGGTTTACAAAGTGAAATACAAGTCAGCTGGTTCCATTGAATGCCATAAAGCAAGATTGGTAGCTAAGGGTTATGCACAAACCCAAGGCTTGGACTATGATGAAAGATTTAGTCCAGTTGCAAAGATGGGAACAGTGAGAGCAGTCATTGCTATGCCTACAGCAAATGGTTGGGAAATGCATGAAATGGATATGAAAAATGCATTTCTAAATGGTGATCTACAAGAGGAAGTTTATATGGCATAACCAGAAGGATATGTACACCCAAGGTATCCCACTCATGTATGCAGATTAAATAAAGCATTATACGGTCTGAAGCAAGCACCTCGTGCTTGGAGTGATAAGATGAGCCGATATCTTATCTCCCTTGGATTTCAGGTTTCTATAGCAGATTCTTCACTCTATGTGAAGAAAACAGATCATGGGATTGTCTTACTTGTCATCTATGTGGATGACTTGATTGTCACAAGAGATCATGCTACAGATGTTATGCATGTCAAGAAGGCATTGAGTGGGCAGTTCGACATGAAAGACTTGGCTGAATTGAGATACTTTCTTGGAATTGAGGTGATCAAAGACCATGCAGGTACATGGTTAGTGCAACGCCAATATGCATTGGATATGTTGGCAAAATATGGGATGACAGGGTGTAAGCCAATGAGTACACCTTTGGGCCGAATATAAAGCTGCGGGCTAATTTTGGTGAAGAGTTGGATGATCCATCTATGTATAGAAAGATGGTTGGAAGCCTTATTTACATGACTATAACATGCCCGGATCTCAGTTATGCTATGGGGCTAGTAAGCCAATTTATGCAGAGCCCTAGAAAACCTCATTTGGATGCAGTGAGACGCATTATGCGATATGTAAAGACCACTGCACATTATGGTCTTCTTTTATGAGCATGGTAAAGGCTTGGATATACATGGCTACACAGATGCAGATTGGGCAAGTAGCTCCTATGAGACAGGAGGTCTACTAGTGGTTATGCCTTTACACTTGGAAGTGCCGTGGTGAGTTGGAGTAGCAAGAAGCAACCTACTGTTGCTTTATCTAGTACAGAGGCTGAATACAGGGGTGCAGCCATTGCTACATGTGAAGGAATATGGTTAAAGAATCTCTTGGCTGATTTGGGTGAGCCTATTGATGGCAAAGATTCATCGTGACAACATGAGCAGCATACAGTTGGCCAAGAATCCAGTGTTTCATGCGCAGACCAAACACATAGAGGTCCATTATCACTTTGTCAGAGAGAAAGTGCTGGATGGTACAGTGGATCTATAGTATGTGAAGACTGAGGTGGCTGATATCTTTACAAAGCCACTTAGCAGGGAGAAGTTTGAGTACTTCCGTACTATGTTGGGAGTACGTGGGATGAGCTTGAGGGGGAGTGTTGAGAGCTTTGATAGCCCAAGCTCATCTACATCTTCATCTATGGTAGTACATCATGAGCTTGAGAGGGGCTGTTTGAGATTCAAGCTCGATGTCAGTATGTGCCAGCTGTGCTATGTGCTAGCATGTTAGGTAGGAACATGTGTGAGACATAAATGATCACGTCCAGCTGGTCATAGTATGTGGACACTAGCTAGGGTTAGTAGTGTGTGGACACAACACATAGTGTGTCTTGATAGTGTGTCTTGTGTATTATGGATTATGGCTTTATGCATTGTGTGAGAAGGGAGATGGCTTCCCTCTATGGTTAGGGTTTGCAATATACATAAGGGTTTGCTCCTTTGTGTGTGTCTCCTCTCCCTCTACCTGTTTTTCATCAGTACTGCCTGAATCAATCAAATCTTAAAGTGCTTACCCTTGTACTTTGTTGGAGTTTAAAGGACTGAGAACTGACGATTCTTCCCTTGATGTTTAATGGTGGCATAAATCTATCCTCTTTCTTCCTCCACTGCATCAACTATTGTGGCTGCTCTGGTTGTTGTTGTCTCTGGGGGCAGAACTCTATCTCTCTAGCTTCCCCAATTTTGAGAGGGAGTTTTGAGACTACTTTGCGTTGAGGCTGCAGGCTGACTGGAACTCTTTTGGGGTTGCCCTGATTTTGGCGAGAGGGACCCTAACTAGGTTGATACGAAGGAGTTGGTCTCGGCATCCTAGGACCTTAGCTTCCCTGGCCCATTGTCATAGAAGGAGTTGGGAAATTCTTGAGCTGGTGTCCAAATTCTTAACATCCAAAACACCTGTTCTCATTTCTAAGCTCATCCTTCTGCACCCTGGAAAGAGCCAGAGTTCCAAAAAATGTGCTCTGAGGAAAAGGCTTTTCTTCCATTCTAAAACTTCCCGTCTCCTAGTTCTGATTGGGATCTTGATGTCTTTTAGGAGGTGGAAAGTTGGAAGTGCTCCATGGAGTTTGGAATCTTTTGAAGGAGACAAGGGAGCTGGCTTTGGCAGGACCTTGACAACAAAGGCCTTTGTAAAATCCTTCTCGATCACTGCTTTGGCCATTGAAACTGGTTTAGCATTCTTTACTAGGGTATCCAAAGGTTCATTCATTCCCCGAATGAACGTGGCCATCAGCTGTTCTTCATCCAGCGGGTGAGTATTTGAGGAGAAGAGCGAATGCCTAGTGATATTCCTCCGCGGTACGGCTTCCCTAGGTTAGTTGTAGGAACTCATTCATCTTTGCTTCTAGGAAGCCTGGAGGACAGAATCTCTTCCTGAGGTATGCTTTGAGATCATCCCACGTTTGGGTGTTCCAATCTAAATGGTTTGTCTCACAATGGTTTGTCCATGCTACTTTGCCTGTTTCTACAATCTTCATCCTAGCAAGAGACACTTTACTTTTTTCATTGTATCCAGTGACATCAAAGTATTCTTCCATAGCTTCGATCCACTTTTCCACAGCCTCACCTAGGTGTGCCCCTTCACCTTTGAAGGGACTTGGCTGAGATCTGTGAAGAGCTTTGTGAACATCAGGGTCAAGATCTTCCTCATCCGTGAGAGAATCTGGCTGTCTGCCATGATTCGCACGTCTCGTGATTCTGCCAAAATGATACATTGTTAAATTTCTATTTGACTTTGTTTCGAGATCCTAAAACTTAAGAAGTTTAGAAATAATTACTTTAAACAAGGTAATCGTTGTTAGTAGAGATCTACGACATACGTTCGAGAAAACAGATCTTATTTCTTTAAACTCAATATCTGATAGTCAAAATCACTTAGACAACTGGAAATTTTTCACAAAACATTCTTTATTTACATAAGGTTTGCAATATATACAGAGCAACATGGCTCCAAAAAATCAATGCCTCAATGTATACGCATGAGACGACGATACTAGGCTATGGACATGCCGCGATATACAATTGTCCCCTTACCGCTATTAGTGCTACAATCTTACTTCTCGAGATAAAATGGCTAAGAAGTCTGAAAAGTTGACAAGTAACCCTAAAATCTCGAGGTGTGGGGTGATAAAGGATATGACCAACCCACGAACCACCTTTAACCTTAGCAAGACCATGGCTAATGAGATGTTTTGCATCAGGATCTAGCGCTGGTGACAAGAGGCGTGGATATATTATGCTGCAAACCACTTGTGCTGTCGTCTCTCAGCTGGGTCTGGAAAATATATAGTTCCTCGAAATGATTAGTGAGCCTTGCCCTGCTCGTTTGAGTCGTAGAGGAAGAGAGGATATGCTCAAAAGTGAAAGCAATCATATCTTTTGTTTGAGTAATATCGAGGATACCAGATAAATACGGGGCGTCCATCTATAAAATCCAATTCATCATTAATGAAGACTTTTTGTTTGAGTAAGATCGAGGATACCAGATAAAAATGGGGCGTCCATCTATAAAATCCAATTCATTAAAAGTCTTCATTAATGAAGCTTAATCTGAATGAAATTACAGCATGTGAATGCATCTTTATAGGATATTATTATTAAATTTAGACAAAATTAATCTTTGATTCTTGAGCTTTCAACAAAGCTCTGATACCAGTGCTGTGAGACCCCTGCCCCCTCTACACCCTGGAATCCGGGGAGCTAGCAACAGAAGTAGCAACCTCTCATGCAGGGCAGGGATTCCCACTTAGGGCCTCGCCCATGGATGTCCGGATAAGAGACTAATCTGGTGGTTCCTCCGAAACCGAGATCGAAAAAACTTCCCTCGCCCAAAAAGCACGGGCAATTCCTCCAAGAAAATTTTCTAACGAGAATCTTAACTAACGGGTCAAGGCCTTAATGATCCTTTCTATTCTGACCAAACCCATAGGTCACGTGGCTAGATCAAGGAAGAGACTTGCACTTAGTTCATAGAAATCATTGCTTTTTTCCCCTTAAGAGTGAGGCACAGCCATTGATTCTTTCCCATAGAACAAGAATCTTCCTAGGACTTACTCTAACTAGCGTTACTTGAATGTATCTAAATTTATTGTAGGAATCCATGGATCCAGTCCACCCAACCACTGTATTGGTGGGATCTCTTTTTATAAAAACTTGGTTGTGTTTTTTCCTAGGTACCAGGAAAAAGAGTTCCCAGGCCCCCTAGCCGGCACTCAAGCAAAATACAAAATAGACACACCACTTATATACCCAATATGAAATTGCCTTTTTCACAGATTCAACTGTCTTTAAAATAGAATTAGAATGAAACCATAGTATTTCCATCATAATCCTCAAAATTCTAGTCCATTGTTTTACAATCAAAATGTCATCCAGACTCTTCATTTATGCATGGGTGTCCTAGCAGATGGCGAGCCCGTGCATCACCTGGTCAGAACCCTCTAGGATCCTCCTTAGGTGTCCTAGCACTTCACTCAGGGATCGCTTTGTCGGCGGCCCTCGCCCATCGTACCGGGGAAGCGCACCATTTTACCCATATTGAGGCTGGTCAAGACGACCTTGGCAGGCTTTGCCCCCACGGGAGACATCCTTCGATGACTCCCCACCAGTTGTTGTTGTAACATAACTCTCCTTAGATTAAACCATAAGCCAAATGCTTCCTCTAGCATTCTGGAGAAAGACAGTCCTTTAGAAAAACAAAGTTTCTATACAAGTAAGAATTTCCCGTTAAGTTTTATTCCACAAGACTCCTTTTTCTCAATATTTAGACTTTCTTAATGAAAATCACAATTCTAGAATCTTGGTAACCCACCCATCAATTACAATGAATTTATGACTTATTTCTCGATGATCCCAGTCTAAGGAAAACTTCTCTAAATCACCAGTAATCCATTCCTCATACTAATAAAATGAAAATGGTCACAAGGTTTTGCTTAATTTCTGATTCGAGAGATAGGTAAGCATCTTATTGGTGGCCCACCATTCTCACGTGGTCGTGGTTTACTAACCATAAATTACTCGAATTTAATCCTAGCTTTGATTCCTAAGGATGTTTCTTCTATTTATCTGATAAATTCACTCAGATTTTCAATCGTAAGGGTAAAATCCAAAATTATGAAAATTTATTCTTTCCTGGCCACAATAGAGTTATAAATAGTTTTATTAGAGAATAATGGAATTTTATAAAGATAACTCTTTTTCCAATAATCCATTTGTGAATATGCATACATCATTTTATTGATTTATTCGCATAGAAATATCTTAAAATAATCTTTTCTCCATTTTGATCCTCAACATTAATATACCATAATTTTTTACATGAAATTATGGTGAACCCATCTCTTTTAACACCGAATTTAATTTATGCATTTTCTATTTAAAGTACGATGAAAATTCATCTTTTAAATAAATAAAAATATCCATGTTTTGAAATATGCCAAGAATTCTTCTTTTAATATTTAAATTATTTGTATCTAGAATATGGTGGGAATTCCTCTTTTGTATCTAAATTTTTATTTTATTATTAAGCATAAAAAAAATAAATATAACAAAAATTTCTCTTTTCTCTATTTAAACAATTATGCATAAATACTATAAAACTATTTTTCATAAATATGAGAAATTATTCTTTTAGCATAAAAATATCTATGCCTAGAATATGATGGGAATTGTTCTTTTTGCTTTATTAAATTTATGCATAAAAATAAGATTCATCTTTTTTCTGGAAAATTTTACCATAGCTTCACTACAATTTCAGAGAATGTTCAATTTTCTAATCTTAAATAATTACTCATAGTTGAAATGTGATAGGAACTCCTCTTTTAAACTAGAATTTTACTACGCATACATAGCATAATTATAAACATAATTATATTTAAACCTTTTGATTATTCTTAAAATATCCATTCATCATTACTATATGAAAATACCTACAAAATATTAGCATAACTCTCTTTCAATATTAAAATGAATTAATACAATTTTTCTTAATCATAAATAAGCTTAAAAGATATAATCATCATTTTAACTAGATTAAAATCATAAAAATATTTATCTTCTTGTCTAGCTTATCAAGCCTAGAGTTTTGATTAAGATAATGAGATTATCTTTTATATCCATCCTTCTAATAAGGATCTAACCATAAAGATGATTAATCTTTCAAAAGGAGAGATTTACTAATTAAATAAATATTATAATTCAGCATAAAGATTAGCATTAAACCATTTAAATATTATAAATCATTAAAAAGCTTGATTTCAAGAAAAAAATCCATTGATTAAAAAGCTTCCCAAGCATTAGAGGGGTTGGGAAGAAGATTATCATTGAGAAAGGTAGAAAAAACACCATGGATTAAGGCTTACCCTTGATTTTTGGCTTGCTTCTTTCAAAAAGAAGTGAAGCCCACAAAGCAAGCTTGGCCACCAAGATGGGGAGGGTAATCTCCAAGAGAGGATGGAGATTTGTGAAGCTCCACAGCTTCCCAAAGTAGAGGCAAAATAGAGGGATAATAGAATTATCTAATTATACTTGAGTGCATCTTAATTAGCACACACTCATTATGAATTTTTTTCATTTTTATTCACCTTAGATTAGTGTTATCATTAGTGTAGGATTAATTTGTGATTAGATAAATGTCTTGTCATTAAGAAAGCTTGATCAGTGTTTCTTTAACATGGTATTAGATAGAGCCTAGGCCTAGCTCTCCTAGCTTAGCTTAGCTTAGCTGTAGCTTATTAGCAAGTGATTAGGAAGATTAGGTTGTTAATCTCATGTCATGTTCAATTAGATTTTTAAAATCTTTCAGCTTTTGTATTAGGATTCTTCTCCGGGTCACTTTATCACTACGGTGTATTGGTTTGAGAGAGAGAGAGAGAGTAAGCTGCATAAACATAAGAAAAGCTCTGAGAGGCACAAAGTGTAGGATCATTGGGGAAACCATCATCAACTCCAGCCAACATACAACATTTTGTTTTGAAGCACGACCACATCAGAGGTGGTTAGTAAGGTCAAGAAAAAAAAGAGTGGCTATGTTGAATGAAGACACAAACTGCAAAACAAGTAGTAGATCATGAGCATGCTCGGAATCAAAATAGCTTAACATAAGCCGGCACAGCCAAAGAAGTGCATGCCGGAGCTGTACCATGGCCATCATCCATGCTCATTGTTCCATCGCAAATTTGCAGCAGATCAGCTGAATCATGAGCAACCACAGAGAAGAATAGCGCACATCAGCCCAACAACAGAGTTTGAGAGGCAGCATCTCGGTGTTTTGGCAACAAGCATAGGTGCGTGGGGCACACAAGGGAAGCGTTCACAGCACTCAGACGACGAGCAGCTCAAGTAGCAGCACCGTGAGAAACGTGCAGTAAAGCATGCATGACCAGGTAGAGCCATTTATTGATAATATTTTCTTTTTAAAAAAAGGTTAAACTTTTAATCCTTAAAAAGTGTGGTATACAGAGCTCTCTATTAGAGGCAGTTCATATGAAAGGCATATATTTGAGCTTTTATGAATTATCATCAATACTACCATGTTTTGGGCTTCACCAACATTAACGATAGCTTCATCGACTGGATTGTTATCAACAAGGCCTTCATCCAAACTCACAAAATCATCCTCGATAAAAAAATTCACAAAAAATTTTCAAACATTGTACTATTAGAATTCAGGGTGGATCGTAGATTAGGACCTGCATAGTGGATTAAACATAAGCGCTTATGCATAGCATTGAATGATTAGCAGTAAGCAAAGTAATCAACAGAAGACCAGCATCATGATATAAAATGCGAGCTTATTCTTCCATTAGATGTTGCCTCTTAAATAGGCACAGATACACAATTTGATTACATCAGTGATGAGATCGGGAATCCGCCTCAAAGATCACTACCACCTCTCCATAATTCTCTCCCTAATTCTAGCTCGTCAATCAAGTTACATTCTCTCCTCCATGATCTTTCACCTAACAAATTCTCCATGAATGGCTTCTATCTACTTGGATGAATTATTTTGATACTTTACTACTTGGTGATTACGCCTTTGACCTTTGCACACATTTTCCCTCAGGTTATGCTTCATATATTATCCCTCATCCTTATGTGCTCATCAATTTTATCCAACAATTCCTCCCTCAAATTTATGACCTGCAACCCTAGAAGTAGTACATGGGAAACTTCACGGCTTGCCCACTCTCAAAGTGACAACACCTATGACCTCGACTTGAAACTCACTCCAGTTGCATTGACATTAGATTCCTCAGATCTCACTCCAATTCTGGTCTATTGGTTTACAAAATGAGAGGATTCAACTAGCATACATGATTTTTCTATGAGTTAGGATCCATATGCGCACTTTAGAGGGCCCAATCATAGTCAACAAAATTGGCCTCATGAGAGACCACAACATCAGTAGGTTCTTCTTCATCTTCATCTTCATCTTCCATGAGGTTTGCAGATACCCTTTTCTTGGTGTAGCAATATTTCTTGAAGTGTCAAGGCTTACCACAAGAGTGGCACTTACTCTCTTCTTTGTCTTTGAATGTTGGCTTTGATGTAGATCCTTTGTTGAAGTGCTTCTTTGTGAAGTAGGCCTCATCTCGAAACATGGTGGTGCTGGTGGTGTTTTTCCTTTTTGATCTTCTTTTCCTCTTCCAAAAGAGCTGCAGTAATGTCAAATAGTGTTGGAGAAGGCAAGTTAGTGAGTGTAGTGATGACTATGTTGCCATAGTCTTCATGGGGTAAATTTTTTAAACATCTTCTTCCATGGTTAAGTTAATCCATGCACAAGCTGTGTGGTTAGACTTATCATCATATTTAAGTGAGAGGCAAGAGGATCTCTCTTGTTTAACTTAAGTTCAAAGAATTAAATTAGAAGACCGATCTTGGATCTCTTAGCTTGAGCACCAAACAATATGGACAATTCTTCCCAAGCTTCATTTGAAGTGCTTTTTCCATATATGTGATGGATAAACCGCACTTAAGCCTAATGCTATGATATGTGATGGATAAACCGCACTTAAGCCTAATGCTATGATATCAAAAACTTTTTCATCTTTACTAACCCACAATGCTTCTCCCTTCATGTTGTTAGGCTTTTTCTCCTTCCCATTGGCAATGCTCCACAACCTTGGTGAGATTACAAGCTCGATGACAGCTAGAGCTAGGCACGATATGCGTTGGCATGGTAGATAGCAGCATGTCTGTGTGACAATAAATGGTTGCGTCCAGCTAGCCACAGTGTGTGGACATTAGATATGTTTATTTGGTGTGTGAACACATCACATTTAGTGTGTGGTGTGTAGTTCTCTTCTATTATGCATTGTGTGAGAGTGGATATGTCTTCCCTCTTTGGTTAGGGTTACACTAATGGATTAGGGTTTGCTCTTTTATGTGTGTGCTCTCTCTTTATCAGTCTTTTATCATGGTATTAGAGCCTAGTTCTCTCTATTAGGGTTTTGTGAGTGAGTGAGAGAAGAGAAAAAAAAAGCTGTGAAAAAAGAAAGCCATTAGAGCTTGGAGCAAAGAGAAGCTTTGGAGCACACACATTGGCATCAGATTTGAGAGCTTCGCCTACCAGGTAAGAAGATTTAGCCTCCCTCTGCGGATTGCAGGTGTTTTCAGTGAGATTGGAGCCAAAGAGTGGCTGCCCCAAGCAAAGGAAAAATTTGGTTTTTTTTGAAGCTCTCCATTGAAGTTGGATGCAAGTACATGCACATGTTTGGCAGCTCAGTCATATGTACTTGATGTATAAGCATTGGGAGTGAACATGTCAATCAAATACTTGATTTGGCATGCATTAAACACTCGAAAGTTGGAAAAAGTCAGAATTTGCAAGCTTGTGAAAGGCTGTTTTGAGCTATGTGTAGAATGACAAAGAATGCCATATTGGTGGCCATTGAAGCATGGAATGGGCAATATAATTGATGTACTTGAAACCTAGAAGGCTTGGCAAGTATTCGGTGATCTTAGGAGCTACTGGTTAGCATCAAAAAGCTGGCACAGACTTGTTACTGGTTGTTGGGAGCTAAAACTATACTATTGGTACACATTGGTGGCTCAAACACATTAGCAAATGGTCCCATGGCAACTATATGATGTTTATTGAATACCCAAAGCCCTAATTTGAGTGTAATGGAGCAAAGGGAGATGATTAATGCATGATTAACAAAGCTGTTAACAGTGATTAGTGAACAAAGCCTCACTAAATTACTAATTACTCCCTCCACTTTCACAATTGGAGTAATTCCTCATATATGGAGTTAGACGACATTGATACGAAGCCAATGAATGCTTGGGCTAAGATTTGGATGCATATTGAGTGAATTGGAAGTGGATTAGTGTCGGTAATTAACAATTTACGGGTTCCCGACCAAAACAGCGAGCTATTTTTGGCATGTACTTGGCACTTTGTGAGCTCGGATGATGTTTATATGCCACATGGAGGATGTGTGGATGTTAATGTATATCGCCCACACTTGATTTGATCATTTCCTAGTGTTTTGGAAGATTGGAAGGCTCGAAAAAACCTGTCACACCAACAAGGCAAAGTGGACTGGTTGTACATAGTTAAGCTCAAATGCTATGTGGATGATCTTGTATGCATAATACAAGCAAATTAAAGGCAAAGTGAAGGACTGTTTTGGATGCATTTCTCAGAATTTGTGAGCGGCGCCAGGTTGTTTTCAGCATTTGCAAACAATGTTTTTTGAGTCCAAGAAGTTATCGCATAAAAATTTTGGGCTGTGTGAACAGCATTGGTGCCGAGGTTTATGTGTGATATGCATGCCATGCATGCACACCTCGTACGCACACACTCCTCTTTCAAAACATGGAAGAGTAACCAAATATCACACCAATACATTGATTACAAAATATCATGACCCAAAAATTTTCCAGTTCCATTGTTTTCCAATCAAGTGTAATCCGGACTCTCGGTTGAAGATTGGCTAGTCAATCAATGGGATCCCATTTCATAGTTTCCAATTTACTTAAATATATACATAGTACATAGCTCAAACTCCTTGAAATCTCCCTTGAATACACTTGGGTGTCCTAGGTAATCGCGAGCCCGGCACTGTCTAGTTAGACCCTCTAGGATCGTCCTTAGATGTCCTAGCTCTTCACGCAGAGGTTGCTTCATCAATCCCTCGCCCATTGCACCGGGAGTGCACCATTTTTAACCGTACCAAGGTTGGTCATCATCGAAACCTTGGCAGGCTTTATCGCGAGAGATGTCCTTCACTGACTCCCCGTCGACTCTTGGAAGGTAAACTCTCCTTAGATCCATGACCTCATTTAAACAATAAACCAAATGCTTCCTCTAGCATTCTGGTGTAAGACAGTCCTTTAAAAAAAAAAACAGAGTTTCTATGCAAGTAGGATTTTTCCATTGAGTTTGTTTTTCATCTCTCTGAAAAGCTATTTTATGAGAAACATCTCTAGGGTGGTTTCACGAGGCCTTTCGTTCAAACCCACATTTCCTAAAGGTAGATAGGTATGTCTATTCTATTTCCATTTTAGAAATTTTTTTGCCATAACTTGGCTGCATTTCGGATAATTTTTCAATTTGAAATTCAATATTTAATGAAATTGAAAATAAGTATTTATACTTATAGTTAATATAAAAAATAATAACTTCTTTCTTTCCCTTTCTCAAGGAATTGAATAAACATAATTTCCTAGAAAAAAACATAAGAATAATTCTCCATTTATCTTCATAAAATAAATGAGAATGATATTCACATTGATAAACATCAAGAATATGAAAATTTATTCCAACTTGGATATAAAGGAACTATAAATAATTATACTCATGAGAATTAAGTATAGATATTTCTTTTCTAGATTATCCTTCAATAAATATATAAGCATGAATTCTTTTAAAGCATTTACATGAAAATATTCTTAACCTTCTCTTTTCCATTTAAAACCTAGGCATCGTTATACCATAAATATATATGCATTATAAACAAAACATTCTCTTTTAATACTAAAAACATTTATGCATAATCATATTTAAAAATATGATGAAAATTTATCTTTTGAGAAACAAAAATACTCATGTATATACATACCATGAATATACACATTAAAATATATTCACACACCTACTTGTAATATTTAAAATGTCTAGGCATAAGCATACCATGAATATACATAATACTATATTCACATAACCTCTTTTGTCATTTAAATAATCATGCATACGCATGCATGAATATAATTATAAAAATGTAATAAAAATTTCTCTTTTTGACATTTAAACATTTATGTATACACATACTAAGAATGTATACACAAAAATATAACGAAAATCCTTCTTTTAGAATTTAGAATATAGGAATACGTAAATATTTATACATAAAAGTATCATGAAACTTCCTCTTTTAGCATTAAAGTATTTATGCATAAAATATCATGAAAATTCCTCTTTTAGCATTATAATATTTATGCATAGCATAAATAAATATTTATACATAAAACAAGACTTAGAGAAGAGAATCATGCATTTCCATGCTTCTAAAGCATGTAGAGGAGAAGAAGATAGTATAAACATCATTATTTAGGCTTACCCTTGATGTGAGCTTGGTTCCTGAGCTTGTAAGGAGATGTGTAGCCCTCAAGGAAGAGGGTTAGCCACACGAAGAGAAGAGGATAGTCTTCATCAAGAGAAGAAGAGGCTTCAAGAGAAGAAATCTTGCCTTCAAGAGAGGGTTCTTCTTCAAGAGAAGAGAGGTTTAGTGAAGCACCAAAGCTTCACAATGGAGAGAAAAGGAAAAGAGAAGAAGGAATTACACTAAAACAAAAATTACACAAATGAAAATTACACTAAAGTAGAAATACACTAAGATAAAAATAGGAAGGAATGGGGGTGTATTTATAGGTGAAGAGATGCCTCTCCAACCAAGCCCAACTGGGATCTAGAGGCTTCCAGCTTCAGTTTGGGCCAAATTGGACAAGATTTAGACTAGTTATGCCCACTTTTTGATCTAGTTTGGAAGAGGAGAGATGAGAGATGAAATATCCCATGCTTTTAGAGTATTTTTGAATAAAACAAATTGGGATTTGATGGGACTTCTAGGTGCCTTCTTGAAGCTTGCTTCCCACTCCTCAAAAGGCTCCCCCCTCAAGTCTTCTTTACATATCAGAAGCTCATGACTGTAATATCTTCACCTTATGTGAGTATTTCTTTAATATTTTCTTGTGTGGATAATTTTAAATTTTACCATTTTTCTTTTAATCCTATTTTCCAACCTTATCGGATAAGGATATCACATTTTTAATTTTAAAATAATTTAATAGGGCTTAGAACTTTGAACTAGGAGTCTCCTTGGTCCACCCACCGTCCAAATCTAATGCAACTTAGAAATTTCAAACTAAAATTCTTTTTCAGGGGATCACTTCCTATTAGCTCTGGAAGAAAATACTTATCCAAAAATATTTCAAATTTTTATTACCTCTCTCTAGAATATTTTCTCTCTCTCTAAGCCAAAAACAAGGGAAAACAATCCCTTTTTGCATTATGAAAAGGGGATGATCAATGGGGACTGAAAGGAGAACTTACACATCTTTAGGTGCTGGGGAGGAATCTTACATTTTGCTTGTGTTGTCCTCTTGGGCTTTGGTCTTCTTTTGAGTGGCCCTTTCCTTGGTGGCTTCTTGTCATGAGAAGCATGTAAGGAATCTTCGATAAGGGTTCCATAGTATTTTTTAAACTTACTACCATTAAGGAAACCAACACTTTCAACTCCGTCAAGAGTATTATCACGTATAGTACCTTGTGGAGTAACTTCACAAATCCTAAATGGTCCCTTTCTATTATATTTAAGATTTTTCTTTTCAACTCCATCAAGAGTATTATCACGTATAGTACCTTGTGGAGTAACTTCACAAATCCTAAATGGTCCCTTTCTATTATATTTAAGATTTTTCTTTTCACTACAAACCCCATACATAAGTACAAGATCTCCTACCTTGATCTTCTTGTCCTTGAGATTTTGGTCAAGCCACTTCTTTCTTTGGTCCTTTTCTGTCAGCATGTTTTACACTGTAATTTTTCTCTCCTCGATGAGTTGTTTTAAAATAAATAACCGGTCAACCAATTTATTACCATCAAACTTTTCACTTACATCTACCCTTAAGCTAGGGATAACAAACTCCCAAGGCATTACTGCCTCAAGTGCATACACCATCTTAAAAGGCATGCAACCAATTATAATTTTTATGATGTGCAGTAGGCCCATAAAGCTGATGTGAGCTTAGACTCCTAGTCAATGCATCAAGCTTCAATAGTCTTTGTCAGTATTGAAATAAGAACCTTGTTGGTGCTCTCTGCTTGGCCATTTTCATGTGGGTAATATTGCATTGACTTACTACAGTGAACGATCATGAATGTGTTAGTGAGAGTTTTTGTTACATCATTGATGAAATGCTTACCTTGATCACTCACTAGCTCAAATCGAAATCCATAGCATGTAATGATGTTCTCATAGAGAAACTTAGCAGTCACTTGGCATCTGCTTTTCATGAAGCTCTTGCTTTAACCCATTTGGCTACATAATCTATGTGGCAACAATGATGAAGCGTGCTTGTGTGCCACGTGCAACAAGACTAATAGGGCCAATGAAATCTAAGCTGCATTTTTCGAAAGGGTGGTTGAATCTGATAGGATGCAGGGGCATCATGTCCTTCTTCTGTGGCTTTGCACAATGTTAGCACTCATCACATCCTTTGACAAATAGTGCACAATCTTTGAGGAGCGTGGGCCACAATAACCTAGTTGGAGTATTTTCTTGCTAACATTGCTGCGAAGTGTCCACCAACTACCCCTTGGTGTGCTTGTTCAATGATGTATAAGTATTCATCCTCCCTGGGGGAGTGTCTTAGTATGCCATCCTTACCTCATCTATACAAAGTTTTGACATATAAGTTGGTAATGTGCACTCTCTTTTAGCAACTTTCTTGCTAAATCTTTCCTGATGAGTTCCTTTCCTTCTCGAGAATCATTAGCTAAAAAGTTAACTATTTTTTCACTCCATTTTGGAATAGCCTCAACCTTGAATAGTCGGGTGAGTAACTTGTCACATCAGCCTCAATTGGTGCTTTGCCACATTAGGTATGCAGTATAAATGATCCACCACCATAACATGTTTCTTGCTAGCCCTCACAACCATTGTAAAATCAAACTCAAGAAAAATCAACAACCATCGTCGCTCGCTGGGTGAGGAAAGTTTTTCCGGGTTCGGTTTTGGAAGAACCGAGGGATTAGTCTCTTGTCCGGATATCCACCATGGTGGACAAGAGGCCCCGAGCGAGAGGTTCTGCCGCCCTGTGCAAGAAGTGCTACTTCCGTTGCTAGCACCCCTAGAATTCGTTGCACGAAGGGGGTAGGGATCTTTCAAACTGCACCCATGTATTAGAGCCATTGTGTGGTAGTGGTTCTTTCTTGTTGTAGCCTTATGATGATTCAGTGCATAGTATTTATATCTTTGCCATCTTTGGAGATGCTCTTTAGTGTCTTGAAAAACTTCATCCCTTCCTTCAAGTTGGGAATCCGTATCAGATTTGGAGCTACTCCCTAAAGTTTCTTTGGATGTTGTGGGCTCTATTTTTCTCATTGGTGATTGAGGAGTTGGTGTCCCTTCTAGTCTTTGTTTTAGATCCCTCATCACTATTGGTGCTTCAGCTTGACTCATCCCATGTGAACTCAAGTTCACTACTATAACCTATCCCCTTGGTATCAAAAGGTAGAGCACGAATCATTCGTAGGGGCATGACCTTAGGGAGCTCCTCACCAATTAGGTGTAACCATCATATGTATCTAGTTTAGATCATCTTCAGGCTCAATAGGCTTGTTTTGTCAGCATCCTTATGGGCTAGATCATTCTCTGCCTTAGTCTCTTCTCTACAAGCATAGCAATATTGCAATGGGACTGAATAAGTGGTGGTGTCTGAATGGTTTTCAAAAATTCCTCCATTACCCATAAGATTTACACAGTGAGTAAGATCAACCCTGATGATGGAATTATTGAATTAGAGGTAGACATGGTTCTTAGACCAGTCATGTACCATCTTTCTGATGAATGGGCATCTTAAGATCATTTCATATGATTCTTGTTGTCTGGAAAAGTCCATAACAATGGAGGTATGTTTAACCCAATGTTTCAGACACTTGATCTTCAAATCTTGTAGCATCCTAATAGGTTTGGTGGCAGTCCTATCAGCCATCTTGACAATGATATCCAAGACTTCTAGACGTGCCTTGGCCATTATCTCCCAAAATTTCTTGGTAATTATACTAACTCATGTACCACCATCTAGGACTCCCATTATTTTGATGCCCTTAGTAATTGGTAGTAGTTTTGTTCAGCTTATTACATTTCAACCAAAATTCAGGAATCATCATTTTTCAATCAGAATCCAAATCAACTCATCAACTCTCAACCAAAATTTTAAAATCATATCAACCACATTCGAATTCATCATTTGGATAGAATTTTTGCCTATAATTTCAAGATCTTAGATTTACTCGTATATACTACCAACAATAAAGAGTAGTAGTTTTACCCTCGGTATATACGAGTAGTCACGATCCTTGGAATTATAAGGTAAATACCATTATTTCTAGGCCTCAAGCAAGTTAGGGATTCCATATAATTGCGGTACTTCCATCTGAAGACCCAATTACCAATTTATGAATTTCAGTCTAAATAACAATTTGTATGAATTTATCACACAATTTCAACCTTTTACTGCTACTTTATCAATTTTTGACATTTTTGGCTTGTCAGTTGATCCACTTTAGCCAATTTTTGCTCTGATACGAGCTGTAAGGTCCCTGTCCCCCACTGCCTAATGAATTTAGGGCCGCTAGTAGCGGAAGTAGCACTTCTTGCGTGCGCTAGGGTCCCTTACCTCGGGGCCTCGCCCACGGATATCTGGACAAGAGACTAATCCATTGGTTCTTCCAAAACCGAACCCGCAAAAACTTCCCATTGCTCGAAAAGCACGGGTGATTTCTCGAGGATAATTTTTCTCTAACGTAGTCAAAAAGTCTTAACTAACTGAACTGATCTGACCAAACTCGTAAGTCCCATAGTCAGATCAGGGAAAGATTGCACTTGGATCATATAGACTAATGCTTTTTTCCTCATTTAGAGGCAGAGCCGTTGATTCTTTTCTATAGAACAATTTTTGTCCGGGATTTACTTCATCTATCGTACCATAACAGAATTGCGTCTCAATTTAGGGATCCATGAGTCTAGCCTAAACCCAACCGCCCAACCACTATAGTGATGGGATCCAATTAAGAATTTGGTTAGGTTTTGTCTTGAGTATACCAGGGAAAAGAGTTCCCAGGCCCCCTAGCCGGATATTCATGCAAACTTAAAACTAGTCACACCACTTACACACCCAATATGAAATTGCTTTTTTCATAGAATCAGCTGTCTTTAAAACAATCATTTAATGAAACCATAGTATCATTAGCCATAATCCTCAAAATCTCTGGTTGAATCTTCATTTTCAATTATTCCTTCATCGATATATCTATGGCATCATTGGCAACCAGAATGCTCACCACCTATCCACTCAGGGGCCTTTTCGATAGTTTCTAGCTCATAGTAATCGCCAATATATTCACATATCAAAAATGGAATCTCTGTTAAAGATCAGCAAGATCAACCAATGGATTTATATAAAAGAGCCATGGACTCATCCGTTAAGGACTAGCAAGGCTAATCAACCAGATCCACGCCCGAATTCATAAAAGAACTTTTACTCCTTGTTCCAATATCTTCCACGACGCACGTGTGGGTATCTTCGGCCACCCAGAGCTTGAGCACCATATGGTTAGCACCCTCTAGGATCCTTCGCAAGTCACCTAGCGCTTCACTCATAGGCCGCTTCCTTGGTCCCTCATCCACCGTATCGGAGGCTCACCATTTTAATCGAACCAAGGCTGGTCAAGACCTCGGCCGAACTTGCTACGCGAGAAGTCCTACATTGATTCTCCGTCAACTGTTGCAACTTGATCAGATTAGGTCTCCACGACCTCATTTAGAAGACGGTCAAAATGCTTCCCAAGCATTCTTGACATAAAACAGTCATTTAAAAAAACATGTTATAAATACAATTTCTATAGCGAACTCTCGTCTTTCCACATTGTTCCATATCATTTCTCATTTATTTCATTTGTATTCCCTTTCTCATCACATCATAATCATTCACATCACAATTCACATGACACCAATTCTCGTCCATCACATTCAATTACATCACATCCATTTACACCCATCACATCTCATTCATTCATATCCATCACATTCGTTCATTCATACCACCACATACATTCTCATAACCATCCCATCACATATATTCTATCCACATTATATCACATCACTTTTGTCCACACCATATCTCATTCATACACATCCATCCAATCGTTCACCTGTACGACTACCCACATCTATTCATAGATTCATATCTATCACTTCACATCCACATATATTCATGTCACATCACACCATTTTTCATCACATCATGTTCCTTCGCATACACATCCACATCGCATTCTTTTACATACATTCAAATCCATTCTTTCACATACATCCACTCACATCCTATATCATTCATTTACATCCTGATTCACATGACATCACATCTCATCACGTCTATTCACCTCACATCTCTTCACCCCTATTCACCTCACATCTCTTCACCCCTATTCACATCACCTCCATCCATCCATTCATGCCCATCTATCGGATTCACATCACACATCTCATCACATCTATTCACCTCACATCTCATCACCTCTATTCTCATCTTATCTATCCATCCCTTCATTCACATCTATCTGATTCACATCACACATCTCATCACCTCTAATCACATAACATCTATGCGTCCCTTCATTCACATCTATCTGATTCACATCTATCTGATTCATATCACACATCTCATCACATCTATTTACCTCACATCTCATCACCTCTATTCACATCTATTTACCTCACATCACACATCTCATCACATCTATTTACCTCACATCTCATCTCATCACACCTCTATTCACATCACATCTATTCACATCACATCTATGCATCCCTTCATTCACATCTATCTGATTCACATCACACATCTCATCACTTCTATTTACCTCACATCTCTTTTTCTTTCTGAATTATCTTTCTCCAAAAGGGGGTGATGTTTCAATTACTAATTTATTGAATTTTATTCATTGAATATTCACTAAATAGATTTCTAAATTAATCACGAGTTTCGTTGAGGAATAAATTAATCAGTTATCTAAATATTTCGACTTCCATAGATGTTGTGAATTTTCTCTTTACAAATCGAGTGAATATGAAACGATAGAATTTTCCCTCTCAGAGTATTTACTTATTCATTTATCAAATATTCATTGAAATTAAAAATAGAATTAAAGAGAATCTAATTTTGATATAAAAATTCTTTATGCATAAAATCAATTTAATATGAATAACACTTTTAAAATAAAAAATTCCAATATGCATCTTTCTATGCATAGAAATTAAATCTCATGAAAATGACACTTTTATAATAAAAATATTTCTATTATTCATCTTTCCATGCATAGAATTTGATTCTGATGAAAATGACACTATTTTAAAAAAAGTATCCACTATGCATCTTTCTATGCATAGAAATTGAATTTAATGAAATTAACACTTTTATAATAAAAATTTTCAATATGCATCTTTCTATGCATAGAAATTGAATCTAATGAAAATAACACTTTTATAATAAAAAAATATCCAATATGCATCTTTCTATGCATAGAAATTGAATCTAGTTAAAATAATACTTTTATAATAAAAAAATATCTAATATGCATCTTTCTATGCATAGAAATTCAATCTAATGAAAATAACACTTTTATAATAAAAAAATATCCAATATGCATCTTACTATTATGCATAGAAATTGAATGTAATGAAAAAAACACTTTTATATTAAAAAATAACCAATATGCATCTTTCTATGCATAGAAATTGAATCTAATGAAAATAACACTTTTATAATAAAACAATATCCAATATGCATCTTTCTATGCATCAAAATGCAGTTTTTAGATATCTTTGGATGGAAAAATATCCTTTCTTATTAAACTAAATTCCCCCGAAAACAGAAGTTTAAAAAGAATTTCCTAAGGTGTGTTAGAAATAAATTATAATCTGCTCAAAAGGTCTTAGCCTAAGGGTCCAGATTTTCTGAAAATTTTAGATTAAGGTTCTGAGGGACCAATAAGATTAATCCAAATGTAGGGAGGAGATAAATTAAAAAAATAAATAAAAACCCTCTAAAAATGAGTAAATACTCACATAAGATGAAGAGTGGACTAAGGACCAAGGAAAATAGTTTAAAAAACTGATTTTTGACACCTCGGAGTGGAGATTCCCCCTCATGAAGGAGGCACCTTTTTTCTCATCATTGCTTTCCATTTTAAATCAATAAAATGAGATATTTCATCTCTCCTCTCTCCTAATTCAAGTCTAGCTCCAAAAAGTAAGCTGAACTGACCCAAAAATGGTCAAAAATTGACCAAACTGATCTGAAAAATTCTAGAATCAGTTTTCTTGGTTTGAGGCTCACTTTTTCCTATAAATAGTTAATAGTGTTTATACACTGTTACACTACTCCTCCTCCCCAAAGTCAAAAACCTTGAATTCACTTGATAATTCAATTGTTTTGACTAAATCCTCTACAAAGAATTGGTGGCCACTCTTGATCCAAACAAGAGTTGAACCCTCAATCCCTCAAAGCCAAAGGAAAGCTCACAAAACTCCATGTAAGTTAAAAATACTACTTTTTTTAGTTCTAATCTATGGTTTTTTGATTCTTGCTTTTTTAATGTGAATATGGATGTTATGCCTTGATGAAAAGTCTACCCCCTTCTCTTCATTAAGAATTAAGCCTTTCTTCATCCTAAAATAAGTAACAAATAAATTGAGTTAAACTTTTCCTATTGATTACTCTTTAGAAGTGAAAATTGATTAGATTAGAGTGCTTTATTTCATCTTGTGATAAAATTTAAAGTAAATTTAGAATGTAAAAATTGAGAAATGGTCAACCATACAAAGGAGGTTATGGCAAAATTTTCTTAAATTTTGTAGAAATAAGTTTTATCTTTATGTTATTCTAAAAGAATAATCCCCACCGTTTATGCATTCTAAAAGAAATTCTTTTTATTTTAAAAGTGTTATTCCTATTTTATGCATAAATAGATGAATAAAAGGATTTTCTTTTATATAAAAGTGTTATTCTCGTTGGATTTAAATTCTATGCATGGAAAGATGCATAAAAGATTTATTTTTAATTCAAAAGTGTTATTCTCATTAGATTTAAAATTCTATGCATGGAAAGATGCATAAAAGATTTATTTTTAATTCAAAATGTTATTCTCATTAGATTTAAAATTCTATGCATGGAAAGATGCATAAAAGATTTATTTTTAATTCAAAAGTATTATTCTCATTGGATTTAAATTCTATGCATGGAAAGATGCATAAAAGATTTATTTTTAATTTAAAAGTGTTATTCTCATTAGATTTAAAATTCTATGCATGGAAAGATGCATAAAAGATTTATTTTTAATTTAAAAGTGTTATTCTCATTAGATTTAAAATTCTATACATGTAAAGATGCATAAAAGATTTATTTTTAATTAAAAAGTGTTATTCTCATTGGATTTAAATTCTATGCATGGAAAGATGCATCATAGAAATTTTTATTATAAAAGTGTTATTTTCATTATATTTAATTTTTATGCATGGAAAGATGCATAAGAGAAATTTTTATGATAAAAGTGTTATTTTCATTATATTTATTTTTTATGCATAGAAAGATGCATAGAAGATTTATTTTTAATTCAAAAGTGTTATTCTCATTAAAATTGATTTTATGCCTAGAAAGATGCATAAAAGATTTTTTTTTAATTTTAAAAGTGTTATTTTCTTTAAATTTGAATTACGCATAAATAGATGCATAAAGAATCTTTATATAAAAAATTAGAACTCTCTTAAATTCTTTGTTTAAATTCTATGAATAGAAGTGATGAGAAAGTGAGGTGAATGGATGGATGGATATGATGTGAATAGAGGTGATGAGATGTGAGGTGAATAGATGTGATGAGAAGTGATGTGAATGGATGGATGGATGTGATGTGAATAGATGTGATGAGATGTGAGGTGAATAGATGTGATGAGAAGTGATGTGAATCAGATAGATGTGAATGGATGGATGAATGTGATGTGAATAGAAAAGATGAGATGTGAGGTGAATAAATGCGATGAGAAGTGATGTTAATCAAATAGATGTGAATGTATGGATGGATGTGATGTGAATAGAGGTGATGAGATGTGAGATGAATAGATATGATGTGAATCAGATAGATGTGAATGGATGGATGGATGTAATGTGAATAGAGGTGATGAGGTGTCAGGTGAATAGATGTGATGAGATGTGATGTGAATCAGATAGATGTGAATGGAAGAATGTGATGTGATGTAAAGAGATGTGATGTGTCATGAATATATGTGGATGTGAAGAATGTATAGATAAATGTGAGAAGTCGTACATGTGAACGATTGGATGTGGATGTGGATGAATGAGATGAGATGTGTATGAATGAGATATGATGTGGATAGAAGTGAGGTGATATAATGGTAAGAATGAATGTGATAGATATGAATGAATGTGAATGTGATGGATATGAATGAATGTGATGTGATGGGATATGAATCGAGATAGATGTGAATGAATGAGATGTGAGGTAAAATGAATGAGATGTGATGTGAATGAATGTGAATGTGATGGATATGAATGAATGTGATGTGATGGGATATGAATCGAGATAGATGTGAATGAATGAGATGTGAGGTAAAATGAATGAGATGTGATGTGAGTGAATGTGATGTGGTCTGAATGGATGGGATGTGAGTGAATGTGATGTGATCTGAATGGATGAGATGTGAATGAATGTGATGTGATGAGATGTGGATATGGGTAGATGCGAGTGGATGAGAGCTGATGAGGATGAATTTAAGAAAGATGTGATGAGATGAAAATGATGTGATTGGATGAAAATAAGAATACTTATGAAATGGTTGTGGAATTAAATAGTGTGGATTGATAATGGAACAATGTGGAAAGACGAGAGTTCGTTATAGAAACTGTATTTATGACATATTTTTAAATGACTATTTTATGTCAAGAATGCTGGGGAAGCATATTGACCATCTTGTGGTTAAGGTCATGTGGAGACCTAATCTGATAAAGTTGCAATAGTTGACGGAGAGTCAATGGAGGACGTCTCGTGTAGCAAGATTGGCCGCCAGCCTCGGTTCGATTAAAATGGTGAGCTTCCGATATGGTGGATGAGGGACCAAGGAAGCAGCCTATGTGAGTGAAGCGCTAGGTCACCTGTGAAGGATCCTAGAGTGAAGCGCTAGGTCACCTGTGAAGGATCCTAGAGGGTGCTGACCATACAGTGCTCGGGCTCTGGGTCATCGACAATACCCACCACGAGTGCATCAAGGAAGATATTGGAACAAGGAGTAAGAGTTGTTTTCTAAATTTGGGCCAGAATCTGGTTCATTGACCTTGCTGGTCCTCAACGGATGAGGCCATGGCTCTTTTAAATGGATCCACTGGTTGATCTTACTGATCTCAACAACAGAGACTCCATTTTGATATGTGAATATATTGTTAAGTACTATGAGAGCTAGGAACCATCGAAAAGGTCCTTGAGTGGATAGGTGGTGAGCATTCTGGTTGCCAATGATGCCATAGGTACACCGATGAAAGAATGTTTGGAGATAAGGATTCAACCGAAGATTTTGAGGATTATGATCAGTGACACAATGGTTTCATTAAATGATTGTTTTTAAAGATAGTTGATTTTGTGAAAAAGGCAATCTCACATTGGGGTGTGTAAGTGGTGTGACTAGTTTTAAGTTTGCATGAATATCCAGCTAGGGGGCCTGGAAACTTTTTTCCCTGGTACCCGGGACAAAACCTAACCAAATTCTTAATTGGATCCCATCACTACAGTGGTTGGGCGGTTGGCTAATCCTCCACAGGACTGGATAGGGTTAGGCTCGACTTATGGCTAATCCTCCACGAGACAAGATGGGGTTAGGGTGGACTGATGGATCCCTAATTTGAGACTCAATTCTGTTATGGTATGATAGATGAAGTAAATCTCGGACAAAAATTGTTCTATAGAAAAGAATCAACGGTTGTGCCTCTCAATGAGGAAAAAAGCATTGGTCTCTATGATCCAAGTGCAATCTTTTCCTCCCTGATCTGACTATGGGACTTACAGGTTCGATCAGATCAGTTCAGTGAGTTAAGGCTTTTGACTACGCTAGAGAAAAATTATCCTCGAGGAATCGCCCGTGCTCTCCGGGCAAGGGAAGTTTTTCCAGGTTAGGTTTTTGAAGAACTGATGGATTTATCTTTTGTTCGGATATCCGTGGGGGCAAGGCCTCGAAGTGTGGGACCCTACCCCATGCAAGAAGGGCTACTTTTGCTACTAGCACCCCTGAATTCATTGCGCGGTGGAGACAGGGATCTTACAACTGGTATTAGAGCAATTTGGCTAAAGTGGATCAACTGAGAAGCCAAAAATGTCAAATTGATGAAGTAGCAGTAAAAGGTTGAGATTGTGTGATAAAATTCATACAAATTGTTATACACACTGAAATTAAAAAATTGGTAATTGGGTCTTCAGATAGAAGTACCGCAATTATATGGAATCCCTGACTTGCTTGAGCCTAGACATGATGGTATTTAACTTATAATTCCAAGGACCGTGACTACCCATATATACCGAGGGTATAACTGCACCTCTTTACTGGCAGTATATACGAGTAAATCTAAGACCTTGAAATTATAAGCATAAATGCTATCCAGATGATGAATTCGAATGTGGTTGATATGATTTTAAAATTCTGGTTGAGAACTGATGAGTTGATTTGGATTCTGATTGAAAAATGATGATTCCTGAATTTTGGTTGAAAAGCGATAAGCTGAGCAAAAACTACAATGAGGATGAATGGGGTGAGTCCCTGTGATGATGTTCGTAACTAGAATGACGTTAATGACTTCAACAAATCACTATAAGATTAGTGGATTGTGCTGACAAACTGCTACTGTTAACACTTGACCCAATGGATCAAGTTAAGGGATGACAAGTTAAAAATCTGTATAATTGAAATTCCTATGGAGGATTGTTCAGATGAAAATTTTCGGCCTAATGGACCATTATTGTGTTAAAGATATGAATGAGATGTTCTGAATGAATTGTTATCTGATAATGAGTTCTATATGAATATCTTTATGTCATGATTCTGTGAGGAACTAACCAATCTAAAGAACCCCAGAATTAGTTGAATCTAAAATTGAATTTGAATCATAAATAAAGGGACTTAACAAGAATTTTCGTATTGATAGGAGTATGGATCGAGGTCGACGTGGTAGAAATGATAACCCCCAACTCGATGAGGAAGAGCTCGACTTGGATGTTCGTAAGACTCTTCATAGATCGCAACAACCACGACCTTTCAAGGGTGAAGAGGAAAACTTGGGTGAGGCTGTGGAAAAGTGGATCAAAGCAATGGAAGAGTAGTTCGATGTCACCAAGTACAATGAGAAGAGCAAAATGGCTCTTGCAAGACTGAAGATAATAGAAACAGCCAGAGTGGCATGGAGAAACCACTGTGAGATAAACCGTCTTGAGCGAAATACTCATACATGGAATGATCTCAAAATTTACCTAAGGAGGACAAGGTTCTGTCCTCCCAGCTTTTTGGAAACAAAGATGAAAAAATTCTTAGAGTTAACCCAGGGGAGCAGAACTATTGAATTATATCACCAAGCGTTTGCTCTCCTCCTCAAATGCCACCACTGGATGAAGAACAGTTGATGGCCAGGTTCATTCGGGGGACTGAACGAACCTTTGAATATCCTGGTGAAGAATGCCAAACTAGTTTCCATGGCTGAAGCAGTGCGGATGGCGGAGTATTTCACCAAGGCCTTTGATGTCAAAGTCCCGCCGATTCCAGCACCATCACCTTTTAAAAGGTTTTTAATTCCAGAAGGTGATTCCAAAAAGATATCAGGGTCAAGCCTAGGATATGGGAAGTTCCAGAATGGAAGAAATGTCCTTTTCCTAAAACTTAATCCCCTGGAATTTAACTTCAAAAGTTCCACCCTTGAACAAGGGAGTGAAATGCTATAACTGTCAAGGATTTGGACATCACAGTATGGATTGCCCAACTCCTTTTGGATCAAGGTTTTTCGGGCAGGGAAATCAGAGATCAAGATTCCAGCCTCCAGCTCCTTCCTTCCAGGGTAATCAGGTTTCTTTCCACCAAAATCAAGGAAATTAATAAAATGAGATATTTTATCTTCTCTCCTAATTCAAGTCTAGCTCCAAAAAGTAAGCTGAACTGACCCAAAAATGGTCAAAAATTGACCAAACTGATCTAGAAAATTCTAGAATCAGTTTGCTTAGTTTGAGGCTCACTTTTTCATATAAATAGAAGCCTTCCCCTTTGTAAAAGCTTAATAGTGTTTATGCACTGTTACTCTACTCCTCCCCAAAGTAAAAAACATTGAATTCACTTGATAATTCAATTGTTTTTTGACTAAATCCTCTACAAAGAATTGGTGGCCACTCTTGATCCAAACAAGAGTAGAACCCTCAATCCCTCAAGCCAAAGGAAAGCTCATAAAACTCCATGTAAGTTAAAAATTCTACTTTTTTTAATTCTAATCTATGGTTTTCTGATTCTTGCATTTTTAATATGAATATGGATGTTATGCCTTGATGAAAAGGCCACCCCCTTCTCTTCATTAAGAATTATGCCTTTCTTTATCCTAAAATGAGTAACAAATAAATTGAGTTAAACTACTCTTTAGAAGTGAAAATTGATTAGATTAGAGTGCTTTATTTCATCTTGGGATAGATTTTAAAGTAAATTTAGAATGTACAAATTGAGAAATGGTCAACCATACAAAGGAGGTTATGGCAAAATTTTCTTAAATTTTGTGGAAATAAGTTTGATCTTTATGTTATTCTAAAAGAATAATCCCCATCATTTGTGCATTCTAAAAGAAATTCTTTTTATTTTAAAAGTGTTATTCTTATTTTATGCATAAATAGATGCATAAAAGGATTTTCTTTTATATAAAAGTGTTATTCCCATTGGATTTAAATTCTATGCATGGAAAGATGCATAAAAGATTAATTTTTAATTCAAAAGTGTTATTCTCATTAGATTTAACATTCTATGCATGAAAAGATGCATAAAACATTTATTTTTAATTCAAAAGTGTTATTACATTTATTTTTAATTCAAAAGTGTTATTCTCATTAGATTTAAAATTCTATGCATGGAAAGATGCATAAAAGTTTTTTTTAATTCAAAAGTGTTATTCTCAATGGATTTAAATTCTATGCATGGAAAGATGCATAAAAGATTTATTTTTAATTCAAAAGTGTTATTCTCATTAGATTTAAAACTCTATGCATGGAAAGATGCATAATAGAAATTTTTATTATAAAAGTGTTATTTTCATTATATTTAATTTCTATGCATGGAAAGATGTATAATAGAAATTTTTATTATAAAAGTGTTATTTTTATTATATTTAAATTTTTTTGCATACAAAGATGCATCAAAAATTTATTTTTAATTCAAAAGTGTTATTCTCATTAAAATTGATTTTATGCCTAGAAAGATGTATAAAAGATTTATTTTTTTTATTTCAAAAGTGTTAGTTTCTTTAAATTTGAATTATGCATAAATAGATGCATAAATTCTATGGTTAAATTCTATGAATAGAAGTGATGAGAATGTGAGATGAATGGATGGATGGATGTGATGTGACTAGAGGTGATGAGATGTGAGGTGAATAGATGTGATGAGAAGTGATGTGAATCAGATAGATGTGAATGGATGGATGGATGTGATGTGAATAGATAGAGGTGATGAGATGTGAGGTGAATAGAAGTGATGAGAATGTGAGGTGAATGGATGGATGGATGTGATGTGAATAGAGGTGATGAGATGTGAGGTGAATAGATGTGATGAGAAGTGATGTGAATCAGATAGATGTCAATGGATGGATGGATGTGATGTGAATAGAAGTGATGAGATGTGTGGTGCGTAGATGTGATGAGAAGTGATGTTAATGGATGGATGGATGTGATGTGATGAGAAGTGATGTGAATCAGATAGATGTGAATGGATGGATGGATGTGATGTGAATAGAGGTGATGAGAAGTGATGTGAATTGATGGATTGATGTGATGTGATGAGAAGTGATGTGAATCAGATAGATGTGAATGGATGGATGGATGTGATGTGAATAGAGGTGATGAGATGTGAGGTGAATAGATGTGATGTGAATCAGATAGATGTGAATGGATGGATAGATGTGATGTGAATAGAGGTGATGAGATGTGAGGTGAATAGATGTGATGAGATGTGATGTGAATTAGATAGATGTGAATGAAAGAATGTGATGTGATGTGTCATGAATATATGTGGATGGGAAGAATGTATAGATAGATGTGAGAAGTTGTACATGTGAACGATTGGATGGATGTGGATGAATGAAATGAGATGTGTATGAATGAGATATGATGTGGATAGAAATGATGTGATATAATGGTGATGAGAATGAATGTGATAGATATGAATGAATGTGAATGTGATGGATATGAATGAATGTGATGTGATGGGATATGAATCGAGATAGATGTGAATGAATGAGATGTGAGGTAAAATGAATGAGATGTGATGTGAGTGAATCGAGATAGATGTGAATGAATGAGATGTGAGGTAAAATGAATGAGATGTGATGTGAGTGAATGTGATGTGGTCTGAGTGGATGGGATGTGAGTGAATGTGATGTGGTCTGAATGGATGAGATGTGAATAAATGTGATGTGATGAGATGTGTATATGGGTAGATGCGAGTGGATGAGATCTGATAAGGATAAATTTAGGAAAGATGTGATGAGAGATGAAAATGATGTGATTGGATGAAAATAGTAATACTTATGAAATGATGTGATTGGATGAAAATAGGAATACTTAATGAAATGATGTGATGGAATGAAAATAGGAATACTTATGAAATGATGTGATTGGATGAAAATAAGAATATTTATGAAAATAGGAATACTTATAAAATGATGTGATTGGATGAAAATAGGAATACTTATGAAATGGTTGTGGAATTAAATAATGTGGATTGATAATGGAACAATGTGGAAAGACGAGAGTTCGTTATAGAAACTGTATTTATGACATATTTTTAAATGACTATTTTACGTCAAGAATGCTGGGGAAGAATATTGACCATCTTGTGATTGAGGTCGTGGAGACCTAATCTAATAAAGTTGCAACAGCTAACGGAGAGTCAATGAAGGACGTCTCGCGTAGCAAGATCGACTGAGGTCTTGACCAACCTCAGTTCGATTAAAATGGTGAGCTTCCGGTATGGTGGATGAGGGACCAAGGAAGCGGCCTATGAGTGAAGCGCTAGGTCACCTGGGAAGGATCCTAGAGGGTGCTGACCATATGGTGCTCGGGCTCTGGGTCACCGACAATACCCACGCGTGCGTCGAGGAAGATATTAGAACAAGGAGTAAGAGTTGTTTTCTCAATTTGGGCATGGATCTGGTTGATTGACCTTGCTGGTCCTCAACAACGGATGAGTCCATGGCTCTTTTATATGGATCCATTGGTTGATCTTGCTTATCTTCAATGGAGATTCCATTTTGATATGTGAATATATTGTCGAGTACTATGAGCTAGGAACCATCAAAAAGGCTCCTGAGTGGACAGGTGGTGAGCGTTCTGGTTGCCAATGATGCCATAGGTGCACTGATGAAAGAATGTTTGGAAATAAGGATTCAATCAGAGATTTTGAGGATTATGATCAGTGACACAATGGTTTCATTAAATGATTGTTTTTAAAGATAGCTAATTCTGTGAAAAAGACAATCTCACATTGGTTGTGTAAGTGGTGTGACTAGTTTTAAGTTTGCATGAATATCCGGCTAGGAGGCCTAGGAACTCTTTTCCCTGGTACTCGGGACAAAACCTATACAAATTCTTAATTGGATCCCATCATTAGAGTGGTTGGCAGTTGGCTAACCCACGGGACTGGATGGGGTTAGGCTGGACTGATGGATCCCTAATTTGAGACTCAATTCTGTTATGGTACGATAGATGAAGTAAATCCCGAACAAAAAATGTTCTATGGAAAAGAATCAACGGCTGTGCCTCTCAATGAGGAAAAAAGCATTGGTCTCTATGATCCAAGTGCAATCTTTTCCTCCCTGATCTGACTATGGGACTTACGGGTTCAGTCAGATCAGTTCAGTGAGTTAAGGCTTTTGATTATGTTAGAGAAAAATTATCCATGAGGAATCGCTCGTGCTTTCCAGGCAAGGGAAGTTTTTTCGGGTTTGGTTTTGGAAGAACCGATGGATTAGTCTCTTGTCCAGATATCTGTTGAAATATACAAGTGAATAGGGTGTGTGCGAGAATAAGCCCTTGGCTAGAGGCTGTAAAAGAGAATCTATAAATGTAAGAAGGTGAGAAGAATCTACTAGCATGAGGAGATTTAGGAGGTGTGCAGATATTCTGGGAGAGGTGGAGAGAATCAAGCAAAAGAGGTAGAGTGAATCAAGGAGAAATCAGTGGCATTGGATGCTTGGATGATGTAAACTCTATAAATTGAGGCATTGGCCTAATGAGAATTTGCTGGATTTTGATTATCCATGCCTACATTAAGCTATCAATTAATTGCTCACTAATCACGTCTTAATTATCCATGCCTACATTAAGCTATCAATTAATTACTCACTAATCACATCTTAATTATCGTCTAATCTCTTTGTTAATGATGTTGATTCTAGCATTTGATCCACCATAGCTCATCACATTGTTGTAATTTTAACATGGTATCAAAGTCTAGCCTAGAATCCGTCAAGTTTATGAGCCCATTATCTAACTAATTAGGATTAGTAGATGATTAGAAAATAATCACTTTTTTAGCTATTTTCAACTAGCCCTCTGTACCCCCAGCCAGTGGAGGGGCTTGATCTCCCTCCAGGAGCAACATTAGGGCAAGCCCTTCTAGGTATATATAGCTACTTCATTGGTGCTCTAGCCAAATGAATCAGTGCACCAAACTGCCTACGGAAGCACACGTTTTTCGCTAATCTACAGGCACCTTTTTTTCTGAGTCTCCAGTTGCAATGGGTCTGATTTCTCTTAGCCCTAGAGGTTTTCAAGGGTGGTCTACAAGCTGGTGAAGTCAAAATTTGATTTGATCAAGTCTACAGTGAGATCTAAGCTCCATCAAATCTACAGGTGACTTTGGTAAAACAAAGATTAAGCATTCAATGTTTGGTCAAATCTTGTGTTTCTTGGCTTAATCCTCTACTAGAATAATTGCTATTGATGGCCTTGAAAGCATTTGAGCTCATTTGAACTCTAAGGCCTTAGATCTGGACATACTCTATTTTTTGCACACAAAATAGAGGATTAATTTGCTAATCAATGATTAATAAATGCTAATCACTATTTTTTTGGAGCAATTGAGGGTTCAAATTAACTATTAGGTTTCTGATACAGATCCCTATAACTTTAGATTACAATTCGGAGATGGTTTGATACTCCAACCATTCCGTACAAATTGGTTACCCTTGATTTAATGTAATTTCTGGTGTTTTTATGCTAATAAATTTGTTGCAATCATCTCTGAAACAATAGATTGAGTTGTAAAAGGGTAGACACTACCCTTAAATCTTGAAATTGGATCAAGAGGTAAGACCCCCTTCACATCATCATGAGTACATCACAAGAGATAGCCAAATTTAATGGAGAGCAGTTTTACACATGGCAGACAAAAACCATGTATCTGCTCATGAGAGGAAAAATCTGTGGGGGCTAGTTGAGGGAAGAGATGAATGCCCAGAAAAATTCATCACATCACATGGATACAATGGGCAAAAGATGCATGGGATAAACTCAATAAATTATTTGGCACACAAGCTAAAAATTCAAAGATAAATCTGTTAATGCAATTCTATAAATCGGATATGAAGGAAAGTGAACCTTTAATCACAAACTTGAACAGATAAAAAAGCATTACTTAACAACTGGTAGCTATTGGCAAAAAGGTAGAAGATGATGAGGCACTAGCAGTGCTTCTGAAGAGTGTGGACAAAGGTGAATATGAAAATATTGTAGCAACACTAAAGAATGTACCTGAATTGAAGCTACACGAGATAGAAGGAGGTAGAGGCAAAGAGAAGAAATGGCTCGACTCAACAGCAGGAGAAGAAAAAGCATTCCGAGGAGGATTCTCTCGAGGACGAGAACGAGGAAGAGGCAGAGTAGGAGGAAGGACCTTCACTTGCCACAGCTGTGGAAAGCCAGGACACATGGCAAGAGACTACTACAGAAAACCCAGTGGAAAAGGAACGACATCGGCAAACTTCATGGAGGCTAGTGGAGTCGGATCATCTTTTCTGAGATAGAGAGAGAGAGAAACCCCACAACCCAATGTAACCTGCCCCAACAGAGTAAAACCACCTCCGAGCCACCGATGATGTAGGCCATGTGGTAGATGTATGTGTGAGCACTTTAGTCAAGGTCACGGGGATGCACTTGTAATAGCCTTGGACACATAGAGAGAGAGAGAAAGAGAGTCAAGGACTATGAGTTTAGGGACTTGAGGCACTAGTCGCAGACTATCAAGTAAGAAGGAAACTTGGTATCTGTAAATGTGAGAGAACCTGTGAAAAGGTGAGAAGAATCTACTGGGAGAGAATAAAGGGTAGCATGAGGAGATTTAGGAGGTGTGGAGATATTCTGGGAGAGGTGGAGAGAATCAAGCAAAAGAGGTGGAGTGAATCAAGGAGAAATCAGGGGGATTGGATGCTTGGATGTAAACTCTATAAATTGAGGCATTGGCCTGATGAGAATTTGCTGGTTTTTGATTATCCATGCCTACATTAAGCTATCAGTTAATTGCTCACTACTCATATCTTAATTATCATCTAATCACTTTGTTAATGATGTTGATTCTAGCATTTGATTCACCATAGCTCATCACATTGCTGTAATTTTAACAATATCCGTGGGCAAGGCCCGAAGCCGGAGTGTGGGACCCTGCCCCGCGCAAGAAGGGCTACTTCCACTACTAGCACCCCTGAATTCATTGCGCGGTGGGGACAGGGATCTTACAGCTGGTATCAGAGAAATTTGGCTAAAGTGGATCATCTGAGAAGCCAAAAATGTGAAATTGATGAAGTAGCAGTAAAAGGTTGAAATTGTGTGATAGAATTCATACAAATTGTTATACTACAGACTGAAATTCATAAATTGGTAATTGGGTCTTCAGATAGAAGTACCGCAATTATATGGAATCCCTGACTTGCTTGAGGCCTAGACATGATGGTATTTACCTTATAATTCCAAGGACCGTGACTACCCATATATACCGAGGGTATACCTCCACCTCTTTACTGGCAGTACATACGAGTAAATCTAAGACCTTGAAATTATAATCATAAATGCTATCCAGATGATGAATTCGAATATTGTTGATATGATTTTAAAATTTTGGTTGAGAACTGATGAGTTGATTTGGATTCTGATTGAAAAATGACGATTCTTGAATTTTGGTTGAAAAGCGATTAGCTGAGCAAAAACCACAATGAGGATGAATGAGTCCCTATGATAATGTTCATAAACTGGAATGACGTTAATGACTTCAGCAAATCACTATGAGATTAGTGGATTGTGCTGACAAATTGCTACTGTTTACACTTGAACCAGTGGATCAAGTTAAGGGATGACAAATTAAAAATATGTATAATTGAAATTCCCATGGAGGATTGTTCAGATGAAAATTTTCGGTCTAATGGACCATTATTGTGTTAAAGATATGAATGAGATGTTCTGAATGAATTGTTATCTGATAATAATGAGTTCTATATGAATATCTTTATCCCATGATTCTGTGAGGAGCTGACTAACCTAAAGAACCCCATAATCAGTTGAATCTAAAATCGGATATGAATCATAAATAAAGGGACTTAACAAGAATTTTCGTATTGATAGAAGTATGGATCGAGGTCGACGTGGTAGAAATGATAACCCCAACTCGATGAGGAAGAGCTCGATTTGGAGGTTCGTAAGACTCTTTATAGATCGCTGCCAGGACCTTTCAAGGGTGAAGGGAAAAACTTGGGTGAGACTATGGAAAAGTGGATCGAAGAAATGGAAGAGTACTTCAATGTCACCGAGTACAATGAGAAGAGCAAAATGGCTCTTGCAAGACTGAAGATAGTAGAAACAGCCAGAGTGGCATGGAGAAACCACTGCAAGACAAACCATCTAGAGGAGCGAAATACTCAGACATGGAATGATCTCAAATTTTACCTAAGGACGAGGTTTTGTCCTCCCAGCTTTTTGGAAACAAAGATGAACGAATTCTTAGAGTTAACCCAGGGGAGCAGAACTAAGGGAATATCCATAAAGCACACATTTTTTAGCTTTTGGATCCAGCTTAGTTCTCAGCTCATCTGACACATGCACATATGCAATTTTTTCAAAAACTTTCAGATGAGACAAATCAGGTTTTCTGCCAGTAAACCTCTCCTCTGGAGTTACATCATGTATGGCTGCAGTTGGAGTCTTGTTCATGATGTATACTGCTGTAGAAACAGCCTCAGCCCAATAGCTATGCAGCATATTTTTCCTTTCCATCAATGCTTGCGCAATCTCAGCAATGTGCCTGTTTTTCTGCTCAGCAACTCCATTTTGCTACGGAGTGTATCTGCATGTAAACTGTCTCCGAATACCATTCTTCTTTAAAAATTTAGAGAACTCATTGGAGAAGTACTCTCCCCCTCCATCTGACCTTAGGCACTTTACATATGAAATTCTGAAAGTGAGTGAATACCTCACTCTTCTCCTTCATGAAATATACCCACACTTTCCTTTTGTGGTCATCAATGAATGTCACATAATACCTACAGCCTCCCATAGACATGGTCTTCGTAGGACCCCATACATTTGAATGCACAACATCTAGTGCATTTCTGCTCACATATCTGTTACATGGAAATACATGCTTTGTCTGCTTTCCAAATTGGCATGCTTCACATATTCTCTGCATACCTTCCACTTTAAACTTTGGCAGCCCTGTCACAATTCCTTTAGTATGCATAGACTTCATTCTCTGCACATTCACATGTCTAATTCTTTTATGCCAAATGTCTATGTCTGCAACAATTCCTGAACCATTTGCAAACATCGCCAGGCATGTCTACATTCAACGTAAACGTTCTACCCACTCTGTTGCCTTTTGCAACCAACCTGCACTTGTCTTTAAAGTCTTCAACATAACAACCATCAGGGTTAAACCAAACCTGCAAACCTTGCTCAATCATCTGGCCAAATGAAACAAGATTCTTTGTTATGTTCAGAACGTGAAGTACATTTGCAAGGTACTTTACTTTGCCATCCTGCATAGACAATGGCACATCTCCAACATGGGCAATTGGATGAGCAGTGTCATCCCATGTTTCCACAAAACCTGGTCGTTCAAGGTTTTTCATCTCCTTGAACCACTCCCCATGACTTGTCTTGTGGTTCGAAGCACCTGAATCCACATACCATACATCATCTTTTTGTGCTGCTTCAACAGTTTCAGACATGGCATTCACGACATGCTGCATAACAAACAACCTTTCATTATCCTCATTGTTTCTGCTTGAGGATGCATAGTTGTTCTGCTGCACTTTTTCATTTTGCATGTCAGCCTACTTCTTATAACATTCTTTCTGCACATGTCCAGGCTTACCACAATAAAAGCATTCACGTGCATCATTATATTGCCTTTGCTAATTTCCACGTCCTCTTTGACTCCCCCTGCCTCTGAATTTGCCTCTTCCACCTGTGTGTTGTTGATGTTGTTGTTGTGTATTTTGGGACTGTTGTTGTTGCTGCTGTTGGCCATAATTCTGATTACTTGTTCGGCCACCTCCTTGACTGCGTCCACGGCCTCCTCTACCTCGTCCTCTACCTGAACTTGTGTAGAAGGCCTGTTGCTCTGAACTGTTTTTGTTTTGTGAAGACTGTTGGTTTTCACCCAAGCTCTTCTCTTCTATAATCAGCATAGACACCAAATTTGTAAAGTTGGGAATGTTTTCCCGAGTCTGAATAGACGTCTGAAACGCCTTGTATTGTGGCCCGAGACCACATAGACAGACTTCCACCTTATCATCATCATCTACTGACACACCAATAGATGCAAGGGATTCCACAATACCCTTTATCTTCAATGCATAGTCATTCACAGACATGCTCTTTTTCTCCACAGTATGAAGTTCATTCTTCAACTGTATCTTACGTGCCTTGGTATTTGTTTCATAGAGTTTTACCAAGGTGTCCCACGCCTCCTTGGGGGACTTGGCATCCTGAATGTGCCCAATCATGGTGTCTTGTATACTAATGGAGAGCCAATACATAACTTTCGTGGCTCCTTGGTTCCAGTATTTAAACTCTTTCACATCTGCAGCAGCACTCAGATTTATGTCTGGTATCTCCGGTGCCTCTTCATGCTCACCTTCTATGTAGTCCCAATAGCCCTTTCCCATCAGGATATTCGTCAACCTGAACCTCCAAGCATGGAAGTTGTTCTTATCAAGATTCTCAGCCACAATCTGGGTTATGCCATCATTTGACATCTTGCCAAACACACAATTTTACCAAAAACAGCACTCTGGTTTGTCCTACACAAACTGCTGTATTTTCTGCAGCGGTATTGTAGTACTCTCAAATGTCACAACCAGTGACTTCAATATGCATACATACACCCAATGGCAACTGTTGACCTCTTTGCAGCACAAACTGTGTCTGCACAGCTAATCTGTCTTCCTGCAATTCTTAAAACAGAGTTCTACAGAGAATCGATGACTTACCCGCAGTGCTCGAAATCGCCTGTTTTCTGAAAAACGGAGGTCCTGACGCGCTCGAAACGCGTTTTCGGCCCAAAAAATGTTGTCCGATATAGGATGGTATAGTTGCCCTATAGCTTTACTCCTGCGAAGAAAGCTCCTCAATCAGAGATTGTTTGTCGGTGCCTCCTGTAGAGCTCCCGACAAGGGTATAGTCACCAACACAAATAGGGAAGATTAGTTGAAGCTCTTACCCTCGTACCGCTTCCTGTGGTTCTCTTGCTTGCAGCTCAGCCCTTAGCACAAACCGGGCTCTGATACCATGAAAAGATGTAGGGGGGAAGAGAGCTTGAGCTCTTGCAAGCACACACACACACACTCACAAAACCCTAATAGAGAACACACAAGGTGAGAGGCTGAAAATCTTCTTCTACTTCACTCAACACTCAACACACCGTATACAAGATAAGAGTACACACAATATGAAAGGTACTCAACCAAATACATACAAGGGTTCTCTATAGTCCCACTGGCCGCATATCACCCAAGATCTCACCAACCATGCCAGTGGTATAAGTGTGGGGCCTTTCCCCCAGGCGGGTCATCAGTGTGTCCACCGCCTCACTAGACGAGCTCGATATCTCAACAAAGGCCACCCCCTTCTCTTCATTAAGAATTCAGCCTTTCTTTATCCTAAAATGAGTAACAAATAAATTGAGTTAAACTTTTCCTATTGATTACTCTTTAGAAGTGAAAATTGATTAGATTAGAGTGCTTTATTTCATATTGGGATAAATTTTAAAGTAAATTTTGAATGTACAAATTGAGAAATGGTCAACCATACAAAGGAGGTTATGGCAAAATTTTCTTAAATTTTATGGAAATAAGTTTTATTTTTATGTTATTCTAAAAGAATAATCCCCATCGTTTGTGCATTCTAAAAGAAATTCTTTTTATTTCAAAAGTGTTATTCCTATTTTATGCATAAATAGATGCATAAAAGGATTTTCTTTTATATAAAAGTGTTATTCTCATTGGATTTAAATTCTATGCATGGAAAGATGTAAAAAAGATTAATTTTTAATTCAAAAGTGTTATTCTCATTAGATTTAAAATTCTATGCATGGAAAGATGCATAAAAGAATTTTTTTAATTCAAAAGTGTTATTCTCATTAGATTTAAAATTCTATGCATGAAAAGATGCATAAAAGATTTATTTTTAATTCAAAAGTATTATTCTCATTGGATTTAAATTCTATGTATGGAAAGATGCATAAAAGATTTATTTTTAATTCAAAAGTGTTATTCTCATTAGATTTAAAATTCTATGCATGGAAAGATGCATAAAATATTTATTTTTAATTCAAAAGTGTTATTCTCATTGGATTTAAATTCTATGCATGGAAAGATGCATAATAAAAATTTTTATTATAAAAGTGTTATTTTCATTATATTTAATTTCTATGCATGGAAAGATGCATAAAAATTAAATATAATGAAAATAACACTTTTATTATGCATGAAAGATGCATACTAGAAATTTCTATTGTAAAAGTGTTATTTTCATTATATTTATTTATTTTTACATAGAAAGATGCATAAAAGAATTTTTTTAATTCAAAAGTGTTATTCTCATTAAAATTATTTTAATGCCTAGAAAGATGCATAAAAGATTTATTTATTTTATTTTAAAAGTGTTATTTTCTTGAAATTTGAATTATGCATAAATAGATGCATAAAGAGTCTTTATATCAAAAATTAGAATTCTCTTAAATTCTATGTTTAAATTCTATGAATAGAAGTGATGAGAATGTGAGGTGAATGGATGGATGGATGTGATGTGAATAGAGGTGATGAGATGTGATGAGAAGTGATGTGAATCAGATAGATGTGAATGGATGGATGGATGTGATGTGAATAGAGGTGATGAGATGTGAGGTGAATAGATGTGATGAGAAGTGATGTGAATCAGATAGATGTGAATGGATGGATGGATGTGATGTGAATAGAAGTGATGAGATGTGATGAGAAGTGATGTGAATCAGATAGATGTGAATGGATGGATGGATGTGATGTGAATAGAGGTGATGAGATGTGAGGTGAAAAGATGTGATGTGAATCAGATAGATTTGAGTGGTTGGATGGATATGATGTGAATAGAGGTGATGAGATGTGAGGTGAATAGATGTGAAGAGATGTGATGTGAATGGAAGAATGTGATGTGATGTAAAGAGATGTGATGTGTCATGAATATATGTGGATGTGAAGAATGTATAGATAGATGTGAGAAGTTGTACCTGTGAACGATTGGATGGATGTGGATGAATGAGATGAGATGTGTATGAATGAGATATGATGTGGATAGAAGTGATGTGATATAATGGTGATGAGAATGAATGCGATAGATATGAATGAATATGAATGTGATGGATATGAATGAATGTGATGTGATGGGATATGAATCAAGATAGATGTGAATGAATGAGATGTGAGATAAAATGAATGAGATGTGATGTGAGTGAATGTGATGTGGTCTCAATGGATGGGATGTGAGTGAATGTGATGTGGTCTGAATGGATGAGTTGTGAATGAATGTGATGTGATGAGATGTGGATACGGGTAGATGCGAGTTGATGAGATCTAATGAGGATAAATTTGATGTGATGAGATGAAAATGATGTGATTGGATGAAAATAGGAATACTTATGAAATGGTTGTGGAAATAAATAATGTGGATTGATAATGGAACAATGTGGAAAGACAAGAGTTCATTATAGAAACTATATTTATGACATGTTTTTAAATGACTGTTTTATGTCAAGAATGCTGGGGAAGCATATTGACCGTCTTGAGGTCGTGGAGACCTAATATGATAAAGTTGCAATAGCTGACGGAGAGTCAATGGAGGACGTCTCACATAGCAAGATCGGCGGAGGTCTTGACCAGCCTCGGTTTGATTAAAATGGTGAGCTTCTGGTACGGTGGATGAGGGGCTAAGTAAGCGGCCTATGAGTGAAGCGCTAGGTCACCTCTACGAAGCATCCTAGAGTGTGCTAACCATACGATGCTTGGGCTTTGGGTCGCCAACAATACCCACATGTGCGTCGAGGAAGATATTGGAACAAGGAGTAAGAGTTGTTTTCTGAATTCGGGTATGGATCTAGTGATTGACCTTGCCGGTCCTCAACAGATGAGTCCATGTCTCTTTTATATGGATTTGTTGGTTGATCTTGTTGATCCAACGAAGAGTCCATCTGGATTTTTTATAAGTGAATATATTTCTGGGTACTATGAGGTAGGAACTATTGAAAAGGCCCCTGAGAGTGGACAGGTGGCATTCTAGTGCCAATGATGAGTCCATGGCTCTTTTATATGGATCCGTTTTGGTTGATCTTTGCTGATCTTCAACGAAGATTCCATTTTGATATGTGAATATATTGTCAAGTACTATGAGCTAGGAACCATCGAAAAGGCTCGTGAATGGACAGGTGGTAAGCGTTCTGGTTGCCAATGATGCCATAGGTACACCGATGAAAGAATGTTTGGAAATAAGGATTCAACCGAAGATTTTGAGGATTATGATCAGTAACACAATGGTTTCATTAAATGATTGTTTTTAAAGATAGCTGATTCTGTGAAAAAGACAATCTCACATTGGGTGTGTAGGTGGTGTGACTTGTTTTAAGTTTGCATGCATATCCGGCTAGGGGGCCTGGGAACTCTTTTCCCTGGTACCCTGGACAAAACCTAACCAAATTCTTAATTGGATCCCATCACTACAGTGGTTGGGCGGTTAACCCATGGGACTAGATGGGGTTAGGTTGGACTGTTGGATCCCTAATTTGAGACTCAATTCTATTAAAGTACGATAGATGAAGTAAATCCCGGACAAAAATTGTTCTATGGAAAAGAATCAACGGTTGTGTCTCTCAATGAAGAAAATTGTTCTATGGAAAAGAATCAACGGTTGTGCCTCTCAATGAAGAAAAAAGCATAATTGGTCTCTATGATCCAAGTGCAATCTTTTCCTTGATCTGACTATGGGACTTACATTTTTAGTCAGATCAGTTCAGTGAGTTAAGGCTTTTGACTATGTTAGAGAAAAATTATCCTGGAGAAATCGCCCGTGCTTTCCACGTAAGGGAAGTTTTTCCAGGCTTGGTTTTGGAAGAACCGATGGATTAGTCTCTCGTCCGCATATCCGTGGGCGAGGCCACGAGTGTGGGATCCTACCCTATGTAAGAAGTGCTACTTCTGCTGCTAGAACCCCTGAATTCATTGCCTGGTGGGGACAAGGATCTTACAAGACAAACGTGGCAGATGTGGAACACCCGGGGCAGTTGCAATTAAGAGCATTGGGTGAGAAGGGAACGAATGGAAGTGGCACTGTTAGAACTAGGAATTTTCAAAATTGACTAGGGATTTATGGCTGTAGGTCTGACAACCTCCCTGGACACTATTAGAACTAGGAATTATCAAAATTGACTAGGGATTTATGGCTGTAGGTCTGACAACCTCCCTGGACATCCTATAACAGTACAATATCCCTCTACATTAGGAATTTGTTGGACCCAAAAAGGCCTCCTAAGGATTCCTAATTTTAAGGAATTAGAGCTTAAAAAGTTGGACTTAAGGGAGACAAAGGCTATGATGACCCCTATTTTTTACCTTGCCACATCAGCCATACCCCCTAGTTTCACTTTTTAAAGGAAATATTCTCATACTCTCTCTCTTACTTTTTGACTTTTCTCATACTTTCTCTCTTACTTTTTGAATTTTTTTTATCTTCACTCTCTACAAATTGAATCTTTCTTGTCAATTTGAAATCTCCTTTCTCATTAACTCCCACCATATCTCCCTTCCACATCAACAAAACATTCTCGTATTTAGGTGGGTCCCAAAAAGTGAAATTTTTTTATTTTTTTATTTTTTTACATTTTGAGGTGGAAAAAACACCACCCAACCAATATGTATGAATTTTTTTATCTTCACTCTCTACAAATTGAATTTTTCTTGTCAGTTTTTGAAATCTCCTTTCTCAATAACTCCCACCATATCTCCCTTCCACATTAGTAAAACATTCTCGTATTTAGGTGGGCTCTAAAAAGTGAAAATTTTTAATTTTTAATTTTTTTACATTTTGAGGTGGAAAAAACACCACCCAACCAATATGTATGATGAAAATAAAATTTTCCCTCCAAAAAGATTGTAATTCAAGGGTTACGTTAGAAGCCTGTCAGGAGCCAGTACATCCATAACTAACTGTCAGGTCCCCACAACCCCATAAACATAACTAACTGTCAGGAACCACTACATTCATGAGATCCCGTAATTGTGGGGACCCCAAAAATTAGTATTTTTTAAAATTTCTCATAAATATAATTTATTGATGAGAAACTCCATGTTAATATATTTGTATGTTAAAAATATCATTTTCTACTTAGAAAAACAGATTTGTGTTAAACTTCCAACAACAAAGTTTTAACACTCTCTCTCACTTGGCGATTTATTACTACTCTGCAACATTTTTTGCTACTGAGCAAAACTTTTTGCAACAAGAAATTTTGCCGCCTCCCACAGTGTATAGCTGCTGGTATACTGTAAAAATATCCCGCTTTTTTGGTCGCTTCTTTTGTCACCATGTAGTTTTATCTTTTGAATACAATAAACTTCCTCTCTGAGTTTTTTTGCAAGTTTATGCCTTAGAAAAATGTGCTTTTTCTTCTACAAGAATTTAACTAACATCATCGCAATCATTGATTTAGAGCATATATTTGATATTAAGATAAGAAGGTATATGGAGTCCATGGCCACAGAAGAGGCTTATTGAAAGAAACGATTTCTCCAGATTCAGATAGAAAACCAACGATCCAAACGATCAAATTTTAGATGGTAGTAAGTACTATAATTTATTAGTTTACTTTATTTTGATCTAATAGTTTGATTTTGAGTTATAGTCTTTGCAAAAACATAATTTTATTTTATAACATTTATATTTTGAACCATGAAAATGACAAAAATTGCCGGTTTCAAAAACTGATGGAAATTTGGATTCTAGAATCCACTTTGGTAGATTCTGGAATCCAAAAGACTAACATTTCTATCATGACAATGAAATTTCCGTCTGAAAAAGAGAAATTTTGGTCCATAATAATGAACAAAAAATTCACTTTTATAACACGAAAAATTTAGTTTGCCGACGACAAAAATTTTCGTCGATGAAAAAAAGCCATCGATTTGGAAAACAAAATCTGTTGATGAGAATTTGGATTCCAAAATTCATTTGGATTTTGGAATCCAAATTTTCATCCACAAAAAATTCAATTCGACGATGTAAATTTCAATTCATCGACGGAAATTCCAATTCTAGAATCCAAATTCTCAAACGATAGATTTTGTGGATTCTAGAAACTAAATTTTCATCGATGGAAATTTTTTCACCGGCGACATAATTTTTGACGGAGTTTTTTTTTCGTCGACGGAATTTTCAACGAGAAAATTTTTTGTCGATGAGAATTTGGATTCCCTCGTTGGAATTTTTGACGAAATGTTTTTTCGTCGATGGAACTTTTGACGAATTTTTTTTATGTCAACGAAATTTTTCCATCGACGGATTTTTTGACGGAAAAAATTTTCCTTGACATAAATTCCCCATTGACGAAAATTCAGATTCCAGAATCCAAGTGGATTCTAGAATCCAAATTTTTATTGATAGAAATTTTTTCCATCAACAAAAAAAGATTTCGTCGACGAAATTGTTTTCCACCAATGGAATAAAATTTTCATCTAATAAAAGCAAAATTATTATGGACCAAAATTTCTCTTTTTTTGGACGAAAATGTCACTATCATGATAGAAATGTCAGTCTGTCACACGGAATTTCGGATTCCAAAATCAACAAAGTGGATTCTAGAATCTAAATGTTTATCAAATTAGCAAAACAACAACTATTGTCATTTTCATGGCTCAAAATTTAACTGTTATAAACTAAAAACTGTGTTTTTGCGAAGACTATAACTCAAAATCGAACTATTAGATCAAAATAGAGTAAAGTGATAAATTGTAGTACTCACTACCGTCTAAAATTTGACTATTTGGATCGTTGGACTTCTATCTAAATCTAGAGACATCTTTGCCTTCAATAAACCTCTTCTATGGGCATGGACTCCATACACCTACCTATCTTAATATCAAAATATGCTTAAATTCAACCATTGGATCAACTTTGTATACAAAGAAAATTTATTTTCTTAGATAATGCACTAGTCCCATGTAAGAGAGTTTCATCAAATTATATTGGGTCTAAAAGTAACATCAACTTTACCACCTATCAATTTGTAGATAACATGCTACATACAACACGTAATCTAGAAACGTGTATTAGTACAAAACTTATCCATGCTCAAGGAAAAGTTTGATCTAGAGATGCTTAAACAAAGCAAAAAAGGAGAGAAAAGTGTAATTTATCAACGTGTGGACATACTTAATTTATATGATATATAACTTCTTGTGTATGGATTTAAGTTAAATCACTTGTGCTAGAAAATAATTGATATTTTTAAGCAAAAGGTCCAATGACTCTTCTAGTTGATTGGAAGAGTTTCTTCTCCTTTATAATTCTTTTTTCAAATTGGACGTTTTTGGGTTTAGAGTAAAATGTAAGTAATGTTTTATGCATTTTTTTCCATAAAAGTAGTGGTTTTTTTAAAAATGTTTGACAACATGAAAGTATGTCTTTTGTCCCCAAAAGTTACATTTTTGGATTATTTTTCCAAAAATGGAGTTGAGTGAATGTTTACTGCACGATTTTGTGAACATTTTCATGACTCGCTTTGTTGTTGGTAGACCCTTTCGCCTTGATGTGACGTTCCTGGTCCCTGCTGAGATGATGGACCTAGCCTTGGACTTTGTGCCAATCCTTGGGCCCTAAACTGATTAATTATACCCAAAACATGTACGACTCTCTAGAGGGGTGGTTCTATCTGGGTCTGCTGGCTTTCTCTTTGTCCTACTTCTGCTCTAGGGTCTAGAGACAAATTAGGCTCGCTCTCTTGGGGTTGGTTCATGTCTCTCACACCTGGGTTGAGGTTCTTCTAACTGTGTATTTCCTAGGATAAAATCACGTAGCCTCTGTTGAGATCTCAAGCATGAGCTGACACTCATGAGGCGCTTGCATGACCGTTGGACATTTACAAAACTTGTGGGTTTGCTAGTTGGCACCGACATATCTTTGCTAAGAAATTCTATAGCTGGGCTACACTAAAACTAGTCCACACCTACCCACTCCACTTAGCGTGTTCACATTATGGACTGCTTGTATATACTCTATTATGTGTATTAATCACTTTATCTTCTCTGTAGACCTCTTGGTGAAGCTGTATGAAACTAACACCAAGGCACAAAAGATTCAGTTGAAGAATGAGTCTCATACTATGGAGAAGAAGAATATGTCTATGAATGATTATACCTTGAAGATCAAGGGCATTGTGGAATCCCTTGCATCAATTGGTGTTTGGAAATGTGAGAAGCGAAGGGGGTGGAGCTGCAAGGAACAATAATAATCGCAATGCATGAGATGTAGACTCCCTCAATGTAGCCCCTAGCTCCATAGTTTTTCATTAATACACTTTATTTTGTATATGAGCTTTTTGAAATCGTACACTTATGTAACTCTGCCAAGTATTATAATTGAATTTTGACATTCCTAAAACCATGAATTGCAATTGTCCTTTTTTTTTGGTATTTATCAAGTTTTACTTACATTACACTTATCCATGACGATGAGTAGGACATGAAGTTATGTTAGTTTTATTGTGTCGACATTATAAAAAAAGACCTGGGGCACGGTGGGGGGGTCCTATCTACACTCCCCAGTTTGCCCCAGCTTTTGTTTACCCTGCTGCTCTCAGCAGCAAAAATAGCAGTGATATTTTGCTGCTTAGCGGTGATATTACACTCTAGAGCAACATAAAAGTGCTCCTATTTTTGCTGGTGAGAGTAGTGAACCCGTGCAACGAAAATAGCAGCGTATTTAGCAACAAAATGAGCCTGACATCTCCGTACTCGTCTAATTATAAAAACAAATTTGGCTAATGCGGATCAACCGAGAAGTCAAAAATATCAAAAATTTATGAAGTAGCAGTAAAAGGTTGTAATTGTGTGATGAAATTCATACAGATTGATATTTAGACTGAAATTCATAAATTAGTAATTGGGTCTTCAGATGATGGAAGCACCACAATTGCACGGAATCCCTGACTTGCTTGAGGCCTAGACATGATGGTATTTACCTTATAATTCCAAGGACTATGACTACCCGTATATACCGAGGGTATAGCTGCAGCTCTTTACTGCTGGCAGTATATACGACTAAATCTAAGACTTGAAATTATAAGCAAAAATGCTACCCACATGATGAATTCGAATGTGGTTGATATGATTTTAAAAACTCTGGTTGAGAACTGATGAGTAGATTTGGATTCTGATTGAAAAATGATGATTCCTGAGTTTTGGTTTTGAAAAACGATAAGCTGAGCAGCAAAACCACAATGAGGATGATTTGGACGAGTTCCTGTGATGATGTTCGTAACTAGAATGACGATAATGACTTCAGTAAATCACTATGAGATTAGTGGATTGTGCTCACAGATTGCTACTGTTAACACTTGACCCAGTGGATCGAGTTAAGGGATGTCAAATTAAAAATCTATATAATTGAAATTCCCATGGAGGACAGTTCAGATGGAAATTTTGGTCTAATGGACCATTATTGTGTTAAAGATATGAATGCTATGATCTGAAAGAATTGTTATCTCTAATGATGAGTTCTATATAAGGGATCTTTATCCCAGGATTTTGTTGGGTTCACCAGACTATAAGGAACCCCAAAATCAGTTGGATCTTAAGGGAAAGAGTTGTCCTCTAGTTTGCGAGATGAGGACATCTCACGTTTTTTAAGTGGGGTAGAATGTAAGATTCCTCCCTCCAACTTTTGTGCTCTAGCTTTTGCGGTGTGTAGGTGTAATAACCTCTCCTTCTGATCTTATAATTATTCCCCTCTCTAAAATAAAAGAAAGATCATGTTTTATCCTATTTTGGCCTGAAGAGAGAAAATGTCGAGGGAGGTAGTTCAAAATTGAGTTATTTTTTGATATAAAAATCCTCCTAGTGTCTAAAACAATTTTCCCTAAAATAAAAATTCAAAAAGAACTTTCCAATGTGCAATTGAAATTAATTAAAAATAGGTATTAAGGACCTTATCCTAAGGGTCGAGATTTTCAAAAAAATTTAGATTATGGTCCAATTAAGGTTCCTATGGACCAATAAGATTAATCCAAATGTAGGAAGGAGATAAATTGAAGAATAAAAGAAAAACCCCCAAAAATGAGTAAATGCTCACATAAAATGAAGAGTTGACTAAGTACAAGGTTTATTAGTTAAAAATTAAGAGATATTTAGAGGAAATTATGCATTTTTGACACCTCAGTGTGGGGATCTCCCCTCACAAAGGAGGCGCCTATTTCACATGTGTGGAGGAGTTTAAAACTAGAAAATAATGAGATATTTTCATCTCTCCTCTCTCCTATTTCAACTAGATCCAAAAAGTAAGCTAAACTGACCCAAAAATGGTAAAAATTTGACCAAATTGATCTTGAAAATTCTAGAATCAGTTTGCTTGGTTAGAGGCTCACATTTTCCTATAAATAGAAGCCTCCTTCTTTGGAAAAGCTTAATGGTGTTTATGCACTGTTACTCTGCTCTCCTGTCTCCTGAGCCATTTACATTGAATTTCTTAATAATTCAATTGTTTTTGGCTTAATCCTCTCCAAAGTAATTGGTGGCCAATCTTGGTTCAAACAAGAGTAGAACCCTCATTCCCTCAAGCCAAAGGAAATCTTACAACTCCATGTAAGCTAAATTTTCTTACTTTTTTAATTTTAAATCTATGGTTTTCTTGATTCTCTTGTTTTACAGTTGCTTGAATTCAATTCAAATGCTATGCCTTTGAGGAAAAGGCCACCCCCTTCTCTTCTTTACAATTCAGTCTTTCTTAATCCTAGAAAGATTAGTTAAATGATTAATTAAACTTTTCTTATTATTTAGTCTCTTGATTTCTGAAAATTGAGTAGATTAGAGTCATATACATCTAGATTGGAGTTGAAATTCGAATAAGAAAAATGAGAAATGGTCAGCCATACAAAGGAGGTTATGGCAAAATTTTTTAGAGTTTTGTGGAAAAGAAAGTTTGTTTTTATGTTATTCCAAAAGAGTAATTCCCACCGTTTGTGCATTCTAAAAGAAATATTCTAATTACTCCATGTGCATATTCACCTATGAATATGCATGGATTACATTGAAATTGATTACTAAAATTGATTTCTATGCATATGTAAGAAAGCATTATGGGCCCAAGGCCATGGACAACTAGTAAGTAGGTGTGAACTCTTGGGTGGAGTATAAATACCAATGTAAATGGGATTATGGCTCATTCATGATAATGTTATCTGTTCCAAGAATCAATGGTGAGCTTCTCCCGTGAGATGCTAAGTGGTGACTCCTTCATGAGCCACTCCCTTGGTGAGGGACTAACCCACCCCTGTTACTTTCTTTCATTGGTATCAGAGCATGGCTTTTGATCCATGATTAGTAATTTTTCTTTTCTTCTTTTCATTTCGTGAAATTTCTGCTTCATTTGATTCATGGGGGAAGGGGATATGGCTAAGGTAGAGTATGTGGTTCAAATCTGAGCACATGAACCTATTTTTTTTGAATGAGTGGACCAAATTGGGAAAAATTTCGAATCTTGATTAGCAGTTGTTAATCAAAAACGTTTTTTTGTTTGGGAGCTTTCTTGCAAACCCTAGCCATGGAATCTCAACATGAGCAAAGGGCATTGAGTCTCTCATGTATCTAGCAATGTTTTATGAAGTATTTCACCTATTTTCCACGAGCAATGGGGCTCCCAATGTGGCTGAAAATCACTACCAAAGCTGCCCACGTTTTTCACCAAAGTGACCCTAATCTTCATCTCCTTCAACAAATTCAAGCATTAAGGCTTCCCGGGTGACATTGGTGAGTTGCTCCATCACTTCCTTACAATTTTGAAGCATTCTTTCAATCTATGGAGTGAATTAGGGTTTTATTACACATAAAACCCTAATTTTCAGAAATTGGACTTTAATCATGGCCATTCATGCTGCTCTTTATGCATTATGAATGCTTGAATGCTACACATAGCCATTCAATGCTATGCCTTGCATATTGGCATAAGTGAGCATAGCTTTTGGCACATTTGGGGGATTGAATAAAATGTTTTGGGTTGGAAGCCCACTTTTTGGTGACACCGTTTTCCATTGTTGGTTGCACGTTTTTGGTCATAACTCTCTCATACGAACTCCATTTTTGGTGTTCTAGTACTCAAAACGACCGGCTCGTCATCCTCTTCGAGACGAGCTATAGGTCTTGAGGTGCAGGATTCAGCAAGTGCTCTCTGTTTTCACTTTTGTACTAGATTTTCTAGTCCCGACAGGAACTCGCACCCAGAACACGACCTGAGATCACCGCTCCGTGACACTTGGATGTTGTTGATGTATGTGGAAATGTATTGACATTGCCATGAGTGGATGTGATGAAGGAAGCACTATGAACCATGTATTATGATATGAATGAGCATGAGTCATGCTATAAATCAATTGTAAGTCAACTCTACTCATTCATTTGAGCTTGTAACCACATTCCACTCACGATTGTACCCCACTTTATTCCTAGAATCTAGAATGAAGTAAGGGTACCTTGGCATTTGGAGGAGAGGCCAAGGGGAGAATGTCTTGAATCTTCCTTGCCGTTAGTGCCGGGTAACGCGGTAAGGAAGAGGATTAGGTACTTGGTGGTAAAGAAATGGCCTCAATCTTCACCTTGGATGTAAACTTGGTGAAGGGGTGAGAAGTGCTTGGCCGGGAGATCGGCAAGCATCGACGCGCTTCATCGACCACTTCATTCGACTTGAGCAAACAAGCAAATCCTCTGCATCGACTTCTTATGCAAAAGGACAAAATTGATGCCATAAGGTCACATGCTCAGATGGAAAAATGATTGAGGATTGAATTGCTTACAGTGGTCAAATGCATAAGGATTTTAATACTTGATTGAGATGCTTTGATTTGATTGAGATTTGGTGCAAAAAGAGGGGAGACCATGGCAAAATTTTTGCAAAATTTACCTACTTGTTGCAGCCAGGACAAATCCTTGAATTTCTAGGGTTTTTCAAAAGCTTTTCAAATCTGTCCTGAAAGCTCTTCAATTTACCCGAAAACCTCTTTCAAACAAGCTAAAGATCACTCAAATCGGAGTAGTATTGAGCGGTCAAAGTTAAGAGTTGACTTTTAGCTAGAATAGTTGACTGGTCAAAGGTTGTTGACTTTTTTAAATCTGTTTTTGGGGATCCTTACTCGTCTCATCAAGAGCTTCGCATCGATATAAAGATCACCCAAATCGGATAAGAATTGAGCGGTTAACATCAAGAGTTGACTTTCAGTCGGTACAGTTGTGACTGGTCAAAGGCTGTTGACTTTTTCAGATCTATTTTTGGGGATTCTTATTCGTCTCGTCAAGAGCTTCGCATCGATATAAAGATCACCCAAATCGGATACCGTTTGAATAGAGAAAAAAAAAATCAAGTAAGTGGTCTTTGCAAGGAGGGATCAATTACGCGCATGGAAATGACTAGAGGAGGTCAAAACAAGGGAGCCCGGAATGAAAATGATCAAAGACAACCGGAAGCAATGATGGCAACGAGTTCATCAACGAGGAATGAAGAAAGTTCAACCATAAAAGCACCATCTCTAGATGAATCTCAGCCAGTGGAAATGCCTCAATCTTTGGGAACTACTCCGCTAACAGTGGACATGATGTTAATGGCTATGGAGAGTATGTTTCAAAGGATTGAAAATAACCAAACAAATCGGCAACAACAATTTGGTGAACACCTCATGGAACGGTTCGACAAGCGACACCACTACCTGGATGACGTGATGCAAAGAGGGTTAAAAGACTTGGAGAAAGCCATTAGTGCATTGGCTCCTCTCAAGCTCAACCAAGAAACCGATATGAATGCAATGGATGGTGTACATTATGATGCCAAACATGATGGAAAGCCTTCTATGCCAGAAGAGAACAAAGTAAGACAAATGATGCCACCTCAAATGATGCCACATTCTTCTTACATGGACAAGGGCAAGAGACCTATGGGTGATGCTTGTTATGAGAGATCCAATGCCAGTATTCCAAGAACTTCATCCTTTATGCAAGATGCAAGAAGAGGGTATGAACAGAAGGGATTTAAAGATACAGGTGATTGGCAATTGGAAGATGAGCAAATGCATAGACACTTGGGTGAAGGAAGAGGATTTGATGATCCAAGAGCACGGCAGAGGGGTTCAAGAATGCATGGTGATTTTGACAATGCTGTGAAGGACAAAATCATATTTAATAAGTTCAAAGGAGAATCAAATTCTATCGAAGACTTTGAAGAGTGGGCAAACAACATGGATCTCTACTTCGAAATCAGCCCAAGGAGCGAGATTGCCAAAGTCTACTTCGCCTCACTTCATCTTGAAGGTTTTGCTCACACTTGGTGGAGGAGGAAGCAATCTCATGGTTATGTCATCACTACTTGGGAAGAATTCAAGAATGACATGGCAGAAGAGTTTACTTCTCGCATGCAAAGGGACAATCACATTGTGGAATGGGACAAGCTACAGCAAATCACTACCGTGAAGGAATATTCTCATAAGTTTCTAAAGCTTCTATTATACTTGGACGACTTTGATGAGCATTATCTTGTTGTCAAGTATATAAGGGGCTTGAAAGCTCCTATTGGTGGTGATGTCAAGTCTCATGAACCCGCCACTTTGAAGAAGGCAATGATGCTTGCAAAAATTCATGAAGAGAAGTATTTGACAAAGTGGGCTAGCAAAGGGAATATCAAAGGGGAAGTCACAAGGACTGACATGGGTTCTCATGCAAACACAAGACCTAATCTTCCAAGATTTCCTACTGTGTATAGTAGAGGGTCTAATAGACTTCCATTTAAACCACCATTTATGTCCAACAAAGCTACATACAATGAGTCCAAGCTAGCAAATGGGGGTTCAAAAAGCAAGGTTATCAAGGAGGACCGTTTGCATGAAATGAGGCTCAAAGGTCTATGTTTCAAATGTGGAGAAAAATGGAACAAGGATCACTTCAAAGTATGCAAATCCAAGGATATTTCCATAAGCTACATTATCACTAAGGACAATGCTAATCATGAGGAGGAGGAATTCCTTGAATGCAATGATGCCTTAGGATGGGGAGATCCTCATGAGGGTGGAGGTTCTCATGATGATGGTTTTGATGAAGAAAATCCCGAGTTTCCTTTTGATCCGGGTGGGAAACTAAAGTTTGCTCATGACAAAATGGATGATGGGATGCCTCTATGCGTGTGGAATGAAAACAATAGTGCATATACTACCTTGTGTACAATCTCTCATGATGCTTATGCGGGAAGTAAGGGTGCCAACACATTGAGATTGAAGATCAAGGTGAATGGGAGAACAGCATATGCACTCATTGATACTGGAGCACGCATAGTTTTGTCAATAAAAGGTCTTTGAACACTCTCAAAATGCAACCAACTTCTTTACCAAACAAGCACATGGTGCAAGTGGCCAATGGTGATTCAATGGGTTGCAATATGAAGTGTCAAAGTACAGAATTGGAGTTGTCCAAGAGCTACTCTTGCAAAGTTGATCTTTTGGTGATTGAGTTGGGACCAATTGACATAGTACTTGGATGTGATTGGCTGTCCACTTTGAACTCTTTTACCATGAACTTACAGAAAAGTTTCATGAGTTTTGTGCATCATGGAGGGGTTATTACATTGAATGGAATGCAAGGGTCCAAGCTCTTCATGATCAATGCTACTCAAATGAAGAAAGAGTTCAAGAAAGAGGGCTATGTTTATGTACTACAGCTTTGCAAAGAGGAAGATAATAGCAAAAAGGATTGCATCGAAAATGTGGACATGGTTAAGCTACTCAAGGATTATGAAGATGTGTTTACCATGCCAAAATCAATGCCGCCAAAGAGGAGTGTTGATCACGCTATTGATTTGGAACCAAATGCCAAACCAATCAACAAGCCTCCCTATCGTTTGTCAAAGGTTGAAAAGGAAGAGGTGGCAAAGCAAGTCAAAGAACTCATTGACATGGGATGGGTTGAACCAAGTCAATCTCCTTTTGCTTCTCCGGTGCTACTTGTGAAGAAAAAGGATGGTACTTTCCGCATGTGCATTGATTACCGTGATTTGAATAAGATCACCATCAAAAATCGTTTTCCAATACCAAGGGTGGATGATCTTTTGGATGAGTTGAAGGGTGCCACATGCTTTTCAAAGATTGATTTGCGTTCCGGATACCATCAAATAAGGATGAAAAGTGGTGATGAGTTCAAAACAGCATTTCGTACAGAAAGGGGTCTTTACCAATTCATGGTTATGCCGTTTGAATTATGCAATGCACCAGCAACTTTTCAAGCATTGATAAACAAAGTGCTTCAACCTTTCCTCTACAAGTTTGTATTGGTCTTTTTCGACGACATACTTATCTATAGCAAACATGAGGAAGTGCATTTGAAGCACGTGAAAGAGGTTTTGAAGGTCTTGAGGCAAAACAAGTTGTATGTTAAGGAGACAAAATGTACCTTCATGGCACATGAGGTGGAATATTTGGGTCACATTGTGAGCAAGGATGGCATTTGTGTGGATCCAAAGAAAGTGGAATGTATTAGGAATTGGCCGGTTCCTTCAAACACTACTCAATTGAGGGGATTTTTGGGGTTATCTTCATTCTATAGGCGCTTTATTGCCCACTATGCAGAAATTGCAGCCCCAATTGACGGACAAATTGAAGAAGGAAACCTTCTTTTGGGATGCCATTGCCAACAAAAGCTTTGAAGATATGAAGAAGATGCTCACATCAGCACCTATTTTGGTATGTCTAGACTTCACCAAACCTTTCACAATAAGGGCGGATGCAAGTGGAAGAGGGATTGGTGCGGTACTTTACCAAGACCATGGAGTCATTGCTTATGAAAGTAGAAAGCTGAATGACAAAGAAAGAGAACTCCATGTGTATGAGCAAGAGATGATTGCTATACTCCATGCTATCAAGAAATGGCACCATTACTTATATGGGAGTCATTTTTATGTGAGAAGTGATCATAGGGTGCTGAAGTATTTCCTCACACAACCCAATTTGTCTCCTAAGCAAAGAAGGTGGGTAGCAACACTACAAAACTATGATTTTGAAATCACATACACAAAGGGCAAAGAAAATGTGGTTGCCGATTCCTTGTCTCGTATGTGGGCCTGCTCATTGTATGCTATTTCTGAGGTGCATAAAGATTGGATCATGGAGATACAAGAAGAGTACTTGTTTGATGAAGAAACCTCACAAATAGTGCAGAAATTACAGCAAGGTGTATGTGAAGAGTTACCCCATTATGAGCTGAAAAATGGTCTCCTCTACTACAAAGGAAAAGTCTACTTGGTTCCTACTTCATCATTTATCAAGAAGATCATGGAAGGGATGCATTGTACTCCTATGGTGGCTGGTCATTTGGGTGTCTACAAAACCTTTGATGCAATAAGGAAAAGTTTCTTTTGGAAGGGGATGTGGAAGAGCATTCATGCTTATGTAAGTGGGTGCCGGTCATGTCAATTGAACAAGGATCCTACACATAAACCGGGAGGTTTGCTTCAGCCATTGCCCATTCCCGAAGGCAAATGGAGTCATATATCAATGGATTTCATTACTAACCTTCCGCGCACAAAGAAAGGGTGGGACAGCTTGTATGTTGTGGTGGATAGATTGACCAAAGTGGCCCATTTCATTCCTTCCAAGGTCACATATTCAGCCCAAAATGTTGCCAAGCAATTTGTTGATGGGGTTTTCAAGTTGCATGGTATGCCGTCTCACAAATTGTGAGTGATCGTGATGTCAAATTCATGAGCACTTTTTGGAGAACATTGTTTGAATATATGGGAACCAAGCTTACTCCAAGCACCGCCTATCATCCCGAAACCGATGGTCAAACAGAAAGAGTAAACAAATGGGTGGAAACATATCTACGCCACTATTGTCATGATACTCAAAGAACATGGGATGATTGGTTACCTTTGGCTGAGTTTGCTTACAACTCAACATATCATGTGAGCATTGGCATGTCACCCTTTGAGGTTTTATATCGTTACAAGGTCAATTTGTCTATGTTGGTGGGTACATATGAGACTTCTAACCATAATGCCAAGGAGGAAGCTGAAAGGATGCAAGCTTTGTTGCAACAATGCAAAAGTAATTTGAAGGTTGCACAAGAGAAAATGAGACAATATGCCAATGTTCATCGAAGACCATTGGAATTCAAAGTGGGAGATTGGGTTCTTTTGAGAATACCAAAGTTAAGATATGCGTCTTTGAAGGGAAGCACCAACACCAAACTAGCTCATCGCTATTATGGTCCTTATCAAGTGATACGAAGAGTTGGGGAGGTTGCATATCAACTCTTACTTCCATCTACAACAAAGATTCATTATGTGTTTCATGTCTCTCACTTGAAAGGATATGTGGGTATGATCGATCAAATGGTTGATGAGTTACCTCCAATGAATGAAGAGGGAATGATTGAATACATTCCAGAAGCTATCTTGGGTACAAGGAAAAAGGTACTTCGCACTCGTACCTTGGTGGAGTATCTTGTTCAATGGAAAGGTTTACCTAAGGAAGAAGCTTCATGGCAACCTATTTCAGCATTGGAGGGATATGAAGCATTGATAGAGCAATATAGATTGGTGTAAATTCAGCCACATGGAACATTCTTCTCCGAATTTGGGGTATTCATTTGAGGTTTCGAGGACGAAACCATTGGGGAAGGGATGGTTTGTAAGAAAGCATTATGGGCCCAAGGCCATGGACAACTAGTAAGTAGGTGTGAACTCTTGGGTGGAGTATAAATACCAATGTAAATGGGATTATGGCTCATTCATGATAATGTTATCTGTTCCAAGAATCAATGGTGAGCTTCTCCCGTGAGATGCTAAGTGGTGACTCCTTCATGAGCCACTCCCTTGGTGAGGGACTAACCCACCCCTGTTACTTTCTTTCAGCATAGAAAGATGCATAATGGAAATTGTTTTGTTATAAAAGTGTTATTTTCATTAAATTTCATTTCTATGCAAAGAAAGATGCATAATGAAATTTTTTTATTATAAAAGTGTTATTTTCATTAAAATTAATTTTATGAATAGAAAGATGCATAAAGGATTTATTTTTATTTCAAAAGTGTTATTCTCATTAAAATTGATTTTATGCATAGAAAGACGCATAAAGGATTTATTTTTATTTCAAAAGTGTTAATCTCATGAAAAAAGATTTTATGCATAGAAAGATGCATAAAGGATTTATTTTTATTTCAAAAGTGTATTCTCATTTAAATCGATTTTATGGCATAGAAAGATGCATAAAGGATTTATTTTTATTTTAAAAGTGTTTTTCTCATTAAAATCGATTTTATGCATAGAAAGATGCATAAAGGATTTATTTTTATTTCAAAAGTGTTATTCTCATTAAATTCGATTTTATGCGTAGAAAGATGCATAAAGGATTTATTTTTATTTCAAAAGTGTTATTCTCATTAAAATTGATTTTATGCATAGAAAGATGCACAAAGGATTTATTTTTATTTCAAAAGTGTTATTCTCATTAAAGTTGATTTTTATCCATAAATAGATGCGTAAAGAATCTTTATATCAAAATTAGAATTCTCTTAAATTCTATGAATAGATGTAATGAGATGTGATGAGAATCAGATACGTGTGAATGAATGGATGGATGGATGTGATGTGAATAGAGGTGATGAGATGTGAGGTGAATAGATGTAATAAGATGTGAATAGAGGTGAATAGATGTAATAAGATGTGATGAGAATCAGATAGGTGTGAATGAATGGATGGATGGATGTGATGTGAATAGAGGTGATGAGATGTGAGGTGAATAGATGTAATGAGATGTGTATGAATGAGATATGATGTGGATAGATGTGATGTGATGTTATGTATGTGATGGGATGGTGATGAGAATGAATGTGATGGATATGAGTGAATGTGATGTGAATCAGGATGTGAATAAATGAGATGTGATGTCATGTGAATCAGGATGTAAATGAATGATATGGGATATGAGTGGATGATATATGATGAAAATGGATGTGAATGTATAAGTGAAGAATGGATGTGAATGTATATGTGAAGAATGGATGGGAATGTGTATGTGAAAGAATGGATGTGGATATGTATGTGAAAGAATGGATGTGGATGTGTATGTGAAAGAATGGATGTGGATATCTATGTGAAAGAATGGATGTGGATATGTATGTGAAAGAATGGATGTGGATGTGGATGTGGATGTGAAAGAATATGATGTGATGTGACATGAATATATGTGGATGTGAAGTGATAGATATGAATGTATGAATAGATGTGGGTAGTCGTACATGTGAATGATTGGATGGATGTGGATGAATGAGATGAGATGTGTATGAATGAGATATGATGTGGATAGATGTGATGTGATGTTATGTATGTGATGGATATGAGTGAATGTGATGTGAATCCGGATGTGAGTAAATGAGATGTGATGTCATGTGAATGAATGATATGGGATGTGAATGGATGAGATGTGAAGTGAAATAGATGAGATGTGAAGTGAATGGATGAGATGTGAAGTGAAATAGATGTGATGTGAATCGGGATAGACGTGAATGAATGAGATGTGAGGTAAAATGGATGTGATGAGATGTGATATGGATCGGGGTAGTTATGAATGGATAAGATGTGAATGAATGTGATGTGATGAGATGTGGAGATGGACCGTAGATGTGAGTGGATGAGATCTGATGAGGATAAATGAGGAAAGATGTGATGAGATGAAAATGATGTGATTGGATGAGAATGGGAATACATATGAAATGGATGTGATTTAAATAATGTGGATTGATGTGGAACAATGTGGAAAGAGGAGAGTTCATTATAGAAACTGTATTTATGACATGTTTTTAAATGACTGTTTTATGTCAAGAATGCTGGGGAAGCATTTTGACAGTCTTGTGAATGAGGTCATGGAGACCTAATCTGATAAAGTTGCAACAGCTGCTCTGCTGTGCGGAGAGTCAATGGAGGACCAACCTCGGTTCGATTTAAATGGTGAGTTTTCGGTACGGTGGATGAGGGACTAAGGAAGCGGCCTATGAGTGAAGCGCTAGGTGACCTGCGAAGGATCCCAGAGGGTGCTTACCATACGTCGCTTGGGCTCTGGGTCCCGAAGATACCCACACGTGCGTCGAGGAGGAAGATATTGGAACAAAGAGTAAGAGTTGTTTTCTGAATTCGGGCATGGATTTGGTTGATTGACCTTGCTGGTCCTACGAATGAGTCCATGGTTCTTTTATATGGGTCTGTCGGTTGATCTTGCGGTGGATCTTCAACAGAGATTCCATTTTGATTTTTATAAGTAAAAATATTGCCGGTTACTATGAGCTAGACTATAAAAAAGGCCCCTGTGAGTGGATAGGTGGTGAGCGTTCTGGTTGCCAATGATGCCATAGGTACACCGATGAAGAAAATTGGAAATTAGGATTCAACTGGATATTTTGGAGGATTATGATCAGTAATACTATGGTTTCATTAAATGATTGTTTTAAAGACAACTGATTCTGTGAAAAAGGCAATTTCATATTGGGTGTGTAAGTGGTGTGACTAGTTTTAAGTTTGCATGAATATCTGGCTAGGGGGCCTGGGAACTCTTTTCCCTGGTACCCAGGACAAAACCTAACCAAATTCTTAAATGGACCCCATCAATACAGTGGTTGGGCAATTGGCTAACCCACGGTACTGGATGGGGTTAGGCTAGACTGATGGATCTCTAAATTGAGACTCAATTCTATTATGGTACGATAGAGGAAGTAAATCCCGGATAAAAATTGTTCTATGGAAACGGCTGTGCCTCTCAATGAGGAAAAAAGTGTTGGTCTCTATGATCCAAGTGCAATCTTTTCCTTGATTTGACTATGGGACTTACGGGCTCGGTCACATCAGTTCAGTTAGATAAGGCTTTTGACTACGTTAGAGTAAAATTATCGTGGAGGAATCGCCCGTGCTTTCCGGGCAAGGGAATTTTTTACGGGTTTGGTTTTGGAAGAATCGATGGATTAGTCTCTTGTCCAGATATCCGTGGGCGAGGCCCCGAGTGAGGGACCCTGCCCCGTGCAAGAAGTGCTACATCCGCTGCTAGCACCCCTAAATTCGTTGTGCAGTGGGGACATGGATCTTTCATAAGTTGTGTCCATATTTGATAAGGTCAAGCACAAAGACTGAGAGTCATTGAAAGGGAAGACTCCTAAAGGTACCATAGGTTGACAATAGGATCCAAGGGACCCTACAATGCATGCATTGCAAACTAGGTCCTATCTGTAATGCTTCTTGCAAATGTAAAATGTATATTTGTCTTCCAAATGTTGTGGATTGTAAGAAGATTACTAGGTGTTGATCCATATTGGATTTCATATGCATTTGGTTGGTGAAGGATTGTTCAGGAAAAATCTGCATGCTGTTAAGTGCAAGGTTTTGGAGTTTGTTCAAAGAAGTCCAACTACAAGGCCTAAAGCATTACAAAAAAAAATAGTAGAGGAGGTTGTCCTCCAAGCAGTTCTACCTAGTGCCAAAGATACCATATCCATGGATGACATACAGCTTAGGAAGCTCTTTGACAGCCTTGAACCATTACTAGATCAAAAGAGGTTGGAATTTTAAATCTAATTTATGACCACTTTTTTTTGTAATTGACTAGCTCTCCAATCTTAATTTTTTTGTGATTTTTTAGACCTTGTTCTCTTGGATGTGTCAGGGTATCTAGATGGAGGAAGGAGGTCTTGGAAGATATTGGTGACAAAGATAATGGATTGGATAAAATACTAGACCTAAAAGCCAAAGGAAGATATGATTTCATTCAAAGTGTTATTTTACCAGGTCAACTAACTTTCACAAGGTTTGATCAATGTCATGTTTTCAAGATGTCTACAAGGGGGCCAGGTTTGGGTGTATATTTGGTTAACAAGATGTAACCAGAGGGAGTTTTGGGTGATTGGTGGATCTTCTTCGACCATGTGAAGAGAATTTGTGAATGACATACTATGGCCTGTCATGTTTACAATCCATTTACTCAAGAGTTGCAAACTATTGCAACTGGTGAGTTTAAATCAGAAAGACACCTCAGCTCAAGTACTTTTTTGGACTTTGCTCAATAAGGTTATGGAAAAGATGCGATTTCCTATTCCTATTTTTAATGGATTTATAGTGACGAGGCCCAAGCAAATTGGAGGGCAATACGAAAAATCTACAATGGTGCCCTTGATAATATTATGGAAGTAAAGGAGCGTAGTTGTTTATGGCATTGGGAGGATAACTTACAGAAACATGCAAAGAAGTGCATCCCTCCCCATGATCAAGAAGAGTTTAAGGTTAGGTGTTGTCAATGGAACAATCCCCCCTCTACGGCTGCTAGTAGCTGACAATGAACTTAGGTCCCTATGTGCATGGCTAGAAGAGGATCATGTGTTGAAGGGGAAAACAAGGATGCTTTAGACATGGGTAGTGTGGTGGCCTGCTCAAATGTTTCATTGATGTGAATATATCTTGAAGGTTTGCTCCATAATCTCTAGCTCCCTTCTATGTTAAATGTATACTGTCATAGTAAATTATATCTTATGTGGGGTTTGTTGTTATGTATGGTTTGGAGGATGATGATTGTTATCTTATTCCAAGGATGAACCTTTTCGAATTTATTCATGAGAGTTGGTTAGCTAGCAATAATGGGATCAAGTACATGTCTCTCTATGATGCTTGTGTTACAAACTTGACGACATCATTGCTTCAAAGTGCTAAGCAAGCATCTTATTTTAGTGGTAGACACATTGGGGATGGGCCCAATATACAAAAATTGAGAGGACGATATTTGATGTGGGCAAGAAGTAGCTACAACAGAAGAAACTATGTTGACCTTATAAATGATGTGGCAGATGAAGTAGGAGTCTCTTTTGAAGAAGAATTCGACATAGGCAATAGTGAGACAGTAAGGAGGAAAAGGCCAAAATCCTTGTCCACACCAATCCATGAAGATGACTCCCATAGGCTAGAATATCAACCTGTGAAGAAGGACATGATGAGAAGGAAATCATCTTCTTCAATATGTGACCAAGGTGGTGCTACTGCTAGTCAAGTTGAGACAATAGAAGAGAAGGATATGCATCAAACCAAATGGGCAATATGT